>NW_027072038.1:1438988-2094732 GCF_038088225.1 Cyrtonyx montezumae
TAAGGCCGTGATCACAGTCTGTTGCGACTGTTCCAATTGATTACCTCCCGTAAGCCGTTAATTGTTGGCCTTCTGCCATATGGTACCGCTGTAAAGTAAAACAAGAAAGATTTCAGCGAGGTTTACAACTGCGCTGGGGACCGCTGTGTGCGAGCAAAGAGGCTGAGCGTGCTCTCCTGCCTTGTTGCCGTTCCTAGAAATACCCAGAAGAGGTCAGCGTTCCCTCACTTTCACGTTATTTCCGTGAAACACTTCCAATATGTTTTAATTCAGAAAATGCTGAGCCGTCCGGAAAGTTTGATCAAGAAGGATGCGGCAGTATTGACGTGCTTCTTCCTGGGGATATGGATGCATTTTGTTAGCAGTGTAAGGAAACTGGGAATCAGAGAGACAGTGTGCAGGCAAACAGCTCCGCTGACCACAGCAGCTGAGCTTAAAGATTTTTTAAGCAAACATAATGGGATTTTAGGAACTAAATTTGGGTTTTAGGATTGACAGTGTTAGTCAGGCTTTTGTTGTTGTTGTTGTTCAGTAAAGCAAATCTACAAGCACACTGGAGCTGCTCCAAGCTTACACAAGGAAAAGTGCTAGACTACGTCTCTGCTGGCAGACAGCAATCAGCTTTTTTACTTCAAGCTTTCAAGCACAGTTCTCTCTGTAAGGAGATGAAGGTCGCTGGGATTGCAGCAGTGCAGCAGAGCCTCGTGATGTCTGGAGTTAAGAATGTCACTAGCTTCTGAGGATTGTCTTCTGCTGTGCTTTTGCTCCCCAAAATGGTCACAAAGAGTTTGTGTGCCACTGGGAAGGACATCAGGGCCCCACAGCTGCACGTGGGCTTTCTGCATGGCAGGAGGTTTTATCATGTTCCCTCTGCTGTAGAAAAATGCCTTTTTTTTGTGCAGGGGGGGTGGGAGGAATTGTTCCCAGAATTCCCTGATCATAGCACTCTTTTTGCACTGGGATTTTTACCTCACTCTTTATGTGAGTCTGGGGATTTTTTACAGATAAGAGTAATTAAAAACAAAACAAAACAAACAAAAAAAACCAACAACAACCCTACCCAGTTAATACTTCAACTGAGGGGCAAGTGAATGTTTTGCAACTAGAAACGTATCTGTCTCAGTTTCTTCTGGGGCAGGATTGTTATCATCAGTGTCTTGTACGATGCTAAGTTTGTGGTTTTAGGAGAAAAACAATGTTGATAACACACCAACATTTACAGATGCTGCTAAGCAGTGTTGTATAGACCCAAGGCCATTTGCAGTGAAGGGCAAAGAGAAGCGAGGGAGCAGAATTAGGACAGCTGACTGTAACTGTCAAGAGGGACATCCCATACCACATGACATCATGCAGGAGTTTCAAACTGGGTGGGAGTTCGTTTTTCTCTCTTTTGCTGCTTGGCTGGGGGTCAGTAAGCAATTGCTTGCACAGTGCTTGTTAAATGCATTCACATATATATATATGTGTTATCCTTTTCCTTTTCTCTTTCCTGGGAAGACCAGGAATAACATGTCCCTTTTTTTCAGTTTTCAGAAGTTTTCAGATAGTGTGGGGAAAACAATCTAGTCTGCTTTCTACATGGAAGCCCGTGCCCAAAAGCCAGACTATGCATGCAGAGCAGTGATGCAGGAAAAAGGCCTGTGTAAAGGCTGTACTTACCCCTGCCTGCATGCTGTATTCCCAATGTATTCTCCAAGATCTTTCAGTTCATACGTTCTTACTGGAGTTCTGCCCCATACTTTCTGTTACAGTCAGAGGGAAAGAATCAATGGCTTGGGTTGCAGGGACCTTAAAGATCATCTAGCTCCAACCTCTGTCATGGTCAGGGTTGCCAACCACAAGATCGGGCTGACCAAGGTCCTATCCAACCTGGTCTTGAATGCGTCCAGGGATGGAGCATCCACTACCTCTCTGGGCAACCTGTTCCAGCACCTCAGCACCCTCTGAGTAAAGGTTTTCTTCCTAATGCATAACCTAAATCTCCCTTATTTTAGCTTAAAGCCATTTTCCCTTGTCTTACCACTATTAGTTTGTGTCCCTTTCAAGCTCCCTTCAAGTACTGGAAGGCCACAGTGAGGTCACCCTGGGGCAGTCTTTTCTCCAGGCTGAACAAGCCCAACTCCCTCAACCTTTCTTCACAGGAGGTGTCTCCAGACTCTGAGCATCTTTGTGGCTTTCCTCTGGACCCCGTAAGGAATGAGAGCCTTGCTCCCACAGACATCTCTCTCAGAGCCCCAGGTTTTTGTATTCCAGGCTGCAAGATGGGAAAACCAATTACTGTCATTTTAATATGTCCCTTGGCTGTTTGAACTTCCGTATCTGGCCTTTCTGGTTAACACATAGAAATGCTTTGGCTGGAAAACCTTTATTTCTACCGATCCCTGAGGAAAAGAACCCAAAGAGCACTTACAGTTTCACAAGATGGAAGCTGAACTCACCGTTCTCTCAAGGTTTTGGGGTCTTTGGATGAGATGCAGTGCTGCTTGCGGACACCAGCTGCAGGTCTGCACATGGCACTGGGGTGGAAGAGAAAGGTGGAATTCTGTCCAATATCCGCCGCTGGGTTGCCGAGCTTTGAGATCTTCGGGTATAGATGCAGCTCGTCCTCACCCTTTTTTTCCCCATTCTACTGGAATATTTTTTTCCCAGACTGGTCGAGGCCTGTCGCTTATCTCTCACGCTGCACTTGGGCTTCTCCAGGCAGATGCCAGCAGGACCAGCGCGCAGACCAACCCCGCGCTTCACGAGCAGCGCGAGATGTGGAGCTGTTGCCATTACGACATTAAGAAGTTAAAACTTAAGCGCAGTGTTTCGAAAATAAATGTCACCAGCCGCCGGCACGGCCCCTCACTGACAAGATCCCCGCCACCGCCGACGGAGCCGCGCTGCCTGCTGGGAGTCGTAGTCCGCGCTGAGGCGGGGAGAGGAGAGGCGGCGGCGGCGGGAACTACAACTCCCAGGATGCAACGCGCGGCGCTGTCAGCCCTGAGGGCCGCCATTACGGCCCGCCCTCCCCACTCACAGGGCCGCTTCGCTGCGCTGCGGGGGTGAAGCTGCGGTCTCGGCGGGCCGTGCGGGGACGTCGTAGGGCCGGGGGAGCAGCCGGGCCTTCCTGTGACGGCCATTTCCTGCTCGCTCCGGGGCCGGCGGGGGGCGGTGGCGGGCTCGCTCCCTGACGGGCTCGGCGGGCAGCGATGCGGGCCCCGGGCCCTGGCGGCAGGCGGCCCCCGCCGTGAGGAGCCGGGGGGCTGCGGCAGGCCGGGCCCTGGGCGGGGCGCATGGAGGCGCCCCCCGCCCGCAGAGAGGTACCGCCCGGGGGGGGCAAACCCTGAGGGGGCTGCGGGGATAACTAGCTGTCCCCCCCCTTCCCCCCTCCGCGGTTTTACAGGTGTGACTCCCGATCCTCGCGCGGCCCTCGGAGTCCCCTTTCCCCCCCCCTCCCACCCTCTCTGCCCTCTCGGCCTGAAGAAGAAATATTGGGGCGCGGGGCCTCCGGCAGAGCATCGCCCCCGGAGCTTTCTCAGCTGATTGCTGAGAGATGAAGAAGTTCTTCGACTCGCGCCGGGAGCAGGGCGGCTCTGGGCCCGGGTCGGGCACCAGCGGCGGCGGTGGAGGCAGCGGAGGGCCCGGCAGCGGTTACATCGGCAGAGTGTTCGGCATCGGCCGCCGCCAGGTGACGGTGGACGAGGTGCTGGCAGAAGGTGAGAGCCCGCAGAGCTGCATCCCTCCCCGTTGGCAGGGCTGGGAGGCTTTGGCCTTGCCCCCACGCTCCTCTCTGTCCCTGCTCCCATCTCATCTCGTTGTCCTTGGCAGTGGCATCTGCAGCTGGTGGCATTCCTGTTTTTCCCAAGCGTGGGTTCTTGGTTTTTTTTATCTTAATCCTTTTAGGAACTGCAGAGCTTTCAGGAGTTTCCTACCTTTCCTTGTAGTCATCTGGTTGGAGGAGAAGGTACTGTAAATAAAGACAGCTGTGGTCTTTCCTTGAACTTTCGTCAGCTCAGGTCCTTTGGAATTTACATAGGTGTGAATTTGCTGTATGTATTTGTCAGGCAGAAAGGTTGGGTAGAGCTGGCTGCAGTCTGGAGTGTGGAAATTGATGTTTGCCTGCTTTTTTTCAGGGGGGAAATGGAGATCTGTACTGCATTTTCTTCAAAATAATGACAGAGCTGCGAGTGAGCGGTAGGGATTATAAAACTCGGTGTGTGCAGTCCTTGCAGTGCAGCAAGCTGCTGCTGCTGGTTTTGTTTGTGACCAATGCTGCAGAATTTACTGTTGTTTTATGTTCTGTTTGTTTGGACCGTAGGGGATCTTATTAATGTATTTGGCTGCCGACCTTAGCCCCGACCTTCAGAAAGATGTTTCCTCCTTAGACCTGCTTGGCATCCTTTGCAGTTTCAGTCCAAAGTGGTGTTTTGTTTTGATCTTGTAACTGTGGAGGTGAGGTGGCTGCTCGATGGGAACCGAGTGGGAGGACCTGCGTTGGCTTTTACAGAAAGAGCCCTAAAATGGAAAAGGAACTCTGTGTGCGCTGTAGGTGTTCAGGTTTGTGAAAAAGTTGCCTCAGTGCAGAAAAAAATAGATCTGTGACCATCTTTTGGGTAGGTTCTGGTGCATGCTGAGCTGAGAGGAGCACTGAACCCAACCCTTAAACTACATTGATTTCTTTTCCTGACTTGAAATCTGCAGTATGAATTTGCCTTGGATGATACTTCTAAGGCCTCTTTGCCCTTGGAAGCTTTGGAGTTAGATGGGTTAAATCTGAGAAGCTGTCACAATATTGGTGGTTGTGGTGCTGTGGTTTTGCTTATTTTTTTTAATGCGGATTGGTCTCATCCTGGTGACGTGACGAAGCAGAGGCTTTTTTTGCTGATGAATAATTGTTGGCAGGTTCTGCCCTGGTGCTGGCAGCACTGGGAAGTGAGACTGTTTGTCCCTGGGCTCTGTGCTGCTTGGTGTGCCACTGGAGGCGTAGGGTGGTAGCAGAGATTGTGTGGGTGAGGACAATTGTGGGGACATCCTGAAGGAAATGCTGCTTGTGGGGGATTTCCTTGTGAGTCCTGGGTCCTTGCCTGGCCTTTGGGGCTGCAAGATCTGGTTGCATGGGTCAAGCAAGGTGTGAGAGACCTGGAAAACAGGTGCTTTATTCACCTTTCCTGACCTTGCTCTAAGGTAAAGCACTTATTATTTTAGCAGCTCCCTAAAGAAAATGTTCTGAGCAGTTATTTTCTATGCAGTGTGGCTATTGAAAGGTGGGTCATCTCAGGAGACAACGTGGGTCATAAGTGCTGCAGCTCTGCATACTTCTGGCCTTTTGGATAGCTGTGTGTGCTCCCTAAGTGCTTGTAAAATACATTTTTTCACTGACTCAGCTGGGAAGATGAGCCCTGGACTACTGAGGTCTGAGTCTTCGGCTGAAGAACTATTTTGTGCATGCAGTGAATTTTGGTGGTTCAGCAGTATTGAAAAAGCAGCTTGTGAAGTCTTGATTATTGCTGCTAAAAGGAAAATTTCCCCTGGGAAGCACTTCTGAGGATGAGGAGGAATATGCTTTCTGGGAGGGTTGCATCTTCCATCCCCATTGCTTTAGAAAGGAGAGGAGGGGCCCGTGTTTTGGTGCAACAGTGAAGCACAAGAGAGCAAACAAAAAAGCTGTTTAAAAGAAAGAGTCTGAAATAATGATGGTTGGTGTAGGGGAGAGTAAGTCACAAGCCTGAGAAACTGGTTGAACTCGAACTTTTGGCATTAAAGCGTTGGAGTTTACCTTTGTCAAAGATGCAACTGGTCACATTCAAGTGTGCTGAGCAATTGTGCAGGAGAATAGTGCTCCTGGGCCAGGCTGGGGCTCCTTACTGCGGCACTGTGCCGTGCTGGATGGCAGACGTCTGCATGTAGTCTCAGTGTCTTGGCATAGATCCCCCAAAGTATCCACTGCAGTTAGGGGCACCCCTCACCCCCTTCAAAATAACTGTCTGGGTCCTTGCTTCTCTGGGTAGAGAGGAACAAGTGAAGGACCTTCGTTCTGGAAGGAATCAGATGGAAATATTGGCTGAGCATTTTTTTTTGTCTGTGGTGGTATATTACAGGTGAATAGTCAATTTTTTCACCAATTTTTTTTACATTGTATTTCAGTAGGTGATTCTTGGTTGAATCTTTGTACTCATTTCCCTCCAATTCACACAAAAGTGTGAATAATATCTTGAAAGGTTCTTCTCAAAGTTCTCTAGCAGTTTGATAACTCTGGGAGCTCAGTGCTGCTGGCCTTGGAGCTTTGCAAGGCGGTGCAGCATCACTGGGGCTCCAGGAGGGCTGAAGGGGTTGTTACTGGTACCGATGTGATCTGTTTCACCCAGCTGTGAGATGAATGCTCAGAAGGCATCTGAATGTGAGGGGAGTGCGAGCCAGGCCGCTGTCTTGCTGATTTCTTTCTGGAAAGAAACCTGGATGCTGCTGTTTCTGCCTCTGTGTTTTTTTGTTTTGTTTTTTTTTTTTAGAAAAAAATCCACCAAAAAATGTCATCACACTGGAGCTGGGGGTTGCATGCCCGTGATGAGCAAGGCCCAGGGCAGTGGAAGCACTGAAAAGGATGTTGTCAGAAATCAGAAATGTGTGAAGGAGTTGGTGGGGTGTGTGTGTGGCAGGAGTGATGGAAGCCACGTGTGCTGCTCCAAGCTAAAGCAAACCAGGTGGGCAATGGCAGAGCACCCTGTTCTGGGGGCTGTGTTTTGTGTTACTGCAGGACAGTAGCAGAGTGCTGCATTGATCTGGGGTATGTAAGTATTGATGGGCTCACATTCCAGCTGGGGTTGTGTTTGGCTGGGCCTTCTTGGAGTAGAATGTACAGGCTGCATTTCTGGAGGTCTCCCATTAGTGTTATTTTCTGGAGGTGCTACTTGTAGTCTTTTTCCCCTTAAGATGAAGGATTGAGCTTTAATAATACCCTGATATTTCTCTGAATTGTTTCTAGGTACGTAGTAGTGTGTGTGCTGCTGGCTGGCGTATGTTTCAGAATATTCAGTGGCAGGTATTAGAAACCAGTGCAAAACTAAAATTTGTCAGCTGTGTTATTATTACACAGGTTTTAAAGAAATGGTGAAGGCTTTCTTTAGCAGATCTGTAGTCCTCAGTGCTGGGAAGAGCTTGTTGAGTCTATGAATGCACACGTTGTGTCTGATGGGGAAGGTGACCCCCTGAGCTGCCTGCCTGTATGTGTGCTTGGGCTGACTGCAGAGCACTTGTGCTGCCTGCCTTGCCCCCAGTGCTTCCTTTCCCTGGACTTCCTGTGATAGGAAGCATCGCAGTGTGAAGTCACTATCATTCTTCTGCAGTAATTTTGACTTTCAACAAACTCCTTCTGAGATGAGGACCATGCAGATCTGCAGGATTTAACCGATTCTGGAGTGGCTGGGTCCAAGGTGTCACTTGTGATGTTTGGTTTGTCAGTTATTGCCTTCTGTTTTCTGTCAGGTGCCAACTGATGATCAGCTAACCACTGACACTTGGATTAGGAATTAACTATTCTCTTGGAATGGGATGCATGTTTTTTCTTTGTATGCTTTTGCCCTTGCTCCTTTTGTGTACCAGGTGAAGCAGGGTTGAGCTCTCCCCTGTTGGGTAAGGTACTGGCTCCTTTGTCTCTTAGTTGCCTGTATTGTTTTTTTTTTGTGGGTTTTTTTTTTTGAGTGTACAAGCCAGGCAAACTGATGAAGAATCCCAAGTGAGTTACTGAGTAAATGTTGAGATATCTCGAGTGCTTCGGGGGTTTTATCAGCACAGATTTTGCTGGAACTATGTGCACCACGTCCTTAGCTGTAATCAGAAGAGTGTGAGTGGATTTAACTGTGTATGAAGCTGTACAGCTGTGCATTACCTGTGCTCACTCATGGCTTTTCTGCAATACATCTGTGAAGGGATCTGGGGTTGTATATGGGGCAGAGCGGTGTCTTAAGTAGCAGCTCTGTTGGCCGACAGCAAGTAATACTGCCTGTGTTAGCACAGCAGAGCTGTGGGAGGGCAGATGTCCTGCAGTTGTCTTCCCAGGAAAGATCTGTAGTTGAAAGAGTCCTGCCATGTCCTTATGAGGTTGTGTACTAAACCTTTATTTGGGGTCCCCTCGGTGGCAAATACAGGCTTAAAGCATCCAACTGAGATCTTGCAAAAGAGTTCCAGTAGCTGAATATGAACAGGCTGCTAACCTCTGGTTGCAGCCCCAGCAGTGATATTTTGGATCTCAGAACAGGTATTCCCACAGTGTTTTTGTTGTGCTGTCGTTCTCCCCATTGCTTGGGAGCTGCCAACAGTTGAAGAGAGCAGGTGCTGGGTTATAAATGTGCTGAAGACAAGCTGGAATCCACTGTGGGGTTAGCACTTGCTGCCTTCCAAGCTCCCACACCTGCATTAATCATGGCTAACAGGGGTCAGAACTGATGAGGTGCTGTACATTTGCATTGAAAGTGGAAGCTGCTTCCTTTGAAGTTTTTTTTTGTTTTTTTTTCCTTCAGTGAAAATGGGGATTTAGACAAACTGTACCCACTGGAATAGCAGCTTGCCAACTGCAGGACTTGATGCTGCTCTGGAAAATCACAAATGATTTGATTTGGTTTGTACTAAGCAAGTGTTTACTCATGTTTCCCATGTGGAAGGTTATGGGAAGTCTCTGAGCAGAAACATGTTGTAAGCAAGCTGAGCTTATGGAGGAGTTATTATTTGATAACAAGAGGTGCCTGAATAGATAACCTCCCCAGGAAAGTATGCCTTCATTCTTGGGTGGGGATAAGAACAAGATATCCTTATGAGAATAGCATGTCAAATCAGATCTCGTTGCTGTGCTTCTTTGAGAATAGGAACAACGCTGACAACTGTTTACAAGCATGAGGAAAAGACTCTGAAAGGCTTAAGTGAAACACATGCAAGGTGTAGTTCTCTCTTTGGTTAACTTTTATCATTGTGGATACTTTCCCTTTCCTATTCTTAAGGGAGATGCTCAGAGTGGTGGTGGAGTCTCCTTTTCTGGAGACATTCAAGACCTGCCTGGACACCTACCTGTGCAGCCTGGTGTAGGGAGCTGCTTTGCAGGGGGATTGGACTCTGATCTCTAGAGGTCCCTTCCGATTTGGGAGTTGCTGTTAAGTGAGGGTTATTGATAGCTGTCTACAGTATGATGCAATGGAATGGAAGCAAAGGGGAGCTGCTGTGGCTCCACTAATGTTAGGATTTCTTGGTGCTTTGTTACCAGAGTATCTGAGCCCTGCAACAGTCTCCAAAATTGTCCTTCCATTCCTTTTGAGGCTGCTGGGAAGTATACCAAGATATGAAGATAAAACAACGCAGAATATGCGTGGTCAAGTCAGGAATTGATCTCTGGCCTCCTAGATTGAGTGCCTTAATTGCAGTCTCTGTTTTCTCTCAAGTGCTGCATCTGTGTTATTAAATGGCATGCTCTTGGCACACGTGGGTGATTTGGGCATAAATTTATGCTCGATCTGTGGCAGAACCTGTACTGACATCAGGACCCCTGGCCATGTGTCGCAGGATTGGATTAAGGTCTTTCTTTAGAACCAGATCTGATTTAATTCATGATTTTTTGCAGAAACAAATGATATACCAGTGATGCATGATCTCAGATATATTAAAAAAGAAGCTATCAGCAGCTCAGTTCTCTAAGCAGAGACTTTGTGTGTGAACACATCCACCTTGCACTGAGCTGGAAGGTGATGCTGTAAAGAGGACAGGTCAACCCAATCTTGATTTGTTCATGATCTGGAATGCTGCTTTACTTCCTGTTCTGTGTTTGTAGGGCTGTCATAGAGAGAAGACCCCCAAATCTGCCTCTCTGTGATTAAAAGGGCAATCAGGCATGCTGCACCAGAGGGTGTAATAGTGAAATGTGTGGTCTTGGAGGCGGTGTAAGTGCACAGCTGCTATTCAGACCCCGACCTTTTAGCTTGTCTCCTCCTGTAAGGTAAGCAGTGCTTGCAAGCTTGATGTGCTTTTGCTGCACAGCACACTGATGGCAGTGAAATAATTCCAGAGCTTGTCCACTGAAGTGCAGAGAGCTCCATGAGAGGGATGGTGTGGTGTGGATCATGCAAGCTTTCCCTGGATGCCAGCTGCTGTTCACTCAGTGTCATGGTAAGCATGATGATATTACACTTGTTCTTACAAAGACAGGTGAACTTGTTATTTTACTGACATTCTGGCTTGTGGATGGAAGCTGTTCAGCTGTGGGAATGGGAGCGATATAAAGCTCAGACTTTAAAGAGCTTTGAGATACTTAAAATGAACAGAAATAATGAGGTCTCTCAAGAGAAAACATGGATGCACAAACTTAATGATCTCTGCTTTCTCCATGTGGCCCACCTGAAAAATCAGTTACCTGTCCTGAGCTTCTGAAGGATTAATTCCTCCTGGTTTCTTGAGTGTTTCAGAAAAGAAGGCCTCATCCAGTGTTCAGTTGCTGCTTTGGGGTTGGGGGGTGAGGTGGATTGATAGGAAATCCTTGCAGTGTGCTTGTGGGGAGGTGTTTTTGGCTGCTGTTGTCCCTTGGGCTGTGATCTGCTGACTCTTCGTGACCTTTGGCAAGAGGCATCTGATATGAGAGCATATGTAATTCATTGCATCTTTCACATGGCCAACTTCTCACACAGAAAATATCCTTTTAAGTCAGGAGAAGGTTCTGCTGTAAGGGGAGTAAAGAAAGTGCATTACAGAGCACAGGTGAGTGGACAGAGTGTGGGTTAGCATAGGGCGAAGGACGGATAGTGTGGCAGAGAGAAAGGGAAGGACCTCTGTGAGTTGGGTCAGGCTTGATAGCCTGGGTGTGCTCTGCTGGAAGTTGAGCCTCTCTTCTGGCCTTTACCTGTTGCTTTTAGTGTGGGAGATACCTATCTGTAAGGACAACGAATAAGTGAGTTCACTTTTTTGTTTCTCTACCTGATAACCAATTGTAGTTTGAGCTGTTGTGCTGTCTCTCTTCAGAGTGTAAAAGCCTCATGCAACTTGTCCTCTGCAAAGCAGGCAGGTGGCTGCTGGAAGGAAAGGTGCAGAAAGCAGTTTAACAAATGAGAAACTGAAGCCCACGAAGACTCATTGACTTGTTAAGGGCAGGCAAGCAGTGATGAAGCTTTCTATTAAATGCAAATGGAGCTCCTTGTCTGGTGCTTTAATCACTGTGTCGTTAATATTCATGTCATTGAGGAGCTTTCTTCGTGGGCTGGGGCCTGGTGTCACATGCAGCAAACCCAGAACAAAGTCTGCCCGTGCTCTTGGGAGTTGCCTGGCTGCTCCTGCCTGTGCTCAGCATCTGTGTGTAGTGCTGAAAAATGCTCAGTGCCACGTTTTAGGAGTCAGATGTGATAATTAATGTGTGGTGTCTTCTGATGATCTGCTGTTACTCAGAGACCACATGAAAAGCACAAACATCGCATTCAAAAGAACATGTGACAGGATTAAACATGTATCGGATTTCTTTAAAATTAAAAGTATGCTATTTTTGGAGTGGACAGATGGTGGTTTTGTACCTTTTGCTTTTGTTTTTAAACTTGACAACGTGTGAAGCACTTGCTTTGTAACTTTTGTCGTGGAGCGGGCTAGAAATGTATACAGCAACATACTATATGCAAGTTGGGTTTCTCAGGCAGTTAGATAATTTCATTTGAGCTGGTGAATTAAATCCCTAATATTGTGGGACTTATGAGTAACAGTCACAGGACTGCAGATTTGGACCCTTGCAACCCTTTCCTGTGCTGGGCATCTGACAAACCAACCTACTCATATCTTCCCTTCCTCACTGATGTATATGTGGAAGAACTCTAAACTCTGTTCTGTGTAGGGCTGATTTTTAATTTACTTCTTTGTTTTCCTTTCTCCTGCTCAATTACTGCTGTGTGTTCCTGAATGTATGTAATGGTTTGAATTCCCTGAGAGCTCCTGATGTGACAGTAGATACCTCTCTCCATCCTTGGTGTGTACTGAGGAGTTGAAAAGTTCATTGAAAAGTTGATTGCTGTCTCTATGGTTTGATTAGCATAACCTACAGGGATTTTATGTAATCCTCAACTGGTGTTTTGGGGTTCAGTGATGTGGCACTTCTGTGGCTTGAGGGCATACCTACATTCAGACTGAAGACCTGGGGATGTTGGAGTCTGGCTTCCCATGTTTAAGCAGAAATAACTTGTTTAGAACAAACCTGTGTATGCTGTTGGGAACCCCTTACTGTGTGATGTAGGTTGTCAGCTACAGCACGTGTTAGTTTCCTCTTGTCTTCCTTGCTGCTTTACTTAGCAGAGATATTTGGATGCTACAGTAATCAAAATTCCCAAGTGCCTGCCTTGTCTGTTGCCATGAGCAGAATTCCTTCTTGCGTGCAGTTTGCTCTTACTGTGCCACGTAAGGGCTCCGGGAAGCCCAGAATGGCTGGTCATTGCAAACAAATCCAGTTAAACAGTCCTTGCCCTGACCAGGCTTGCTTTCTTCCTCTCTAGCTCCACGTGGTGCTCTGCACAGCCAGGGCTGTGCTCTTCTCCCATCCTGTCAATGCAATTCTCCACTTCCTTGCCTTTCTGGTGAAGCTTTTCAACTGCATGTGGTTGCAACAAACCCTTACTGGCTTTGCAGTTCCAGTCACGTTCACCCAGAAGTCATGCTCTGCAGCATGTTTCTGCCATTGCTAATTTCTCTTGGAGGTGAATGAGGTCTCAGGTGCTGTTAGCAGCTGCTTGGAATAATAGCAGCTGAAATGTGCTTTCTGAGGGCTGTTAACAAGTGATTTTTTTTTTAAAGCTGTGAGTTATTCATGACCCATTAATTTTTATTTATTTTAAGCTTTACATTGGAGGTTCACCCACTAAAATTGTCACAACAGAGAGGAACTGAATCTGCTTTGCCAGGGAAGCTACTTCAGACTGTGTCTTGCTGCACAGTAATAAAACACTGCTTCACCAGTTTTGAGTTTCCAAGACTGCCTGTCAGGGAGGAATCAAGTGGATGCACAGGACTGCCTAGCAAACCTACCCATGTGAATCTCTAAACATGCTTCTTGTTTTGCAAGCTAGTGCAGTTTTGTAGCCTTTAAAAAGTATTTCTCATGAAATTGCTGCTGCAGTTACTGTAAGATTTAATGACCCCACATGTAAGGAGCCCAGGCTGTGAGCTGACACCATTCTGGGTGGGTGCATAGTGTGAGAAGCTGTTGGATTAGAGCTTTGTAATAGGGAGTGTGGTTAATGAGCAGGAAGGATCTTGCCATTTGATTATTTCATTCTTGATGGTAGGTATGAATTTACTTTTCATTTTTTTTTTATAATTTCTCTCTCTTTCTCTGCTCCCTTGTGACTTACAGGTTCCTTTTTTGACCTGCAGGGAGTTGGCTGGAGCTGAGGGATTATCATCTTGGGGAGAGTGATGGACCTTGAAGGCCTGCTGTGAGATACAGTGGTAGGGAAAAAAGTGAAAAAATGAAATTAAACAGTTTTAAACTATCAAGGCTATTATTATTTAGACTATCAAAACCCAGAGAAGCGAGGGGGAGGCAGGTCAGCTGTCAATGCAGTGAAAATGTTTGTGATACCTTCTGAGGCTGTTTTCATTTGTGAGTGTTATAGCAAGCAAACATTCATCCCCAAAATCCCAAAGAGCCCTAGTGAACCAGCCTTCCTGAAAATGAGAGGAGGTGATGACTGTGCTTCTCTTCTGTGTTGGGTAACTTGTATTGTGCTGCACAGTGCACTGTAGGCACTCCTGGCCATGACTGCCACGCTGACATTAACTGTGACATTCTGTGTATTTAAAAAGCATGCAAGTGAGGGTGGAGCCTGTAAGTCTAAATCTGGCTTGTCATGGCCTAGTTATTGCAGCACTGACACTGAGAACCCTGTAATGATGCTGTAATATTGGATAATCACATTAAGATTCTCAGCTACGGTAAGTGTGTTTAGGACTAACCAACTCCCTGCTTTACTCTTGCTGAGAATCTAGCCCATCAGCTCGTTGAATTTAAGCTTTTGTTTTACCTAGGGAGAAGTCCTACATTAAGTATGTTGGATGCTCTATTAAGGGTTGTCTAGTGGTATTTAAAGACCAGAGTTGAAGTAATGCTATGGCTGGAGCTGTGAGTGCTGCTGTTTTCCTGAGTTGGCACTGCGGGCAGTCCTTAGAAAGTGGAGTTGTGCTGTGCACCTTCTCCACCTTCTTTGCCTCAGTGAAGAGTGTTATGTAAAGGAAATGTGACACTGGAGATGTTGTTGCAGCTTTTTTCTTTCTTTTCTTACCCCCCCCCCCCCCACCTCTCACTAAATCAGTTGTGCAGTGGTTAGGGTTTGCACCCTGCACAGAGCTCCATCTTATTATCAAACCAATAAAACGTGTGGACCATACTGCTCGTTTATGAAGACCAGATTCATTCTAGATGCAGTGTGAACTGTATGGAGTATTTTTTTTTGCTGCTTAAAATGCTTATCAGTGATGGAAGAGTGTGGAGTCTGAACCTTGAGACCTGGAACTCCAGGGCTGCTGTTCCCATCTCTGCCACTGGTTGCCCCTGGGAAACAAGGGTGAGTGTCAGTTTCAGATCTGCACTGCTCAGAACTGGTGTTAATCAGTATGAACGAGGTGAACTCGAAGCTGCGTTGCTCTGCCAACACTGCTTGCCTCTGAGTAAAAGCAAACCTTGAAGACCTGTCCCTCCCCAGGAGGAAAAGGGTTGTGCACAGTCTCTGTGCTCTGCAAGGAGTGAGGGGAGGCTGGTGTTTCTGCAGGCTGAGTTTAACTCAGAGCTGTCTTGTAAAAACAGTTTGCATCACTGCTAAAACCTTTGAGCGTGGTCACTATTAAATTCCTGACCTTCTTGCAAGTATACCTGCTTAGCTAATTTTCTATCTAATCTTGTCTGGGGAGATGTGGGCATCAGCTGATTCTCCTGCTGTCTGTTCCTGCTTTTGCTTTCCTGCCTTGAAGTACTTCCTACTTCATCTAGGTGCTATTTTCTTTGCACTTCTAAAGCTCTGACTTGCTCCTGCAGCCACTTAAATGGACAGAACTTGGATGGAACTTGAATGACTGTGACCATCCCTACTATCAGCAATGGAGCTATTGCAGCTGGAGTTGGTGTGTTTTGTTTTTATTTTCCTTTGCCCTCCAGATAGCTCTTCAAGGTGCAGACTGTTTAATTGGCAGTTGTTTCAAGATCTGATGTGATAACTTTCCCAGAACAGTTCTGTCTTCAGGCTGAAGCCTTTTAAAGTGTTGTTCAGGGCCAGTAGAAGCAGCTCAGAGTGAGAAATTAATCTACAGCTTAACCACATTGCACTCTCTCATAATAATAATAATGATTATTATTATTTTATGATGTTTAATTCCTTGTGTTGATGAATATCCTAAGGTAAAACATTAAGAGCTGAATCTTTCCTTTTAGAAATGAGCACGGGGACCTTAACAGGGTCACCTCTATGTGTGAAAGGAGCTACATTACTTTGTTTTCCACCCTTTATTGCCTTCCTAGCTGTCAGACATGCACAGTCTGTGGGACTTTAGCTCTCTGTGTTTCAGAAGCCTTGAGTTTGGAAGAACTCCTGCAGCAGTGTACATGCAGAGACCAGTGGTTTGTTTTTGCAGTGCACAGAAATAATAGTAATGGCTCATTCCAGACGCTGTTCTCAGCAGCCTGAAGCAACTAGGAGAGGCAGGGGCAGGCCTTTAAGTTGAAGTTGTCCTTTAAACTTGGCACTGTTACGCTTTAGCCCAAGTCAGATGACTTTAAAAAAAGAAAACTTGTTATTTCCTTTGAGGTAGAAAATCTGTACAGAAAGTAGACCTGTTTAGTTGAGTGTTATCTGCTTTTCTCAGCTGGGGACTGTTGGCTGTGGATAAGGGGTTTTGCTTTGTTTTTGTTAGAACTGGACCTTTGTTCAGAACTGGACTTTTGAAACACAGCCACACAATTGCTGCTTGGAGCTGGGGGACAGTGAGTGTCTTTGGATCAGATGTCTTCAGGCCCTTCCTGGTTGCACAGAGACCACTGCTTGTTCTGCTGTCTGTGTGGTGTGTCCTGTGTCACCCCTCTGCTCTCACTGCCACCTTAAGAAAACCAAATCACACACAGAGATGTGGTTTTGCTCTGTTTGGTTTCAGCTGGTGGCTGAGCACACCCTGTCACTGTCTTGTGCATGCAGTCAACACAGAGTATCCTAATTTTGTAGCCTGAATTGTGGGACATACATCAATTATTTATTTCCCTGTACTCCTGAGACATGAAGCAGGCCTGTGACATGAGGGTAGGCTGTGTTTTCCTTGTGTGCACCTTGAGGTGAAATATCCAGATGACCTGGAGAAAAGATTGGCAATGGATTATTGCTGTCTGTGGTGCATCAGGTAAGAAGCTGGGGTTGAAACCAAGTCAGTGGTGAGACTTCCTGATGGGAAGGTCCCTTTTGGATGCTGCTTAGGTGGAGATGACCATAGGAAAGGAAGAAACACTTGAGGCTGTGCTGGTGATTCTGCTTTACTGCAGTGAGACCAGGGATGACTGAAGTGCCAGCTGCCTGCAGACTTCATAGCAGCAAACTAACTCCTCCTGCCTCCTGAAAAAGCAGTGGGCGTAGGAAATGCTCTCTAAATGGATCACTAATTAATCCTTCACCAGACTGAAGAAAGCATGGGAGCAACAGACCTAATGTTCACTTTTAAGTGAACATTAAGAATATTCCCTGGTGTTATTCTAAGACCTGTCATAGCCAAATGACTTGAGCTGTGTGTATGGGGGGTTGTTCTGTCTCATAGCTGTGTTACAGTGCAACACAAACTTTGTTATACTGTGTTTTTTTTTGCCCAGGTTCTAAAACTGTTGTGCCTTTTTGTTCATCCTAGGACTGTGATTTAAAGAGCAGAAGACTTCTTTGCAGATCGCTTTGTGTTTCTGATCCTCTGAGGAAAGTGGGAGCAGAGAGAACATTCCAGGTTGCACTCAGTAAATCAGGGGTTGTATGAGTGTCATCTTGATTTCACCCAGCAACAGAACTGTGATCGTGAGCATTGCAGCCCTGCCATAAAGCCTGTCTAACTCCTGTGTCTTAATTAAAACTTGAACCACTTTAAAGGAAAAAAAACAAAAACCACCAAGAACATAATGACCTCATGAGGACTTTTTTTGGCATCTCTTAAGGGCATTGGAGATGGTTGATAAAGCAGAAGGACAGTGTGCAGTGGATCCTGACTGTTCCAACTCCTTGTTCTGTATTAAGGACAGAACACTTTACAGTATTGATCCTGGTTTGTGGGAGGACTTGGTAATAAAAAGGGATAATGTTGTAAAAGGAAACTTATTTCGAGGGCAGGACATTTCACCCTAAAATAAAGGGCTTGAAAATGATAGAGTGGTTGCATCGTAAGGGTAACAGTGGGATTTGAGATCATCCATGTTTCAGCAGGTATGCTGCATTAACATACCCCCCTTCTTAGGCAATGAGAGAGTGGAATAAAAGATAGCAGAAGAATATTAGTGCAGATTAATACTGACGAAAATAGTTCTGTAATCCTAATGCCTCTCACAGTTGAGTAGTGGAGCTACAATTAAAATGAAAACCCCATATGACAACAAACCAATAAATAAAACATGATCATCACACAAGACAGTCAGCGAAGGGCTGTTGCCCTTGGGCCATTGCTGCAGTGTTCTGTGCCTTTTGTAGGTGCTGCCTCTTGGTGTGACAGCCAGAGTCATGGTGTCATGTACAGCTGACACTCTCTGGAAGTAAAGGAGGTTTCTCTTCAGGTCTCTCCAGCTCAGCAGCCCTTGCATGGCCTGAGGAGACCATCCCAGAGGGACTTCTGTTTTCCTCCGGTCCTGAATCATTTGTGGTCTTCATCTATGGTTTATGGGTGGGGAGGACTGAGCACAGTTATTGCTTCACCTTTAGAAATGAGCACTGAGAGCTGTGGGAGAGCTGTGCTGGTACGTTGGAGTGCTTTTCCCTCATGTTCGCACAGAGCTTGATGCTAACTTTGGCTGAAGTTGGCTGTTGTCTAAACCAATTACAGATGTTTGGACAAAGCTAAGCAATACTATCTTTTTTTCCTTGTCCTTTTCATTTTTTGTGAAGGGTAAGTGATCCCTAAGTAGAGATTTGCTGAAACCATCTTTGCCCGTGGAAAAGATGTCTCCAGAATGTCCAGTGATGGGTAAAGTGCTATGTGTTAGCTGGTTGTGGCTGCAGCTGTGGAAAATGGAACTGTATTGGTAATGCTTAGGGAATGGTGAGGCTGGAAACACCCTGAGCAGAGACTCAGTATGGTTTTCCTGTAACTGGATCATAGCAATCTGACTTAGGATGGGGGGAAAAACATGAGCCTGCCCCCCTTTGTACTTAGAAAAGTCAATGCTAAGGAAGTTCCTCTGGCCTGCTAGATAACACAAGAAATGACATAATTCATGGTGGATAGGAGTCGATATGTATTTGGATTGTGCAAGTAAGGAGTGGCTTTGTGCCTGGTTCTGTAAAGCATTTAAAATGAAGTGCAGGCATATGCAGGGTTTCAAGCGCCTTGCTGGCTGTCCCTGGAGGTTGTGTCTCCCTGGGGGGGGGTTGTTGGGGACCTCTGAAAAGCACTTGGTTGTCCTTTTATCTTCTGTGCTAAAGCACTGTGGGCTGTCCTGCACGCAGAGCTTTGAGATGGATGAGACAGAGCTAAAAGACAGAAAGCTGGAAACAACTCAGTGGAAAACCACATGTTTTTCCTGCTCAGAAAAGAATTTCACCCTGAAAAATGAAGTTTTGAGTGGCATCCAGTTATCAGGAACTGATATCATTCATCTGTTGATAGGAGAATGATGGAGAACATTTAAACTGAAGCAGTGTGTCGTTTGGGTTTGTTTTTATTTTTTTTTAAGAGCAGGAATTTATGATTCTGTAGTTGACTCTTTCAAGCCCTGTGATTTGCATCCACTTTAATTGGAAGGAGGGGTGACTTCAGACCGCCCTGCTTTTGAGCTATCACTGTAGTGTTGGAAAGAAATGAAGGGTGTGATCTAAGGCAGCTGGACAATGTTTGCAGAGGGAAGATGCATCTGTGCCCTGGAGATGCTTTGTGGCTATTATGGCAGAGCTCAGACATGCAGCTGGGGGATCGTCCTGCTGCACGTTGTGACTTTGGGAAGCTCACTCAGCGTGGATTTTAAGAAGAGGTGTTCTGAAAAGTGTATTTGGATGGAGCTATTCTTGTTATCTCAGCTCCTCTGATGTCTCTCGAAGGTGGATCAGCACAGTGGAGTAATGTGGCAAGTGTACTGTGGTGTTAATTTTGCAGCTTGCTTGGAAGTAACATCCTGTGTCTGTTTTCAGCTGGGCATTGCTGGCTGCCTATGACTTGCTGCTTGCAGGAGTATTCCAGGCTTCAGTCACTTAAGAAGATGGCACTGGTGCATTTACCTCTCTCTGCTCTTGTGAAGAGCTAAGAGAGGGATCGCGTACAGCCTTGTACAGCTGGTTTTACCCAGGTTAGAAGTGGCTATGAAGAGCTGTGCATCCTGCTGAAATTACAGAAGGGCTGAAAATATAACTGCCAGTGCTGGAAACTGGCCAGTACACTGACACAGTCTGCATGGAAACACGCTCTGTATAGCCAGAAGATCTTTGGGACGTTGCGTTTTTTCCAGCTAAACCTAAAACCAGTGTGCTCTGCCCGCTGAGACGTGAGGACGTTCCCAGTGTCTGCACTGCTTTTCCTCCGTGATGTGGCCCACCCTCTCTGGCCACGTGTGTGCAGCTCTCTGACTCCACTTGGGGCAGCTGAGGCTCTTGGGCTGACCTTGGCTGCTGTGGAGTTGCTCCATTCCTCACGCATCTGTGGGCTGTGGCAGAGCTGCTGTGTTGCATTAGGGCTGGCAATTTCTGGCCATTGTCTTGGTTGCTGAGAATAGAAGTAAATGGTCCACCTGTAATGTGGATTTGGTGCTTCATAATCATTGCCTGTCCATTTGCCCAGCGTGTATTTCCTTTTAACTGTGTCCAGATTTAGTAAGGTAGGGGGTTGCACTGGAATAACCAGGATGAAGCTGGCTGTGCTTGGAGGCTCTGGGAGCTGAAAGTCCTTGGGGTGATGGGGCTGTAGATACACAGCATACAGGGAAGGGATAAAGACAGTCAGTGTCTAAAACGTGCTGATTTTAATAGGATGCTGTTGTTTGAACTTTCTCTGTTCCCTTCTGTTTCCCTCTTCCTCCTGCCTCTCAGTGCAGTCCTGTTCTCTGCATGCAAAGCTGGGAGTCCTGAATGAAGCCAATTAGCAGGGGAAGGTGTAATAAGCGTAGAGAAATTCAAATTAGGGTGGCATTTTCTGCACTTCTTCTGATTTGAAATGTGCAGTGACTGTCTTGAGGGAGTTCTTGATTTTTGTTGTGCCTTTCAGGACCATGTCCTGGGACAACTAAAAACTGAGCTCAGTTAGCTGCTGTTGGAGAGGAATATTATTCTGAGGCCATCAGAGCAGAGGATGCAATAATTTCTTAGAACTTAGGCATCTCCTATTGAATACGTATGGATTAAATCTTGCTTCTTGAATGGCACAGTATAAAAAAGTGCAATATTGTATAAAAATTACAATATGTACTCTGATTAAATTCGTGCTTCTTTTCTCTGGAGAGAAGCATGCTGCTTTTACTAGTAGCAAAGTTGTCATGCTTTAATCAGCCATCAGTAGGAGTTGAACAATAAAGCAACCAAATGGGTGCGAGTGTTTGCAGGCAATGTAAGCAGAATGATTTTGCACATCTTCCATCTGCAGTGCTGTCAGCTGAAGTTTGCAGGAGTTGAAGATGAGACAGAGGGAAGGATGCAGGATGTAACTTTCCCGTGGCTGTAAGTGCTGTTACATCAGATGCAGAGCAGCTCTTCAGCAAACGTTGGCACTCCTTGGTGCAGTTCCACCTGGTGTGTGTGGCTCTCTACTCTACTGAGTGAGTACTGCAGGCTGTGTCTGCTCCAGTGCATTGATGTTGCAGATCTGTGTTGGAAGCACAAATTTCTGTTTTCTTGGAGCACTTGGGGTGGTTTCTCTTAAGTTATGTGGTCGGTTTGCCAGTTGGCCTTGGTTGCTGGTAAGAAATCCTGCACTGGTATCTGGACTGTAGAGGAGAGGTACCTTGCACAACACTTTCCTGATGAGATATTAGCAGTCAGCATGAGAATGTATCAACCCCACTTCAGCTGAAGCAAAGATTGAGAAGAAGATGGTTCTTGAATTAGTGGATATCCTTTCTTCTTTTTTTTTTTCTTTTAAAAAGGGTGTTTAATTGCTCTGTATTTTCTTCTCAGCTTGTGTTTCTTTCTACTGAGCATGGACAGTAAACAGAGATAGGATATCCTGGTGGCCTCCAGGCTGTGAGAAATGAGCTCCTGCTGGAGCTTCTCATTAAAAAAACAGTACTGTTTTGATGATGACTGAGACCAGGGAGCAGGAAAGAGTTGCAGTTGGTTTTTTTCAGTGTAGTGCTTTCATTTTCATTTCTGTGGTTCATAGAAGCAATATTAAAAAATAATTCCAAACCCAATCATTCCAATGACTTGAAGTGGGATGTTTTAGGAGGGAATTGGGAAAGTAGTGCTGATTATGGGTCTGTTATTTCTTACAGCTCCATTGCAGGTGATAAGAGGGGGAGCTCAGAGTGCTGTCTTGCTTTCAACACAGACATCTGTTGGGGTATGGATAGCACAGAGTGATGGTGCAGATTTCTCAACCCAGTAATGAGACAAATGTGGCTGGGGTTTAGGAGTTCTTAATAATGATGTGTAATTTGAGGTGCTCAACTTGAAGCAGTGTAAGGGAGAGAGTCAGAGTTATTTTTGTATCTGAATTTTAGTACTATGAGCAAATTAGACTTTCTGGAGCTACAGGACTTCTAAAACTCCCTGGCAGGAGTGAGCAGCATCTCTGTGGCTCTGTCCTGGAGTCATGCTCAGTTTTTCTGGATTAGAATCTGCTTGCTTATAGGGTTTTTCTTTTGAATGAAACCTTCCCATCACTTGCATCATTTCTTAGTTTCTCTGGGGCATCTCTTCGTTAGCTCTGTTCCAGAAGTCATGGGTTTTCCATCAGGCCAGGTTCCTGGGATAAGCTGTGATGATAAAATGCTTTGCATGCAGAGATTTTTGTTTCACAGCCCTGGTGCTGACACTGGCATTCATCTGCACGTGGGACTCCTCTGTTTTGGAAGATGGGCTGCAGAGAGTGCAAGATGAGCAGTGTCACAGCGGATGGGGAGGGCTGTACTTCGTAGCAGCATTGTTTGGTCACTTGCTCTTTTCAAACTTTGCATGGCAAAGAAAAATCCAGTTTTAGTAAAAGTTTCAGTGGGCCTTCTGGCTGTGCTTGATTTGCCAGCAGCTTGTAAGCACCAGTTGTTGTGAGACTGGTGTTGTCAAATGCAATCTATTTTAACACAAAGTCTTACCCAAGTGTGGCTGTTCTGCTTGTTGAATTTTACATGATAGGAAGGAACTCATCCAAATGCCAACTAACCATTAGTAGTAATGATGTGCAAGCACTTCAAATGAGATCCTGTGTGTACTGGTTGAGCTGGTGGGTTTTTTTTGGCAGCTCTTAAAGAGGGAGATATGGTGAGAATTGTTCAAAGGCTCTGAAACTCCATGAGTGATCTTTGTAGGGCCCTTCAAACCTGGGATACTCTATGGAACCCCTGAAATGAGAACTCTTTGGGATTGACAGGTTTCTGTAGTAAGTACTGCTCTGGGTGTAGCAGGACTCTGATGGCTACAGCAGCACTGAATCAGAATTACTTTCGAGCTGATTCTTTAGAAACCCTCAAGCATAAAGGAAATACTTGCTGGAATGTAAAATTACAGAGAAAAAAGCTGCTGATGTTTTGTGGTAATCACAATGTTATTGTGTTTCCCTTGTTACCATTCTACAGTGCTGCTTGGATATGTGTGACTCTTACTCTGCTTCATGCAGATCTCGAGGAGCCAGGTGTAAAACTTTGATGCCTACATAACTCCATCCTCAATCAGCTTCCCTCTCCTGTCCCTGACTACACATGTAAAACTCTTTCATCTGTTACCAATGCATCAAAATAAAAAGCTGTCATTTCAAAGAAGTTAAGTACTTTCTGGCACTCCTGACTTGACTAATAGCAATGACCACAAAATGAACTGATTTTTTTTTTGTTTTTTTTTTCCTTCTTGTTGTTCTGTCCTTTTTAAAAAACACTAATATCAAGCCACGCGTGGGAGATGGATTTCTTCTGCTTCTTAAGTTACAAAGCAACTTAGATGCTCAGAAAGTTGGGAATCTTCTTTGAGTTGAGGCCCCTGGAAGTTCAGTGATGCTCCATAGCTCTCATTTTTATCCAAAGCGTCATTGGTGTTTATACTTCAACTTTGCCCATTGTAATGGAAACTAGTGGAGCAATGAAGAACTGTCTGGAAGGATGAGCAGCTGATTTAATAGCTTGTTATCACTGAGATACTGCATATCTAAGTAGTGCTTGAAGCTTTGGAGATGAGAGGGGCCCCCATCGTGGCATTGCTGCGCACCCTCTGTCTCCCAGTTGTTTCTGGATGCCAGGACAAGGGTCAGAAGCAAGGACAGAGTTTTATGTCTTACTTAACAGGATGATTCTGTGTTTTCTGCAGGTGGATTTGCCATAGTGTTTCTCGTGAGGACAAACAATGGGATGAAATGTGCCCTGAAGCGGATGTACGTCAATAATGAGTATGACTTGCAAGTATGCAAAAGAGAAATCCAAATCATGGTAAGTCACCACTTCCTACTGGGGACCATGCCTGAGAGCCTTGTCAGCTTTTTGTGTGTGAGCTGTGTGGAGTTGTGCCACTAAGTGTGGGTTTCCTTAGCAAAATGGTCATTCTTCTGGAAGCTCCTAGAGTTAGTCAACTGTGTGAAAAATCTAGGGTTGAATTATTTATTTACAACTTAAATTGCTTTAGTATCAAGAAAACATAGCAAATTAAACAGCAGGAGTCTCAGGAGAAAGAGAGGGGACAAAACTCCTCAGTCAACCCCAGACTTGATGGGAAAGGGAAGAGTTGAAGAGGCGTGTGTGTTTGGGGAGTGTTTATTTTCTAGATGTCACCTGAATGCAAGGCATTACATGATAGGATAGCTATTTTTAGTCATAGTTTTAAACTTAGCATCTCTGAACAAAGAAACACAGCTGATCTAACTGGATTTGGTTAGTTTTGCTTGGAACCTAGCAAGTGTGGGAAGTGACACTTCTTTAATTGTATTCCCAAAATATCGATGAACAGTTAGAGTAACTGTGATGAGGATTGAAAGAACATCCTCATTCTGCTAATTTATCATATGAGGTGTTGGTTTGGGATATATGATCACATCAGAAACCTTTACCTCTAGTGTTTTTTTTAAACTAGCTTTTAATGAGGTTAATACCTTCAAAGATAACTTCTGTTAGTTGTACGATAGTGCAGTTCAGCTTTTGGGCATGCTTTGTCATTACCACAGCTAATGCTGCACGGGAAAAGTTAAGATTAGATCTTATATCAAAGGCTTTAATTGTGCTCACAAAACTTGCTTCCTTGGATTTTACTTGCCAGTACTTTCCATTGTCTCTCTCTTTGGAGCCTCTTGGAAATGTGTGGCTAACCTGGAAAGCAAGGGCAGGAAATGTCTTTCTGCTTTTTTTGCTGCTGAATCTTTATGATAAGATTGGAGCCACTGTGTGGTAGTGGAAGATAGAGAGGAATAAAGGAAGTGCAGCACATACCATGCATAGCCACTGCAAACTATGTGCTTGCTCCTCCCCTACACAAAGGTGGAGCAACTCCAGCAAGCTTAACCTGGGCCATTGAAGGGAACTTCCAAACATCCGGACCAACCCAAAGGGGTTAGCTCTGTAGGTTGTTTGTTCCACTGCTGCTTGTCTCAGATCATTCTGGAAGGAAAGCAGGTGGAGACAGACCTCAGATTTGATCAAATCGTGTGTGATGATTAAGCTGAAGTGACAGAAGCTTGTGCTTAGGCAGAGGGGAAGAGCTAGGAAAGCTGAGTGCTGTTGAGGAACCAGATTAAAATGCTGTTTGTTCTTTGCTGCTGTATAATGCTTTGAATGTGCTTTGTTTTGCAGCGGGATCTATCTGGCCACAAGAACATTGTAGGGTACATTGATTCCAGTATAAACTCAGTAAGCAGTGGTGATGTGTGGGAAGTGCTGATATTAATGGACTTCTGCCGAGGTGAGTGTGGGCTCAACGTATTGCTCATCTGTAGATTTGGTCATTTTCATTGCTTGCAGGAATCTTGCACCACATTTTCCTTTCATTTCAAAGAGGAAAAAAGTGAACTATTCCTAGGCTTGGTCCTTCCTTGAATACCAAGGAACTGTTCTGAACAAAGCAAAGCAGAAACTAGATCTCTGTGAAGAGAAACAGCTGATATGTGAGGCTAAGCTGGCTCTGTTGATGGGACTCTTACTGCTTTTGCTGGAATGATCCTGGATCCTTTTTGTTGTGAAGGGGAACCCAGAAGTGTGTGTGTATAAATATATATATGTAACTATTTTCCATAGGCTGGTCCAAATTATTCTGCACTGCATATCATGCAGCGAGCTTTTCTTTTCCAGCCTGACTTAGGATTGCTCTGGAAGAAGCTTGAATCGGACAACGTGAAGCCAAAAAGTATTCCTTTTACCTCTCACCTTTTTCCTTGTCTGTCTGTAGCCAGACAGGCTCATCCACTTCTTTCCAGCTGTCCCCCAAAGCTTTGATCTTTCGTGGCTAGGATGTGGTGTTTGGAAAATGATGCACACACTGTGCTCAAATGCCTCTTGCAGTCCAAGGGTGAGCAAAAAAGAATATTTGGGCCAGGTGACTTCAGAAGTCTGGCTGTTCTGGGTGGTGGCAGCTGGTGGAAACAGCATTCTTGAGACTGTTCAGCTTTGCACCTAAGTCAGGCGTGCTTGTAGCAAGCAGTTAAATTCTTAAATACCTTTTAAGATACGTGGTAGGTACTTCTGGCCTGCCATGCTGTCTTTGTTTCTTCTTGAGGCAGGAATTTTACCAACCTGTATTACGTTTATTTGTGTGCTTGTAAGAGGAAGACCATTGTGTAATTTATTTTTTTTTTACAAGGAGCTTCAGTTGTGATTCTTTCATAAGTTTAATCCTAAATATTGCAAGGAGTGTTCCAAGAGAGGGACCTGGCAGTGCCAGTAAGTTTATACTCAGCTCTGTTACAGATCCAACTTTGGATAGAAGTGTAAATGCTGACGGTTCAGAATCCTCTCTTGTCAGCTTCATCAGACTTCCCTCTGTGCTGAATATTGGGCTTATGAAGAATGCTCTGTCTCTCGAAGGTGTTTCCTTCTATGTGAAAGAAGGGCTGCAAAGCGGTAATTCTCTTGCGGCTTGCAGATACCCTTCTTGGCACGTGCTTTTCTTGTGCTTCAACACTGAGGCTGAAGCACAGGAATTGCTATTATGCATTAGATTTCCATTTGTGACGAACAGCTGTTTGAACTGAATTAATGCATCTTTATGTACTGAACTGCACTCAGTGAGTGCAAAATACAGCTGTACTACTTACTGAGCTCAGCTTTTCTTTAGAACCTCAGTGCTATAGATGTGAGTTTGATGCAGCTTTACTGGAGGTTCAGATACTTTTTTCCCCTGTGTACCTCAGATGCTTTAGGGGAAGAAGTTGTGTGTTGATTTTCTGCTGAGAGGCCCTGATAGCAAAGAGATGAGGCAAATTTAGGACTCATTCAAAGCATGAAAATGCTGAGGGTTCCCCTTGTACAGATGGGATTTTGCTGGTCTGTGATTTTGGCCAGGTTATTTAATGTATGGTTGTTGCACTGTTTGTTTCTTTTTTTTTTTTTGAATCTTTCTATCTTCCCTTGCTTCCATGTCACAGACTGTTTTGTGGTCTGTGGGTGCCTCAAATTTAGCCTTCTATTCCTCTTGTCTGAGGATTTTATTTTGAGGAAGAGAGATGAAATGTGGCTTAGAATTACATCTGAGAGTGTTAACATGGCGAGGTGAATGATGAGCAAACTTGCTGCTGCTGAAGTACAAGTACAAGGTCAGATAGAGTAGAATTGCTCAGGTTGGAAAAGATCTTCAAGATCATCAAGTCCAACCTTAACCTAACCATACTACCCTAACTCTGACAACCCACTGTGAAATCATGTCCCATGCACCTCATCCAGATGGTATTTAAACACATTCAGGGATGGTAACTCAACCACCTCTCTGGGGGGCCTGTTCCCAGTGCTTAAAAGATGAAGCAGCTCCTGGCAGATAGGAAAAATCCTTTTGGATTTAGGCAGGGAGAAGAGAAAACAAGATGACCGAGTGGATTGCAGAGAGCCTCTGAGGAAAGCTTGATGCCAGCTCTGAATTTGATCTCATGAACTTCTTGTGTGCTGATGTCCAGCAGCACTGTGGGGAGTGGTCTAAGGCAGGGTATGTCTGGTAGGAATGGGGCTTGGAATGGGCCAGGTCTAACTTGCTACTCTTGCTCTTGTTATTTTTCCTCAGGAGGACAGGTGGTAAACCTCATGAACCAACGCCTTCAGACGGGGTTCACAGAGAATGAGGTCCTGCAGATCTTCTGTGACACCTGTGAAGCTGTGGCGAGGCTGCATCAGTGTAAAACACCAATAATCCACAGGGATCTGAAGGTGAGTTGTGGACTCCAGTGAAGCAGGAGGGGATGTATGTGATCCTGCATGTGTGTGTTGTCTGCCTACACTGTGGCAGACGGGCTCTGAGTGCTGGTGCTGTGTTTTTGTTGTTAGTAATAAGGAAAAGTGGGTATAAATACCTCTCTCTATTGAAGGATTAACAAAAAAAAGGCCTCTCGTAGCTGCTTACCATATGCTTACTGTCTATAGATCTACTTTAAAAACACAAATGTTTCAAAAATTCCCTTTTTCACAGGAGATATGCCAGAATGTATCTGATGAATTATTCACAGTGACTTTCTACCACCTGAAATGTATTGATATTACAGTAGCTCAGAGAAAGTGTGCTGTATGTTTGTTTCCTGGACCCACATGAAAAGGATTGTTCCAGAGACCTTGGCTTTGTGGCAGGAGTTGTTAGAAGCTTTTGAAATTGGCCTCTAACTGTTGACCATGAAACAGTTTGGACTGTGAGGCTCTGTATGCTTAGATGGGAAGAGAGTGAGGCCAGCAGGGAAAGCTTTTGAAAAATCCCACGCCTGTAATCAAACAAACACAAAAAGACATTTCCTTTTTCTCTCAACTAGCTCATAAAATGCCTGAAAAATAACTTCAGTCCAGAAGGAGGCTTGTGTGTACATTTGAAATTCAGATGTGCTTCGTGGATCAAGCTCTGTTCTTCGAGCCCTCTTTGAGCTGTTTGTTTTGTGCTGCTGTCCCCTGTTTTCTAGGAGCACAAGAACCAGGTAGCACAGGGCTGAAAAATACTGAGGGTTTGGTATGCTTTTGTGTGTTTCAAGTGACTGTGACCCCACTGCTCAGACTGGTATTTAGTTTTGCAGGTAGAAGGAGGGAATAAACTTAGCTGATATGAGTTTCCTGTGTCTGGTGACAGCTGTGTGGTTTGTTGGTGATGAAGCCTGCTTGCTCAATAGCTAAGAGCTGATTTTAATAAAACTTCCAGGTTGCTTCAGTGAGAAGTCATGTCCAACTTCTCAGCCAGCTTCCTCACTTTAATGGAAGGATGCTTCTGGAAATGTTTAGAGTGTTTGAATGCAGTAAGGAATAACACTCTCGGTGCTGGTCTCTTAGGGAGAAGCTCTGTGTGGGATGCTTTATTCAAAGCAGATGAATGGCAGAGGTGGGGAAGAGGGGTTGTTTCACCCTTGGTTTCATGCCAGCATTTCCCTCTCAGTGGCTTTAATTTGGTGGAATATTTCAGTGTGTAAAATGCTGACTCCTTACTTTCTTTGCTTTTTGTAAACATTATCCTTGACAGGGAGGTCTATTTCCAAAATATTTTTGTCAGTGACTACTTGTGCTGTGTGTTGCTTTTTTTTTTTAATTTGTTTGCTTGTTTTTGAAATTCTCAAGCAGTGTGTTTTCTCATGATTTTATCTGGACACTTTGAAGGTATATAAATGAAAACAGGTCTGTATTCCCTTGAGAGAACATGCTGTTAATGCAGCCACCCAGATGAGGAACTGGAGTGCATAGATGGCTCCTCTGCCAAGGCAAAGTAATGACCATTATTTTTCCATGCCTTGTGTCTGATCATTCAGTGTAGACAGCTTTCCTAGGTGGATACAGGGTAGAGTTTTGTTAATGTGTGATTTTGAGTATTTAGGAGAGAGCTGACTTTCAGCTACTGCAGGTGCCTGTCTTGGTGTACAGTTGTCAGATTCAAGCTAACAAATAATACTTGAAAGCAAGGGGTCATCCCAAATTCACAGCACTGAGAGTGGTATGGCTGAGGGAACTTGAGCACTGAAGACACTGAAACACAGAATTCTTGTCCCAAAGTACACAGCCTTAACAGAGACAGTGACATGCTTGCAAGGAAGGAAGGAAAGGGAAAGAGGACATTTGGCAGAATGGAAGGCAGTTTTACAGCTACATTTCTATGATCTGGCTTCTGTTTTAGGAGGTGTGACAGCTTTGATGCATATTTTGCTGTCGTGCTACGCACTTGTCTGACATGTCTTCAGGCTTTGAAACCCTGAATCACCTAAAGAAAGCAAGTTCTTTTCATGTTTTTGTCTAATTGAACGATGTCTTTTTTTCAACATCCATAGGTTGAAAATATCCTGCTACACGATCGTGGCCACTATGTCCTTTGTGACTTTGGAAGTGCTACCAATAAATTCCAGAACCCTCAAACAGAAGGGGTGAATGCGGTGGAGGAGGAGATCAAGAAGTAAGTGTGCTTTTTCCTTTTGCCTCAGACAGGGTTTGTAGTTGGGGGGTGACTTTCCTTGTACTGCAACTAGATTTTGCTGGTGCCTGTGGCAGGAGGTTGATGCTGCTATGTAGAAGTACCTGCGAGAGGTAGATAAGGGCCTGGGGGAAGGTGAAACAATCAAAAGCTGAGCTTGATGTAATTACTTTGGACCTGAAGGACTAAGTGTGCTTAATGCAGAGAGGTTGCCTGCCTTGATGAGGCAGTGGCATGCTTTGGTATGAAATCAGTCTGTCTCTTCTTTGGCTTGTTTGAACCTCAAATATAGTGAATGTTAAATCCCTTTCTTTCATGATCCCGTTCTTCAATCCTTGTGGTAGGTGAGGAAATGCATGGCTTATCTCTCCACAGAAAATGGAAAGACCTCAGGGTGTTTCACCTGGCTCCTTCTGCCCCCTATGTGACCAGCTGTAGCAGTATCAGTGCTGGGTGCCCTGTGATACACTTTGAAAAAGATAAATAAACTCACAGGATATGGGGTGGAGCAGTTGCCAGGTCCTGCTCTTTCTTGCTTTAGGTATCACATCAATGCTGCACAAACGTTCCTATTCCATTAATGCACTACTTCAATTGGAAAACAGTGTTAGAAATATGTGCACGTTTCCTTTCTGAGAGGATCCCATCGTGCCTTCATGGACTTCCTAGACTTGCTGCACTGAAGTTCTCCAAACTCTCCCAGTCCTTCTTTGCAATAGCTTTGCAATGCTTTATTTGTACGCTTATTTATGAGCACACAAAAACCTTGCCCTTAGCAACCTGTTCTTGTGATCAAGCCAAATAGCATGGAAGGTGATACAGCAAAAAATATAAATGTACTGATAGAAAACTGATTTTAGAATCTCAAACTGGCTCAATTTCCATCTTTTTTTAATTTACTTTGTAAAATGAGGCAGATTCTAGTTTGAGTTTGAGCTGCAAGATAATCTTTCCTTTGTCTACAATGGCTCTGAGCAGGAATCCCAGCATGGAAGCCTGTTTCTTAGGAGGCACGTATCCAGTTACAGTCTTTGTAGGTTGGCCAAAGGCCCAGCAGTAAGGACATTGCAGAGGACACTTGACTTCTGACCTTGCTAATATTCTGAATTCTTGGATGTTTGTGTTCTGGCTCTTAAAAATACTACCCTGTTTTGTGAGTAAACTTCTTACTGTAGAAAAATAATCTTCGTTTTTGCTTTAGTTTCCCAAGATGGCTTGCAGTGTCAGTGTTCTCTTGTTACAGTCATGCAGCAGATACTGTTGATAATCTGTTGAGAAATAATCTAATTTTTCTTCTGTATTTGCCCCAAAACAAATAGGAAGAGCATGAATTTTGAACTATTTTAAATGTGGCATAGTGAAAATGCATCTGATATCCACATTGAACTCACCAATAGATCTTTTTGCTACAGGTACACTACGTTATCTTACAGAGCACCAGAAATGGTCAACCTGTATAGTGGCAAACTTATTACTACAAAAGCAGACATATGGGTATGTATAAAGCCCACTTAACACCACACAACCAGACTGCAGTTTGCTTTCGTTGTCCTAATGGCAGCATAACTTTCTGACTGGGGCTAGCCTCCTTTACGTAAGACTGGATAGTCTCTCAGTAGAGAGTTCCTCTGCTTGATGTTTGAGTTACTGCTAAACAGGCTGGCTTGTGGGCAGGACATGATTGGTTCTTTGCTGTTTTTCGTGTGGCTTTAATATACAGATATATGAAATTTCAGAGTTGAACAGTATACATATGATTTTATATTATAAAACAATTAGAAGAGAAAATTCAGGGTGTTGTAACTTGTGCTTCTGTTGAACAAGGGTGTGAAATCAAAGTTACTGGGCAGAAGAAGATGGAAAGTGGAGAAAATAGACCTTCCCTCAGGAATAATAGTATGCTTTTGGGCAGTGTAATGCAGCTCAGAATCGTCAAGCCTGGCCAAGGACCAAGCTTTTGTACTGCTGTTTCTAATGAGGAGTGAATGTTGCTGTGTTTTCTGAGTTGAGAGCAAAATGCAGCTGGGGTGTAATCCATTACTAGATAACCTAACAAGGAAGGGATGGCAGGCTTCCTCTTTAATTGGGATGAAGAGCCTTTGTTGATTGTGGAGAAGTGGCAATTCAGCAAACAGGATGTGTTTAAAATGCTAATTTGGGATGTGTTTGTATGGCTTCTGAAGCCCTGAGCTAAGAGGCAACAAGGAGGCAGCAGTGTAAGGAGAGTGTTTATGGATCCTCAGTAGGTATGTTTGCATATACAAGGGGGAAAATTGCTGGCGTGGCATCAGCTGGGAAGAGTCCTCTTTCTTATCTGTGAACTCAGCCAAGGGTCAGGAACGCAGCAGCTCCTATGGGGCTCTTGCAGTGCTGAGTTCAGTGGGAGGTTTGTAGACCTGGGCCGCAGACCAGCATTGAGTCACTTGCTTTTCTGAGCCCCAGAATGGGGAGGGCACAGCTTGTAACAGTGTGAAGAGACTGTCAGGGCCTCCAAGGCAGCGAGAGGAGAACCCTGGCTTTGTACCCTTTGTTATCACGTGGAGAGGTGGAGTCAGAGGCTCAGCCTGCCCTCTTCTTCCTGGCCTTGAAGGAATTCTGCTCTGGTCGTCTGCTGAGTGTTCCCAAACAAGTGTGTGGTGTTGTGTAGTATGCAGCCTCGGCTTAAGGCCTCTTGCAGAGGTTGTCCTGCTTGGCACCTTCCTTTCCCCAAAACCCACTGAGGTTCTTCTGAACTAGAGTACAATTTGATTATCAAATCCTGTGACAAAAGCCACAAGCTGATGGTGAGTTGCTCCACGCTAGGAAGTGTGTTCCCCCGTCCCCTCTTGGATGGCAGCAGTGTTTCATAATTAGCCCTACGTGCAGAACTTGTATTTTGTTTTGAAAGAGGTGGATTTCCTCACCGTCAAAAGCAGTGGCAGAAATAATGAGCCAATGATTTAACGTAACAGCCTGCTGTCAAATCTGTATATAATCATAGATAAATAATGTAGTGATTGGAAGGCTGTGTGAAAACTGGTACAGCTTAAGCTTGGTAACCAGTGAGTTTTTGGTTGTGTTGGTCAGAATAAACGTATCAAGGATGATGGATACCACTTGGCTTTCCTATTAACTTTGCTTTGTACGTGAGGAACAGGGAAAGGTTTTGTGCACCTACATGCAGTGGGATATACCGATGGAAGGTCTGTGTAGGTTTGGGGATCTTGTATCTTTGCTTCTGTTGGTTAACTCACCTGCTCTGTTCCCTCTCCTCAGGCCCTCGGCTGTTTGCTGTACAAGCTGTGTTACTTCACTTTGCCATTTGGGGAGAGTCAGGTGGCAATCTGTGATGGCAACTTCACCATTCCAGATAATTCTCGGCATTCACAGGACATGCACTGCCTCATCCGTGAGTGTCTCACAGTGCCCCAGTCCACTTCCACAGAACTTCAGAAAAAAATATCTTCATGTTCTGTGTTTCTCCAGCAGAGCAGTTGGGGTTTCTTGTTGTGAGAGGCTTGCTTTGTGCACGGGGATGGATGAAATGATTTTCTCATAGCTTGGGAGATCACTTTTCAGAATACGGTAACAGCAATGATTTCTGTTTGACTGGGCTCTGTGGAAAGGCAGGAAAAGAGACAACCACTTGGTTAAGGAGTCCTATGTGAACTTGCACAAAAAGCTTATTTGTGCAGAAATGTATTTCTCCAGTAATAAATCTGTTTGGATAAGGAACCGAAAAGAACCACAATAACTTAAACTGGTGATAGGAATTTGTCTTTTGTGAATTGAGAAACAGAACTGAAATGATTTATAAATAACCTACTGCCTAGAATGAGTGTGTAATTAAGGCTACAATGCGTCACTCTTGGCAGAGCTGGGGAAGCTCTCTTTTCAGTACAGCATATTTAATTTTTTTTTCTAGCTATAGCCCTTTGTAGCAGTTGGATTTTTGAAGCAGCCTGGTATGTTCTTTGCTTAAGCAAAGGCAGTGGTTTGTGTGTCTTTCTGCCACACGGATTCACTAGGACTGGGTCAAGCTCTTTTCCAGAAGTCAAACCCTATACCATTCCCTAACCAAGCAGTCTGTTTCCCCTCCTTGCTCTCGAGCCTGCAATAGCAGCTACAAGTTACTCATAGGTGTGTTTTAAAAGAAAAATAAATCATTCCTAGTGCATCCTTGTATGAATCTGTTCTATTTCTCTGATGTTAGCATTTTTTATCTTTTTAAAGGGTATATGCTTGAGCCAGACCCTGATAAGAGACCTGATATCTATCAGGTCTCCTACTTTGCATTTAAATTGGCAAAGAAGGAATGCCCAGTTCAGAATGTCCAGGTGAGTAGGGAAGGAGAGGGCTGATGCAGGGCTTCATGTGAAGAGTTGGGGGTGGCAGCTGCTAAATATTGATGATGCTGCTGTTTTATGTTGATTGTTTCCACAGCTCTCTAATCAGGAGGGTCTATTTCATTTCTTGTAATTAGCAGCACTGTTTTGTTTCTTTTTTCTTCAAGGGAGTATAGAAATAAGGGTTTTATTTCATATGTTGCTTATTTCTGTGTCTGACTTCCATCCTTGCCCAGTTATCAGCATGAGGCCAACCAAGAGACCTTTTGCATGTGAACATGAAAAATTAGGCCATGCTTGTGAAACCCATTTGATTTCCAGGCAGACTCATCACAGCGTGTGTAATTTGCACTGCAGTTGGTTTTAAATGCAGTGGTTTTGTCTGCTGTCTGACTGAGAGCAGCCAACTTGTTTGAACTGCATAGACCTTACACAACCACCTGCCCCTCCTCAGAGTGTTGTTACAGAATTCACCTGAAAATTAGTTGACAATTTTATTTCTTTTTCTTTTTTTTTTGCAGTATTGTGGATATCTGTTGCACTGATCTCATTCTGTTGTTTCCAGATTAAAAAAGCCTTGATTTTCTTCCATGTTTAGGTGGTTATTTATGATCTTTAGAAACAAGGCATTGCAGTTATGCTTGTATTTTTTTTATAGCAGTATCAATTACTTGCTGCTGTTGTTCCCAGATTCTTTTAAGACACCCAACTCATGCTATGAACCTTTGTGTTCAGATTGCACATGAAGAAAATAATCAGAAAACTGAACTTTTTCCTTGTGGAGACTCACCCAAGCTTCTCTCATGCCATTAGTGATGAGGGGTTTGTCCTTTGCCCAGCATGAGGAATAATTGCTTTGGGGATCCTGCAATCTCCATGTTTCATCCATGTGCTTTTGCAGATAATTTCTGACTGTTTCCTACCTTCAAAGTACTAAACTCACTGTTCTTGGGATCTGCAGAACTCTCCAATCCCTGCTAAACTCCCAGACCCAGTCAAAGCAAGTGAAGCTGCAGCAAAGAAGAGTCAACCAAAGGCCAGGTAACCACACCTTCATTTCATTTAGTCCTCTCTTTTACTGTGTGCTGTCTCTCTGCTTTCTATTAGAAAATATACTTGGCATATTTAGCTGCTTCTTTGTGGCCTTACATTTTTACATCAAGACAAACACTGCAGTCCTGAGGCTTTGCTTCAATGGCATAAATATCCATTGATCTAAAAGACAGAAGATGCAGATGCTGGAAATTTTTGTGTGAGAGGAGGGGAGGGATTTGGGTGATACTCAGCATGACTCAACAGCTAGGCTTTGTCCTGGAGACACTGCTTGACAGCAGTGCTTGAAATTCGTACACTTAAATGAATCTACTGTGTCATCCATCCTGAGGCAGTACCCTGAGTACCTAAGATAGGAGAGAGACTGCAGTGGGCCTGAAATTGGCCCAGAGAGCACAAGGCAGCTGATTAATTGCATCAGGAACTATTTCTGTTGAAGTTTGGCTCTCAGAAGGTGTTAACCTGACACAGTAATTACTGTGTGCAATTGCTACAATTCCTGCAAGAGCCATGTGATTTCTCTGACCCATCTGAATAGCCTAATAAGTGGGGAAACTGCTGTACTCTTGTGGTTCTTCTCTCTTGCTGCTGTTTGTTCCTGTTTATAATACTGTAATAAAATGTATAAATTCTGTTGGACAAAGCTTCTGCCTTATTTTACTACAACATGAGCATTATAGCAGTGGCACTCCAGAAACAGTTTTTTTCTTCCAGCTCTGAAATAGAGCATCTCTACTTCTCCTTCAGTCCTGGGAGTCTGCTTTATTTGTTTTCATAATTGAGCACAGCTGCTCTCATTTGATGCCTCACAAGGAGGTGTATCTGCAGGAGGACAGGATGCTATCTGGCTGCTTGGCTCTGTTGCTCTGCCTTGATGGAGGACGAGTAATACTGAACAAGGATCAGGAGATGTCCAGTGACCTTATTCTGGGGTAGATGCTAAAGTTAAGATATCTCTAAAGACAGCAATTCAGACAGCTCTGCCCAAAGGCACCAGCTGCTGTGCACCTTCATCTGCTCATCTGTAACTCTAAGTGGCCCTAAGCAGAATGTTGTAGCAAATATTTGAATTGGACAAGTTTCACCTGTCCAGTAGGAGAAGATACCACAACTGGCAGTCATCAAAATAATAACGTCGATCTGATTGTTGTGAGAGCATCTACTAAGCTTTACTGTGCCTGCAACTTTCTGGAAGAGGTTGTCCTGTGTATCTGGAAGCATCTAAATGTTTCGCCTTTGTCAATCTATTACTTTTAAAGCTGATGTCTGGAAGAGTTTTTAAGCCTATGCTGTGTACTCTCAGGCTAACAAGAACTGCTCTGACTGCTTTTGCTGGTGATTCTTTTTAATTGTTGCATTATTTCATAGGTTGACAGATCCCATTCCTACAACAGAAACTTCCATAGCACCCCGCCAGAGGCCTAAAGCAGGACAGACACAGCCCAACCCAGGAATTTTACCAATCCAGCCAGCCCTGACACCCAGGAAGAGACCCACAGCCCAGGCAGCGATTCAGCCTCAAGGTGAGACTCCTGGCTGTGCAGTGTCATGTTGCTGGGCTTTGGTGCATGCTGTGATCACTTGACAGATCCACTTTCTTCTACCAATTGCAGGGCCTGCTGCCCTGGGCAGTGGTCAGCCTTCACTCCCTGCAAGTGTCCCCCAGCAGAAAGCAGCACCACAACCAACTTCAGCACAGCCACAAGCCAAGCAGGTGCCAGCAACCCAGCAGGCATCGCAGGCACAGCCCCAGGTCCCTTCTGCTCAGCCTCAGGCCACACCTCAGCACCAACAGCAGCTTTTCTTGAAGCAGCAGCTACTGCAGCAGCAGCAGCAGCAGCAGGCTGCATATTACCAGCAGCAGCAAGTGATGCAAGCTCAGCAGGTGAGCAAATGTGGCAGTGTTTGCTGTGTCCTTCCTGTGCCAGATACAAATGCACATCACTGCATTTAGAGCATGCTCTCTGTTTTCCATTTACAAAGAACAAGTACAGTTTTTTGTGTTTTCCAGTGTATTTCCAGTGATCTAGCAGTACTTATTGTAACACAGGTATCATTTTTAACTGTCAAAGTGGAAGGCCTTGATGTTTTTGTCATGAACAAATATAAAAGAAGTTGTGCTGGTTAAGGTTTTATAGCTCAAAGTGCTCCAAAGGTCACTGCTTAACTGATGAGCAGAGGGATACAATTTCTCTTCCGTTGTTTGTGATGTGGGAAAGCTGGCATGCCTTTTTAGCAGTCAGATCTGTTTGTATGGTAGACACGATAGAGAGGCCTGTGAAAAGCTTGTGTGTTTGATAGGATTTGTCTAGATAAGACATGCTTAACTGAAGTGTTTATAGCAGCAGAGATAACTGCAGAAGCATGTTTAACAGTGGAAGAAGCAGAGGGATAATGAAGCTTCCTGTCCTGGGGGAAGGTTTAGAATAAATAAAAGTGGAAAAGGGATTTGGGGACTGCAGGGCTCCTGCTACAGGCAGGTGTAAACCAGAAAGGATCTAACATTGGACCAGAATGGCATTTTTTGCAGGTGGTCTCTGGGCCATCCCAATCTGTCACTGCTTTGTCATTTGGACTGGCTATGACCAGTCTCGTGGCTGGCCCCTGAGTTCTGCTAGTCCAGTTCCCAGCTGTGCAACAGGTGTCTCAACTACTGGTTGTTTCCCAGTTCCCAGTGATGCAGCAAGGAGCACCAGCGCAGCAGCAACTGATGCAAAACTACTACCAGCAGCAGCAGCAACAGCAGCAGCAGCAGATGATGGCCCAGCAGGCAGCAATGCAGCAGAAGACAGCAGCAGCAGTTCAGCAAAAGCAACAGGCTCCAGCACCACCACAGCCTCAGGCCCAGCAAAGTGCAGCCCAGCCAACGCCGCAGCAGGAACAAGTGGTAAGAGCCTGGCAGAGTAGATGTAAGCAGCTGTTTCTATCTGTCCCTCCCCTGTCATGTGATGAACTTTCCTAAATATTTGTACTTCATCAGAATGAGCACCTGGAATTACACTATAGTGCTGCTGATTTGTAACTCCTTGAGTATTGAGGACTGAGGCAGAGGAATGTGCAAGTAGCCTTTCTGGTTGTTTCTGGAGTTGGGTAACTTGGGATACTGAGTGCTATGGAAAAGAAACTTTTCAAGGCATCTTGTTTTAAAAATAAATACCTCATCCACTTTTCTAATCATCTGACTGCATCCAAAATAAATGCTCTTTACTTAATGGAAAAGGTGCTGTTAGCTGGCTACTTTCCTGCTGCAGTCCGCAGTGTTAAAGGCAGGGGAGCTGTGCCAGAGGGCAGGATCCGTGCTGCCAGAGTACCTCTGCAGTGCATATGGCAAGAAGCTGTGCCTTTTGCTCTCATTCCTGAGCAGTCTTTGTTTTTGAGAATGCAAAGGGATGCCCCAAACTCCAATTGTGTGTTGGAGCAGAAGCATGTGTAGGCACTGGGCAAAAGGAAGCCATCCATTATTTTGCATAGCAGATGGTATCTGATCAGTGTCTTAGCCCAAACTAAGGGTCAGTTTTTGTGAGTTACCATTCAGGGCCTAAGTAATCTCTTAGACATTCTTCTTTTAAAGTGACATCAGGAATTAATTTGACTAACAAAACTCTGTAAGCAAGTGACTTGAGCAGTGCTGAGGAAGCCTTCCTAGTCTTTTTCTTTCTCTGTGTCTTAAGGCTTTGTCATATTCACTCCTTTACTTTCATATTAATTTCCAGTACTGAGCTGCTTGCTAGAGTGAGATTGGAGCTGTTGTGTTGCTGGTTTTGTTGTGCTGAATGACCTGAGGCAAGTCAGTCTGAAATCTGAGCAGGTTTTCAATTTGTGGATTAAGTTCATAATTATCCTGCTCCTTTAAGGAAGAAAGAAATGCCTGACACACAGTACTGAAATTCTGTGAAGAGCTTTGCTGTGATTCATTAGCACGTAAATATTCTTAATACTACTGAATCAGCTGGACTGAAAATTAGCATCATCTCCCTGCCCCTAGAAGGCTCATCAGAATGGATGCATCTGTAGACTTTTCAGTTCCTGTAGCTGTAAGGAGGGGAAAAACAGTGATTGGCTCACTGAAAAAAATGAATACAGTAGGCACTTTGAGCAGAAGACACCAAGCCAGGACCTGTCAAAGCCTTTTCAGGTTGCAGAACTTCAGCTTAATAATTCTGCATTCATTTCTGTGGGGATTTTGGCACTGCCTGTTTATTTCTTAGCACCAGATGTACCATTCTGCAGTGACCTATATATAACAAGGTTTAAGGTGGGTGCATCAGTAGCAATCAGGTCAGCTTGCTTCTCAGCCATGCTGACTTAGTCTGCCTGAAAATGCCAGATGAAAAGCAAGGTAGCTAACCACTTGGTTTTGGGTTTGGTTTTTTTTGGGGTTTTTTTTTTTTTTTTTTTGGCACCACTGTAGTTAAGTACAAAACTGGGAAAGTAACTCTTTCCTCATTGCTGTCTTAGGTCTTTCCAAGTCTTTCATCTGTCTTGCCTGGTTGAAAATGTCCTGATGCTGACTGGGGAACAGAGAGCTCTAGTGCCCAGGATGTGGAGATGACATGAACAGCTTTCTGCTCTTTGCATCCTGGCTTCCCCTCTTTAAAACCTGCCAGTAGCTGGATCATACTGTCACTGAAAGATTTTTTTGAAAAGTCACATCTGAAATGTTGCTTATAACTCAAGACAATATTGAAAGCTGTAATGGGTTTGTGAATTTAACACAAGACTGAAGTAATGAACAAATAACATCAGTTTGAGAAACCTCTTGAAATTTCTGAAGGATTTGTAGTTGAATATTTGTGGGTTTTTTTCCTTCATATTTTAATGGGAAACTATGCTCTTGAGGACCTTGTTTGTTTGGTTAGAGAGCTAAGAAAGCTTGCACAAGATTTCTGTAGAAGTCTTCTATTCCTTTAAAGATTTGACCTTAACCACACATAATCTATTCTTCATTTTGCCCAACTTCTATGTTCAGAACAGTAAGATTTCTTTACCCTGTGAATTGATTCCTGTGGTCTACTCTGAACTTTACCCTCTTTACCCTTGAGCAACCTTCTGAGTACAGGTAACTTTTACTAATGATGGGTAGGGGAGAAGGTATCTTCTTGTGCGACTGTAGTAATGCAGAAATGCAACAGATCACCAGTTTCCAGCCCTGTACCTTCTCAGATAAATTAATCTCTGATCCATGACTAGGAGATCAGATCCTCCAGAATACAGCATTTTTTTTACATCGTGGCTGTCATTCACAAAAGGAGAACGTAATCATTTTACTCTCTCTCCTAGATGCAGGCACAAATAAGGCAACAGCAGAAACCTCAGACCACACCACCTACAGCAGTTCAGGGGCAGAAGTTGGGTTCTCTCACCCCTCCATCCTCCCCCAAGACACAGCGTGCAGGACACAGGAGGATTCTGAGTGATGTGACCCACAGTGCTGTTTTTGGGGTTCCAGCCAGCAAGTCTACCCAGCTCCTGCAGGCAGCTGCTGCTGAAGCTAGTCTCAACAAGTCCAAGTAGGTGGCTGCTTGCTTGGTATGAAAGTATATGGAAGGGGTGAAGTGTAGATGAGGCTCCTCAGGGTCTTTCTGGACTCAGCTCTGAAGTGAGGATAGACTGGTATAAATTAGTCGTGTCCCCAAGACAGCAGTGTAGGGCTTGGCAGAAAGTCACTGAAAACCTTCCCACGGGCAGAAGTACTTTAGAGTGTTTCCTCACTCCCAAAGGGCTAAGCAAATGGAGCCTTCAGATGGGTTATTTAAATCTAGTCAGCTGTCTCACCAGTAGCTCTGGTGCATGCTTTATGCCTGCTGTATAGCAGCACATCTTCTGCAGGAGCACGTGCTAATGACTTTTGGAGTTTTAATTCCTGACAGGATGCTCAGACAAGTTACAAGTCAGTAAGGCCACCTGGTCCTAGTGTTCTGGGTTGTACAAGTAAAATACCTTGCACTGAGTGAAGTAAGAACTGAAATTATAATGCAGTAGTGTGGACCAGCTTATGGTGCTGGTCAGAGAATTTCAGATGGGTTGTTAATGACTGTTATTTGCTTGGGATTGTGTCCAGATCAGCTTCCACTACGCCCTCGGGTTCCCCAAGGACCTCACAGCAGAATGTCTATAATCCACCTGATGTCTCCACGTGGAATCCATTTGATGATGATAACTTCTCCAAACTCACAGCTGAGGAACTGCTGAACAAGGACTTTGCAAAGCTGGGTGATGGTAGGTTCATGGAGGTAGCTTAATACCAGCCTGCTCTTGAAATAAAAAGTGGTGTGGAATGATGTTTTGTCAGATTCTGCTGGGGCATTCCCATGTAATCATGACCTGCTGTGCTGTAAGAGCTGCATTCTTCCAATCACCCTTCCCAGACCCTGTCATCCTTGCTGAGCATGATCCTCCCAGGGAGAGGTACTAACTGCTTGTAGTGTGGCCTTGGTCAGTTGGTTGTAGAACCTACACTATAAACTCAGCTTCATCTGCAGGTTGTGGTTTGCAGGAAAGCCCTTAAGTCACTCACTGAAGTAGTGTCCTGGAAGTATAGGTGAGTAAACAACCTTCCGGATGGAAGTTTTCCCCCTAAATCTCTGTCTGGTGTTTCAGGGAAAGCTCCAGAAAAGGTGGGCAGTTCCACAGAGAACTTGATTCCAGGTTTCCAACCAGCTTCCTCTGCAGCCCAGGCAGATGCATTTGGTGGATCATCTTCCTTCACTGCTGGATCGGGTGAGTCTGAATATGTCCTACAGTACTGCAAGAAAGCAGCAGCTCTTTGACATAGCTTCTTTAAAAGGAAGGTAAAACGTTAACTGCCACAGTTTAGTAGAACTGGACTGCAACATCTGTAAGCAGAGGTGAAGCTTTTGGTGAGATAAGAAACTTAGTCAACTTGTGAAGTTCACAAGGAAACTGCTTATAGGCTGAGGCTCCACATAGCTTCATTGTTAGGAGTAAAATGTGCAGTGTGCAAGCACAAACTTGGACTATGACATTAAGTATATGTGCTGGAGGCTTTCTCTTGCCAGCTGTCTGCCCATGTAGAGCAGGACTAACATCTGCCACAGAGTGAAAGAGAATAGCAGAGACGAGTGAGCAGGGAAAACCTTTAAAGGGAGAGCATGTTTCTTGCATGTTTCTAGTTCTTCAGCTTCAGGAGTTCTCACTGAATGCAGTAATGACCTGAAAAACAACATGGTATTGGCCAACTGCTTACAGCAGCAATGCAAGTTATCCTCTCCTCTGTCACATGCAGCCATGCAGTAAAAACTGCAGCTGTTTGATGTTTCCTACTGAAGCAGAACAGCTTTTGGCATAAAGGGGATCTGGAAGAGACTGAAGAATCCTTGAAGGATTCTTTAAGGGGCAAGGACAGACAAATAGAAATAAATGTAAATGGATTTATGATTTGAGTTTTAGAGGAACTATAACAGACCATGGTAGAGTGGATTCTTAACCTGAGGGTTAAGGAGTTGAAATCCATGACATGAATGCATTCCAGCTGTTTGTGTGTCCTTTGAACCATTTATTTCATCAGCCTTTGTGGAGTGGTGTTGAGCAGCAGCCGCTCTGGATTCAGCTGTTAAGTACTTTCTGCAAAGCCTGAGAAGCATCTGCATGTTCCGGGCTCTTTGGACCTTGAAGCATGTTTGCTTCTTTAAGTAGCTGTCTTTAAAGATTGGGAAATTCTTTGATCACAGGCACTGGGATGGTTACTTCTCACCCTTTTCTTTTTCCCCCATCTTAAACATGAGCCTGCCTGATGCAAGATGCAATAACTGTACTAGACAAAGAGGGCCATCCATGGGGGCTGGCCTGCTGTGTCCTTTGTCAAGGCATTTCACCTTCTGTAAAGTGAGATAATAGTACTCCCCTTTCCAGGAATACGTTGAGATCTTCGGGTTAAACTGTATTGGAGATCTATAGTAATATTTTTGTTTTGTTCTGTAGCAACATGAACTTGTTCTTAGTGTGCACGTGTGTTGCCAGGCCATAGCTTGGACCCTGTAATACCAAGCTGTGTTGTAGGAACATTGCTTGATGTTTTCTGCTTTTCTGTCTTCCCTGTCTCACTCTGCCTTTTCTGTTCGTGGCTAACAGCTGAAAAAATGAAAGACATTCTGAGTCTGGACAGTAGCCCTCCTCTTCTGACTGTGCCTGATCCTTTCATTCCTCTCCCATTGTCCGACACACCAGGTAACCAGAACTGGGTTTATGGAAGTGGGGGGGGGGGGGACTATTGTCATTAGTTTTGTATTATTAACCATAGAGTTCTTTTTTTAGACAGGCCTGAAATCCTTTGTCAATAGTGCTGAGCACCAGCAGGTCCTGCTCAACTTGGTAGTGGTGATGCACGGCATGTTCTGACAGTGAACATCCACATGGTGGTGTGGGCAGTGCTCAGCACGACAACCCCCAGGGTTATCAGACTGTTTCTAATCTCAATAACATTGGTGTCTTTTAAAGGTTCAAAGCCAAAAATAAATAAAACATTGGGTAATTACCTGTGCTTACTGAAGCTGTTTTCAAATAGGTTTCTAATATCGAAGATTTTAGTTTTCATTATTGTTAATAATTATTTTATGTTAAGAACTGGAGTTTCTTTGGGCTTCTGAAGTCTTATTGCAATTACTTGCTTCATGTGAAGCACAAGTTAACGTGTAACCTTTTCAGATTTGGCAAAATCTTGTAGCACAGTTGGTAGCTATTTCCATTTACTTTGGAGTACTACTTGAAAGTCATTCCTGTGTGGATATTTCTGACTGTAGCAGCCAACACTTTTTAGCATAGGATTATGTAAGTGCTTAGGAGCTTATTTGCAAATCAGTGAGGTTTGGAATATGACACTGTTCTTATCATGGAGTTTCTTTAAGCCCTCTGGTAAATGTATGTGACGGGTCCCTTCTTGTCAGCTAGCTCCTGAGAACAAGAGCTTGTTCCAGCTCTCACCCTTGTCCTCAGCTCAAGCTTTGGACCACTGGGAGTTTGGTGAGGACTAATGGGTTTGTAAAGATGACCATATTTCCAGGGAAAATTAAGCAATTCAGGAAAAAAGTCTTTATTTTTTTTTGCCCCATAGTTTTGTAGAACATGCTTCATTTTGGTTGGTGCTCAAAGAACGTTAAAAGTGCTTTATAGCTGAAAAGAAACAGGATTGATTAACAGTCCTATGTGCTCTATGTGAGCACGTCAGGATCTGTCCTGCCCAGCACTGATTTGAATAAAACCTAAAGAAGGTTCAGTGCTGATTCTACACTTTTTACATGTTTGTTTTTCCCCAAATGCTGATGGAAATGCTGGTTTTCATAACACGAAGCCTTTCAGCTCAGGCTGCTATTTACTTCTCTGCCTGTGTGCTCAACAGCTACGTTCCAAGCTGGTTGCTTTCCTTTATTGCCAATTGCATCTTGATAGAGCACAGCCATACAAAGCAACGGGCACAGCCTTGTCTGCAGGAGCTCTGAAATTATTTGTTGTGCAGAAACCACTGCAAAGAAAATTGCCTCTCACCCTTGCCCTCGAGTGCAGATAACGTGAGCAGCATTGTCTGCAGTTCGTGGTGCCAGGTTGTTCGTCCCATAAATCTGTCCCAGACTGCTTGCATATCTTTGCAGGCAGGTGCTAAACCTTCTTTGGTTTAGTTCTGTGCATCTGCTTCTGAGGGTGCAAAGTATGGGGCAAGGGCAGGCAGGAGATCTGGTTTTGTTGGCTCCCTGCACGTTGCTACAGAAATAAATAAAAATCAGATGTCCTTGTATTTTTGAACGTAAAATTTGAGGAGGCTACGAGCTCCTGAATGTTCTCAAGAGCCAGAGCTATGGATTTATCCTTAGCTTTCAGAACTGATAGGTGTTGTCTGTGCTTGTAGAAAGGATTAAAAATAAATAAGGAATCCTGGTTTTAGACACCAGTTGTCAATCTGGGACCTTTATTGTAGTGTGCCTGCATTACCTGTGCTATATGCCTTGTGCAGAATAACTCCATAGCAAGGAGAGAGGACTGGGATGTGAGGAGGGAATGAGCTGTTGTGCATGTGAAAGGCTTTCCTCTAGGTGTGCCCCTTGGATCATAGACCTGAGGCTGAGCTGTGGCTCTGAGTATGTCAGCTGCACCTTGCTAAGCTGCCTTCATTTTTGGAGAAGCAGCTGAATTATATGTAGAAGTTTGCAGAATATTTGTTTCTGAGGAAACAAATTGCTTTGAAAACATTTTAGATGTTTGTTTATTTTCTTAAAGCTGAGCATGGACAGCTTTTCCAGAAATAAAGGTGTGAGCCTGTGCTCTTGGTTACAAGAGCAGTGTTATTCAGCAAGGCTTTCAGCACGAGTGAGGCTTTGATTGGTATTTCCTCTGTTTGCCTTACAGAGCTCTGTGCCCTAAGCCTACACCAGATGAGGTCTGGCTGAGAGCTCAGCTCCTCTATTTCTCAAGCCAAAGACACACTCCTTTAGCACCTGAGCATGCAGGTGGTGTTGCTTGGATGTCAGCTGGTGCTTTCTACCTTTCATCAGTATGCTCAGAGGGAAAGCCAAGCCTCTGTATCACAGATTCCTGAGAAATAAATAAGTGGTGTTTAAATAGCCATAGGATCCATCCCCAGGCAGCCTAAATTTGTTTTAATCCCAGAACTTTCAGCGCTGGGCAATAATCACATGAAAGCAAAAAGGTCATCAGTGTATTCTTCCTTCTCCGTTGTGTAATGGCTGCAATTCCTAATGGAACTGTAACTACCAGGAGGAGCTGGCAAAGAGGGGTGTAAAAATATGGAAAAACATCTGTTAAAGTAAGGGAGAAATTAAATATTCACACTGAAAACGTTTTTCTGTCTGCACGTGTAAGGAAGTGAGCTGAGTTGTTCTCATCAAGCTTATGCTTGGTGACCAGTCACTGAGGAGTATTTGATCAGAGTGGTTATTTTTCTGCTACGTGTGTCTACTTAACATCCATCAATATATGTTTGGCTGAATGAGTTTGAAAGGCAGCATTTTTGTGCCAAGTATTCTGGAAACGTGAAACTAACAGAGCTGGGGAGCTTCTCGGTTGCTCTCCTTATCTTTGAGGCTAGACTGGGTTGTCCCAAGTCCTTGTTTTTATGCCTTCTGTATAGTGATGTACCCAGTGAAACGCCCTTGGATGCATTGCCAAAAAAATTCCTTTCCAATGGCATGAGGGTTTCTGTGGGATGTAACAGGGTGTCTCCCTCTCTAGTCCCAGCTGAGGGTTCTCTATACCCTGTGCTGCAGCCCTGGCAGATTCTCTTAGCAGAAGCAGAGCTGGGGAGGTGGTGCGTGTGGGTCCTTGGCAGAGTGAGCAAGGAGCAGCTGCTGAGCAGCAGCACTAAGGTGAGAGCTGAGAAAGAGCCCTGGATGGAGCACAAACCCACCCACACTGCTGGCTGTGCCTCTCTGCTTCATGCGTGATGAGACAGTGGGGCTTTCTGTAGCCTCACCTATCAAAACCCTGTCTTTGCACGGTAAGTTTTTTCCCTCCTACCCCTTTCTCTTTCAGACAGGTTATTCTTTGCATATTTGCACAATCATTTACTCCCTGCAATAATTTATCTTAACTACATTGAGGAGACAAACATGGCTTTAGTGCCGTTATTTGAAGAGCAGTGACAGGAAGCAATGCTGTCTTGGCCCTAACAGAAAGTGAGATAAGAGAAATTCCCTGTCCAGCACTGTGGAAGATGCAGATATGGCTGGGTAGGGAAGCACAGCCACCTGGGCACGGGCTGGATGTTCTCCCTTTGGATGTAAAGGCAAATAGCATTGCTTATTGAGGAGCTGTTGTCATGTCGGAGTTCTCTGAGGCTTCTAAGTGGTTTTTGTTGCTTTTATTTCTTTCAAATACCCACAGGTTTGTGTGTTTGTTACAGGAGGATGCTTCTCTGGGCTGAAGAAGGTACACAGATTGCAGTGTAGCTTCGAAACAGAATATTTACATGCAGACCCTTGGCCTGTTTCCTAGCCCTAGCCATCTAAGGTGTAGACCTGGCATCAATTGCTAACAATACAGTTGGCTTCAGATGTAGGAGTTCTAAGCAAAACTGGGTATTTTTTCATCATAGTCTTGTAACACACGATCTTCAGGAACACGTTTGGCAGACTTTCCAAGCAGGATGATAGTGCAGTGTGTGAGCTGGAGGCGAGTGTCAGGCTATTGCAGTGTTTGAAGATCTGCATATGTGTAAGAAGTCGTGAAATACTGAGCTCAGATTGCTTGGAACTGCCAGCTCCTGCTTCTGGAAGCAGGAGTTAGGACTTTATCTCATGTGTTATGACAAAGATGTGAATGATTAATGGAGCCACTATTAGTAGGGCAGTAGGGCTGTTACTGTTTTCAAACAACATAACTCCCTATATCCTAGACCCATAAAGGAAGTAACTGTGTCCATCTATTTCAGGTTGCTTATAGTGACTAGATTACATATAGGGAGATTAGAGGAGGTTAATGAGGTTATTGAGAAATTTTGTTCCAAAATGATACATAAATAGCAAGTGATCTGTTTTAAATACTTATATTTTCTGTTTGCACTACATAAGAAACAATTCAATTTGACAGAAACTCTGCTGGGAAAACTAGTCCAGTGCTTTGCCTTGGTTAGCCAAAGTCCTCTGTGACTATACAGTGTACCGCGCTTCCTTTAACACTTGATTGATCACTGGGCACAAATCTTCCTGAGCGACTAATCCCTACTTTCCTTAGGTGTTTGCCCTCCCACTCACAGCACATTGGCTTGGTGGGATTTTTACAGCCTTGTCTTTTCTTTCTCAGCTGACATCCGAAGAAAAGAACTCTGCTGTGTGCTCTATTGAGCTGTCTTTCTTTTTGCTATTCCCCTGCAGTACACGAGTGAGTAACGCCCGTACTGTGTGTGATGCCTGGCTGCTGGGCACCTTGGCTTTGAGATGCTGCATCTTGATTGATTGGTGGCTTACCAGAGTGTGGCAGGCTCTGTCCCTCTGTCACCATTTTAACATACAAGTTTCTCAGGATGCTCTGTCCTTCCTAATAGCCTGCTCTAACTAAAACCTCACTTCCCTCTCCTATCTTTTATTTTTTTTACATCACACTTCTTAATCTTCAAGAGCTTCCTGCCTGTGTTTTGTTACTGAACAGGTGTATTGCCGAGAAGAAATGCAGCATGCCAACTTTGGCAGTGGTGGCATTGCGGATGCAGAGTGCAGTTTGACTGATTGTGAACTTCCAGATATGGGAATTGTGCATGTTTTGGAAAGGGAACAGTCTGAGGGAAAAGATCAGTGTTTTTTACAGGACTGTCCACTGCTGTGCTCCTTAATTTACATATAGATCTGATCTCTTGCTTTCTTGCTCCATGATATAAATCCAGAATTAATTCTGCTGATGCTAAATGGCATTGCATCCTTCTGATATCAGTGTGAATTAGAGGAAAAGCTCTTGTGTTCATCCCCTGAGGAAGCTATTTTGGGAGGGGAACACCTCTGAGAGCACCCAGTTGTAGGTTCTGCTCTTGCTTTGCTTTTTCTGCAGTGTTTTGTTAATTCTGACTGTGATAGGAAAAAAGAGGCCCTCTGATAGAAAACCCTGAATTTAACAGCATGGTGAATGGTGCAGAATGTGCTTTGTCCTTCTACATTCACCCCCACACAAAAATTAATTGCAATGGATCCTGAAACTGCAGCACAGAAGAGATTCATCCTGAGAGCTCTGAGAAACTGGCACCAATTTTCACTCCAATGGAAGGTCTTTGCTGAGGAGTTTGCAGCTGGGAGAAGATCTTTAGAAGTCCATACCCAAGTCTGTAGCATTCATCCTTAAAAAGACACATGGTGTTTTATTGGGGGAATCTGTTCTGCAGTTGGTAATAGCTTTGTGCTTGCATGACTTGGAGCTGGTGTACTTGTATGGGAGACCACTAATCCCTCTGTTTCCTTCTTGCACAGCTGTATTTCTTACTCATCCATAGTAGCTCTGGCTTCTCTCCTCAACCATGACTCTGCTTGGAGGTGTAGCAGCTTTTCTCTTTGAAATGAAAAATTCAACTTGTGTTAGATAACTCCTTTGGTTGCAGGAAAACAAATGCAGATCTGTATCATGAAGGAGCTCTTCTCTCAAGAGCTTCATATCGTTAAACAGAATCTGCCTAATATTCGTGCAGAGGGAAGCAGCCCATTATGCAGAACACACTCTCCTCGACTTCCTGCTGTCCTCATTGGAGCTGTGGTGGAACAGAGGCTTAAGAATTGCATTTCTCACAGCAAAAGCATGTAGTGTTCTTGGGCTTAGGAATGCCTGCTGTGGATCCTGAGAAACTGTTAGTACACGTGTGCTTTTTAAGAAGCATGTTGTGCAGAAGAGACCAGGCTTTACTATTCAGAAGGTATTCCTGCTAGCAGATGTGAACTGTGGAGTTTTCTGGGCCATCACTGTTCTTGTTAAACATTATTTTCCCACCACTCAGTGACTTTTCTGTTTGGCTCTAGTATGAGCTGCTAGACAGTACGGAACCTGGGGAAATGAACTGCTAAACTTCAAAATAGATGGAAACCCTGATTTTACTGTTACTTCTGCTATCTCCTTTCCCACTCATGCTGATGCCTTTTTATTTTTGTGAGCTTCTCAGCCTCACTGGAGGGCTAAAATTCCTTTTAATCAGTCACTAAGTGTTGTGGGGAGTGCCTGTAACATCACTCACAGATTAGAACCAGCAACAGAGGAAACAAGTGTGGAACAAGTAACTAAAGAAAGAACTGCTATCAGCCTGAAGCTTTGCCAAAGCTCAGCTGAGCCCAGGGGATAGGTGAGAGTTGAATAAAAGGGTTTATTCTTGTAAATTCTACATGTTTAAAAAATACAGTTTCCTAATACCTGGCCAAGAGAGTTTCACTGTGTTAAGTGGTAAATCTGCAGTATTGGCAAAGGGTAAAGCTGTTTGGAAGGGTAAGGGGGAAGGAGGGAGACTCAAAGGAGCAAAACATTTGGAAACAGAATCATTAAAGGAACAATTCCAGGTACCTGTGAGTATCTGTGAGTTTGGATAGTGTGTGTTGATGCTGGTCCTTGAAAAGCAGGGCATTTGCAGACAGGCCTTGTTTTTCCAAAACTTCCCCTTTGGAAAAAGGAGTTGAGCATGTTACCTGTCCTCTTGTCCCTATGTTTCTCTCCTGTGCTGTCTTTTCCCAGCATGCTGCAGTCAGTTCCTGAGAACCATCCCTCTTATCCCACTTCTTTTTGTTGCCAAATTGCTGCTTCAGCCTCTGTGCTTATCCATGGGATGTCCCTTGGTGTGTAGGTGAGAAGAGGTGAGAAGCCATCAGTGATGCCTCTGTGGCTGTTCTTCTGCAAATCCACCCTTTAAAGGAAAAAAAGCATTCCTCACAGGGATATGGAAGGTTTCAAGTCTGTTCAGGACTGCTGCTCCCATTGGGGTTTGCCTTTCAGTTGGCCTTCCTCAGGCCTTTGCTGATACAGCAGCTGCTTCTTGGTTCCCTTTTTGGAGTTTCTTCCTCCTCCTCCAGTTGCTTTAATGCATTGACTTGTCAAGCTTTTTCCAGGGAGCAGAATTTATCCTGCTTTGAATAAATAGTTCCAAAGCCACTAGGCTGTTTTATTATTTATGTAGGGCAGTAAAAAGAAAGGTCAATACTATTACTATGTTCATGACAGTGCAACTTAAGCTTTTTTTTGTCATTCTAATTGTGATAAGTCTTTTATATAGCAGTATTCCAGAACCTGTTCTTTTGTGGAGTTATAAGCACGTTTTCTTTGGATACTGAGTGGTGCTAGCCTCTGAACTCAGAACAGAAACTACAGATGTAAAAATGTTATCAAGGCGTAGCTGTGACATGCTGTAGCTTGTTCTAGTGTTAAGTTATAAATGTATTGAGATGACAAGATTTGTCCATGTGCAGCAAGTTTTATCGGTGCTGTTTTTCTGAAGGTGATCACTTCTAACAAATGCTAAAAGTTTTATCTTCATCTTATTCTTTTTTTTTTTTTTTTTTTTTTTTTTTTTTTAAGAAAAAGTGAAAGTAAAATCATGAAGCTCAGTTTTGAAAACCTGGCTAGTTTGGTTTGATTGAAGAAAAAAAAAAACACTCATCCCCCAGATGAACGATTCAGGTTGACGTTTTACATGGACAGTCTGAATTTCTCTGTGCAAAGGATAATGGAAACCACAGGAATTATACAGCTGAGAACACACCTGGTTTGAAGCCTGATATCTCAAATAATTGGCAGCTAGGCAGCTGTTTACCCCAGGGGCAGGTTCTGATGTCTGGCACTGTAGTGTCTTTCTAGTTTTGCATAAGCTCTGGAGGACTTTTAAGTATTCTACTCTTTAGCAAATTAATAAAAGCTGTAAACCTATCTCTAACTTCCGATCATCCCTTCTATTTCTTCCCATTATATAAAGATTAAAACAAAACAGAGCTCCTTAGTCTATGAGGGTGAGAGTAGGCTTTGTGTTTTCAGTGGGTCATATGAGCTGTATTACAGTGGGCTCTTTTGGGAGAGCAGTGCATAGTGGGTGAGGATGTCCTCAGCTTTCTGGGTTTTTCTGTCCTTAATGGAAAGAGATGTTCTCTGTGCAGCAGTGTTACTTGCACACAAAATCATCCACTTGCTTTTCTGGGCCTGATGTGATGAGCCACTGAATTGAGCACCTGATTAACATTGTCTTTTTTTTTTCCTTTTGCTTTTTCTCTGCCTTCCTTCTTCCTTTTCCTGCTTAACCCAGAAAAACTGATTGAGGGACTCAAATCTCCTGAGACTGCGCTTCTGCTCCCTGATATCCTGCCTCTCGCTGACCCTTTTGGTAGCACATCAGATGCTGTGAATGGTAAAAAAAAACCAAACACAAAAACAAAATAAAAACAACAAAACAAAACCCACAGCAGGGTACCTCCTCCTCCCCTCTGTCTTCCACAGCATGCCTTGTCCTGCATGATAATTCTGCATGTTCACCCTCCTGGGCTCTGAAAACAGCCACTGATGTTGGAGAAATGCAGTGGTAGGAGCAGAGCTTGGGTAGAGGAGCAGTCATCACTGGCTGAGGAAGCAGCAAAAACCTTTGAGTTTCTGCACTGGGCTGTCTGTGTGCCTGTTCCTCGGCACCCAGATCGCCCTGCATCAGCCCTTGGAAAGGAGGGCTGTGTTGCCTTTGCTCTGGGGCATATTGTGAGAATAAATGTCCTGGGCTGCCATGAGCCTGGAAGCAGCAGGTTGCCAGGCAGTCTGAGTGTTCAGGGTCTGAGTGTTGCAGAGTCATATTTTGACCGACTTGCCAAATATATTACAGAGTAATAATTGCAGGCTGCAGTTGCTTGTAGTCAGCTGCTGGTGGTTTTGGGTCCAAGCCAGGGTTCCTTGGCTCTGGTTGCAACCCTGTAGCTTTGAATGGAAAGGTAGGAAACAAGCTGCCTAACTGTAAGACTACTTTTCTTCATCAGTTCTTGGCATTTGTCTGAATGCTCTGATCCTACAAATCACAGAGGCTCAAATGTAAACGTTTGTGGATCTCTCTTAGGTTGCTTAGCTAAGCCCTGGCATTGGAGTGCATCCTTGTTCTTCAATTTCACTTTTTGGCTCGTTACCTTGATTTGTGGTCCTCGAGGAAGAGAAATGTTATACCTGGCAGGTGTGACTGTGGTGACAGTCATCCTCTGTCTCTTCCCCTACACCTTAAGGATGATATAAACCCAAATTTTCCTGTACAGCCTCTGTAAGCATCTCCCTTTGTATCCGCATAATGGATGTCAGTGTTAAGCAATACTGTGGACTGGTGTTCTCAGTAATATGTTGAGTTCCAAAGCTTCTCACCTCCCACTATGGGCAGCAAACTTTGCTCCACTAAGCACAACATGAAAAAAGTTCCCACACTGTGGCTGTGTACAGGCTTACCTGCAAATGTGCTGGGGACTCATCAGTGGCTTTTTAGTGTTGCAGGGAGACTCACTGTTGTCTGTTCCTTGCAAAAGCTTGTGATTGCTTATCTGGCTGCAGGACAGCCACTTTAACCTCCAGTTTCACCTTTGGATGGTTCAGATTGGGCTGCTTTTGCACACACACACACACCCCAAAACAAAAAACTCAAATGAGCCAAACATGAGTGTGTTAATCTTTCCTTGTTAATTAACATCAGTCTGACGTCTCACTGCTCCCAGCGTAGCTGCCAGGCATTAAAGGATCACTAAAGGATTCAGACAACTGTCTTCTTAGTTCTTACTTATGTGGTGCCCTGCAAACTAACCTCTGGCTTCTTCTCTGCTCTGGTATTTTGCACGTTTGGAAAGGAAAACCTGACGTAGCTGTTGAGAGCCTCATTCCAGGCCTTGAGGCTCCGTTGCCCCAATGCCTCGTGTCCCAGACTGAGTCGGTTGCTTCCAACAGGACAGGTGGGTGAGGCAGGAGGGGTGTGGGTGCACAGCACTGGGGGTGGGCTGTGGAACAGTGCTATAATGAGTCAGAAAGCACTGTCTGTGTGGACTGCAGCATCTCTTCTCACTGCTTTTGCCACCAGTGTAGACTGCACTTGCTTGAATGTTTTCTAAGTGAATGCTGCATGGTTCCTGGAGGTTTGAGTGGTACGGTATTGCTTCAGCCCACCATCTCAGAGCATTGCTCTGATGATGTACTTTGAAACCCAGAGCATCGCTTGAGTGGGATTTCATTGTCAAATACTCTGCTTCAGAGATCAGTTAGCATCAGAGAATCTGTGGTATGTTGCTAAAGGTGTGGGGAATCCCCCTGCTTTGAGCACAGAGCAGTAAGAAATGTTTTCCATTACAAAAAATGTTTTGTGCTGGCTTTGCTTCAGTTCATTGTGCACTAAACAAATGGGAATAGGACTGTGCCAACATGAGCTTAATGCTGTCTGTGTCTTGTTCTACCTGGCTGCCTTGGGATGCTAACCTGGATTCAGACTCTCTCACTGGGGAAGACTCTCTGCTTGACTGTTCTCTGCTTTCTAACCCTGCTGCTGACCTCTTGGATGAGTTTGCTCCTGTGGCTTTCACGACTCAACCTCACAAAGGTAAACTGTTCCTTTTGCCTCTAATCCTCACCTGCCCTGGGACTGGGTCTTTACCTGACATGAAGTGAGAACCTGATAGCAGTATGTGCTATGACCTGTGTTGTTGGTGGTGGTTTTTTTCCAGGACATTGGTTTGTTTTTTTCCCAAGCCAGTGAAACTTGTAATGCTCACTGAAGTACTAAGGAGAAAGTACAGATTGAAGTGTTCAGCCTGATTGTAAATATGGAGGGGTGGTGTTTTCCGCAAGACCAAGTGGCACAGTGAGTTTATAGGGCACGTAGGCTTTTGTGTGCAACCCTTCTTCAGGTTTGTGAGTGAATACACTCTCATGTTGCCTTTTGCACATGTGAGCTAATGCCTTGCTGCTGGAAGTGAGCCTGATAAGGATCTGTGCTGGTGTCAGAGGTTTCTGAAGCCAACAGAATGTGCTTTGTTCATCAGTGTTCCTATCTGTAGCACGTGACTGAGCTCCTTTGGATCTGGAGGCTGTTTGCATTTTCAGAGGTTATCAGGAGGAGGCTTTTCAGTCAGACTGCAGTGTCACAGCAAACATAAATGAGAGTCTTAAGTTCAATATCCAGATGAAAAATATTAGAGCTGTACACTAACACAGAATAGCAGAGCTGTGGAGGAGGGGGGAGATGGTGTGATGATTCCTAAGAACTGCAGCTCAGCCTTTACAGAACTAATTATTTGGGCTTATAGGGGAGTAACTGAAATACTGTCTGGAGTTTTTTTCCAGGCTGCAGAGCATCCAGCTGAAATCTGGGTCTTCTCTGTGGTGTAGCTGAGCAATAGCACTGGAATAGTTTGGAGAGCTCTCAGCTGGTGTGACTTGTGTGGTCACTTCTTCCTGCTCTGTTCTGGCACACTCATGGGTTAAAGCAGTTGTGAACAGTGTGTGTGTCCCTTGAGGAAAATGGCACATGTTAGCAGACTCATGAGCTGTGCTTGTAGGGAATATTAGGACTTCTGTGCTATCTTGTGCCTTGGAAAGAAGGCCTAGAGCTTGAATGCTAACCATGAGTGCCCCTTAGGAGTGGGTTTTACTTAGCTCGTTTGGTAAGTATCCCTATAGCAACAGAAAACGATCCCTCCTCAAAGGAATTGCTGTAAAAACAGTCTGTAATCAATTTTTACACTTGATGACACTTCAGAATTAGATTGTGTTTTTCACAGAGCTTTTGGGTTTAAACAAGCAGTTGTTATAATTGCTTATTGCTATAATACACTTCCATGCCATTTTGTTTTGAGTAAATGGCTTGAAATGTATGTCGAGCAGTTGTTACTCCATGTCTGGAATGCAGCAAAGCCAAAAAAAAACATTGTTGGTGTGACTTAATGAGAAAATGAGTTAACAGACTTCTGTGTGACTTCTCCTGGGCTGTCCTACTGTTCCCTCTGGGGTGAGAGGCTCACCCTTGCCTGGGAAAGTGAGACTTCATCAGTGGAGTGTAGGAAGGAAGAGTAAGGGAAAGAGGGGCAAGGTGTAAACTCATCCCAAGCTGCTTCATGGCTTCTCCTCAAACACTGCTTCTATAGCTGTGGGTGTTTCCATTCACTATATTTCTCTCTGTTCTTTTTTTGTATTGTCTTCATTATCCAATCCTGGCTTTGATGGGGCAGATGCTGCTGCCCATGGCTACAGCCAGCCTTTGAAATTTCAGTGCTGCAAGTTACCAGTGGGACTGAGAGGACTTGAGAAAGCAGTCACATTTTGGGCATGGACTGATGCTCCAGCCAGGATTGAGCACCCTTTCCTTTGTGCTTCACTGGGCTGTGGTGATTTATGGGTGCTGAGATTTCATTCAGCTTTGGGATTCCTTAACTTGTGTTTCCTTGTATAGTTTCTTGTGCACCAAACCCCAGGGGTATGGGCAGTTGTAATCACAATCTAAGTGAGATGGAAATTGGATGCTCACAGAGGTTCCCAGGTGGGTCATAAAGAGCCACGTGTAACTCCAGAGACACCGATGACAACACTTCCAGTTAAGATGAAATGTCTTTGACATTCCAAGTCTAATCTTCTATAAAATCTGTGTTTTTTTCCCAAATATGATCCTCTAGAGGACAGAATACTTCCACAAACGTCTCCTTGCATTATCCAGAACTTGATAGTGAAGGTATTTTAGATGTCTGGAGAAACTAGTAGCAATGTAGTTGGAGTGTGGAAGTCCCTGAAGGTCTGTGGTTGCTTGCTGAGGCAGATCAGTGTCTGCCCTACTGTAGCTGAAAGCCTCTCACCAAGGGCCTAATTCCTGTTGATGTGGTTTAAAATCAGTGGAATTATGTGCCAGAACTGCTCTAGGTGCCTTTGAAATCTCTCTAGGTGTCTAGCTGTATCTAGGACTCCTTGGTATTGAACTTGTTTTATCTCTGTGGGTGGAAGTTCAGGGGTTTTGCTTGTGTAGATGACTGGAATTCCTTCTCTGTCTTTTCCCAGCCCTTGTCTCTCTGTGCATGAGAGCTGCACTATATCTGACGGCCGTGGGATGATGACATAAAGTACCTTAACTCCTTTCACCACAGCATTAAGCTGTGTCAACTGTTGTGCCTTTCAACTGGCTGAACTTTATTTTGGTTCTCATGACTTGCCTTGCCTTTCGGTTCAAGTTTTGGGTTGTTTTCCCCTCTACTTTCATATTTAATTGGCTCTTTTACTTCTTGCCTTCCTTATCAAAGACTTACCAGCTTTATTTCACATTTCAAATGAAACTCTTGCTTCTAAACCCTGTCTCTGAAAACATTAAGATATTCTAACACTTTTTGGCAATTCTAACCAGCTTTCTCTGCTATCTTTGCTTCTATACCTCTGTTTCTCCTGTATGCTGCAGAAGATACTAACCTGATAGCAGGCTTTGATGCTCCTGAGGGCTCTGAAAAAGTGACAGAAGATGAGTTTGACCCAATTCCAGTGTTGATATCCAAAAATTCACAAGGTAAGCCAGGATTTGGGTGTGAAGAAGGGAAAGAAATAAGAAACAGTAAACATAAATTAATTCTGGGGCAGTGGTGTTACAGCACAAAGTAATGCAAATCACAAACTGTAAGGTATTTACCACTGCAGTATTTAGTGAGCTCAGTCTTTCTCTGATTTGTATTGGCCCTGAAGTGTCTCTGGGTTCTTCATTTGTGAAGAGATTGCCATGGCCAGAAGGAGATTATAGACTTGCAAGTACCTTCAGGTCTCATGAGGTAATTCCTGCCAGGCAGGGCACACCAGTACCTCTGTGCCTAAAGTACAATGCCAAACTCTTATTTTCTGAGCTTCTTATTTGCTATTCAAGCCAGTGGAAGGAGATCCTTTGACTTTAAAGTGAACTTGGCATGATGCACAAGAGAGGGAAGTGATAATAATCATTTATAACCCTGAGACTCCTGCTGAAAGTGAGTTTTGCATTTCTGATTGGTGATTTTCAAAGGTGCTTGTGGGAACTGAGCGTGAACAGTCTGACAGATGGTACCCACCTCCTTTGAAGAGCTTTGAATGTTCTTAGTCCTTAGGACACAGACTGGAAAGGTTGTCCTTTCATAGCATTCCTGTCACCTATATCACATTGATGTGCTCTTTGCAAAGAATTGTAGCATTAAGTAAGGTTGAAACCAAGGAAAAGCACTGTTTCCCTAAAACAAATGATTCTGCTGAGTAGGCAAGTGCTTTGCAGTATGGCCAGTCAGATGGATCTTCTCTGTTCAGTTAAGCTTTCAGAAGGCTTTCCCAGCTTTTGGTGTGCTAGCATAGGCCTGAAAACACACTACGGAGCTCCTTTTGTCTGATTATGTTTTTCAGTTTGGTAGAACTTCTTTTGACTTCCCTAACTGCCATTTTCGTTTACAGCATGAGTGTGCTGTACACCTGCTCTGCATCTAATGCTAGCTTCCAAAGACTGATGCTCATTAGAAAATGTTCTCAGACATTAGAAACTCTGCTCCAGCTGAAAGTCAGAGAAGATTTCTACCAAAGTTGGGCCAAGATAGGCTACCCCGAATAAAGAAGAGCATCTTCCCTTCAGTGTCAAAGCACCAATTGTAGAAAGCTCAACTCTCCCTGATGTGGTTGGAAGCTCAAAAGATGCTCTTTAAACAGCAACTAATTTTCAAGATGTATAACTTTGAACAATCCTTTCATTAAGAGTACTTGTAATTGTCATAGATCCTACAGTAATAAGGACAGAATTCTGCAGCTTAGATGTAAACTGGGGAAAAAGAAATGCTTTGTAGAGATTCCCTGTGGCAGAGAAGCTGCTGTGATGTTTTTCCATGCAAATCTAGCAAGCTAGGTTTGGAGGGGAGGGAGAGGGTGGAAGAGCAAGCAGAGGGAATATTGTTGCTGTCGTGATGCAAGTAACGAGAAGAACTTGAGCAAGTTTTATGTTTTGCTTTGACTTTTTTTTTCTTGCTTGCTCTTGAACATCTGAAACTGTCGTGTGTGTGTCCTGTTCAATACTGAATTCCTATCTCTCACACTTTCAGGTGGGCATTCTAGAAACAACAGTGGAAGCTCTGAGTCCAGTCTTCCCAACATAGCCAGGTCTTTACTGCTGGTGGATCAGCTCATAGACCTGTAGCAGTGACACAGTAGCAGACGCAGTTTCTGTAACGTACCTAATCTTCCATTTTCATTTCCAGAGGAGTTGCATTCAGTTGTGGTTCTTTTTGTTGTGTTTTTTTTTGTTTTCTTTTTCCTTAATGCAAAGAAAAACAAATCTGCCAACAGGAGACAGTCACCCACCTTTCTCCCTGTCTTCCCATGCCCCAGGAAAGATTCTGTCTCAGTTCTCCAGGTAGTCCTCTCTAAAGCTGGTAAAAAAACCTGCTGTGCTGTGGTTCCTTTTTGCACGCCTCTGCTAGCCTGTGTGTAAAGGGAGCACCATCATTAGCCACCCTGCTGAGATGTACACATAGCACCATGGAAAGCCTAACTATAACTGATGTAGATAACTGTAGCTGATGTATGGTTCCTGTTGTACAACAGACTCCTTTCTCCTTAGAGAATCTTTGTGTTTCTGGGTTTGGTTCTTTTTGTTTTGCTCCTGTTTTCCTTACAGATGGGCAGGAGGAAGGGGGCAGGTGAAATTGGTAGGGATGCCCCTCTCCTGCAGAACACAGGTTAGGAGAGCTGGTGTTTCTCAGTTGCCAGTATATGCTTCAGAGGAGGAAAAAGCACTGAATTCTCCTGCAGTAGTCTTGCCTAGTACCTCTGGTGATGGTGCATATGCAGAGAGTTTTCTGGACTGCCCCCAGCTCATGGTTCGCTGTTTAACAATCCTGCTTGTGAATGGACTGTGCTTCTTGGGGTGGGGGGGAGAAAAAAAAGCAAAAAAAAAAACCCACAAAAACAAAAGCCCACCCGGTTGTTAAAGCTGCAAAAATGATCATGAGTGAAATATAACAAGAGTTTGAACCAAATATATGTGAGTATGGCTGTGATTAGCTTTTTGTTGACCTCTTTTTAGGCTGAAAAGGGCATTGTGGCAGCAGCAGGTGTATTTTCTGTGACTATTTCTGTCTTTGACTGGAAAAAAAAAATCCCCCCCGACCTACTGTAAATTATGTATGAAACAAATTGTCCTACAGCTGTTTGTCTATTTTTACTCCTGGTTTTAGTCAAGCATCTGGTATCTGTTCTGGGTTCCCTGTTTTCTCTTGTAACTGCATATAGTGCAAACCAGTTAAGTATGGAACCTTTCTCTTTCTGTAGACAAAGATTACTGTGGGCTTTATTCCACTCTTTGGTCTTTGTGGATCAAGCATGTACTTGGTTCAGATGGTTTGAAATAAGTGCTGCTACAACTCGATGGATTTTACCTTTTCTTTTTCCCTTCCCACGCTTAGTTTGTCTCCTAGCTGGGTACTTGTTTTCATGGGCTCATGGTCACGAAGTCCGGAATTTCTATCTTGTATTTGAAAGCTCTTTCTGAACAGAAGGACTCTTCCTCTGTAGTGGAATTATTAATAGCTTACTGCTAACCTTGTGTATGTGTATGTAGCTGTATTAGTAAAAGTGCAGTTTCCCACGTGTGAAAGTATGAACGACTGAAACATGTGTGACCTCTCGCTATGAAGGAAAGAAATCCAAGTTTGTGACTGCTCCTTTCCTATCTGCAGTATCTCTGCTGTTCCCCCACCCCGACACTTAGTTTAACAAATTCTGTACATAGAACTACCATCGATCGTGTCTGCTCCACGTTACTCTTCTTTTAAAACCTACACTTAATAATAAAAGTATTGCTTAAGTGTGTTGTATCATTACATGTGTATACTGCACTTTCCAAGAGAAGCTTTACATGAGAACTATGGAAATGACCTTAGTAAAATTGTGGATAGAACTTTATTATTTTTTTGTTTTATATTCCTAAAGCACAGGCAAGCTGGACTGGAAAACATGAAGATGTTATAGATAGAAAGTTATTGTATAGTCAGATACTGAGAATATATGAAAAGAGAATGGATTTTAAAAAGTAACCATCTACTGTATATTAGAAACAAAGATTTCTGTGAATTAAAGTACTTTTAAAGAATGTTTAAGATTTTAAATCTAATGGCACTTGTTCAAGGGTTCTGGAAAAATGATAAATGCACTGGGTTGTTAATAATGCTATTAAATAAGCAGATGTGAATGTTCATTTTATTGCTTTTTCAAGTAGCTGTTGATGGAGCTGGGTGGGAAATACAGTACAACAGAAGCACGTGTGTTTAGAGTTGTTGTCTAAACCTGCTTCATCAGAGAAGACACACCACTTATTGCTAAGTGAATGACAAAGGCAAGAAATGGGAAAGGGGGGATGGGATATATGGGGTTAATTTTATTCCCTCCAGAACATCCTGGAGGCAGTAGGTCAGTGTTGGTGTGCTGCCCAGAAGCTAAGGAGTTTGTGTGAAAGCTGCTGCTGTGGAGGATCAAGTTGAGCTTTCATCCACTGTCCACATGGAAGAAATTTGGTACCAGTATTCCTGACATAGTGTGAAAACGGTTCTTCTGTGGTTGCAGCCTTGTTTGGAGCTGTGGGAAATGTCTCCTGCCTCCTCTTAAGGTTAGATGTTACAGACCTGCAGTCTGCAAAGAGCAGCAGAGTGATTGTGTTGTGTACCTTTATGTCAGGTGACAGAGGAGCCTTTGCCCCACTGAGCTTGAGCTTGCAGTGCCTTCGTGTCCGTTTTGGCACTGATTGTTTTCATCATCTTCCTGGTACTTCAAGTGCAACTGCAGTACACAAAGCAATTTTCCTTCAGCTCAGGGTTGTGTTCGAGATGCAAGGATAAACTCTGCTTTTTGGGGTGGTTAGTTTTTATATGGGGCTATAGGGCAGGTGGGTCTCATCTCTGGCTGTCCCAGAGCAGGCTGCTGTGGCTTCCTCAGTTCTGCCTGCCCCATCTTCACTGGGTTCCTTGCACCTTGGTGGAACCGCAGGTGAACGAAGGACTGTCCCGTGCTGCAGAGCCTGAGAGCAGGCTGCATGTGGCTTGGCACCAGTGGCTTTGTGACAGACCCCCTCATTTAAATGTTGTTTTTTAGGGAGGAACTTCTAAGTGCGTGATAATGGCCGTATTCCAACATGGAAGAGCCCATCCCCAGTGTGCTCTTCAGCCTGAAGCCTCACAGGGTACTGTCTCAAGTGGTTTTCCTAAGCCACCTTATTAAAAAAAAAAAAAAGTTGATATATTAAAAAATAAATCACATTGCTGAAATGGATGCTGTTCAGAGCAAAGGCACTTAAACAAGTTTTGGAGTCAGTCAAGCAAATGCACAGAGTGGAGTGTGTGGGTTACAGCAGTCCAATGGTGTGCTGCTCCAGTGCTTTGAGTGGGTGCGTGCACGTCTGGATACAGTGAGTTATTTCCTTACAGTTCCTGCTTCAGAACTTATAGATGGCAGCTGCTAGGACCTGGCATGGGCGTTGGGGAAGAGAAAATGGAACATAGGGGAACTGTGTGTGAGTGAGGCTTATCTGCTGCTGCTGGGTGAGAGGCATCCTGTGGCTTCTTTGTGTGGATGCTGCACGTTAACACTGCACTGCTTTGGCCCAAGACACAGAAGGGGGGGAGCTAACTTTTGTGCTGCATTTTTCTTGGAGTTAGTGCATGCACTTGGCACAGTTGTTTGCACCATGCAAAGTGTGCCAAAACCAGAGCATGAAATCCCTTATTTCTGGAAATGAAAGACACTGGAGCTGCTCCCTCTGTGCTGTGCAGCAACTTTGGGTGAAACTACTTCATTTTGCTGCCTGAATTGCCCAGTGATGTGGGAAGGGTGCTACAGAGCTTCGATATTGGCTTGTTTGCTATTTCAAGAATGAAGGAATGAGAAATCTCTTCCTGCTTTTTAAAGGCCAAGCTAGTAATCTTGCTTAGTTGTAACTGCACAGGTTTTTAGCTGCCTGTTCCTGTGTATTGTTGAGACCTTCCTGACTTCAGCCAGATGGATTCAGTTGTTTGGTCGAGAGGCAGCATGAGGCTCCAGGAATGTCTCTGCCTTCCCCGGTGTATTGGGCTCACATCCAGAAGTGAGATCATCTCAGTGACTGCTCTGCCTCCTTGCAGCCCTGTGAAAGGGAGAGGAAATGTTTTACAGCTCACCCATCAGTTATTTCAGTACCTTGCCACTTCTGGGAGGTGCTTTCCATGAAGGATGGGAGCCCTGTGTGTCGGTGCTATAGCTCAGGGTGTAAGTCATATCTTTTTCAGGTTGCTCTCTGCAATTGTGAGCTATTTTCTGGGGCTTTGCAGGTAATCTGGAAGCAGAAGCTCTGCTGCCCACATTTTTTGTAGGGCAGGGTGTGCAGAGGTGGGTTTGTCAGTGAGGTTCTCCTTAAGATAATAAAAGCCTCCTTACAAACAGAGCCTGTATATAATTGGGGAGTTGCTCCTTTTTTCAGACAACCTCAGAATAAAAACAAATGTACTCAAACATCTGAATGTAGGAGGTGATGGGTGGTGAGAGGAGAGGCCTAAGCCGTTGTCTGATGGGATGCATGCCCAGCTGAAGTGAAATGCTGGCACTACAGCAAAGGACAAAGCTGTTTACAGTTATTCCAGGCTCTTCTCACTTAGCAGGAAAGCAAGAAAACAATGGAAATTTTTTCCCCCTGAAAATGAGACGTTCTGCCTGTCCTACAGTGCCTCTGGATTTCGAGAGGCTGCTGCTGTCCAAAACCAACCTAAAACCTGTCGACCCTTCATTCACTCTGTCCCAGCTGTTGTTGCTTGTGTGAGTATAGGCACGATCAATGCAAGCAACTCTTTAAAAGGAAAACCCTTTTCAGATGGCTTGGTTGCCCAGTTCTTGTGCGAATTTGTTTGCAATATTCTCTGTTCTCTATGATAAACACATTCTTCCTCTTCTTGTTTTTGTGAATGCTGTGTTTCAGTGAGGACTGGGTTAATTCAGAGGCATTTACATGGTGTGGCAATGGGTCTTGCTCTGTTTCTCCCTGCAAGCTCAAAATCCCTTGATAATACCTGGTGATGTATAACCTGGAAGAAGAACACACTATAGACATCAGTCCTGTAATCCAGCTGAGCTTAGTGTCTGAGGTTAAGCCATTGCTGGCATGGTGGGCTTCAGGAAAAGATAGATAGTATTTTTGTAGAGCAATTGACAAAATGTTCACATATCTACACTGTCTTTATTTAGCAGTGTAATGTACTGAAGTGAATAGCTTCCCAATAAATAATGATTTTGATGCCTAACGAATGAGTGCTGTGTCTTTAATTGAGAAGGATGGGTTAACTTTGTCCAAAAAAAAAAAAGCCACGTAAATCCAAACCATTAAATGGGGCAGATTAATTAGTGTTGTTGTGGGGATGTGACAGTGCTGTTGTGTCGCAGCAGGGGCAGTTGGGCAGAGCCTTGCTGGTCAGTGGGCACCAAACCTCCTCCTCTGTTCCTCCTGCAATTTGTACTGCTTAGTTCTCACGTGCTTTTTCCTATCCTCTTGCTAACATGAGTCCAATGACATACTCCTAACCTGCCAATAGTTCTTTGAAGGTAAGATATCTTCTGTTCTGTCTGTTGTGAGTCCTAAGGCAAAGCCAACCCCACCTTGGGCTCCTATATCTGGAGAAGAACAGTACAGCAAGCACTGTCCTATTAAACCGGCAAGAAGCAAGCCAGATTGCTATAGTGACGTTAGCTACTTCATTTGCAATCATGGTATGGATTGTTTAAAATCACTTGTCTTGCAACGGTTTAAAATAGTGCTGCTATAGTTACCAGAATTCATTACAAGCTCCAGGCTGACATTTAGCAGATTGGAAGGCATCCCTGCCTGTTCTCTGCGATTCCATGTAGCTGTGGGCTGGCTTGCACCAAGAGGCAGTGCCAAGCTGTGCATCTGCTTGTAGGGTGCTCCCGAGCTGATAAGCAGAATAAGATGACAAGAACTGGGGCCTCCCTCCAAGGCAGCAGCGTGGCAAAGTGCAGAGCTCTCTGGTTGTGGTTGTGGGTGGCACAGAACCCCCGTGGAGCGGTGCTGAGTGTGCCCATTTGTCCGTCAGACATCTTCCATCTCCTGAAAACGTATCCCCGAGCTGTGAAGCAGTGCTGAGCTGTGTGTGTCCCTTTGCGTGCAGTCAGTACCTTCCCTGGCATTTTGATTTGATTTCATTTTCCCTTCCCATTTTTGCCATGCGTGGTGGTGGTTTAAATCTGAATATCATGACATTTCTTGTGTGCTAAGCACCTCTCATCTTTCTTTATGATTAAGGAAAGGCAGCTTGCTGAGTAACACTCTTCTTTTGCGTTTTTAGGGCTGCAGAGGGATCCTGCCCTGTTTCCAGCTGTACCTCTCGATCTCTGCAAAGGCCCCACTGGCAGCGATGGACTTGCCTTGTACCAAACTCAGCCGGAGGTGAAAACGCAGCCCAGTGCTGAGCCCGACTATGCCACACGTGATGGACCTTCGAGCAACAGCTCCTTCTACAGCAGCGAAGGTGAGGGGACAGACCACGAAGGGGACATTTTGGATTGCAGTGGCTCCAGGCCTTTGCTGCTGGATTCGGAAGAGGAGGAGGAAGGCTGCAGGCCGGGCACGGGCTTCCTGCCCAGGGAGAGGAGGGATGCTTCCCGGGAGCAGCATCCCCACGCGCAGGCTGCAGAGACGCCATTCCCTGCCTTCCAGTCGCACTCTGGGGAGGTTTTTAACGAGCCCGATGTCTTCGCTACAGCTCCTTTCCGCAGCTCAAGGAAAGCACCCGATGAGGTGGACGTCTTCACCAAAGCTCCTTTCATTTCCAAGGGCAGTGCAGCTCTCCGCCAGCCGGAGGAAGCGGATGTGTTCCTCAGAGCCCCTTTCACCAAAAAGAAGAGCGTGGAGGAGCTGCTGTCTCACAGCGTGCCCAAGGAGCCGCTCGCCTTCCTTGGCCACGCAGCCGACGTCCAGCACAGAACCAGCCCTGCGTTCCAAAGCCTGGATGCCGTGGTCTCTGGGCCCTCAGTGAGGCCACAGTATCCTTCATCGGGCTTTGCTCTACCGACCAACCTTCCTCCTTCTGTCAGAGCAACGGAGGAGCACAGCCCTCCTCACGGCGTGCAGCCGGAGCCCAGCGAGCGCAGCCCAGCCCAGGCCGGCCCTCAGGAATGCACGCTGGGCCCGGCGGCGAACAGCCGGCCTTTCCGTCCACAGGCCTTGTCCAAGTACTCCCGTCACTACAGCCCAGAAGATGGGCATGCTCTCGATGTCCAACCCATCGCTGCTTACAAAGTGGTTTCTCAGACCAACAGGCAGGCCATAGCGGGCTCTGTCTCCGTCGCCCCGCTGGCTGCCAGGACTACGGAGCTGCCCGCCGCCGATCCTTTTGCTTCAGCGCCATTTCCTTCCAAAGCAGCGAAGCAGAAGCCTTAATGTGCTGTGAGCCAGGGGTGTTCCCAGCAGGACGCCTCCACAGGACCCTGAACCTCTCTGTCAAATCGGATGACATAGCAATATATATATATATATTATTATTTTTCAGTCAGAACTCTATTTGCAGTGATATAGTTGAACCATTTTAAGTTATGTTAGCTAGTCGGAATGCCTGGCTCTCAGGATCCTCATATCCTCTTCAGTTACTTCTTTCCTTCCTCCTCTCACTGCCTTCCCCAAATTATTTTGTCAGCAGTGTCCCATAGCTTCTGGCTCTGGCTAAGGAAAGGCGCTATAAGGTAAATTAGCTGGCGTATTAATTACAGAGCGAGTCGAGCGGGACTGGCTGGTGCTGTGGCAAGGAAATGATTTCACAGGTTCAGGGCTCATTGAGATTCTTCCCATTAGTTGGAGGACAGCAAGGTGACATTTCTTGCTGCTGATGGTGACATGAGCCTGTCACACGTGTGGTCGCAGGTTTTGTGCACACCATGTAGGCAGCACCAGGTTCATGCAGTGCTGTGTGTGATGCATGAAGCATATCAGTGCCTCCCATTGCTCATCTTGCAAATGCTCCAGGTTAGGAATTAAAGCTGCAGGAAAGAGATCTGTCAGGCTGTTAGATGGAAAATGAAAAGATCAAACGTGTGGGATTTCCCCAAGTGTAGGACCCAGAAAGCTGCTTTTGGTGTTGTAAAGGAGAGAGCTTAGGTCCTGTGGAAAAGTGTATTGTGAAGACACCTGGATGGCTGTCGTGATCTGCATACCTCATTTGGTGTAATTTGGCCTTGGCTGCAATCCTGTTCAGCTGGTGTATGCCAGCAGAGAGCTTGGCTCTGGGTTTATCAGTTTTACCTTTTGTCCACCAAGACGATCTCAAACAACATCTGTTCACACTCCTCTGGTAATATTTGATGTACTTCAGCTACCTTGTGCTTCCTTCCTCGTTCCCAAAGAGAAAGGCAACTTGTTGCTGTTGGTTCTGCTTTTGGAGCAGTGAATCTTGATGCAGTGTTTGGTGGAAAAATAGTGCTATTCCTGGCCAGCAAAGGCTGTAAGTGTGGGCAGCTTTCACATTATCCAGATGTTGGGGCTTAGAGTCACTGTGCAGCAGTCCTGTCCAAGAGGCATTGGTGCTGCAGGATGTCTCCCAAGAAAAGCGTTTGATTTTAGTTTTCGAGGGCTTGACATCTGTGGAAGAATCAGTTGACTGGTAGTTTCTGCTGAATCCCTTAGAAGCTTTGCAGTGCCTGTTTCCTGAGGGAATTCAATCCTAATCCTGTAAGCTGAAGCTGTGCACTGAGGATTGAGGGCAGAATTCCCTTTTGCTGCACATCCTTTTGCTGGGTTGCTGCTGATTCAGAGCCCAGCAGGAAGGGGAGGGTGGAAAAGCCCCAACCAGCAAGAGGTGGGGAGCAAAGCACGAGTAGTACCCCAATCTCAGTTCCCCTCTGACATCTCCATTTGCAAGAGGTGATCCAACCGGGTGTGCTCAGCCTTAGGATTGCTGGAGGACAGGGAGAAGATGGGATGCCTGAGAGCAGGGAGGCTGCCAGGGTGTTGTTTTCCTGTGCTCCTGCAGTGCTGCTAGTTGCAGTACTGCAGGGAGATCTCTGGGTTCCCTTGAGATGTGTCTTCAGCTAAGCTGAGGCTGTTGATGGTGTTTGCTTCTCATCGGGTTTTCCATTCAGATGTATCCCCAAAAGTGGAAGGTATTGCTTGGTGTGAGTTCAAGGTATTACCTCTGCTAACTGGAGTTAGGTTCTCCACTTTCCTTCGGTTTTTACTTGAAAAGTTGCCTTTGGATAAATCTGTGAAACTTCACAATGCCACATCCAAGTCGCACTTACAAACATAAATGAATTAAAAACTAGCAGAGCTGGAGATGCATTCATCCACTGCCCACCTCATTGCCCTTCAGACCTGATTGCCCTGCACTGCCACAGGACGAAGGGACAAAGTGCATTCAGGGCTGAGTTGGGCTGGATTTCCAGCTGGGATTTTAGGCATGGGTATTCCACAAGCACTTTATGCAGAGCCCCACAAGCTAAGGATCCTGCCAGCTGCAAAGGTTTTACATGTATTTTGAGGGGTAGGGGCAGCTTGTGTGCATCACTGCCTGTGACTTTATGAAGGAATGGGGACTTTTGGTTGTGGTCAGAAAATTGAATTTCGATACCAGTTAGTCTGTACAGCATTCTACTTTCTAACCTCCTAATTCTGCACGGCCAGGACAGCAGCTTCAGCATGATAAATTATAAGCCAAAACTTCACTTCCGTATGATACGAAGCTGCTTCTAACGAACACGAAATGATAGTGCTTATAGTTTTCTTTGCCACCTTGCTGGTGCTGTGAATGAAACGAGCCTGGTATGGCCTAAATGCAGCATTTGGGAGTCAGTTTTCTGAACAGAACCACTGGTTTCACCTGTCTAAAGCTGTAGCACATCCTGCCCTGGGTCCCCAGAACACGCCTCGGTCCTGTGACAATCGTCGGTCCTGACCCATCGCCAGCTGAACTCAGTGATGCACTCAGAGACATTAATCACAGTATCTGCACGTAAAAAGAAGAAGGATCATGCTGGGCTCTCCGTGCCTCACTGCCACGTCTGCACAAGGGCAGGGAACGGGGCTGCTCCTGAAGCTCACCCATCGTGTCAGCAGTCGTCCTCAGCGTTTCTCAATCAGGCACGGCCGAGTGAGATCCGTTTAATTGTTGAACTCTCAATCACTCCAAAGTGGGAATCGGTTACTTTAACTCAGCTTCCACCAAAGACTCTTGTGTTGGGGAGTTGAATTTTTGTTTCTTTTTTCTGTTCGTTTTGGTGTTTTGTTTTGGGTTTGTTGTTTTTTTTTTTTGAGATCACGGTGTTAAATTTGAGGCCTTTCAGTACAACGAAAGGCTCCGAAGCGTTCTTACAGCAGGTGTCTTGATGGTGAAATCTTGTTCCACTTCTGAAACACATTCCTGAAACCTGATCCCTTGTGTCAGTATTCCTATAAAGATGCCATGGCCCGAGGTTTCCTCTGGGCATCGTATTGTTCTTCTCTGGGGGCTGGGGGTGTTCTGGGGTCCCCCGGTCCCATCCTGGGACTGGTGATGGGCAAGGGATCCCCTGTCCTCGTCCTTGAGGTTCCTCTGGTCCCATTCTGGGGTTGGTGATGGGCAAAGGATCCTTTCTCCCCGTTCTTGGGGTTCCTCTTGTCCCATCATGGGGCTCCTAGTGGGCAAGGGATCCTGTGTCCTCCTCCTTGGGGTTCCTCTGGTCCCATCCTGGGACTGGTGATGTCCTGGGGTCCTTTGGATCCATCCTGGGGTTTGGTGGTACCTGGAGGGTCCCAAATTCATCCTGGGAGTTCCTCTGGTCCATCCTGGGATGGACGATGTCTTGGGGTCCCCTGTCCACATCCTGGGGTTTCTCCTGCTTCCCTCCTGGCTCTCGTGGTGCCCAGGGTCTCAGATTTGTAGGGCCGTGGCAATACCTCTGGCTGCAAATGGACGGAGTTGTGTCACACTCCGGGCGTGATGTCTGTGTTCCCAGTAATCACTATGAAGAAATGTTTGAGCTGTAAACTTCTGTACATTTATTAAAGCTGTAAGTGATTGCAGTGTGTTGTCCCTGTGCCATCCTTCTCCCCTCTGCGTGTAGAATTGGGGGATATAAAAGTTAAAAAAGGGAAATATTGAGGGGGAGAAGGAAATGTTTGGGGGGGAGGGAGAGGATATCAAAGGGAAAAGGAAATACTGAGAAGAAAAAGAGAAATGGTGAGGAAAAAAAACGAAATTTTGGCGGAATTGTTGAAAGGGACTCAAGAGTTCATTGAGATCAAATATTGATTTAAAAAAATAAACTTGAAAAAAGGAAACATTGAGGGGAAAAGAAAAGGTTAAATTGAGGGAACAGGGAAATACTGAGGAAAAAGAGGAAATGGGGGGAAAAGGAAATAGTAAGAAAAAAAGAATATGAAAAAATGGGAAAGGAAAAAAATAATAGAAAATTTTGTAAAAGGAAATACTGAAAAGAAATTATGGGGGGGGGAGTGGAATACTGTGGGAAAGATTGGGGATAGGGGAAAGAAAGGGAATACTGAGGAATAAAGGAAATGTTGGAGGGAAATCAAAATAAGTGTTGAGGGAAAATAGAATTATTGAGGGGAAAAGGGAAATGCTGAGAGGGGCAAAAAGAGCTGAGGGAAAAAAGGGAAATATTGAGGAAAAAGCGAAGAAAAGGAAGTATTTAAAGGCAAAAAGGAAATGGAAAAAAAATTGAGATATTGTGGGGAAAAGAAAGGAAATGGTGGGAAAAAAAATGCAATCTTGATGGAAAAAGGAAACGCTGCGGTGGAAGAAAGGAATTATTAAGGGGCGATGGAAAATACTGAGAGGAAAAAATACAAATGCTGAGGGAAGAGACTGAAATAAAGAAAAAGAAAAGGAAATACTGGTGAAAAAAAAGAAATGCAATGTTTTTTTGTGCACATCGGGACCTCCGCTGCCGGGTGTGTGTGTGAGGGGGCGCTGCTCAGGCGCGTTCCCGTCCACGCGCGTTCCCGTCCACGCGCGCCGCTGCCGCCCTTGGCCGCCAGGGGGCGCTGCAGTGCGCGGGGCGGGGCGGCGGCCCTGAGGAGCGCCAAGATGGCGGCTGCGCGGTGGCTCGGCGCGGCTGCGGGGCTGGGCGGCCGGTAGGTGACTGCGGGCAGCGCGCTGCCCCGGGCCGGAGCACGGAGCTCGGTGTGCGGTCCTCACACTCGTTCCCTTCCTCTCTGAGTGGTGCTGCGGCCTCTTGGAGCGCTCCGGGCTTTCTCGGCCTTCCCCTTCCCTGGTGCAGCAGGCGGGTGTGGGGGAAGTTGTGTCTTCCCCGTCCTCCGTTATGGAGGGGCAGTGAGGGTTCATCCACCCCAAAAGCGCCCTCAGGAGCTGCAGTGCGGGGATGATTCCCTCCAAAAATGCCCTCAGGGATGTGCAGTGAGGGCTGATTCCCTCCAGGAAGGGGTGATTTCCCCCAGGGTGCCCTTAGGAGCAAGACCCTAATAACCCCAGAGGCCCTAAGGACTGTGCACTGAAGGGAAATACCAACGCAGTGATGGGTATAACCTGTGCAGGGGCTGTAAAAAGAGAGGCAGTGTGTAGCCCTACATGTGGGAACTGGGGACCCGTGCCTTGAGTAATGGGGTAACAGCGTTAATTCTTTCACATACACATGTTCACACGTTTGTGCTCACCTAGAACATGAAATACCTGCTCTTGTGCCTGTACCCCCGTGTTTCTGGGGGACCTTTCTCATTTGTTTCTCTTAAAGGAGAAGAAAAATGGAGAGGGGATTGGTATGCATGGTGTTCCCACACGCAGTGGGGATAAAATCCCCTTCATCTGCTTTGTTTTACATCTGGGACATTTGTTTCTCTGCTTTGGTTCTCCCAGGGCTAAAGGAGGGAGACTGGGGGTGGGGGGAGACATCCCTTTGAGGTCTGTGTGCCTGTTATCAAGGCCACAGAAGTGGGGAATCTGGGAAGGGCCTTTTGGACCTTTTCTGGGTTTGTGTCTCCCCTGTTAAAGAAGTCAGAGAAGTCATTACCCCTTTTGCCACTGAATTTGGCTGTCCCTTTGCTCGGATCTCCGTATCTCTGACTAGTTTTGGACTGAGTTCACATGTGAAAATCAGCATTTGTATGCTGCTGGGAGTGCATCAAGCACTTAACACACCTGAAAGCCAACCCTGTTCCCCCATCGTTCTCCTTACATGCTTCTCTGGCTCCTTTTTTTTTCCCCCTCTGCTCTCCCCACTTAGCTAATGGCCTCTGTAGCTGGTTGATAATGGCAGTGAATTCTGCCTTTACTTAGCAATGGGTGGTTGGGGTTCATTTCAGCTGTCTGTGATTTTCTGGAAATGAGGTGTTTAGTCCAAGCTAGACACCCAGGTTTGTGGTAGAGTCAAAGCACTCTCCTTAGGTGACTTTTCTTCTATTGCAGGTATGTGAAGGAGCCTAGATTAATTTTTAATTGGCTGAAATTGAAGTATTAGGTCTGTTCTGTTGTGAGATGAGAGAGGGGGAGCACTGAAAAAGGGGAAAAGTAGGGGGTGTGCCACAATATGACCTGCAAACTCGCTATGTTATTGAGTAGGTTCACAACAGAATGGGGCTGTGCTGAGTTCTGGGCACTGAGGAATGCTTTGGGGTATTGGGGAAAGTAGAGAACTCTTAGTGGCATTATGATTTCTCTCTAGGATTTGTTGCACAGTGTTTAAAGATCATCGTCTGACAACTCAGCAGCCCTTCCACCAACTTGCACGGAGGAAGGAGCTTCTTCCATCTGCAGTGTTGCATAATACAGGTAAGTACCAGCTAAAAATAAGTGATGAGTGCATTGTGGGAGTTCACGTCTTGTGGCAATAACAAAAGCCCACTCTTCTTCTGAAATCTGTGTGTGTTTTGTAATGAAGTGCTATCACAATTGGACATATAAAGCCTGGTGAGAAGACACACATGGCTCGTTTTGTGCTTGACTGTGCACGTGTTCTCTGTGCTGTTCAGCTGCCAAGACCTACGAGGGGCTTTGGTGTAAAACAGTACTCAGGCTTTGCTGCAGCTCTTAATTTAAATCCTATCTTAGTGTAAATGCATCCCTTGTGAACACCCCTTTCTGTCCCATTTCAGCTGCTGAGCTCAGCAAGGCAGTGTCTCCAGACATCCTAGCGAGGAGAAAAAGCACACCTTTCCTTTTCAGAGCTGTGGTGCTTTCTTTGATTTCTCTCCCCTTGAATGTGTGCCCATGTATGGTGCGTTCTACATTAATAACACCTGCAGTGGGAACTCAGCCTTACCCTGAAAAAACAGTGGTTAAGGTGGAGTTTGTAGTGCCTAAGAGGTTTTTGGGAGACTCAGCAGAAAGGAAAACAAAATCTGTGAAATCTGAGCAGAGGTCAGAGCAGTGGGCAGACACACAGCATTCCTTGCTGCAGGAGACAATACAGACTTCAGCTGTGAACATGACCAGTTCCCAGCAGTACGTTCTGATCGAGTTATTTACAGTTGTACAAAAAGCTCTGGGTGGATTAATGATTGAAAAACCTGCAGCTGCAGACAGTGCTTATAAAATAAAGTGGCTGCTCTCATGGAGACACCTTTCCTGGGAGCTGACACAGCCAGCTGTGCTTTGGGGTGCTCGAGATGCTCCAACAAACTGGCAGCATTCTGAATTCACCCCCATCCAAATCCCCTGCTGCAGGTTACCTGCAAGCTGTGCTGGTAGTTGGATGAGATTTGGGATGGCAGAAGGGAGCAGCTCTCCCATCCCTGCAGACTCATAGAATCATTAAGGTTGGAAAAGACCACTGAGGTCATCTAGTCCAGCCATCAAAAGTAGCCACTGTGCAAATGTTGTGACACATCTACAGGAAAACACTCTGTTAAACGTACACCATTGGATGTAGAATGCCCATTTTTATTCAAAATCAGTTTTAGGCTCTTGTATGTAAGGAACACCCGCAGCCCACAGTGAATTTCAGGAAGAATATTATCTTTTGAACATCTTTATTAAGTCCAACAATCTGATTTTCACTTGGTTCAATTTCTGCAGTGTGACAGCTTACAGGAATTCACCTGCTGTGGGTATTACAAGCAGGGTGTGGTGTGCTGTAAATACAATACTGAGAGACTGGAAAAAAACCAAGAAGTCATACGTCACAGAATGGTAGAATCATGTAGGTTGGAAAGAAACCTTCAGGATCAGCAGGTCCATGACTCAGTGCTACCAGGTCCACCTTGAAACTGTGGCTCCAAGTGCCACGTCCACATGGCTCTTAAATACCTTCAGCTATACCTGAACGCAGCAAGGAGTGAGCACTGCATCTCATGATGGAAAGTGAGGATGGCACTGAACTCTGCAGCTTTATACTGCTGTAGTCAGATGCCTTCCAGTAGATAAGAGTTAGCAGGAGAGGCAAAGATAAGGTTGTGTTGATCTTGTTTCCTGTAAGATAATGTGACTGTGTTCACTGGTCTGAATGCTTTTGTGGTTTTTAAAGCATCGTTGTTGCACAGACTGCTGTGGTTGTGGCACAGTGATCACTCCAGTCTTTGCTTGCTAGGTAATCAGGATCCTTGACTTTCATTTAAGCTACTTATGCTTGATTACATTAACTTTCTTCATTTTTTTTCCTTTCAATTTCCAGTAAGATGCATGTTTATTCAAACTCAGGACACACCAAACCCAAACAGCTTGAAGTTTATTCCAGGCAAAGAAGTGCTGGAGTCCAGGACTATGGAGTTTTCCAGCCCAGCTGCAGCATTTTGCTCACCTCTAGCAAGGTATTATAATTATACACATAATAATTTGCATGGGAGACCATGTGGGCTGTGTGTCTACAACTAGTGTTTTAAATGCATCCCCTGATCATGCTGCACGTGGGAGCAGATTGATTGGGGTTTTTTTTGGTGTTGCCTTGCTGGCATGTAGAATTAAAGATAGTCATTACTAAAGTGGTGTGTCTGTGCTCCCTGTGGCTCTGCTGTTTGCATCGTGCAGCTGGATTGATTTCTGTTGTAAGTGCATGATTCTTGAGCAGCTGCTGCATCACCAGTGAGACCTCTGGCCCTGATTTTGCCAAACAGTTCCCATCAGAAGGTTCCTAATTCCAGTAGTTGCTTGGAAATTGTGTAACCTATCAGGATTGGGAAATAGATCAACATAAGTAAGTCCCCAGATGCTCCAAATTAAATGTAGCTGCAGGTTTCAGCACCAAAATAAGAATGACCAAGCAGACAACCCCTTCATACCACCTTGGTGTAGAAGGAATTTGGAGCATTGTCACAAAGGTCATTGCTTTCACATTAACCTTTCCTTTATTTGTAGTGTGAGTGGAGATGCCTCCTTTGCAGAGTGAGATCCCAAAGGGCTGCAGTAAATCACCTTGGGAGGTCCTCAGTTAAGTCATCCTTGTGTATACTGGAGGAACTGCATGCAGACAGGAGCTGCTTTGCATGATCTCCTCTGCAGGAAGTGTGGGGTTATCAGATGTACAGCTCAAACTTTCAAAGGTCTCTGGTGTTGCTCAAGAGCAAGCAGGATATTTAAAAGTGAAGCTCCATGACTTAAGAGCAACAAATCCAATGTGAAAGCTTTTCCAGGACATCAAAACGTGTTACTACGATGCTGAAGCAGTAGGATCTGATGGTGCCAAAGTACATCAGTTTACAGAATGCAGAGGGCTCTTGGAAGGTGCCTTGATGTTGTCACATGTCTGCAAAATGGATGTTTTCATTTCAGGGCAGTGGTTTTATTATGTGGATTGTGCAGGTTAATAGCAAGCAATTGTTTGTGTATGCATTGTTTTTGGCTTAAAGGTGTAAAAGCACCGTGCATGTGTAACTGGTTCATGTGTGGAAATGCTTTCACATGGATTTGTGAAACCCCTTTTCTTCTTTTCCCTATCACATATACCTTGGTGATATGATTTTTTCCTGCATTCACTGCATTTTTTGGACATTTTTCAAGAGAATATCTTTCTTCTTTTTTCCTTCTCTCAGCTACCAAAAAAAAAACCCCAAACCCTCCTACACTCTTTTGGCAGATTTAACTCTTAAGTATTCTGCAAATGAATTTGTTTTGTTTTAATTAAAGCATCTGTGGGAATGTGTCTTTAGACTCATTCTGGTATTTTGCACCTAAAATACTCTCAGCACTATGCTCTTCCCATCACCTCGAGTTTTATGTTGGCACTAATCCTCTTATTGAATGGCAGTGGTCCTCTCTTCCCCAGTGCAATTGAAGGCAGTTTTGATTGAGCTCACTTAGATGAAAGCAAATTATTTAAAGTAAGGAATTTAGTTTGTACTTGCACTAATTCTACCTGAACCCATCATAGAATGGCCTGAGTTGAAAAGGACCTTAAAGATCATTTAGTTTCAGCCCTCCTGCTGTGGCCAGATTCCCCCTGGTTAGGTGAAGCATAGACAAAATGCACAGAATATCACTTGTATGTGCAGAATATCATTTTGCCTCCAAGAAAGGTTTGGAGGGAGAATAACTCCAGGTGACTTGTGGAAAACTGCTGTTAGATGTGTTCAGTTTTAGTGCATGTTCTGCTTCACAGCAGGAGCTCCTGGCTCTTACTATGCAGTAGGTGGATTAGTTGCCAGTTTCTTAATGGCTTTCTTTTTATGTGGTTATTTTTGTCTAGAAATGTATTCTAGACCTTTTTTTTCTTCTGTAGAGGTATGAATAAATCCTTTGGTGTTGGTCTGAAACGTGTGTATCTTTTTGTCTGTTTTCTTAACAGGCAGTTATTCAGAATTGAAGGAGTTAAAAGTGTTTTCTTTGGGCCAGACTTCATCACCATCACCAAGGTAAGCAGCAGAGAGGTTCACATGTGCTAAAACTTCTGCTGAGAGTCAGCTGCCCAGTACGTGGCCACAGGGAAGGGCCAGCCACGCTGATTCGGAGATGCATAGCAGCAGGACCGGAGGCAGTGGTCACAAGTAGGAAAGCCAGGAATATTAAATTAAATATCAATATCATAGAATCATAAAAATACCCTCAAGGGCCCCACAAGGATCACTGAGCCCAAACAGGGCTCAGCTCCACACAGGGCTGCTCAGAATCATAGAATCACAGCATCATTAAGGTTGGAAAAGACCAATAAGATCAAATCCAACCCCAGCCCACTCCCACCGTGCCCACAGACCACGTTTCTCAAGCACCTCCAATGATGGTGACCCCACCACCTCCCTGGGCAGCTGTGCCAAAAAATCCAAACCCGGCTGCTCAGAGCAGCGTCCCAGCACTCCCTGTGCTTGGGCTGTGCTCTGGAGAGCCTCAAGTGCAGAACTTTTCCCTTATCCACACACTGACTGTGTGGCTAAGCACTGGAAAGGGCTGCCCAGAGCAGCTGTAGATTCCTTGCTTCCTGGAGGAAGCTGTGTGCAGGCTGCTGTGCCTCCAAGCAGGCCCTCGGGCTGCTGGAGCTCCCTGTGAGGTCGCTGTGCCAGAGCAAAGCGTGCTGTGGGTGGTGCAGTGTTTACTAAAGGAGCAGAGCTCATGGCAGCAGAGATAAGGTATTGTGTGGTGACGATGCACTGACGCTCCTGTAGTGTGACAAGCTCATAATTCAATGCTTTGGCTCAGAATCAGACAGGGCCATGACAAACTTGAGTCTCAGGTGCAGCTCAATTAAAAAAAAAAAAAAAAGTGCCAAGTAGAGTATTTAGGAAACTGTAGTTTTCACTTTTTATCGTGTTTAATAGCGTCTGGTTTGCAAGTGAGGAAACCTGTGTGCTGGCTGCTTTCTATTGATCCTTCTCAAATGTTTTTGGCAAAGCTGCAGAATAAATTCATGCACGAAACCTGAGAATCTTTATGATATTATTAACATAAGAGGGATCCCTGCGTAATTTACAATTTTTAGGAGGCACAGATGCTCTGTTTTTATTTAGTTTTCTTCTGATTCTTGTAGGAGAGTGAAGACCTGGATTGGAACTTGCTGAAACCAGATATTTACGCAACTATAATGGATTTCTTTGCCTCGGGTTTACCTGTAGTTACTGAAGAGGCACCTAGGACAGATACAGGTAAGCCAAACTCTCCAGGAAGGGTATCTGCATTTGGATCCTTGTGATACCCAGAAGAGCCTCCGTTTATCTCCCAGCAAAGCACACAACAGAGTTTAAAGTGAGAGCTGCTCAAACTGATGCTGGAAAGATTGTGCAGAATGTGTGTTCTGTTGGAAGAAGTTGCTTAACCCCAAGGACAAAGCCTGAGTCTCATCTGCAGGAGGATGAAGGGTATTCCTTCTCAGGAGCTGTGTTGAGCCATGTGTTTTGGCAGTGTGGACCACTGCTGCATTGCACTTCATGTGCATGCAATATTTTTGCTGTGCTCAGAAGGTTGCTGGGTACTGCTGCACATCCTTTTTGTGTGGGCACACACAAAAGTGTTATTCCTCTTCTCAAATGAAAAAGGAGTGTCCTGGCTTAATGTTTAGTTAGTAGTTGGCTTTGTTAGTGATAGTTTTTACATGAGCAAGAGGTGTTAAGAAGTCCTTTCCAAACTGTAATTGAAAATAATTGAGACTAACTTCCAGTTTAAGCCAAGAATAGTATTTTGCTTTTTATTTTTACATTTGCAGCTAACCAACTTGTACAATTTTTCCACCCCCAGTGTTTTAAGGCAGATGATGACTGATTCCTCTCTGGACTGGCTTTCCTTCTGAGCACCCTGCCTTAACCCATGCATCTAACCTATGAATGGCTGTTGGTGCTTCCTTTGCTTTCCCTTTTTTGTGTCCTCTTTTCTCTGGTACATTGCTGTTGTCTGTTAAGGCCTTTCCTTTGTACTTGAGGAAAAACTGTGAACCAGTGTTTTATGTCCATGAATGTTTGAGCTCTGCACGTGGGGAATGCAGGAAAGGGTGAATACTCAGACCTTCACCTTTTGGTTTCAACTCAGCAATGTTTGTGTGCTGTTCCACTTTGCCATTATGGATATATAGTGACAGTCATCCTAACAGATTTCTCTCCACGTTCTGATTTGCACATTTTTCTTTTCCAAAGCTCAGTCAGAAGAAGATGATGAAGTTGTATTAATGATTAAAGAACTGCTGGATACAAGAATAAGGTAAACCAGGAGCTCTGCTCTGCTCTGCTCTCTGTGCATGCTGTTTCCTCTGGTTGGAAGTTTTCTATCTCTTTTCTGTTTAAGCAAATTATGTGCTGAGCAGAGTCCATATTACGGAGTGATTTTAGAGTAGTGCAGTCTTACCCTCTGGAGAGCACTTAAGCAGGTGGGGTGGGCCATTGGGTTTAACCTGATTACTTCTAAATAATGAAAACAACACAAATAATCATAGCTTTCCTAGTGACATCTTTATTTTCCCCTCTGTTCTATCGACTATAGATACAACTATCTTTATTATATTTGCTTTTCCTTGGCTTGTCTTCTTTGTATCATACTCTAAACGACAGCTTATGAGCAGATCTCCCTCACTGTCTGGGCCTCAGTGCATTTTGTCCTTACACCTGCTGCAGTCTATTGGTATTTTAACATGGTTTGAGTTTCGAGCCTGGTTGTAACTAATGAAGTCTCGAGGGTGGCTATGGAGCATGTTGCTTACCTGAAGTGTATTTTTATGTTCATTAATTGCCTTCCAAAATGAACCGAGGGCAATAAGCAACTTGACATTTGGGGAGAAACATCTGGCATGTTTCTGAACCTGTCCCATACCTGATGGAGCTGTGTTGCCCAGCTCAGATTACAGTGACAGAAGTCTTGTGTAATTTATGGAATTTAGTTTAATTTTTTTTCCAGAAGTCACAACAAAATAGGGGCCTTTTTAATTTTACTCTTTTAGATGCTGCATTTTAAATGTGCAGTTGAAAAACAGCGTTTGTTAATCTCAGAACTGACCTGATGCACTGGTTAATTTTCCTGGAAGGAAAGCAGAAGAAAAGCAGAAATAAGTTGAACCATTTTTGTGCCAAGTGTATTGATGTATGCAGAAAGTGCTAAAATGTTTCACAGATAGAAAGCAGCATTGGGCAGATCAGTCAGAATCCCTCTGGTTTGTTAGGTCTTGAATTCCCAGTGGCTCTTCTTCAAATTCACACAAATTTCTGACAGAATCACTGCTTCTCCCCACCTTTCCCTTTCTTTCTTTCCTCTGTTGATGAGGATATGAGCAGCAGTGTGTCTTACTTTTTTACAAAGCGGGATAGCTTACAGAAGCTGTATGTAAACCAGTGGCACTATTGAATGATCCATCAAAAAGATGTGCAAAGAAATGGTGGGACAGTGCAGGATGGAAGGAATGGGGATCTGAAAGGCCCTGTAGAGCATTTTGTGAAGTTAATTTAAAAGGGGACTTTTGGTCACGTTCTGTGGCTTTCTGGAATGGAGATAATTAGCTATGAGGACTCGTTAATAAACGTGTCTGATTCATAGATGTTCGTGTTAGGAGCTCAAAAGAGTTATTTTGGAAATGAGTATGAAGAGCTTCTGTTGGAGTGAGGGGATGGTTTCAGCTCACTCTGGAAGAATGTTGCTATGGGGATGCAGTAACAGGGCTGGGCATTTGGTGCTTGCACAAGGAGAGCAAGCTGCAGCAATGCCACTGGTACTGGGCTGTCATCATACCAGGTGCTTTCTTCACCCTTTTGCAGATGTACGTGCATCCTGTGGTAGACATGCATCTGTTCTATAACTGGAGACACCTGGGTTTTGCTGCATAAATTGGGATGAGCATGATGTGCCTCAAGGCAAACCAGTATTTCTTTGCTGGCTTGAACAAGTGCTGCTCTGAGGTGTTTACTTTTGCACCTAGAATTCCAGTGACTTCTTTGTATGTTACTGCATTCACTGCAAATACATTTTGCTCTGAAAAGGCAGTAGTCGTGGATGTGAGAGTCCAACAAAACACAAATTACTGGAAATTCAAACCAGAAAGAGAAGGAGCTTTAATTAGTATGGCTGGCCAGTTCTTTGTGTACATTAAATTGAGCTCTTCTGTAGTTTTCTGGAATGGGACACATCTCAGCTGTGCTTACCTTGAACTGAGTATTGTGTTGTCAGGCCAACAGTGCAAGAAGACGGTGGTGATGTTATTTATAAAGGCTTTGAGGATGGCATTGTGCAGCTGAAGTTGCAGGGTTCGTGCACCAGCTGCCCCAGTTCCATCATCACCCTGAAGAACGGGATACAGAACATGCTCCAGTTCTACATCCCTGAAGTAGAAGGTGTGGAACAGGTGGGTTGGTGTTGAGATCATAGTGATTTTTGTTTAAATAGGGGAAATAAAGGTCTTTCTCACTTCCCTGCATGCCCAGGTTGCCATTTTAAGCTGAAGTGTAAGATAAACAGATGCTTTTAGTGGTAATATGGGGTGAAATTTGTCCCTTAAATGCAGATTGTTTTGCTTTCTCATTAAAATTTGGTACAAAATCACAGAATCATATGTGTTGGAAGGGATCTTTGAAGCTCTTATAGTCCAACTCCCCTGCTAAAGCAGGTTTCTTAGAGTAGGTACACAGTAGTGATTGTTCTAGTGGCATTAGTAATCAAAAGTCTAGCTTCTATTGTTTCAGCTGCATTTTCTCGTGGCATTTTGGACCGAAAGCTTTCTTAAGTTTTTCATGTGACCACTGTCATCAGTGGCATAGAACAGTTGTTCTCCTTGAGTCTAACAAGGATGAAACACAATAAATTCTCCAGGCAGTGCAATGAGAGCTTCACCTGTTCACCTAAACTGCTTCTGGGTTTGTTTCAGGTTGTTGATGATGATGATGATGTGGAAAAAGAAGCGAATTCCACGTGAGTTTACATCATCCATGGCCAAATCAGTATTTATTTCTTGTACGTAAATCAGCCTTGTTCTGAGGAACAACCAGATTTGCCTTTCTCATCAGAAAAATAGATGCACTTCCACCTGTGAAAGTGTGTCCTCAGTGTAAGCAGTGTGTTCACTAATTTATTAAATGCTCTCTATTCAAAAAAGCATCCTTTGGTTCTGTTGGTGTCTGCTTTGTACTGTGTCTTAAAGAAAGGGGGAGGGGGACTTCTAAAAATGGTGGTGTCTCTCTCTGGTGTTCTTTCATGCAAAAAAAAATGAAGAAAAAAAAAGGAGGGGACAGAAATAGTGCTTTTGACATTTTATACAATAGAAAAAATAGTTTTTATAATTATATTTATAGTTTTTATCAAGTCTTCTTACATAGGTTGAAGGACTGTGCCATTGCTCTCTTAAGTGGGGGATTCGGGAATGTTAATGTGATCATGTTTTGTTTATAAAGCCAGATTTGTGTGAAAAGTAACCCATAATTTCAGCTCTGAATTTTAGAAGGTGTCGTATTGCCATCACCTGTGAAAGTCACCTATGTGCTCAGTGCCACCACACAAATAATAGCAACAGAAGAAAAAAAAAGAAAAAAGAAGAAGTGAGCTTTCTGCTTTTAAAAACACATGGATTTTAAATAAATATTAGAAGATGATCCTTATCAGCTTTAGTAAGCAGGGAGACTAATTAGTTTATTTAGAAGTAAAATTGCTCAGCCACCATTAGTGGTCTGTTTAAACTTGCAAAAGATGATTTCTCAGCACGGTACTCCAAGACAAACGTGCAGTGCTTAAGGGCACAAATTACATTTGTAGGATAGGAAGAGGAAAATGAGTGTGTTTACCTCTGCCATATCCTGTTTGCTCCTTCTGCAGTGCCAAACAGAGCAGTGTGTGTGTGTGTACCTTGGCAGAGTGAGGGGAAGACGTGGCAGAGCAGAACGTGCACCCGTTTCAGAGTCTATGGGAAGAGAAATATTTATTGTTCTGAAATTGAAATACGTAAAGCAGGCTTTGCAAGTACTGCTGTTTATTTCTTGTGCACGTAGGACTGAATTCCTTCCTGGTGCCTGGTGTTAGCAGATGGCTTGGCTAATGGAGACAGTATTTCTTCTTCGTGCTGCCACGGTTTGTGGTTGTTATTTGGCTTATGGTCGTTGTATTCCCTGTGTGCAAGGATCTGACAGCCTCTGGTGTGCTTCTTCCTCCCCTTTGCCAGCATAATTCCACCAAGTCCCGACGTGGGATCAATCAAGTCTGTGGAGAATCCACTATAGCATGCACATCAGCATGTGGTGGCCATAAACTTCATCCTACTCATTGGAAATTTGAAAACATATATTTGAGCAAAACACTCCTGTAGCTTTCGCACAGAGAAATAACCCACTGTCATTTAAATGACCCACTCAGGATTTGGAAGTTGGTTTGAAATTACTGTTTTTAATTTCCTCCTGTTGCAGAGCACATGGTGGTGAGCAATGCTTCTCATTTCTCAAAGCCAGAGCTTTTTTAGGCCTACTCTGTCAATTCAGTGCACTGCATACACCAAAGCTCATGTAGATAAAGAGGTGTTTCATGTGCTAAATAAAATGTAGCTCTTCACATTTGTGTTTTGTTTTTCAGTTAAGCAGTACAGGAAGGGCCACAGTGAGGGCTCCCCAGAGCCCAACTCAGCCCTTCTTCACAGGAGAAGGGATTATGGCAGTGGCTGTTCAGTGCTTGGCCTGGGAGCAGAGTGCTGTGTGATGTCCTCTGTTCTTTTTTGGAAGAGGGATCAACGAGGTGGTTTTGAACCAAAAACTGCAGCCAGTCCTTGCACTGAAAATAGCAATGACCACACATTCTGATGTGTTTTTTTGAAAGGAAATGAAGAAGTATGTTGGGTTTTTGCTGTGCAAAATGACAGAGTGCCATTCAGCAGCTTTCACCCCTTCCAGGTGGGGAAATTACACCGAATCCTTTCGTGTCTCCTGAGCTGTCCTGTGCTCTGCTGCAGCAGAGGCTGACTGCAGCTATCTGAACTCCTCATCTTGGAGCTGTTTGAGCTGTTTGCAGGTGGAGATGTGCTTTCAGTCGGGAGGTGACTCACTGCAGGCTTCCAGGAGAAAGCAGTGTTGTGTGGATTTATGGAGCAGGGGGAAACAGCTGACAGTACCCGATGGTAATACTCAGTATGCGTGAGATGAGTATCACAAAACACACTCCTTTTTTTCCTTTTCCCTCCAGGAGGTGATACTTCACAGTCTGTCTAGAATCCAGGAGCACAGCCAGAGCTATTTCAAGTGAGGTATGCTGAGGCCTGGGGAGGGGGAGGGGGTGGGCATTGCTTCCCAACCGTGGCCCACGCTGTTTATTTTAAAAGGTTTGTGTGCGTGAGACAGTTTGGGAAACTGTCTCCGTCTGCATCAGTGTCAACTATTTCTGGTGTGGTGAAGATCAAGCTGCAGGGTAGAGTAACACCTTACTCCATGTCACACAGGGGATACATTTTGGCTTTTACAGGGGACAAAAAATACCCACATCAGGAGTAAACACACCGAGCTCGATTGCTGAGTGCTAAAGCTGGGAGAGCACTTGCAGCAGGATTGGCAGTGTGAGGTCTGAGTTGTAAAGTTCAAGGTTTGCTGTGTTATTAACGTGGGCTGTGTGTTTTAGGGGTGGTTGTAGTGCTGCCTGTGCCCCTTCAGCTCTGGTGCTTCATAGGTAGGGTCGCATCCTTTCGTTTGCCTTCGGATAATGGTGTGTTTCAACAGAGAACCCAGGGAGAAATTCTGCTCATGATGGAGGAGAACTTCCAGCAGGGCAGCATGGGAGAGCAGCAGAGCAACAGAGCATGCCTCACAGGTCGGTAACAAAGGGAGCTGAATGCCGATGGGAGCATTCCTGATCTGTAGTTATGCTGGGTTAGTTGCTCCCTTCTCCTTCGGGAAACAGACTTTCCACCATTGCAAGGAATCCAGCTCCCAGTGACACGTGGGCTCCTGTGTGAGCACAGCTGGGGAGTAACCACGCTTTGAAGTCAGCCCTCCTCCACCTTCACAAAGGGAAAAGGAAACTGAGCAGCTCCATTCCCAATTAACAGCTCCATTCCCAATTACAGCCGCCTCCAGTGGACTGTGTCACCGGGTGGGTTAAGGCAGCAATGTCCCCGGAGCACACAGAGGGCTGTGCTGCTCCCTTTGAAGCCTCATCCAGTGCCCTCCTTGCTCTCTTTGGCTCCACTTGGGTTCTAGTGGCAGGAAGGTTAACATCCATCGCTGTCCTGCTGGGTTTCCGTATGGATTTCAGGTTTCTTTAGGAGCTCTGTATCAATATAAAGATATTTCAACCGCTTTTTTCTTACGACTTTGCTCTCCCTTTCGCTATTTAGTTATTATTTTCTAACAGCCTTTGGCTGTGGATGGTGAAACCCAGCGCCCTGCGGTACGGACACGTCACACCGCGACGGTCCCCTCTCAACGGGCGCTCTGATGAAACCGGGAAGCGGCAGCAGCCGGGCCACGTGGCCGTGCTGAGTCACGCCGTTCCCGTTCCGCTGCCGGTTCCCCTTATCCCCTCCCGGTGCTCGGGAGGGGCCCACGTGCCGTTCCCCGTTTGGTACAGCGCAGCCCGCACCCCCCCCCGCAGCGCAGCTCCGTGTGCCACGTCCCGGGGCCGGGCGGGGCGGGGCGGAGCGAGCTGCGCGGTCCAATGGCAGCGCGGGCTGCGCGCATGCGCTCTGTGCGCCCGCGGCGACTTGGGGCGGGCGGGGCGGCCCCGGCTGTGCAGAGGGCGGCAGCGGAGCGGAGCAGCGTGCAGCATGTGCGGTGAGGGCCTGGGGCCGGGGTCTGCCTCCGGATGATGCCCCGGGTCGGGGATGAGGCTGTGGCCCCCGAGGAGGGGCTCCTTCTGGGTCCCGTGTCCTTTTGGGGGGGGGGGGAGCGGCTCGGCGGGATGCGCGGCCGAAAACGCGGAGCGTGAGAGGCCTCGGTGCGGGGGGCACCCCGGCAACCGCTGGGCAGCCCGGAGAGACGCGGTGTCAACGCGGGACCGAGCGCGGTGCTCCCGGCGCCGCGTCTCCCCCTCGCGCCCCTTTGGCTGCTGTGTGTGTCCCACCTCGTGTCTTGGTTCATCCTTCTTTACCGCGTTGCCTTCGTGTTGTTCCACGCTCTGTTGGTTATTTTTGCTTATTGCCGTTTCCTTTTTTTTTTCCTTCTGCTTTTACTCGCGGATTTAAAACTGATGCTGTCAGTGAGGCTCCGAGGTGATGGCCTCGAGTTGCACCGGCAGAGGTTCAGGTTGGATGTTAGGAACGATTTCTGCTCCCAAAGAGCAGTGATGCTCTGGCACAACTGCCCATGGAGATGGTGGGGTCACTGTCCCTGGAGGAGCTCCAGAACCATGGAGATGTGGCACTGAGGGACAGTGGGCGTGGGGGGATGGGTCAGGGTTGGACTTGGGGGCCTTACTGGTCTCTTACTGGTCTCTTCCAGCATTAACGTCAATGACTTCATTCTATATATTCAGTTTGCAGTGACCATTTATTTCAGCGACTCTGTGGTGTTGAAGTAGGGTGAAGCCCTCAAGCTGTCAAGTTGTGGAGCTCTATGAAGGCTCAGAAATTCATCCTTCTCTCTCTGTTTAGCCACAGAATGGCTTGGGTCGGAGGGAACCTCAAAGATCATCCAGTTCCAACTCCCTGCCTTGCGCCAGCTATGCGAATTTGTTAGAAGTACAAAGTGGAAGGAAACAAAGAATAGAAGGGGCAGTTATTAGTGCTAACAACTGGCTGTGGGAATAGAGGTGTGGTTCTGGTGCCCCTTTCTTTGAGGTCCAGCCTTTCATTTGGCTGCTGTTAACATTCTGGTCTTCATCTTCTGAACTCTGATAAGTGCTTGGTATTCTGTGGGTAGTTATGTGGTTGCATTCAGGATTTTAAGTATTTCTTTTTCATATGAGCGAGGTTGTTCTTGGATGTTGAAGTGTTTTATGAAACGGGGTGGAGAAACATCAAGGTTTAGTGGCTGTGTTGTTCTGGGAGCCAGAGATATATTCTGTAGTGAAAAATGAGGGGAGCTTGTAGCTCTGAAGACTTACGGAATAATGATAAGTACGTCTTATAAACTGAACGGCTCCTGGATGCAGAAAGTGTGTGAAGACAGCACAACGTTGCAGGAAATGGGAGAAGAACTGCTTGGAGTCAGCGGGTGCTGCCCCATTATGCTGTGATGTCCTTGGCTGCTGTAGTTCACAGTGCTGGTAGGCACGAGGCCCAGATGACCATGCTCTGGGCTCATACATTTCATTGCAGTGAAGGTTTGAGCTTTCTTGAGTGACAGAATCTGTGTCTCAAGCCCTGGTTCCTCCTGCTTCATCCTATTGGGTCCTGGTGGGATGGCTCTTGAGATGATTTTCACATTTATGTGAAAGTGACTTCCCAAAGTCCTGTGATCCGATGTGCTTGTACCCCTTGGCAGGTAAAACAACCCCAAAGTGCACTTCATTGATGCCTCACACAAGTGCGGGGTTTGGTGTGTAAGATAAGCTGTTCTTTTTGATATTGATTGTGTTGCAAAAGGGTGGATTTTGTTCTTGGTGTGTTTTACAAACTTGCCATTTGAATAGTTAACCAGGTACTTGGGTGTGCTTAGGTCTGAATGCACCAACCAGTTCAATGGCATCTGTGATATGGTTTGGAAAACAGGTCTTTCAAGGTTGCCAGGCCTTGATGGATTGTTCTGTAAATAAGTAAACCCATCATCTGCTTTAGGACAGCAAAAAAGGGGTTTCAGAATTTAGGTCCTGTGGTATTGGTGATCGCTGGAGATGAAAACAGGCTTAAGAGAGAGATCTTTTTCCCAGTGTATCATGTACGTGATATTTAGAGTACCCTCCATTTAATTTCCTGCAAACCAGGGGTCTGATAATCCTCACTCACCACGACAAAAGGTTCTTCAGCATTGCCTGGTGGATGTATGATAACATCATCTGTTGAAGTGATTTTAGCAGTGTACAGTATGGTATGAAGTTATTTGTTAACCTGGCAGTAAACCTAGCCTGAAGGCCTTGTGGCTTTTGTGAGAAAAGGATTAGGAGAAACTCCTCCTGAGTTAACTTCATGTATTTGAGACACTGGGGAAGATAATATGTGCTTATGTGGAAGTGGTGATTCATTTCGTTTTCCTGTGAGCTTACGTGAAATAAGGGAGCACGGGAAGCAAAAAGATCACAGGAAAAGAACATTCTCAGAAGAGGTATTTCCGTGTCTGTCAGTAGAAATAATGAATGTCCTTTTGGCAAAAGCTGTTCTGTTAACTTTTCATAGGGGGATCTTTATATAGCTGCCATTGGAATGCTCAATTTTAGTGCTTGATTATTATAAATTGCTTCTAAGAGAGCTGAGTTCCACGAGCACCTGAATATCCCCTCTGCTGGGGTAAGGATTTTAAGCAGATCTGTAAGAAACAGTGTTTTATGTTCAAAATCATGTTGTTGCACCCTATTTCACTCAAGAGAGGTATACCAGGCTTCTCAGTGTGGCAGGTCTTAGCATGATGCTTCGTGTGTTCAGTCCACGTGGCAGAGTCCTGTGTCGAGTCACTATTTGAAATGTTTTATTCCATTGTAAAGAGTGACTGCTCCTCTCATCCTGAAGTACATTCGTGTCAAGTCCTGAAGTTACATTAATGTATTCCAGACAGGGGTTTTGTATTTTTGGAGCCTATCAGATACAGATTTCTGTTGTACGCTTGCTGCTGTCTCCTAGATGAGAATTCAGTGTTAAATACAGTTAATGAAGTTCATGGCTGGTTGGGTTTTTTTTTTGTTTTCACATGGCATGTATTTCACCTTGAGTAATGGCAACTCAGGGCTCATCAAAGCAGTGTAATTAAATGCCATCCATGATGCCTGGTTTCCTGACTCGGTCCAGAGCCCAAGTTAAGAGTGCAGGTGTGACAGAAAAGGAGTAGTGATTTGAGACTAAATATGTACGTTGAGCTGGAAGTGAAACTCTTCATTTTCAGATCTGCTGGGACCTGAAATTACGATGGGTGTCTTTCAGGAACCTTCTGTGTGACTTCTCCATCTTCCTCACTTGCAGTGAGGCTGGGAAGGGGGCTGTGCTGGTGGTGGGACACTGATGGAAACGTACCAGTTCTGTGTTGGAATTTAGAGTCATAGGATTGTTATGGTTGGACTGGATGATCTTTTAGGTCTTTTCCAACCTTGGTGATTCTATGAATGGATCAGGCTGCCCAGAGAGGTGGTGGAGTCTTCTTCTCTGGAGACGTTCAAGACCCAGCTGTGCCACCCGGGCTGGGGAGAGCTGCTTTGGCAGTGGGGAGATCATAGACTCTGTGATCTCTAGAGGTCCCTTCCAACCCCTCAATTCTGTGATTCTGTGAGACCACAGATTCCCCAAGTCTGGCTCATCCCACCATGCCCACTGCCACATCTCCATGGTTCTGGAACACCTCCAGGGATGGTGACCTCACCACTGCCCTGCATTGCATCTTTCAGTACCCAACCACTCTTTCCAAGAAGGGATTTTTTCCTAATCCCCAGCCCAACCTGTTCCTATCGACTGTTGTGATGTAAATGAGTTGTCGCTTTGATGGAAAAATTGGCACTTAGTGATGGCGTGCTCTGTGCAGAGCCTTCAAGCAGCTGTAAAGATCTGTGCAGTTCTTCTCATCTTTTGAGTCATTTACATTGATGTGAATGTAAGCACCGAGGGAGAGAACAAGGATTTAATGAGACGTTGTGATCTGGAGATGAGCATCTCTGTTGTGCAGAAAGAATGACTTTTGCAGTCTATAAAACACGAGGTAGGGTTGCTGTGTGCCATCCTGCATTGCTGCATCACACCTCGGAGAAGGATAAAGTGATCTTTGTTCAGCTTAGGAGTACAAAGAGGCTCTTTTCTGTGCTTTGCATCATGTCAGCATCACCTGAGCACCCTTTGGCTTGCCATGCTGCGTTCCCTTCTGTAGGGTTGCACAGATGTGGCCAATATCTTGAGGTGCAACTCAGGAGCAAAGTGCTGTGTATAGAACTCCTCTTGCTGGCTGCCGAGAGAAATGAGCATTTTTTCTTCCAAGAACACACTTAAATTGGTGAAGCATGACAAGCAATTAATGCCTTGGGTCTTTTTTCTCATCTGTCGAGGGCAGCAGAATTGTATTTAGAAATGGAAGATGATTATAAGATGTGATTGCTCATCTGTTCCCGAATAATCCAGTACAGGAGGGTAGAGGCAGTAAAAATGCTGTTCTGTACGTGTGGGTTGAAGCTTTCTCCAGCTCTGAAGAATTACCTCATTATGGGATGTTTGAGAAAGAGAAAACCAAAATATTTCCTGTAAATGGAACTGTTATTTACACACAGTTCATCATGATCAGATGTCATGAATGGATGATAAGCCTTCAGTTATTTGGTTTTAACTTGCTGCCAGGCTTGCATTCGTTTTCACCTGCCTTTTATTTCTTTTTTTTAATGCATATTTTCCCTCTTTATGCTTTAAACCTGCTCATCTTACTTCCCTTCTTCTTTGTGAAAACGTGCAAAGCTTGCAGGTCAGTTTGTAGGGTGACTTTGTGTAGTGGCCTCTCCGATACCGCTCCATCTCCTCAACCTCTAAAAGCAGAACTGAATCAGAACTGCACCTCCCATTGTTTAAAAGCCTTTTCTTAAAATCTGTAGCATGTTTTACAGCATTAATATTACATTTATGTGCTTATAGTTGGCTTTTTTCCTCACAGTCTGTGTTTTCTGGTAAAAATCACTTTATTTTGTGGCTTTCTCTGTCATAGATTCCAACTTTTCCCCAGTCCTAATGAATAATCTGAATGTGGTTGTGCTGTAATTAATACGTTTTCATTGCCTGAGGCACGTGCTTCCCTTCTGGATGGATGTTTTCTGTTATTTACAATACGAGCACAAATAAACTCTATTTGATTGCCATCCCTGTTGAGCCATCCCTGCCTGGAAGGAGTTTCTCCTCTTTTTGCCTGTTCAGGTGTGGCTGAACTCTTTTAAAGTGGGCCATGGGGGCCACCCCTCAGCCTCTTACTTGGGCCAAGCCAACCAAGGGCCCTCAGCTGCTCCCTCTGTTGCCCACCAGCCCTTTCCCATCCTTCTGGCCCCTCCTTTTGGACCCTATCAGTTTTATGGCCTTCTGATGTAGTGGCACAGAGAGGGGCACTCAGCCCTCAGCAGCTCTTTGTTGGGGAGTCCTGGAGCTGCTGATGGCTGCCACGTTGGGTCTCATGGGTGGCAGGGCAGCTGCTGAGACCACCTAAACTGTCCCCTTTCCCTGTCCTCTTCCCTCTTCTTTTGCACACAGTTTCTTCTCTCAATTCACAGCTGTTCTGGTGCACTCTTTGCTCACCAGCCTGTCCCGTGTTTGTTTGCCTGTGAGTCACTCAGCCTGGTGAAGAAGGCCTCTTCTGTGCTCCATCAATGAGGCTCTTGTGTGTCTGGTTGTGTGTGGGGAAGGGCTTCAGGAGTGGCCTCACTCTGCATTCAAAGCCCAGAGCACCTCAGTGCTCATGATCTGTCTCCATTTGCTAAAAAGAGCCTATCCCACGTGGATGGTGTTGTGCTGTGATAGTGGAAATAACTCGTGGTGGTGCCATGGCAGGACGGCCAGCGTGCTTTTGAAAAGAAAGCTGGGATTGTGGGATATTATGGAGAGCTGATTGAACATGGGGAGCTGCCCAGAGCTGGGGTTGTAGGGCTATAGGGTGAACTGAGCACGAGGAGCTGCCCACAGCCACCAGTGAGAGGTGGGCAGCTCAAGGGTTTGGATGGGAGCAGGGCTGTGCATAAAACAAGGAGAGAGGTTTACACTCTGAAATAGTCTTGCTAAATGTAAGCAGCTTTCATGTTTCTGTAATTATACATGCTGGCTGTAATTATGGCTCCTGAGCCTTGTTGACTTTGGGTTGGTGTGTAGATGGAGAGAGAAGTCTCAGGAGTTTCTGGAACCCAATGTGCTTTTTTAACAATGTCTTGGGTACCAGGCAAATCAGAGAGGGGCTTTTCCAGCTGCCTACTAATAAAGCAATTTGCTTTGTACTCCTGGATGAGACCTGGCAGCCACTTAGAGGATTTCAGGCATCCAGGATGTAGCTGAAATATGCGGCCTGTCAGCCTGGGTGACAGCTCTTTGGAGGCAGCTCACTTGTGAACAGGGACTGCTGTTTGTCTGAGGAATGCAGTTTTTAGGATCAGGGCAAACTAAACATCTCAAATTGGAAAACTTTTGATGTTGCTAGAAGAGTTTGGAGGGTGAGAGCAGAGGGAGCTTTTGAAACACAGCTGAGTTTGGTGACTGCTGTCACTGTTTTATTACCTGCTGAGATTTCAGCTGTGCATTTAGGGTTGTGGAGGAGAGGGACTCACCCTATGTAGGTACAGGAACCAAGGTGGAGGTTGAACAGATGCCATTGTGTGGTGGCAACAGCTGTTTGGTGTGGGATGTCTGGAGCAAAGGAAGAGAAATTGTGTTCATGTTTTAACTCTGGCTCTCGTATTCTTACAGGTGCTTATGAGGAAAGGCTTTGGGTTTAGGGGAAACAGAGACAGAAGCAAAAGACACAGAGTAAGGAGCCATCATGGGAGTAAAATCTCCCACCCAGAAGTCTGGGAACTGAGGAAGGTTATATGGCAGCACCATCCAGAAATAGACCAAAACCAACACAGAGATTTGGGCTGCCTTTAAGAAGGACTCTTTGACTCAACTCCTTTCTCCTCAAGACTGATTTATAAAGTTTCTCTGATGACAAACCTTGTGTTACCAGGCACTCACATACGTGGATGTAAGAATCTGCTTTGCTTTTATTCCATGCAGATGTTTTTCTCCTTTAAAATGAGAGAAATAACAGTTTTCTAGCATGGTTATTTTTAGCAACCAGTACATGTCTTTGCACACTCCTGTTCCATCATGGCACCAAAGGGGATCTTTCTGAACTGGAGCTGTAGCTGGTGTTGGAGATCGAGGAATTTGCATGTCCCCATCACCATGATGTGTTTACACCCCAATGGCTTAAAAATAGAAGCAGTGATTTATCAGCCTTCATATCCCCCTGGAAAAATAGCTTCATTAGTTTGAAAGTGTTGATTTGCAGGAGTTAAATTAATTTTTCCCATTTTTTTTTTTTCTGTGGGAGGAATTTAGTGAAAGGAAAGCTGTTCAAGGTAAAATTCATCTTGAAAATGGTTGGTAAGCACTGAAAACCCAGTTTTCCTCAGTTGTGACTTTGTGGTAACATTATGCTCTTTTCCCCTCGCAGGTATCTTTGCTTACCTGAACTACCATGTTCCCCGGACCAGAAAGGAGATCCTGGAGACCCTTATCAAAGGGCTCCAGAGATTGGAGTACCGTGGCTATGACTCTGCAGGTAATGGAAGCTCTTCCTTGGATGTTGGCTTAATGATTCTCATGGTGTTTGTGAATATTTTCTACTGTCTTTTGCTTTTGAAGCAAACTGAAATGTAAATTGGGTACGTCTACGGCCGTGTGGTTGGAGGTTTGGGTTAACTTCCAACATAGGAGTTTCTTCTTGATGCCTGGCATCTGAAAGCTTGAATTGTAGAATCACAGTCTGTGTTGGGTTGGAAGGGACCTTAAGGATCATCTAGTTGCAACCCCTCTACCACAGTATTGCAAGTACCTCCACAAAGGGAAGATTGACTTTCAGTCTCAAGGGCTTCATGCCTTTTTATTTCAAGGGTCAGATGAGGAGAGAAAAGGTATTGTAAAGGAAAAAGTCAGCAGTATTTCTTTATGTGAAATGTCATAGCACATGTTCTGCATTTCATACTCTTTCTTTATATTCCATGGTGATGCTTAGGTGTGGGAATTGATGGTGGCAACGACAAGGACTGGGAGGCTAATGCTTGCAAAATCCAGCTTATCAAACAGAAGGGGAAAGTGAAGGCTCTGGATGAAGAGGTGCACAGTATGTATTGTTCTTTCCATCTTTGCTCTCTTCCCTTGAAATGTTTTCTCATGTCATTTGAGTTTTGTATATCATCTATTTTATGCAGAAACTCTTACATGGAAATAACTTTACCTGAAAGTGCCAGAGGTGTAAACTCATACTGCAAAGGACATGAAGTTGCGGAGAGACCCTGTTTTCTCAAGAAAAAGGAATCACATGTTATGAACATTAAATAGATTTGAAATACGGTTAAAAACCTGAAAAAAACAAACTTTCCTTAAACTGGGGAAGTGGGAAATCCTGGGAGATAGTTATCAGGCAACTAGAGTTTGGTCACAAAGAAAGAAAGTGCTAATAAATTCAAGAGTTGACTTCTGTATTTCCATCTGTCAAGCTGTCAACCTGTGTGGCAATGAAGTTGGTGAACGGTTACAAGTAGGCACTGATGTAACTGCCAAATTAATGTAGCACAGGGTGAGGACTTGTCCATCTGCTTCTGACTGTTCTTATTTCCTTCATTTTAAAGCTAGATTTGTTAAATCTGTGCAGAACACAAAGAGTTATGAAGTTGTTGGGCCAGAACTTGGCACTCCGTTAGGCTTACCAGTTCTTTTAACTGTCTCTCTGGAGCTGGAGTGAAATTCTCCCAGTAGCTTTGGGTTGGGGTGGTAAAAAAAAAAAACCTTTTCTCACTTCTGCCTGCAGAGCAGCAGGACATGGATCTCGACATCGAGTTTGATGTACACCTTGGGATTGCTCACACCCGTTGGGCGACCCATGGAGAACCCAATCCTGTCAACAGCCACCCGCAGCGCTCGGATAAAAACAACGGTGAGGACGTCTGCTTGAAGGGAAAGCTCCTGAAACTAAAGCTCCTGAACAAATTGTGGAATGTAGGGCAGTGCATCTGGCTTTCTGGGACACCTGATGCGTCACAGGGAAGGGTGTCTGCACCCAGAATGGGTGGATCAATGCACAGTTGTTGGGAAGCTGGAGGTGTCTGGGACTGATTTTTCACTTTGGGGAAGTTCTTGTGAGCTGCTTGCAGCACTGGTTGATCTCTTGGAGGGCTGGGGTGAGCATCCCAGGGGTTCAATGGGTGCATGGACATAGAGCAAAAAGAATTAACAGCACTTGAAATGAACTGAATTGAATGGCATTGGATGGTAAGAATCTACCCAAGATGTTCTTGAGATTTTTTTCCCTTTTTTTTTCCCAGTTTTGTTTTTCTTTTCTGCTCACCACCACTGTACAGCGTTGGTTGGTGTTTTTTAGTGTACCAGCCCGGGGGACAGCACCAGCAATCTGACAGGAGAAGCAAAGTGTTCAGTTATTTCCAGCAAGGTCATTATCTCCTGCCATTCCCAACCAAACAGAATGGGGCAGAGCAAGGAAATCACACCAGGAAGTGCAGCTCTTTTTATTCTGGTGGCTTTACGCGCTGTAACGTTCTGTGGTCCTGGCTGTTTGCTGGGAGCTGTGCTGCTGTGGGGATTGGGTGGGTGCCATCTGCCAGCCTGAACTGTCTTCCTTTTTCTCCAGAGTTCATCGTCATCCACAATGGCATTGTCACCAACTACAAAGACCTGCGGAAATTCCTGGTGAGCAGAACCCCAGTGTTGTTGGGGGAGGGATCAGGAGCCCCCCCCACGTTCCCAAGCTGAATTAGGATGTGCTCATTCTGCCTTCATTCCTTTTTTCACTCTTCCTGTTACCTCTCACTCTCCCACTCCCATGCTCGCTACCACTTCCCCACTCACAGTCACCCTTGAACTCATGCACACTCATACTCACATGAACACCCACTCTTGCTCTTCTCCTCGCACTATTGCACTTGCACTCACTGCTGCACACATTTGACCTCACACTTTCTCTTCTATTCCTCCTCTTGCCCTCATGCTCCCATTTGCACTTTCACTTCCTCACTTGTATTAATGGGGTGGGGAGGAAAGAAGATGGGAAGAGAAAGGAAGGAGAAGTGGATGGAAGGGAGAAAATGAAAGATGGAAAGGAAGAAAAGGAGGGTGAGTGATGAAAAAGGAAGGCAGGAAATATGCAAGAAAGAGGAAAGTGCACAAAAAGAAGAAAAGGAGCAAGAAGAAAAGGAAGGAAAAGAGAATGCAGGGAACAAAGGAAGCAAAAGAAGAGGCAGGATGGGAGAGAAAGGAGGAGTGGAAGAAAAGGAGGAAGGGAAACAGAGATCTGGTTACCCAATGCGTGCTGTTGCTGCAGGAGAGCAAGGGCTATGACTTTGAGTCAGAGACGGACACAGAGAGCATCGCCAAACTGGTGAAGTACATGTATGACAACCGGGACAGCGACGACATCAGCTTCACCACCCTGGTGGAAAGAGTCATCCAGCAGCTGGTAAAGCATGGGGCACAGCGTGGGGTGGGGCACAGCGTGGGGTGGGAACACAGGGGTGGATCCTGGGAGCAGGTAGAGATGCAGGGGAGTGCTGTTAGAGGCTGGGTCAGCTCCAGGCGGTGTGTGCTAGAAGTGTGCCTGCAGTTTCCATCTGGAAGAGGTGCTGACCCCTGGTGGGAGCTCCACTGCACAGCCTGGTTTCCACGTGTCAGCTCTGGCTGAACTGCACAGGACCAGGATCCATCACATCTCTTCCCAGAGCAGGTTGTTCAGGAGGTATTTTTTTCCCCAGTGATTTCCCTGGCAGAAGCTGCAGTAACTGCAGACAGGAACGAGTGTTGCTTTTTATCAGGTTTTTTCCCTTGTAAGTTTCCTGTGAGCTAACACAGGAGTGCTTGCAGGGGCTGCCAAGCAGTTCAGAACTCAGTGTGTGGCTGAGGAGGAGCCCAGAGCAGCTGGAGCTTCTGGTGGCTCCAGGGGATCAGTGAAATCTGCTCAGTGTGTCCATCGTGCTGGGATGCCTAAATTCCTGCCCTGACCTCAGATGGAGGGATAAACCATTTGTATTTCTTTCATTCTAGGAAGGTGCTTTTGCCCTTGTATTCAAAAGTGTTCATTATCCTGGTCAAGCAGTTGGTACCAGGTAAGTATTTGTATAGGAAAGAGCAGTCTTGGTACACTCAACCTTTTGGTAGCTTCCTTTTTCAGCCAAAGTAGAGGACAACAGAGATTGGTCTCATGGGTATATGTTAGGGTATCATAGGGTGTATATGGTAAGGTGAGGTTGGCTGTTGTTTTTCACTTCCCCAATTAATATAACAGGAAATTCCAAAGAGCAGAATGGTTCCAGTGGAAGGGTGCACCAAATATTTTTAGTGACATGTGTTACAATTGGAGCAGGGCAGCTCTGAGCTTCGGGGGGGGGGGGGACAGCTTCTTTTTGTAGACTTTGGTTGCAGGAGCTTTGGAAGATGGTTTTCTCTCTTATTCTGCATTTGCAGCATGTGGGCACGTACTCCGTTTGACTTGCAGGCGAGTCCAAGTTTTCTATTCCACCTTTAAACTTGAGGATCAGTCCAGTTGGTTTAATCCCTTGCATTAGCTTTATAACCAATTTTGAGTAGCTGCAGGTACACACAGTGTGCAGCAGCCCACGCGTTCCTGGCTCAGGTATCTGGGTCTTGGGTTACTCTCGCAGAGCTGATGCTGAATTTGGGGCAGATTTTAGCTGGGGACAGCAGCCCCTCCAGGTTGGGTTTCAGGAGGACCAACTTTTGGGTGCTGAGGATTGTCACTTGGTGTCTTGCAGGCGAGGCAGTCCTCTGCTCATAGGAGTGCGCAGTGAGCACAAGCTCTCCACCGACCACATCCCCATCCTGTATCGGACAGGTAAGCATGAGCTTAGCTTTAATGACCTGTGATTGCCAGCAAAACACATCTGAATGCAGCACAGTTCAACTTGGATACTCCCATTCATATTACGTGCGTGGCATGTTGGCATTCAGGAACTTATTTGCTTTTAAGAATGTGCTTTGCAAGCACTGCCACGAGCCTTGCTTTATTCCCTTATCAACTAAAGTTTAAAAACCATTCCATTGCTGAGCACTGAGTGGTTCTGTGAGCACTGCAGTGATCATAAGGACTGTCCCAGTATGTCTTCCTCCTTCCTAATGGTGCTGCTAATGATACCTTGCTGCAATATGAAGAACCAGTCCCAGTAAGCTGTCTGTTTCATCTTGGTTGATGTGGATAATTAGCAGTAATTCTTCACGTATGTATATAACACCCTTTTTTTTAATGATCTGAATTTTGTTTTCCAATTACACTTACAGCTGTACAGTCTATGGATCATTCTTTTGATGGAATATCCATAAATGTGGAGGAAGGTGCCTACCAGAGACAATCTCATAGTTGATGTTTCATACAAATCCTCCAGTTTGTTAGGAGAGGAATCAAAAATGAAGCAAATGTGCATTGTCTCTTTACTGTGTGGTTATTGCTTTCCATGTAATCTAGTGAAACAAATGGGATAACCAGAATTCCTTCTGGATCAGGAACACCATGAGCAACACACAGGAACCTATTTCAAGTGTGCTGTGATGCTCAGCAGTAAGGTTTACCTGTGACTGCTGCTCACTTCCCTTTGCTCTTTTAACGTGGCTGTATTTGTTCAGCTTGAAATATATGGGGCACTTATTAGGGTGAACCATTTTTAATCTCATATTAAGTACTTAATTTAATCACACCTTCGTGTGTGATCTGGTGAACAGAGTTGATAGCTGAAGCTGAAGAGAGCAGCTGTGTTAATATGTGCTGCAGTGCCTTTCCAGAACTGCAGTGTGCCTGGAATTGTGCTAAATGACAGAGATGGTATTAATATACTTAAAATGTATCCCTTGTCCTCAGTTTTTATACCTGTGTTAATTGTCCGTGACATTTCAATTATTTGATTTAGAAGGGAAAAGATTAAAAGAAATTTGTGTTGCTCATAGGTTCTAGTCTTTGGGAAGTGGGTGCTGTGCAGCAACAATCCAGGCTACTCATAGATAATTGGGTCATCTGTGGGCAAACAGATGATGTAGGAGCTGCAATGCGTTGATAATCTCATTTTATCTTCTCAACCATTCCTTGGTTAAGCTGCAGATACGTGTGCCAGTACATTCCGGTTCTAGCTCAGAGGAAAGCAATGCAACATAGTAAAGTCAGTGTGGGGAAATGAATTTTGAGAAACAAAATTTGCATGCTTCAATCAAGTATGGGTGCTTCTGTTGGAGATTGGCCACTAACACCTTTGCTCTGTCCTTTCCCTCATTTACTGACCTGATGAAGTGGAGGGCCCTGAACTCTTGGCTGAGTGAAACCTTCTTATGAAGTATCAACATGAAAGCAGTATTTTTCTTTTACATCTACAGCACTACAGATCTCAGCATTACATTTCCAAACTAAGATGGTTCTTAGTCCTATGTCCTTCAGTCCACTTAGATACTTCCCTCCCAGCAGAGTAAGACAGCTGTACAAATTCTGAGTCTGAATTAGAAGCTTGTTTGGTATCTCAGGAGCAATGCCAAGTGCTTAATCATGAATCCCTCATCTGTGTCTGAGCACATTAGCTCAGCCAGACAGAAGCAGGTTTGGATTACTGCTGGTGGTGCTCAGGTGGCGTGAAAGGATGTCATCCAGTGACGAAAATCATTGACAAAGGAAGAGCAATCCTGCTTGTTTTCTCCAAGCTTCAGGGAAGTTAGTGAAACGCGAGCACAGGAGGTGTTTGTAATGATAAACAGGACAGATTCAACTGGGAAAATATTGGTAAAAGTGATTGCTCGTAAAGCAGCATGAGTTCTCTTTTCCTAGTGAAGTCATGCATAAACTTTTTTCTGTTTTACTGCTATTTTTCTCTAACCGTAGGACTCTGCATGCAGATGTAACTCAAAAGCACATCAAGCACGTAAGCAAACTGTGTAAGGGCACCGTGATTTAATTGCTGGTGTGCTGCCCTCAGTTCACTGTCACTGTTAAATTTACTGTGACCACTCACAGTGATGAAAGTAGTGCTTCATGTTGGTACTGTGCCTTGGGACCTTGGGCTGAGCCTGACCCTGCAGCTCACTCTGGATTTGTCAGTGAGTGCAGCACCTAATCCTTCTGTCTTTTAGGTAAGGACAAGAAGGGAAGCTGCAACCTGTCTCGTGTGGACAGCACCACCTGCCTCTTCCCTGTTGAGGAGAAAGCTGTGGAGTACTACTTTGCTTCTGATGCTAGGTAATGTGCTACAGCATCTTTCAGTGTAGAGACAGTTTTGTTCTTTAAAGGCAGATCTTATGTATTGCTAAGATTCCAGAGTTGTATGATGGGAAACCTGGGACAGCACACACCTAAAGAAATGGGACAGAAGTTGCTTCTCTAGTGATCTCTGTACGTGGGCAATTTCTTTGTAGTCAGAAGTGGCTTATTTTAGTGGAGGAAGGGAAGATCAGCGTGACAACAGCCTTAGCAGAACTGGTGGTTTTCTGTGTATTAGGGAAAATATTGGTAAAAGTGACTGCTCTGATCTCACAGAGCTTACCCAAGGTCAGAACAAAAACTGCTAAAAAGTGAGGTAGATGGAAAAAACCTGGTTATATTGGCAGTGTAGAAATGTTCTTCACAATGTTATTCTCATTTAAAAACAAACAACTATTGACAGGGGTACCCTCTAAAAGCTGTATGTTCAATTATAAGCAGGGCTGTAGCCCTCATCTTTCTGTGACAAATAATACAGCAAATGATGTGTGCTTTTGCAGTGCTGTCATTGAGCATACCAACAGAGTGATTTTCCTTGAAGATGATGATGTGGCAGCTGTGGTTGATGGCAGACTTTCCATCCACCGCATCAAACGCACAGCGGGCGATCACCCTGGCCGTGCTGTGCAGACCTTGCAGATGGAGCTTCAACAGATTATGAAGGGTAACTCTTCTGAATGTCACCTGAGTGGATGCACAGACCCACAGTCACTGAAAAAATCAGGTTGTGAAGGACCTCTGGGGATGGTCTGGCCCTGCACAACCTGAATCAAGTTGTCTTCTTCAAGTAAGAGAGCGGAGACTGAAATTTAATGGTATTTCTAATCCTGACGGCCTGGATCAGGTTGTTCAGGGCATTATTTATTGGAGTTTGGAGTATGTCAGAGGTTGGAATCCCACAGCCTCTCAGCACCTGTTCCCATGCTTGATCTCACCTTCGTGGTGCAAGAAATTGATCTTGCATCTAATAAGACTTTCCCTCTATATAACTCCATAAGGAGAGTTGTGGGGCTGAGCATTTTGCCTCCTGCTTGGAGGCATTGGTATTTTCTGAGTCTGAACCATAACCAGCTTGCCGTTCCAGATCTAACCATTAGCTGAAACATTCTGGTGGCTTGAATCTTGTTCTCATGACAAGCTGATGCTTTGGTAGAAAAAGAAATACCAGCTTAATGTCACCTTACTATTAGGTACTAGAGTGAAAAATCATCTCCAACTGGTAACTGGCATGTTAGTGACTGATCCAAACTTTTCCACACGTGAATTTAAATTACCAGGAGGTAAATAAAAGTATTCTCTTGTCATTTATTTTCTTACAGGTAACTTCAGCTCATTCATGCAAAAGGAGATTTTTGAACAGCCAGAATCCGTTGTTAATACCATGAGAGGAAGGGTCAACTTTGATGACTACACTGGTAATGGAGATGAACTCTTCTTTATTTTTGGCAGTGCAACGTCCAGTAGTTATTCACAGCAGTCATCTTGAGAAGATGTGCTACCTGGCCACCCTAATTTTTCTCTCTGAATCTTGGTTACAGTGAATCTCGGTGGCTTGAAGGATCACATTAAGGAGATTCAGAGGTGTCGTCGTTTAATCCTTATTGCTTGTGGGACGAGCTACCATGCTGGAGTTGCAGTAAGTGGTCAGTCTCTATCTGTTTGTGAGCTGTAGGTAGAGCTGAACGATGCTGCATCTGTCAGCAGGATAAGGACGAGGTGATGATGCTGAGCTCATGTGTACTGCTTGGTGAAGACCCTTGGGAAGCTGTATTCACCTGATTTTCAAATGGCCAGCAACAAATGTGGGAACTAAAATGAGTGCTCTATGAAAATGTTGGCAGCGTTCAATTGAGTAGCCACAGCAAGCTTCTGGGCTTGGCCTTTATACTGATGGTAGCTCTTGAATTCATTTGTAATACAAGTTGTAGTCTTATGGAATGACACTGTATAAGGAGGAAGAATTTTTCAGAACATTTGGAAGCAGGTGGCCCTTATAGGCTTTGTATGGGGGGCCAAAAGCAGGGATAGTTGTATGTAATTTGAGTATACTGAGTAATCAGAATATAATCCAGTGCTAATTCATGTATTTTGATAGTAATATTTTCCAGTGTATGTCAACCAGAAGACTTTTTGTTTGCACTTCAAACACTCTGCTTTCTAAACACGATATGTCACTTTCTAACGTTTTTTTTGCCAGACCCGTCAGGTTCTGGAGGAGCTGACAGAATTACCTGTGATGGTTGAACTAGCCAGTGATTTTCTGGACAGAAACACTCCTGTCTTCAGAGATGATGTTTGCTTTTTCATCAGCCAGTCAGGTATGGTCTCACTTTACCACCCAACTCGCTCACGTCTTGCCTGTAAGCTTGGGAGGCCAAAGTCAGCAGGGGTTGAATTATCGTGCCTGATGTAGGACTGCAAATCCTATGTGCAAGGGAAGAAATAGGTTTGCTTGATGGTTAGACCTGCTCAGTTAGGTCCCCCCAGGCACTTCTCTCTCCCGTTGAGTCTGCTGGGGAGCTGAGACACGTGCAGATGACACTGCGCCTTTTCCATCTAGACTTGGAACTTGATGATCCTCGGTGTCCCTTCCAACCCAAGCCATTCTGTGCTCAATCAGTTGCCTGCTAAACATGCTTATGGTAGCAAGATCAGTGTCAGGTAACTTAGAGAGTCCCTTCTTTGTAGGGGACTCATTTTCTCAGGTTTTGAAACATTTTGCTTTTTCCCCTTAAAAGTTGCACTGTCCCAAATTTAGCAGGCAACTGATTGAGTGCACCCCAGGGGATACATCTTTCCCCTGAAGTGTTGGATGTGGCAAACAAGCAAGGATTTTCCTGGAACCTAAGCTTGGTCATCAGGCATTACAAAACCAAAGCAAATACTTAAATAACCCCTGTTTTCCCCCCACCCGTAAATCTGTTTTTGTAGCTTTAGATTTCCACCCTACTGGTTGGTAGGATGTAACCCAGTGTGCAGCCAGTGTTGTTTTTGTATTGAAGTGGAAGTGAGCCTAACTAGCTCTGTTTTTGTGTTGTCATATGGGCAGGAGCACCTCAGAAGAGGCTGTTCTTTTAGGAGAAAGGCAAATTGATGGAATATGTGGTGGTTTCTAGTACCACCTGTGGAGCTCAGCTAACAAACATCACTGCTGGGATCACCAGTGTGAGGTTCCCGTTTTCCCACCTGCTGAGTTCATTTAAACCAACCTTTTTAATTGCTGACTCCTTTAACTTGCAGACAAACACAAACCTTTAAGATTGTTTATCAAAGCACTGCAGCTCTACATCTGCAGTGGCACGAGTAACTGATACCAAATGGCAGCATTGGCAAATGTGTCTTTTCAGGTGAGACAGCAGATACTTTGATGGCTCTTCGGTACTGCAAAGAGAGAGGAGCCTTAACTGTAGGCATAACCAACACAGTTGGCAGCTCAATATCACGGGAGACGGATTGTGGAGTCCATATCAATGCAGGACCAGAGATAGGGGTTGCCAGTACCAAGGTAATACTGAGTTTATCAACCTTACTGAATCTCTTATGAGGTTGGTTATTATATGGGTCCTGGAATGCTTTCTGTTCCTTCTTTAACCATTGAAATTGGTGACTGTGTAGTCAGTGACCATGGGCTGTTCATTTTCCTTTTCTTGTATCTTGCTAAGAGCTTTTTTTTTTTTGTAAAGGAACTATTCCAAGGAAGCAATATTAAATGTTGAAAACAGAAGGGTCTCAGAGAGAAGAATGCCCTAGGATGCAAAAATTCTCTTCTCTGTCATTTGTCCTGAGGTACAGCCTCTGTTTAAACTCAGGTCTCAAGATGGAAAAGGAAATTGTAAGAATTTCAGAAGCTCAGTACATAACTGCCCTGAATCACACTGCTGTACTGAAGAGTGCTGACCTTAAAGCTTTATTTTAGCAAATGGGGGAACAGTCTGTAAAATATTTGTGCCCACCTCAGAGTTATTCTCTGGTTGATACATCTGGCTGCATGTGATATAGTTTAAAATACCATGCTTTGCTGCATTTCATTTCGATGAAGTGCTTCTGCATGGTGAAATCTGCTTTGGTTTAGTTATATTTAGAGGCGAGATGATGTCAATCTGTTACATAAATTTGGCCAAAAACCACATTTGAGTTTAATAGTTCAGTGGGGAATTTGATCATGGAAAATTCACGAGTCTCTTACAAGAAAACTTTGAACGAGTTGTTTGTCACTAGGTTGTTTTCACATAACCAGCATTTGGAGATAGCTGAAAATGGTTTCTCTCTGGAAATGTGGGAAGTTACCAAAGTTGTGCTTATATGAAACAGGAACTGGAAGAGAGGTTCTCCTCTGAGGCTGTATATTCATTTTGAGAACATACAATAAACAACACAAAGATTGCTAACACGTCTTCAACTGCATGCTACCCAAAAGTAGGAGATCACATTCTGTATCTCACTCTCCTATTCAGCATCATTCAAGCTTTTCCAAATTCCTTCAGAGCCGTTTAATTCTTCTCCAGGATATCAACATGGGAGCTGTTTGATCATGGTTGAGAAAGGCACAGAACTACTACAAACCTTAATCTTATTTCTAAGAGTCTTCAACCCCAGGCTGGCTCTGCAGAGCATTTCATCATAGCACTTGTCTTTTAAGGACTTCAGAGGCTAGCCTTCATAATAGCTGTTGGATACTATGCCTCAATGTCTTTGCAGACAGTTTCTTTGAGCACTATGTAGGTAATTTTCCCCCACAGATGATGATATTGGTCACTGTGATCTCTTAGAGAGCCTTTGTGAGGTGAAGTGTTCAGAAGCTGTTCCTGAAGAACTGGGGGGAGGAAGGGTGGGAAGTCACCTTTTCAGTAAACTTTGCTTTTCATGAGTGTGATCCAAAAATCCTACAGCCAGCTGTAGAGTGTCACCATGCCCAGAATCACTGGCTCTGCTGATCGTCAGTGCTGTCACCATTTGCTCCCTCAAATACAGAAAGCAGGACACAGCTATGGTCACAAAACAGGATTTAATAGTTGCCAGGAATCTTAGAAATGCTCATTGCTCGTGTTCCTCTTCCCTGCTTGATTGGAAGGAGAGCCACCATTTAATAATGTGTTAAGAATAAAATCAGCAGCTAATTGAAGGATGTAGGTGACAACTGTTTGCTTTCTGTCTTGGTAACATGTTTCTCTCTCCTTTTTTCTCCCATCCCCTCACTAGGCCTATACCAGCCAGTTTGTCTCTTTGGTGATGTTTGCTCTCATGATGTGTGATGACAGAATTTCTATGCAAGAAAGACGCAAGGAAATCATGCGTGGTCTCAAAGGACTGCCAGGTAAGAACACATCACCTTGATTCCTTCTTGCCAAGTAATAATAGCACAGGGGAACCTGACAATGTCTTTGTGTTTGAAAGATGGAAAGGATGAGATTTGTGCCAAGTGACTGTTAGTGATCACTTTGCAGTTCACTCTGATGCCTTCAGAGCACCAAATTGGACTGTTAAAACACTTGAGTCCAGTTCACTCTGCAAGTCACTGCTGTCTGTGTGCATGAAGTACGGGCAGGATGTGCTGTTTGAGAGATGCAGGGTTGTAAGCAGATGCAACTTTGATTCTTCCAGACTTGATTAAAGAAGTGCTGAGTATGGATGACGAGATCCAGAAGCTAGCCACAGAGCTGTACCATCAGAAGTCTGTTCTCATCATGGGACGTGGCTACCACTATGCTACGTGTCTAGAGGGAGCTTTGGTAAGAGATATCTTTATTTGAAACCTCTTCAAGTGCACTTAGCTGTGGGCTTAGATTAGACACCTGGCTACAAGTTGACTTATAAACAGTGAACAGCTGTTACCTGCTGGCTGATACAGGCTGGAATAGTTGGAACTCCCCACAGTGCTGCTGTTAATTCCATGTGAAGATACCCAATTCACATCATAGATGCTGGTTACAGTGGACTGAAAGGCTGTATTTTCAGCTGCAGCATTCACATTGGGGATGTTTTATGTCTATTTGCATTACTGTGGCAGATAGGGCACCCTGATCAGATCAATTCTTTGAACTGTTGGCCTGGCATTTCCAGAAGTGCTCAGCATGCCTAACTGAGCACATACCTTCTCCAGAACCTGTGTATTGCAGTTCTTACCTCTGAAAAGATTCCTTTTGGCATTGTGCTATCACCTGTGGACATGCACACGTGTCCTCCTTGCTTTTACCTGCCCAGTTCAAGGCTGTGATGATGTATGCATTGACTGATGGCAAATCATGAGGCCTTATAAAAGATTATTTTTTTTCCCCATTAGAAAATTAAAGAAATTACCTATATGCACTCTGAAGGGATTTTGGCAGGTGAGCTGAAGCATGGCCCTCTTGCATTGGTGGACAAACTCATGCCTGTCATAATGATCATCATGAGAGACCACACGTATGCGAAGTGCCAGAATGCTCTCCAGCAGGTCATTGCACGACAAGTAAGTACCTGTAAAAGCTTCTAGTGCATCCAAAATGCAGGTTTTAATGTAGAAGCAGCTTTATAGGGCACCCCACCTATCTGCTTTAGTGTCACTGCCTGCAATGTGAGTTCAGTGGGTAGTCTTTGTGGGCTTTACACATGCTTTTTTTTTAATCATACTGGGGGAAAAAAAAAGAAGAGAGAGACTGACCAGTATCTTTATTCTTAAATTTGACTGGTTTTACTACAAATCCTACAGAGCAATAGAAGCTGGGGGATGAGAGCTTCGTGGCAGAGTAGGTTAGGTCCAAAACATGTGTAGATCACTCCCCTAGAACCCACAGGACTTGAGGTAGTTTTCAGCTTTATATTTCACTAGCTGAGAGCACGTTCCTCTGGCAACTTCTGTTTGTTGTGTGGGGTTTGTGTTTTAAGCCTCTTTGCCAGTTCTGTCAGGTCACAGAAAAGGGAACGCTTCAGACTGCAGCCATGTACTCAGTGCAGAATACACTGATGTTGTGCTCTAATGAGGAAAGTGCACTGACAGAAGGCAACAGATGCAGAAGCCTGGTGGGCTTTGTTTATCCTTTCAAATATGCTACAGGGATGTCCACGTGATGTTAAGCTGTTTTGTTTTAAATTAAGAGAGAAATTCTTGCCACTGTTGATCTGAATAGAAGTGAAAAACAGAACGTTCCAGACCTGTTTGAATTCAGAATTTGCTTCTCCTTGTTACAGGGGCGACCTGTCATCATTTGTGACAAGGAAGACATTGAGACAATTAAGAGCAATAAGAGAACAATCAAAGTTCCTCACTCTGTGGACTGCCTGCAGGGGATCCTGAGTGTTATCCCCCTTCAGCTTCTGGCTTTTCACCTTGCAGTTCTCAGAGGATACGATGTAAGTACGATATTCTCTTCCTGATTCCCTTCCTCAGCTCTTCTTGCATTTGTGTTTGCTCCCTGCATGTCTGGAAAAGGTGTGTTGGGTGAGGCTGGAAGTCTGGGGGGTGCCTGTGTGACTGCGTGAGTTACTGGAACCAGGTTAAATGGTGAACCTAGCAACTGCAGAAGCTTTTTGTGAGCAAAACGTGAGGGTGGTCTGTGAGAGGTGGCTGAGAACTGTGCAGTTTGAGCTTGGACGTGTCTGTTTTCTGGTGCTGGAGGGCTGGTAGGGAGCTAAAAGGAAGCTAGAAATTCCACAGGAGGACGTTTGAGATACAGAGTCTGTTTGTGCTGGTTGTTTGATCTTAACACAGACACCCTACCCCTTACCACAGTGACATTCCATATGTGAGGTCTGTAACAACATAAACCAAAGGGACTGAGTCCTTTGTTCTTGACTGTCATAACAGCTGAGGGTGATGGGCTTTTTCTGTGCTGATTATCCCAATTAACAGGGAAATACACTCAGTCCATTTCAATTTAAACACAGAACAAGTGCTCCACACGTTACAGAGTTGTACACATAGAAAGTCTGTAAATACTCACGAGCATCTTCTTTCTCCTCCCTCTCTGCAGGTTGATTTTCCAAGAAATCTGGCCAAGTCCGTAACTGTAGAGTGAAAGATCATCTGAATCATAGGGGCAAAGGGGAATTAAGTGAAAGACTCTTTTTGGTACCAAAATAACTTGATTTTAAAGTCCCCTAGGTAAATCTTATTTTGGTAAATGATTGTTTGTGTACAAGATCACCGTAATTCCATTACTTTAGTGATTGTCAAATTGATTCCACATGCTATGCCAATAGCTCCGGGTTTTTTGAACAGTAGATTTCCATGAAAGCTATTAAATGGTTTTCTTTAAAGATTACTGAGTCTTCTAGGTAAAGGGCCCTCCACTTTACTTTCAGATACTGTCATTGTTTCTTACACAGTGTGGCTCATTCCAGTGGTTGGTGAGAAACCATTCAGTGCATTACCTGTCATGCTCTCAGGCAGTGATATCGCAGTGTTCAAGTGGAACAAGAGCTGCTACTGGTCGTGGTCATGCTCATGCATGTATTATAACAGTGGGAGAAACTGCAAATGAGTGCTTGGGTCAACTTCTGCCTCATCCATAAAAGGGGATTCAACTGACCTGTCGCAGCCTCTGGAGCTTTAGGCACGTGCTAAATGTGCTGAGGAAGTGATGTTGCTTCAGAAAGATTTTATCTATGCCAAATACCTAGCAGCTGACAATCTCACAGAGCTGGGCCACGACACGCCGTGTGATGCCAGCAGCTCTCTGTAGTTGTACCCACGAAGACAGTGGAACTGACACCTTCAAGTGCAAGTGGAAGCAGAGTCTGGCTCAGCACGATGGATGCCTACCAAAAAAAAGGAGGGGAAACAGTGCTCAGTTGGTGGTGGTGTCTATTTTGTTGGTTTAAATTTGTTTTTAAACAAGCAGCACGCTCCTTGTGCTGAGGGCTGAAGGTTTTTCCCTCTTGAACTGAGAGCTGTGGCACTACAAGGATATCATAAGGAGCAGGCTTTATTTTACTGCACATCACTTACTGGTTTCTGCCTTCTGAGACAGCACTGAGTCCCTCTCTGAGAGCACTGAGTCCCTCTCTGAGGCTTGCTATGGTAGACAGAGTCCCTTAAGTGTGTGGGTTCTTGTTTATGTAGGAGCAGTTCATACAGTTGTAGTGTCATATGTGATTGTGTCAAATTCAGCTGGTGTTAACGTTGGAGGGGATAAAACTTGGATGGAAATAGGAACTTTGACAGTGTTTTTTTTAACAAGCTTACAGAAGTCACACAGAAAAATACGCCTTCAAGACTTTGAGCAAGTCATTAAAGGGCAGTTAATTGAGTGTTTCCTAATGCAAAATGGTGAGCTTGATGGGTTTTGAATGAGCTTTATACATGCAACAGCATGATACAAGGTGGAAAGCAATGCTTGCTGAGTCCTGGTGAATATTCTAAACTGCTGCCCCTAGAAAATGGCATTAACAAATGGAGTGTTTGAGGACCACCCATTACCATTTAAAACTGGTGGATGATTTGCAGTAGAATTGCATTGCTCAGATGAAGTGTTTCTGAAGACAGTGGCCGTTCTGCTTTGTGTCAAATCACAGTAACCTATTTGACTTCAGTTCATAATCAACTCGAGGCTGTTTTGTGATGTTAGTGAGCAGAATGCTGCCTGCCTGGAAACGGTTTCTCAAAACCAACAGATGTATGTTTATTAATATTGTATTCAGACTATTAATTTATGAATGCATTGTGCTGCCAGTGTCTGAGAACCGAGTAGGAAATGTCTCATTGTATTTGTACAGCAGTTGCTTATGAGGCACTGGTTCCTTGCAGCACTGTGCCTCTGCCTGGACGTGAGGAAGGAGATAACCCACAGGAACAGCACACAATGGGTGTTCAGTGCTGAAATGGTTTGGGGGTGGTCCCTCACCCCACTGCCTGCTGCTCACCTCGTTAAGGGAAGCTGTGAACCTTGAGCATGGGACTGGGACCCAAGGAAGGTTCCCCCAGTGCCCAGCATGTGGACTTGCAGTACCACACCCCGTGTTTAGCATGGGGTCTGATGGGGAAGAACCTACAAGAGAATGGTTTGAAGATCTGTTTCTCCTGTTCTGTTCAGAAGAAGAGCACCAAGCGTTGCTTTTATCTTGCCTTGTGGAGATGATGGTGTGCCAGCTCAGCAGGTCTCCTGGCAGACAGGGTGGTCAACCTGTCCAAATGCAGATTGCTGTTCAGTCAGAGGTTGGTAATGTTGGGCTGTTAAATTTTTATGGAAGTTTGTGTACAAAGAGGACCAAAGAACAGGAATAAGAAGTGCAGTGAAGTCTGATGCTCTCCTGCTGGATGTAACCGTACAGATACTGCTGAGCTTTTTGGCTTTAAACCTGTGATAGACAAATCCTTATTCTCTATAATTCTCCACGGCAGATTCATCATTTCTCTGCAGTAAGGTAGCCTGAAGTGCACAAACTGCCAAAGCAGAGGTGTAGTACTTGCAGCTAGGACGTGGTCATGCTTCAGTGGAGCATGCTTGCTATGAAGAATTTCTCTGATGAGCATGGTAGGGAATCTGTAAAGCATCTCATCGTTAATTGCCATGCTGGTGTGAAGTGAGATTGTATAAAGGACTCTTCTTAGCTTTCCTTACCTCATTTTGTGTAGACATGTTGTGTTTTGATGAGCAGACGATATTTCTCTTTTTCCCTAGACAACTTCTAGAATGTCTCGTGCTATTTATTAACGGCGGTCGGTCTTCTGCTCTCCAGAATGAATGTTTTGCTTACTGAGCCAGTCCGACTCCCTCCTGCTGGTGGAGGTGTGCAGACATCCAGCAGCCCCTCACTAAAATCCAGCCACGGGTAAACACTGACAGAGCCCTTTCTCCTTTTGCACAGCAGCTGCCTATTACTGCAGACGTTTGCCAGAAAGGTTTTTCCTCCCACCTGTACTGAAGAAAGGCTGTACGAAGCTCTGTTTGTCAGATCTGAGTGTTGTCTGCACATATGTCATTGCAAAGAGCCCAGAGCAGTGTTGGGATAGCACGGTGTCTGTAGGGTGCAGTGATGGCTTGGGGATGTCCTTCTAGCCACATCCTTGTTCCCAAAGTCTCTTTGTATGTAATGAGCTGCACTAGTGAAAGCTCTGAGACAAGTGGGAGAATCTCATGTGTACAACAGCACGCAGTCTTGCTTAATTAATATCCCTAACGATAGCTTGGACAAACTGGGTTGGGTTAAGCTGCAGAGTGAGACATCTAAAAGCCCAAGGAGGGCCAACGTTAGTGCAGAATGGTTTCCTCCCTTCTGGGAGCACTCCATGGCAGCGTGAGCAGCAGCCTGTAGGATGGGTGGGTGAATTGCAGTTTGGCACACTGGTGTTTGGCTGTGGCTGATTTTAGATCCTGTCCGATGGTACCAAATTTGCTTCAAAGCACACAGTCCCTCCACCGGATCAGGAAGAAGAAATAAGGAAATAGTTGGTTTGAATCAAAGGATAAAACTACTTGCCTTCAATTCAGTGTGTATAAATAGACATCTGAAATGGCAGATACCACCATTTCTTCCCTTTGGGTCTGTCTGCCTCTGCTTGTACATATCCAGCTGGCTTGGTTTGTGGGGACCAGTCTGTACTTCGTTTCCTGTTGTGTGCTATATGGAGAAGATGTCTTACTTTTGTCTGTAGTGTTTTATAATTTGGGTTCTGTCTTTTTGCTTACTTTTTTTGTATCTCACCCTTTGAATAAAATCAAGTGCCCTACATTAAACAAATGGAATTACTGGTCTTTAGTTAAACACGTGTAAAAGTTTCAAACAAGCATTTGTTTTCTTAGATAAAGTGGGCAGCTTGGACCTCTCCTGTGCAAGTAGTAAAGCCACAAGGCTGCTTTTGGAGGTTAGTGCCCTGGAACAGGGCACCTGTGTTCTTAGCATCAATTTAAATCACAAAACTAGAGCCAGGAGTGAAGTACTGTAGATGTAGGGACAGCAGTGGGGCTTTGTGGGCAGCAGTTAAATGCATCACATGGGGATGGAGCCATCTCAGTGGGGCCACCTGCCCAGGTCTGTGGTTTGGGAGCAGCTTTTGGACCAGCCTCGCTCCAGAGCTGTCCTATTTATTGCCTATTTCCATGATTTTATCAACTAGTTGGAATATATCACAGGCATTTGAGAAAAGAGCAAGCAATGAGATGTCACAGCCTCTTTAGTGTGGAATGGCCAAATCAGACCCACAACTCAAGAGGGGACAGGACACCTTCCCCCATCCTCAGGTCCATTATTTCCTGTTAAAATCCACTGAAATATGTTCCCACGGTTTTCACAAATTCCTATGGCAACTGCTTCACACAAACAAGCTGCTTGCCTGCATCTGGATCCTGAAAGTGGCTGTGAGCCCAGGCATGTGGAGGACACGGAGTGTGTGGGATCCCCATCCCTGGAAGTGCTCAAGGCTGTGGATGGGGCTCTGGGCAACCTGAGCTGGTGGGTGGCACCCAGCTCATGGCAGGGGGTAGGGGTGGGTGGGCTGTAAGGACCCTTTCACCTAACCATGCTGTGATCCTGTGGTTCTGGGTGCTTAGAAGTTGGTTTCAGAGCAGACAGAGCAGCCCCAAATCACTCTGTGGAAGTACTCCTTCCATAAAGCAAAGTGCTGGGCCAGCAGCATCTCCTCCAGGCACAGAAAACATCCTTTGCCCTTCTGTTTTGTCTCCTGAGGCAGCTTTAAAATCTGTAGCATCTCTGAGAAGAGCCCAGCATCTCCTCACTCCACCCATCCCATTTGGGTTACCCAATGGCCAACGAGAATCAGAGCAAGCACTGACTGCATGGAAAAGCAATGAAGCAAGGGCTACATGGGTGCCCATCTCCACTTTGACTCCCCACGTAATGTGTGGTTACAAATAATACCATGATCACATCTCCAGACCTCCCTGTTTCCACAGGTGGATCGCATCACTGCCCCCAAGGACTGAGAGCTGCTGCTCGCATGGAAGGAGCAAGGGGTGAGCTGCAGGCAGCCAACAGCACAGCCCTGGGCTCTGCCCACACCCCAGGGTGTCACCCTGGTCCTGTCTGCTTGGAGTGGTTTGCAGTGAGGCATTGAGAACCCACCGGAGAAGAGACACGAGGCACAGGTTATTCTGGTTGCATTTTGTATTGCAGTTCTTGCTTTGGTTTTAAGCAATAAAATGTTGAATTTATTAAAAAAAAAAAAAAAAAGCAAACACAAAAAACAACCAACCAAATGATGCCTGAAGAGAGGAGCGTTCTGCTTTGGTGGTGCCAGTATTTGTCTTTTCATGGTGGGTTCCTTCCCTTCTTGGCTTCTGCGGACCAAGGAACAGAGAGTTCATTGAATCATAGAAACATTAAGGTTGGAAAAGACCTCGAAGTCCAACCCCAACCCCACCATGCCCACAAAGCCCATTGCAGCACGTGGTCCTTGAGCCTGTTGTGATCAGCCCTCACCTCCATTCAATCAATGTGAGCCTGGGGAGAAAAATAATTGAGTTTTCTGCTTGCTCCTAACCCAGGGCACCACGCTGCTGCTTGGGCATGGTTCCATTTGCCTGCAGCCCAATTCGTTCCTGCTGCAAACTTGTGCAGCTGTGCAAGAATTGGCTCCTGGAGATAACATCCCCAACCCTCTCCTTGGCTGATGGTCCTTCTCCAGCAGCGTGAGTGTGTTCCTGTCTAACCTGGAGCGTGGGAAGTGATGCAGCAGCAAACCGCAGCGCTCTGGGGTTGCCAGCACACGGAGCATTGTATTCCAGCAACGGTAGAGAGGGAGGAATAAAAGATGAAGTCAATCATTTTTGGACAGGAACCACATGGGAAGAGGAGTGGACGGGATTCAACATAGGAAGCGTGAAGGATGCGACCTATTAACTGCTCTTTGTTCTTCTGTAGGAGCATCCTGGCACTGATCTTCCCATCTCCCAGAGCTGTGCTGCTGCTGCTGCTGCTGCACAGAGAAGTCAGCAATTGCAATGTTTGCACCTAAAATCTGGTTTATTATATAATAGCCTCATGAATTTTGCCTGCTGACACTCAGTAGTAAACGATCCCGCGAGCTGATGCAATCCCTTCCTAAGGTTCCACTGAAGCTCAGTGTTAAACCTGCAGAACTAAGCAGGTTCCCTGGCAGCTTTCCATCATTTTTCCTTTTTTTTTCTTCTTTTTTTCTTTTTTTTTAAGGGGGGGGGAGGGTGGGGGAGGGTTCTCACACTTTGCTCTGCTTCTTATTTCTTTAGTTTTATGTTGTGGGAATGTAGCAGTGTGCCACAGTAGAAGATGGGTGGTCCAGCGCTCGGCTTTGGCTGGCGGCTCAGCCGAATTGTTTCAGCAAGAAATCATCATCCCTAAGAGGTGTAAAGGAAAGGCCACGTCTCCTCCAGTCTGTGTTTAGGCAAAATTCCTTGCAGACAGTGAGAGGGGCCCCAGACTTAAGTCCTTTGTGATGGGGACAAGCGGCTCTGACCGTGGGTCAGAGGGGGGGTGCACAGATGGAGCAAACAGGAAAACGTGGACAGAGGTCAATGTGCCTGGGTGCAAGGTGCTGTGCTCGGGTTGGGGCAATCCCAGCTGCTGGGACTGGGGGTGATGGATGAGGCTTCAGGCACATGGACTATGGGAGGTGCCCCAGCCCACGGCTGAGCTGGGTCTGGTTTGGCTTTAAGGTCCCTTCCAACCCAACCATGAGCATACAACGGAGCCAGGGAAGGGTTGGGTGCAGCCCCTTTGTGCTCCTGTAGAACAGGAGAGAAACACCAGGAACAATCTCCCTCTGTTGGCTGCTTAGATCCTGCATGCAGCGACTTCGTTGTGATGGACAGCACAAAGTGAACGTGGCATTTCTTTGGCTCTTGCTTGCATGCTTCTCTCCTCTGTCTGGTGTACATGACACATGAGCTGCTTCTGTTTTACGGGGATGTTTGTTAAAGGGCAGGCTTGGAAGGCTGGAAGCATGGCTGTGCAGCCCATCTGGAGCAGACATGAGATCAATATATCTAGAGACAAAGGGAAGCTCTTGCCAAGAGAAAAATCAAAAGTTGTTTTGCACAAGGAGCCAGATTCCCTTCTAAGGCATCCTATACATCAAGGCTTAATCCTGCAGTGCTTGGCTTGGCAGCAGTCCTGCTGTACCAAAAGCAAATTGGGGCCACACAAAGCACTGCCATGAGAAGTGGTGAAACGATGACCTGAGCCTCACTTAGGGCCACGTGTGCACCACCACTTTGTTGCACTGAGAAGAAATTCAGGGATTTTCCACGGTTTTCAGACCAGAGGATACAACTTCTGAAGCTCCCTCGATATCCAAGGTGCTTCTCAGGAATGTATGCAGAGCTTTTGGCTTTGGCCCTCTCTCCCTATTAACATTTGCATTTGTTCCCACGTGCCTTTGTCTGCCTGGAAACACGTTGGGGTGAGGTCTGATAGCATCCAGTCCCAAAAAGCAGCCAGAGCAGTGCTTTCTTCCTCACTATCTCTGATGTCTCCCATTTCTAATGGGCACTCTTTCAAACCGTGCCAATTTGGCCTCGGGTAAGCAGATAGAGTTACCTCCATATTTGCAGCATGACCTCAGCTTTCCTCTGCCAACTGCAGACTCTCTGGTTATTTAAAGAACCCACAGGAACTAACCCTGTGGGATTTTTATTATTTTTAATGCCAAAAATCCCCAGCAGCTATGCAGCCCATGAGACAGAGCTATGTGAGCTGTGCACCAGCCACAATCCTGCCCTCCAACATCACAACTCGAGAAGTTGTATCCTCCCAGTGTATCTTTCTCAGGACCCAAGTGATGCTCCTAGAGCTGCCCTATAGGATCCAGAGTGTTGCTGCTGTCCCAGGGATGGACAACATCACCACGTGCTGGGCTTAAATGTTTTCTCTTGCTGCAGACTCACCTTTGGGCTGGTTTATAGAGAAGGAAACCAAATGGGGACCCAACATCATAGCATCACCAACTGTCAAAGCCCTGTTGTAGGGAACCTAAGGGCCCCAAGTGCCCATAGGGTTCCTCATTGTCACATCCCCATGGTTCTTGAGCATCTCCAGGAACTGTGACTCTACCACTTCCCTGGGCAGGCTGTGCCAGTGCACAACTGCTCTTTCAGAGAAGAAATTTTTCCTGAAATCCAACCTAAATCCTGTCAATTTGGACAAGTTGGGGTCAAAAAAAACCCACACTTATAAGATCTGCAACTGACAGTTGTCTGGTTTGCTGTCACGTTTGGAGGACAAGAATTTGTCTGAGCACCCAGGATCGTAGCTCTGCCAAAATCTGCCTCTTTCATCTTCATTGGGTTATTGTCCCTGTTCATTGCAGGGGAGCTGAAGCTGATGACCTTTAAGGATCCCTTCCAACTCAAATAATTATATTATTCTATCATTTACCACTGCAACCTTCTCTAAAAACAACAACAAAAAACCCAACAGAACAAACAAAAATCCAAAGAAAAAAACCCACCCAAACCATAATAAAGTAATAATTTTGCAAGTCTGAGGGAGAAGTCTGGACTAAACCATCCACATCCCTACCCAGACAGGATCAGACAAGAAAGAATGACGTCAGTTTAACCTTCTGAGCTGGATGGTTAAGAAAACAAACAGAAAACTGTCTGATGCTACTGAAGTTATTTGAGTGCATTTGTAGCAAGAGCACGGCTCCCCTGATTCCGTGGCAGGCTTCTGTCATTGTTATTACTGTAATCAGCACACAGAAAGACACGAGGCTTAGCTCCAAAAAATGCTGATGACTGTCAAATTCACGTCATATCCCAACAAAGCAGAGGATCCCAAGTTCCAGTCAATGGAAACGTCGCTCCATATATCTCTTGCTGGCTCCCCCGATGTGCTGGAGGCAGCTAAAAATACTCTCAAGCCATTCCTGATATTTTTTCCACCTTGGCTGTTGCTGTGGTTACGGGGATCCTGCTCTGTTGTTCCTGATGGTGTGGGGTCACCGTGTCTCCATCCCTCTCATCCCACTGGCACAGGGTTTGCTGCAGTGTACTGGGAGCAGAATCAAAGCTGACCCAGGGCCTGGAGAATTTTTCCCTATTTTTTTTTTTTGCCTGGGTAGCATGAGAAGTTACACAGCAAGAGGCCAATAGGCAGATAAACATTTTAAGTCTACGTGTGCTCAGATTTCACATCACCCATCCCAAAAATGGGTTAGAGGTGTGTATATACACTCCATTTCTGCTCAGCTTTTAGTTTCCTAGAGATTTTTCCATTGAGGAAAACCATAGAGGAAAAGGATCCCAACATCCCATTGTGCACTCATAGCACAATGGGTGCTTGAGGAAACCGAGGGGCTCCAGCACAGGAAAGGATCAGGGACAACTAAGCCATGTACACACAGAGGGATGTGCCAGGAGGGATTTGAGATGGGAACGAAAAGTGGAACACAGAAATCCCCTTGCAATAGGAGTGACCTCATAGACTAAGCTCAGTTTTCCACTCGCTGTGGTATTTCTGCTTGCTGTTCTCCATCCCTATTAATTCCCCCAGCTTTGAAAAAGGCCCCACGATGGCTGTGAAGAACCAGAAAATTCCCTGCTTGGGCAGGGGTCAGCCCGTGGTGCTCCTTCAGGCCACATCTGCACATGCTGTGACACAAGAAAACACCTTCATGAAATGACATTTTGCCTTCCTCTGCTAGCAAGAGGGAGCTCTGAAAGCATTTAAATATTAAAAGATATTTAAATTATCTCAAGAAACATCAGCAGTTTATTCTGGCAGTGTGCTGCAGGCTTTCAGCCACTGTCTGCGTGCAACATGATTTATTCTGTTGTTTTTACAAGTGATTTTATGTCTGTTTCTTTAAAAAAGAGTGTTACGTTCTTTAACAACACGAACAGCAAGAAGAGGATCCTACCATGCCATGACTGCTTCCATCAATCCCCTTTCAAGAGCCTTATCTATGATTTGGAAGGGGCTTTCTTTGCCAAAAATAGAAGAAAAAGAAAAAAAAAAAGAGGGAAAAAAAGTAAGAAAAAATGAATAATTTGCTTTCCTGCCAAACAGGGAACTCTGCAGCTGCCCAAAACCAGCCACGTGCTCAGCAGCACTGCACGCACAGCTCGTTGCTTTGCACACACTGTTCTAAAAATGTCATTTCTGGGGGAAATTTAGGAGGAAATTCATCATGATGAGGGCAGTGAGGCTCTGGCACTTCTGTTCAGAGAAGTGTGGGTTCCCCATCCCTGGAAATACTCAGGGCCATAGGATGAGGCTCTGGGAAGCCTGAGCTGGTGGGGACACTCAGCTCACAGCAAGAGCTGGGGGTAGGGGTCTGCAAGGTCCTTTCCAAACTCCTAACTCCTGTTTTCAGGAGCTAAAAAGCATGAACCATTTGGTGAAATAGGGCTGGGTGTATTGAGGCTGAACTCCCTTGTGTTCTGTTAGTTGCCTTTATGGAATAAAATATTCCAACGACATCAAAATCCAGGTGGGTGTTGGGTTGTTAAGCAGAGAGGAAGCATGCTCAGGTATTCCTAGCAGTTGTGCTTCATTTACACTTGCCTTCGCTAGAGGTTGCTCAGTGAACTGCATTAAACATCATCCTGTGGCTGGGATATGAGGCTCTGGGCATCACAGAATAGCAGAGGTTGGAAGGGAGTTCTGGACAGTAGGTCAACTTATGGTCAACAATCAGTCAACAGTTAGTCAATCATGAGCCAACCATTGGTCAACCAAGACACCTGGACTGATGCAGACAGCACAGACTGCATCACCTGCAGATGAAAACAGCTTTTGTGTCAGGCAGAAATGCATGAATTCCCAAGTTTCAATTCTCCAGGCTGGTGGAAAGCTGGTTTTATGGGATAACTTGTAGACCAGGATTCTATCCTGACTGCCAATGAATGGGATATCTACCTAGCCAATGAATCTGATGGAGCCCAGTGTAAATTTGTGTAGTTCTTTAATAATAACATCAAGGTCAGCAAGAATAATGACTGAATTTAACAAATGACACATGCAACAAACAGAGGGAATAAAACATCATTGCACAGCACTGGCTGAAGTGACAGAACATAATCCAGCATCAGAGCAGAAGGTTTGTTTCCTTTCCTTTGCTGCATCAGCACCACATGCAAGGCAATGTCACTGCACACAGATCACTCCAAAGCCAGACATTCCCCAAAATTAACAGCAACAGAAGATGATTTTGTGCACCACAGAGCAGGGGAAGAATTCTGATAGACACCGAAGCTCACGTGGGTGAATGCCTCAAAATGCAATAATGTGTGATGTTAGCAATTATAAAAAATAGGAATCCTTGTTGACTGCAGCTGCTTGGTCCTCTGGTACATTGATAGAAAGCTTTGCTTGAATTAAACACAAAGGGATAATCAAAGTGATCTATTTTGAGCAAAGAAAACTGTTTATTAATGCCATCAGACATCTGTTTATTGCTGTTTAGACCGACCCTACATATGAGCATGTGCAAGTAGTAAACAGAGAGATCTGCTAAAGTCCTTTGAAATCGTGGAGCAGATGTAGTGCCACTCAGCTCCTTTTGATCTATAAATGAGCCCTTACTTAACAACTGGTGTGGACTGGTAGCCTGTGTAATGTGTTTCTAGGGAAGTTTTATACAGAGAATACATAGGGTGCCATATATCACTACATGGCACACCAGTTAATTCGACCTCATTTACATAGCATTAATTGTCTGTGAGTTCATTTCAATTCGGGCCCAAATTTTCATTCTTAATACCTTAAATTAGGTTCTGACGCCCAGGGTGGATGTGCAAAACTCTTCCCAGTGCATCAAGGGTTGGGCAGCCCAGCATCCTCATGCCTCAATTAGTGCTACGTAAAGCAGGTGTTCGTCACTACAGGAAATATTTGTACATTTATTAAAAAAAAAAAAGCCATAAAACCATAAAGAAAAAAAATACAACAAGCACAGCTTGATACAATAACATGCCATGAAATGTCACTGGCTTTATAATAATTTACTACAACTTGAAAAATGTTCTTTTATCCACACGGGATAGGAAATGCTTCCATCTAACATATGGTAAGCATGCAGTAATAATATGTACAACAAAAAAAAAAGTGGAGTTTATTTTTTATTCATAAACGGGATGATTACATGGGGGTATTCTGCAATGATTATTTTTTCAAGCCCAATGTACGTTTTGTTTTGCTTCTTTCCTACTGTGGGTCTTTTTTCCCCCCCCTTCTGTTTGGAGAGAAGGAAAATTCTTATATACATCTGCAAAAAGTTAGCTTCAGTCATGCAGCATACACTGCTATTATTTTTCTCCCCAGCAGTAGCTTTAGAGTTATGGATTTATGTTTATTGCTTAATTGGCACTAAAAAAAACCCTCAATGCTGTGATGCTGCAAATCAATCTCTTTTCCGACCTTCTTTGGAACACTGAGGATCTGCTGAGAGAAATATTTATCAATCCTGTATTACACCACACTCTTTCAACGTCTCACCAAACCCCATTCCTCACCAGAGGGAATCCAACCAACTTGTGTCGGGGTGTTAAAAGCTTCCCACTGCAACGCAACCATCACAAAGTCATCTCATTGAACCAACCATGCCCTGTACCTGATAGAACTTGACAGAGTGAGTGGCAAAACTGGGTTTTGCTCCAATCTGGGGACTGCTCTGTGCCGCCTGCAGACAAAACAGTGTTGGGTGAATGGTCACCCTTCAGATAAGTCTCCGGATCCATCAGAGTTGCTGTGTTTATGGCACCTAAAAGCGGCACACTGACCGAACGTGGGTTGGCTTGACCCTGGGTCTTGTGGGCAGGCTTCATTCACAAATGTCCTTTCCAAGAGGTCCCAAGGTCCCAAGCCAGGTCTCCACTGAGTCTTTTTCACCTGTTCTTTTTTCCTCCTCCTTGAACTTTTTTTTTTTTTTGTCTTGCTTTTTTTTTTTTTTCAAATATCAAGAAAAGCTAGAAATAATATTTCCAACAGCACTGAAGTAAGCATTTGGCAATGCATTTTTTTACCTGGTAAAAAATGATAGGAGCGTGAGAATCCTTATATATTCATAGAACAAGACTGTTTTACCCTTTATGAATTGGCAATTTCCAGTCCTTTCATGAGAACCAATCCTGACCCTAAACCAGAGACTGAAGTGCAGCGACCTCCCCTATTGCTAGCACTAAGCATGTGCTCAGAAAGTTTGCTGTGATGTGCACGGGCTGTGGTGTGGAATAAGGTGGGAGTTCTGCGAAGAGGAAAGCACAGAGAAATGCATCCAGTGCATTTCTTGGAAGCCTGATTCCCATCTTGCATCTGGTGTGGCATTTTTGCCGTAGTCAACAACTGTGTAGAGAAGTGATGTTGCTGAGAGTTGACAAGAGTGAGTAAGCACACTGGCTCTTTGAGTTTGGAAGACATCTGCTACTTATTCAGGAAGGGAAAACAAAAAAATAAAAATCCATGGGGAAATATTTTTGGGGCGAAAGAACGTAATTTACAGAAAAAACAGGAACACATCAGTGGTAACCATTTCAAACTGACAATAACAAGGAGCCCAAGCAGACTGGATTTGGAGACACTGATATGCCTAACCACCTGTTTGCATTCAGAAACTTTAAGAACGGAAAACAGCATGAAATTACACTGCTCAACTGCAGAGGTGTTAATAAGATGGACATAATTAGTCTAAACCGAATGCAAAGACTCTTCTGTCAGCCAGACCTTTCCCAGATTGCTTGGCTCAGCTGCTGTGAGCCCCTCTTGTCCCACTGGGAGCTCTGACCTGCTGTGCCTCACTCCTGTCCTCATGGGAGGAGGTTGAAGCCTGGTGACACGCTGATTGATTTCCCACGTGATCCATTTCTTGGTGGCACTTCGTTTTCATTCACCTGCACTTCCACATCACAACATACCCAGAACCAGACACCAGACACCTGCCCCTTCTCCCTTCTGGACCCTCCAAGGTGACCTTCCCTTCTCCAACTCACAGGCCGTGGAAACAACTGTCCACCATCAATTCTGCTCAGATTTATGGGGTTTCTGTGCTTGCAGACTCGCTGTTGTCCTTAATTCACTCGGCTGCTGGCACGCAAGCTGGCCTTCTCTCATCCCTCGAGTCTCATACCGTGAATTTGTGCAGATGTCCTCAGGTTGCTTCAAGGTTCTGCACCTGGAGGAGCCTTTTGCAGCCCTTCTCTGCAGAAAGCCTTCAACCATTTTCCCAATTTATCCTGGAATCACCGCAGTGAGGTGCAGGGAGGCGGTGGGGAGAGCCTTGCTGAAATGGAGCAGGAGTCACTCGCCTTGCTCCTGCAGTCTCTTGGCTTTTCTTGCTTCTATAGTTTGGTGGCACTGATGCTCAAGGGGTTTTAAAGACAACAGAAAACGAAAGGAGAAAGGCGACGTCAAAGTCATTCGTTCTGTCCCATTCCAAAACCGGCCTGGCTTCCTCTGTCCCCCCCACCCCCCACCCCGAAGACGGACATGATACAGTACTGCTGAAAAACAACCCTCAAACGCTTCTGGAAGAGACAGGAGCCCTAGACTGTAGGGCGAGGAGGGGGCCGGGATGGAGGGGGGGCCCTGTTGGGTGGTGGGACTTGGGGCAGTGGGGGAAGAGGGGGGAGTGTGGAGGATGGGGAGGGGGCATGGGGTGTGGGAGAGCTGGGGGGTGGTGGGGTGTAGACGGGGGCTGGGGGTGGGGGGTTGTAGATAGGGGCTGGGGGCGGGGGGGGCAGTGGGTAGGCATTGTTGAGGGGGTATTTGGGGGGAGCATCGGCGTTCTTCACTCGGGTGAAATTGATGCAACGGCCCTGGAAGAAAAGACAAGAAAAAGGAAAAGAAGAGTTACTGATGGATGCTGATGTCCCTGCGCATATGAAGCCAAAAATCCGATTTTCTTGCTGTTCTGTGAGAACGGTGCTAAGCTACAGTTTGTTGTACATTTTTAAACAAAACCTTTGCCCTCTGAGTTGTTCTTTTTTCTTTTTTTTTTTCCTCCTGAGTTCCAACCTGCAAAAGATCCCACTGTAAATTCTCAAATGTCAGAATCAGCACTATTGCATTATGGATTCATTCTTTTAGATATGAAATCATCCCAAAAGGCACTGGAAGATTTCTGAGCCTGTCCTTTGTTTTTTGGATCTGCTTTCCTCCTTCTTCTCCCAAAGTAAATGTTTTTCCTGGTAAAAAGACTCCGAATGGAGCATTGAGTTCATAGAACCGTTGAATCATAAAGGTTGGAAAAGACCTCTAAGATCATCTAGTCCACCCATCACCCCAACCCCACCAACCCCCAATCCCCACCCCACCTCAGCCCACTCAAAGAACCACAGAATCATTAAGGTTGGAAGAGACCTCTATGGGCAAACTGCACAGAAGGGGAACTCAAAGTGAAGGGAGATGCTGGTAGAAAAGAGCTGGAGAAAGGTTTGATGGGGACGAGTGGAGATGGTGTGGAAGGGTCTGACACACAAAGAGATGCAGACAGCTCCTCTCTGAGAACACTGCCAATTCTAGCATCATGCTCTGTGAATACCGAGGAACATCTGCCTGAGCTGTTCAGCAGAGGAAAGTGGATTCCTCTCTGAAGTATGCAGAGCAGCCCACAGCTGAGCATGTGCTGTCTCGTACAGGCAAAGGTCTTTTAAGGAAAACAAAGATTTCAGAGTGCTCACGCCCTGTGAGCATCACCTCCAAGATGCTCCATGTGGTGGGAGCTGAACCCCCTGCATGGCTCAGCCCGGGGTGTCTGTCTGCAAGAAGAGCCTGTGGCTTCAGCTTGGGTTCTCCTCGAGGAATGGGGCTCCAGGCAAAGCAGAGACTTGTGGGCTGGCCAGAAATGCCCCACAGGGCAATTGGGCAGAAGGCAGCCTGAACTGAGCACACCGCTGCCTCAATTCAATGCTCCCTCGGTTCTATTTGCTCTTTGCTGGCTGGTGTCTCTGCTTTAATGTTGTTTTAATGCACTTAGCTGTGATTTTAAGTAAATACCGGGGGGTAGGCCTGCTGAGTGAGTCAAAGTCTGAACCCAAGTTAACCAATTCTGCACGGAGAGAAGCAAAACATGAGGATGTTTTCCTTGTTCTGGTTCCACGTCTCCTGCAATGGAACTTCAGCACTTTCAGACTATTGCTTGTACTAGCTTTGTTTTCTTTATTTATGTTGAAAATAAAATAAATCTGAACGAAAAGCATCAGTCCAGGAATTCCAGCCAGAGAACAAAAAGTTGCAATTGTTTTTGTGTGGAGAGATCCTCTGTCTGGATGCTCCAGGGGTGAGGTTATGGTGCCGCAGATCCAAATGGAACTGAATGCTGCCTGAATTACATTCAAGAGGGTGCAGTGACACTCAGAAATCTTTGGGGTTGGGGTCAGGGCAAGGCTTGAGGACTGCAAACCATCTAGCACTCATGGCAATGGCCAAGGATCCAAAATGATATTACATCCTTACAAGCTTTGACTTCACTGGCAAAGATTTGACTTCTTACTGATGACAGCTGGCTCGGACAGCTCTGCAATACCATCACCACAAAAACAGAGCTAGCAACTCACACCAATGTGGAGCTGCACTGTGTTTTACATTATTTCTTACAGCCAGCTTCTACCTAGTGATCCCGTGTCCACACGTAATGCTCATATTCATGACTGATGGTCTCTCTTCCCCCACCTTCTCGCAGTGAATTGACACCTATTGAGCAATGCCTCCTACTGCTGCGCAGTGGGTAGCTCTGCAGGGCATCCAGCAAGTGTGGAGGACAGAGTTCAGCCCTCCTCCTTTTATGTGAGCTAACAGTTCTTGTGTGGTTGCTTGACATTTCTCTCACCCATGCATACGGAAGGGAGAGTGCCAGATAGCAGTCTGGAGTTCAGAGTGGACTTTGGCAGCTACAGTGCCTCAGGGGAGATGGGGAAATCAGCATCTCCCAGGGAAGGAGAATTGCCAGACTGAATGACAAGGACATACCCAGGAAACAAATCATCACGCCATTGCACAGGAGGAGCTGAAAATTTTACTCAGAGGGCCTGGCACTGCTGCCCAGAGAAGAGTGGATGCTCTACCCCTACCCAAGGCCATGGATGGGGCCCTGGGCAGCCTGATCTGGTGGGGGGCAACCAGACCCTAGCAGGGGTTGGAACTGGATGGACTGTGAGGTCTCTTCCAATCCAACCACGCTGTGATTCATCTGGCAATCTGATAGCAGACAGAGGGGATGGGCTGTGCTAGCCATAATGGGCCTACGAGTGCTTCTGTGCTGTTTTATATGGATGAGTGTCTGGATTCTTAAACAGAAGTCACCTCTTTCCTGGAGAAAAACCTCCTAAACCAGACTGTACCACAACTTTGAGAAGAAGACCAGCCAATTCTATTGGCTTTTCAAGCAGGGAGACAGCAGTTGGAGATAGAGAAGGAAGAATCAAAGGGAATATGCTGTACATTGAAGGGCTGCTGTGCTGAATGCCTTGGCTAGGTTTTACTTCCCTTTCTGCAGCCACAACGCTTCAGGGGGCAGAGTCACAGCTGTGCCTCAGCAGAGACAATTGAAGCAATATGGAGACATTACTGCATCCGAAATTTAGTGGAATCAGCAAAATCAGTTGGGGAGATTCACTCCCCCATTTTAACTCGTTTTTCTAAAGAGTACTGCTCACAGGCATTTGCATAACAAATTCTGCCCTGAGTGGCTTTGCTCTTTCACCTTCAACAGCTGATTGCTTTTGGGATGGAGGCAGGCAGTGCTGTCTCAGGGCCAGCCATCCTAGGGCCACGGGGGATGGAGCATTCTGACTGCAGGCCTGGCCTTGCCAGCACTTTGCACGCAGAGTGCCGTGGGGCTGCACGCTCGATCCAAGCTTTTCTCTTTGTTCTTCACATCTGGCTGACTGGGGAGTGCTGCTAGGGTCAGAAGAGAGGGCAGGATGTGGGGCGAAGGGACATCGGGCTGCTGAGGTCACGGCACAGGGGGACAGCGACCGCATGCTTGAGGGAGCAAGCTGAATGTTGATGTCTTGGATGTGGATCTGGCAAGCAGAGATGTGAAGAGCAGCAGATGCCTCAGTTGAGCTGTGGCACTTCCTAGGAACTCCACAGCCTTGCCTGAGCCACTTCCCACCTCCTCCTGCCTCTCTTTTTGTTCATGTGAACCAGCTGGGCTGCCCACAGCTCTATCTGCACAGACCTGGCTTGGGATCACAGAACCACAGCATGGCTTGGGTTGAAAGGAACCTTAAAGACCACTATAGAATCACAGAATGATTGGGATGAAAGGGACCTTAAAAATCACAGCCTCATAGAATCATAGAATGGTTGGGTTGGAAGGGTCCTCAGAGATCACAGAACTATAGAATCATAGAATGGTTGGGTTGCAAGAGACATTAAAGCCCACTGAGCCCCAACCTCTGCCATGGGCTGGTTTCCATCCTTCAGATCCAGTTGCCCAGGGCCCCATCCAACCTGACCTTGAGCACCTCCAGGGATGGCACATGTTGAACCCAACGTGGCACATGCCCTACATAGCACCGGGGAGGTATCTCTTTAACGTAGGAAGGTTGAACGCATTTGTCTGAAAATGAAAAATGTTTCTGTTTCTCTTGGTTTCCTATCAATCTGGAATGAATACCTGGAAAAATGTCAGTATTTTAAGACTGTAAAACACTGGAACTAGCTTCTGAGTTTAAATAGAGCCATTGGAAAAGATATGATCCTCACTGTTGTTTTCTAAGGTTCATTAGTAATTCAAACTTTCCAAAAACAATAACTAAGTTTATACAGTTGTTACAAGAAAGAGGAGAGAAATAAATATGAAAATCAAGAGTAGAGAGGTGAAAGAAACAGAAAGAAAGAGGAAAAGGAAAGCGAAAGAAGGGAGAAGGTTGAAAATTAGTGTGTGATTTGATACTTGATTGTGAAACAAGAATGAACAAAAGCTTATAGGAGAAAACCATCAAAATGAGTAACAGGAAAGCATTAAATACATGAAGAGATACCACTACTCTCTGGAAATAGATTCATTCCTAAAGTGTAGCTACTTTAAAAGCAAAGTGCGTATGTGGATGCAAGGTGCTAGCGCTGAATTCTTTAGGACAAACCCCACGAGAGACAAAGGGTGCTTGATTTGAACCTAGCCCAGGCTGGAGCCTTCCATGAACACCTCTAAAAATGTGATCCTTTGTGCCAGGACATACTGGGAAAAAAACAGGGCCAAGATTCCCACTACTATGTCATCGTTTGGGAAAAGCAGTGGTCAGGGAGCTCTTGGGCTCCAGTCAAGATAACCCCAAAACCCAAAGGATTTCTGCATGTAATGGGAACCTGAGAGCTTGAGATATCCCTTCTTTCATGACCTGAGCTGGCAGCATGCTGGCTTTCAAATTACACAAGGGTGTCTGGAGACACTTGTAGGAAACCGTTGACTAGCTTCTGGGCTTTGTTAGCCAGCCACTCTTGGTGAGATCAGCCTGTGTCGCGTGTTCTTGGTAATGCCAGGAAGCACTGCCTCCTGCAGCAAGCATGCTAATTACACAGCTACCTCTGTATCTCTTAGTCACCAAACTGCTATTAAAACCATCTCGTTTCATGATAAAACATCACCGCAGCAAAACCATTCCCATCTGTCTCTCATTACACAGCCTCAAACTCAGTGTTGCTCATAAAACCTACCGTTCCCAAGGCATTCCTGCCACCTTGTCCACTCAATAATTTAGAGGCTGGAACTATTTTCTCCCAAAATTAAGAAGATGACTTGCATTGATAAGAGGGAATTTTGGGTCATGAATTCTAATGACCCGCTCTCTTACTGTAGAGGCAGCACTGAACACTATGCATCTTTATGACTTAATATAGAAGACCTCGTGAGAAGTATTGCAGAGTGATCTGAAGCAAGATGCAGAGCTTTCTGTCAGGTCTCTGTACTACAAGCTGTGCTGGATTTCTAACTCCCATGAAACGAGTGGTACAAAATATCATTCCCATCTATATTACCAGTAAGGAGGTGGGATTTATCACCGATGAGAGCAAAAAATATGTCCCCAAAATAGTGGGCTGTATCACAGGCAGCATCCTACGCTGCAGAAAAGCATCCTGTCAGTATTTAGAAGAAAAAAAAATGGAGCAGGAAAACTGTCATTCTCTGATCTTTCTAATTTCAGTGATTCTGTGATGTCTTAGATATGGTCCCCACAGCACAAAGAGCAGTTCTGCCAGTTCAGCCTCCAGCTGAAATCTTACAAGCTTACTCATAGCTTTGGGACTGTGACTGACTCTGCAGTCAGCAACCAGATAACACCCACTGCTCTGCCAATCTGCCACTCAGTATCTGCAACTACATCATGCAGGACTGGCTGAGATGGGGAACCTACTGAAAAGAAAACATTCAAACTCCTAAGAAAAGTGAAATGAGATTATATAGCCTTCTACTTTGCCAAATTCAAGTGTGGGAATGAGCGTGACAACCTCCATCTTTGGTTTCTGCCAGAAAAAAACATGGCTCTTTCAGCAATGAGTGGGCATTTTTATGTCAGAAAACAGGCCTAATTGCTTTTGCAGGGGCTAGATTTGGCTTATTTATACTGTGAGATGAGTGTCATTTCCAGGAAGATCTGGTCATTCTTCTCACTGTCTTTCTGGAAAGAGGTAGCTCGTCTTGGAGAAATGCTGTGTGACACAACAAAGACACTGCAGGACTATAATCTTTCATCTGGAGGTTGAGCAACAAAATCAACTGGGTATAAGGAAAGGAGAAAAATTCAAATGAAAAAAAACAAACAAACCCAACACACTATTTTGGCAATGATAACCAGAATAATTAATCAAAAGTAGTGGTAAATATCCCTCTGGAGGGGAAAGAAGAGCCTGCAGGGTAGCACTAATGGCTTGAGAAAATAGGAGTTACTGTCTGCTGAATACTACCCTACTGGTATATAGTGAGTAGTTCCCATCCCTGCATTCACCTTGGATTCACCTTGGCTTCCTAGGCAAACCTGTTGAGGTTCAAGGCATACCCTGGTAACTTCTCATAGAGGAAAGTTTGCCCCAGATCAAGATGTGAATGGGATGCTCCGTTTGTGAGCTGGCTGCTCTCTTAACTCACAAACAGAGGTCCAGAAGTTCAAGAGCCAATCCAGGGCTTCGTTTTTACAGGAATGAGCAGTCCTGCAAGCTGATGAGCAAATCACCTGGCTTTTGGCTGTGGAGCTGATAGTTCCACGAAAAAAGAGCTGATGTTGAGGTTAACTTTTCCATGGCTATTAATGGAAAGCCACGCTGCAATACCATGTGCAGAAAGGTTACAGTTTTGTTCTCAAGCTCTGCAGCTTGTCAACAGAAACACGTTAGCACAGACTTAACTGCGGGTTAAACAACTCCTCATCAGTGCCCATGCATTTCTGAATCCATCGAAAGAAGAACCACAGCTGGCAGCAGCCTAGCAATGTACAGGTGTGTAGGTTGACCTGGAGCCCACAGGGCTGGTCTCATTCTCAGGTCTGAAAAGGGAATGGGGTCTAGAAATTAAAACATGGGGATCTGTGATTGTATCCCCTGCTTTCTGCTCTTTGTTTCAGAGAGCTGTGAAAGAGCACGTTGTGAAATCAGGCAACGGCCTCAAATCTGAATTTCCTCATCTTTAGAATAGATCCCTAACTCAAAGAGGGGACCGAGGGGGATTTCCACAACAACTTTTGCACCTGTGTGCATTGTGCAGTCCACATCTGACTTGCAATACGTAACCTTCCCCATATTACCATTCTTGACTATTACTGTGCTTGACTTTTAGAGCCACTTGCTGGAGGTTTGTGTGGTGGAATTTGCTTTTAAATATCCAATTATGAACAAATAATTACAGCTTTGGGGATGTTTTCATTGGATTTGCACTCTCCAAGCAAAGGCCCCAGCTACACTCCTTCTCTGTTTTTTGATAGCACTCTAATAAGCCAGCAATACTTCATGGGCTTTAGAGTTGCTCACAAACCTGCTAAAAGACAAGTTTATTGCAGTGCATAATGGCTGATGACCAACTGGTGCTAACACAAACAAAGCATCAGGTCCACCTGGTCTTGCTTTATGGCTCCTCCAAAATACTCCGTGTGTGTCTGGAATTTGTGGGGGTATGTAAAGCCAGGCAAGAAGCAGAGCCTGCAGAGATCAGGATAAGTCATCTCTTTCTGAGCCCTGGACCATCAGCATTTGACATAGTGCTTGGGTTCTGTGTAGCTCTGCATGCCTAGAAAGTCTCTGGAGGTCCTCTGGTGGCTGATGTAAGACCCAGGGTTTCCCCTACAAGTTCTCCATGCAGATGGGCCCAGACACAGTCCAAAGTTTTCAGCTGGAGTAGCTGCTCACTTTTAGGAATGTGGAATCCCACAGGAAGCAGTGACCTTGTTTCCCATTAGGATAAGCTCTCCTGGAAGCTGCATGAGGGGAACACGCTTACAAATTCAACACTGACATTCGCTCAGCAAGAATTACACACAGCAGAGACATGTTTCTGACATCTGCGACAAGGTGACTCTCTCTGCATCTAAATCCTCTTTGTCTTACAGGAGTTTCACTTTCCATGGTTTTACTTCTATTCTAAGAGCCTAAAGACACCCACCAAATAAATGTGCAGTGTTTTCTATGAGAATACACATGTCCAGATGCTTTTCTACATCTGGCCAGCTGCTTTCGCCTGTTTCTCCTGCAGCAATTCTTGTCCTTGGGCTGCTCCGGTTCAGGTTTTCCTCCCAATGAATTCATCCACCCCACAGCTGTAAGACTCCACACTCCATGCAGAGGAACGTCTGACTGATGCTGCTGTATTGCCTTGTTTTGCCTTTTGCTCTTTAAAACAAACTAAGAACCCTTTTTGTTTATCAGCTCATTGAACTCTGCCCTCTCCATGAGCCCTATGGAGGAGAATCCCCTGCCCAGCTCCTCACTGCTCTGGAAAGGTCTAGCAGAGTAATTTCTTGCCTTAATTCAAATCCCACTTTCAAGCAAAGTGCTTCACTAAAATCCAGACCAATCTCATTTCACACATCGTTTCTCAGAGGAGCAAAACATGGCTAGGGAGGGTGGGAGGGGGTGAAGTATTAGAGCAGAAACTCGGGCACTGACCTTCATATCAATAAGAAAAGTGGTCCTGAGTCAGAGGGGGGAACCAACCCACCAATCTGCATGTCTGTTCCCAGACAGCTGTCCCCTGACAAGCACAAGTACATTCACTACCCCTCTATGAAGGTGAGGAGCAAGTACCCCCAGACCATGCGGCAGCACTGCCTCTCTCTTTGTGGTTTAGATTTCATTTCCTTCCATTTCAGCATTGTGTGGGGCGTGAGAAACGATTAGTTATTTCCCAGAGAGGTCTTTGGAGGCACAAAGCTTTTTCCAGAAGTCATGGAAAGGAGGCTTCATTTTCGGATAGCCTGAATTTGCCAGAGATAAGACACATTCCTCAGGAGGTGGAGCAGCCAGTGTTAATCTCCTCTGTGAAAGACCCAATTATGTGCAGCAGATTAAGACTTTTTCACATCTTTTTTTTAAAGGACACAAATGGACTGAGACGAAGGAAAAATTGCTAGAAAGTGGTAATGATTCAGACTGCTTTCTTTCTTCCTCTGCGTTTTTAAGACATGATGATGAGTGCCCAGTCAGCAAGGAGTGCTCTCCCAGGAACTGAGAGCCACAGTCTGCAGAAACAGGTGAACCTGGGATGTGGTGTCAAAGGGAATGTGTGAACTGACCTGGAAGAGCTAGCTCCTGGTTCCCATTGGTTTCTTGTAACACCTTAGCTGGCACACCATCAAGAAAAAGCAAATCCACAGGTGAGGTGCACCCCCCCCCCCCCATCCTCCCCCCACTTCTGGGCCCCTCAGTGCCAGAAGGACATTGAATTACTTGACTAAGTGCAACAAAAGTGGTGTCAGGACTGGAAAATAAGAAAACAAGACACGATGAGTGACTGGACTAGAGAAACTGGGGGCTGAGGGGAGAACTCACTGGTCTCTACAACTGAACATGAGAGAAGGCTGTAGTCAGGTGTGTGCTGGTCTCTTTACTCAGGTGACAAGTGAGAAAATGAGGAAACAGCCTCAAATTGCAAGTGGAACTTTAGATTGGATATCAGGAAGAATTTGCTCATGGAGGGGATGGTCAATATTGGAACAGGTCTCCATCCCAGCAGCTATTTAGGAGATGTGTAGACATGGCACTCAGGGACAAGGTGCAGCAGTGCACTTGGCAGTGTTAGGTGTTGGTAGAACTCCACGATCTGAAGGGCATTTTTCCAACCCAAGTGATTCTTTAATTCTTTGATGCTGTGGAGTTGGCTACATGGCAGTGCAGAGGTAGGCCCCAGGCCTACAGATGCAGAATCACAGAAACATGGCTGGAAAAGACTGCTAAGCAAATCTGGTCCAACAGTCACCCCGTCCCCATTGTGACCACCAAATCAGACACTCAAGTGACCTTCGAGAAATGAAGAGAGACTTAGCAAACAGCACAAAGTCCTTCATTTGCACAATTGGGCCCTTGACAAGGAACAGTCATTTGGGACGAATGACTGATATAATCCAGAGCGGTCACTCAAGTTCCTTAGACTGCAAAGCATTCACAGTGGGGCCTGAAATCAAGTTAATACGAGGTTTTGGCATTTCACTGTGATCTAAAAACATGAGTGTGATTGTAGGGCAGAGGCAGTTTTGTCAGCTTTTGTTGAAAAACAGTGCTTTTCTGTAGTGAAGATTCATACAATTTGGCTGTAAACTGGTCTTATTTCATATGCTGGCTTATCTGTTTCTATTAAAATCAATTTTACTTTTTATTTTTTTGTAAAGCACATGCACAAACACACACAGACACACACACACACTCTTCCTTTCATTGTAAAGAGACAAGTTGTAATTACTTCAAGGGGGACAACTTCGTGGAGTTCATAGTTTCATCCTCTCATCATAACTAACCACAACTTGTACCAGAACAGTATCACTGCGATGTAAAAGGAGGTGAGATTTAATTCGTACATTTGCTCCTCATTCCATTTCCCTTAATTTAGTTAGGATACCTATTTGCACCTAATTACACCAGGTTTTGTTATACTTTTTCTCCATATTTACACCTATCTGTTATCAATTTTTACAAATACACACAAAGTGAAAATGTGACTAAGTCAATGTAACACACATTTTAAACATAACGTGCTCTCAGATTGAGATTTTCCTGGCCAAGTCTGAGCTTGAAGCACATTTTAATAATCTCCTCATAAATTCCTAACAGAGCGATGTTCATCATGGAAATGCAACTGGTACTTTGAAAACACACTCGTTTGCATCCAACTCTTAGTGAGCACTTTGCACAATTAAGCATTCCCTCACTTCACCATAAAATTGATAACGTTTTCTAAAATAAGATGTGTTTTCAAATCACCCCTTTCTGATGATGTTTTGAACGTAAAAATAACCTCATTAATGCTGACAAGAATGCAAACTTAGTCTCTTGAAAATGTGAGAAGACCACAGGAATCCCATGTGACTCTGACTTCCTTGCCTTATTGGAAACATCTGTTTCTATTGGTAACCTCAGACCATTTCCAGGTTTGACTCCAAGAAAAGAATTTCACAACCTTGTTGTGCATCTCAGCCTCTCTCGGTGCTCTTTCAAATCAGGTTCTGAACGTGCTTCTCTCTTCCTTTTGCTTTTGGAGAAAAGATGCAGATTAACTAGCCTACTCCAAACCAGACCAGAGTTTGCTTCGTGGTTTGCCCTTGCAAAGACAGATTGGCACGTTGCTGGTTGTGTCAAACATGATAACATGCTGGTCAGGACTACTTGGTGATAATTGCTGTAGTTTTCCTGGACCAACAGGGGTCAAAGCCAGGTAAGACTGCTCAGGCAGGCATCCTTCTGAAAAGAGCAGGCAGTCCTGCTGAAAAGAGACCTCACCTCTCTGGAGATTCACCAGGGACATCTGAGACAGATGCTACACTGGAGGTGATGATCTACAGGCAGAAAGCCTCATGAAGGTGTGTCAGGAGAAGCTGGGCAGCCACATAAGCAAGTTGTATTACTCAGGCAAAGCTGCCTCCATAAGAAGGCAGGAGCTCAACCTCGCCTTCAGATCCAGCATGTTCATCCCCACTAGGGTCAGCAGTTCCTGCATCAGTGTGAGCACCTCTAATGCAAAGTTATACACTGAGTGCTGCACACTCCAGGCAGTGCCCATGGAGAATTTTTAGTGAAGAAGCAGTTTTATAAGACATCCCAATCTTGATTAAGGGTCTCAAGGCATGAACAGACAAAGAGGAAACGAGAAGGGATTATCTGAGCCCACACAGAGGAGGAGGACTGGAAGATAAGCTTTAGTCCCTACATTACCCACTCCATACACATATATAAATTGCAAATGTATTAGTCACTATGCTTTGACCAATGTCTTGTTGTAGACTGATGTCAACTTAGGGCAGGGAACATCTTTCCTGATGTTTCCTATGGTACCTTGGAAGTCGTGTGGGCCACAGCAGATAAACATAACAATTAGTCAACACAGCATTTGAAGCTGGATCCATGTTCCATTCTACGCAAGCAATCTTTTTGAACAGCTCAGCTAACATGCTGGCAGTGGATAAAGTAACTGATTATAGCAAGGGATTGCTTATATATGAAAGTGATGTAATGCTGGGATTGAATCCAATTCCTTTTCGGGCTCCAAAGCAAACAGAGATTCCTTTCAGTCACTTTTCATTTGCCTTGGCTTTTTTACTGTTGGCCAGTGGGTGAATTAAGATGCCCGCTGGACAACACCAAGGGTCTGAAATCTGCTTCCTTCTTTTCTGCAGGGAAGAGAAGGAAGGAGGTGCAAATTGCTTCCTTCATCTATTGGTGGCAGTGTGATGAAGGACAGAATCGCATCTGAGATCCCCAGGCTCTCCTCTCCTCCCCTTGCTTTGCAGACATCCCCCCAAGGTACAAAACTCGACCATTTCACAGGCAGTTTGGGATTGAGGGCCCCTGTAACTTTGGGAAATTTGAGCTTTTCCACCCTTTTCAGGACTTTTGCAATATTCAGATGCCAGGCCTTCATTCTGGAGAGAAGAGTCAACTCTCTGTGAATGGATGGCATGGCAATGAAGTTAGACAGAGCCAGGAAAAAGCTGGAAAGCTGCAGCTGCCCTGCCATGTGCTGCAATAACTCAAAGCCTTGTGTCTGGCTGCCTGAAGCTTCCTGCAGCTGGCAAAGCTGGGCTTGCACATGGCTCCAGTCTATCAGGACTGAGGTTTCAAACCAGCTGTGCCTCCACTGTAAAACCCATGACTGGCTTGGGGTTGCTGATACCAGCTCTCTCTGGGCCTCCTTTGTTGACAAATTGGGCAAAGTGCTCTTTTACCTACGCTTCCCAGTAGAACAGGATCCAACCCAAATTTGCCAGTGGACAGCTGTTATGACCCACAGAGTCATGGCTATTTGCCCACGCTGAAGATTTCACAACCCAGTGAGGACCAAGTCTGCCTTTGCTTTGCCACCTGTCCACGCTCCCTGGTCCAAGGGAGCTATTTGGAATCACTTGGAGAGGCCACAGGAATTTACAGCTGAGTTTACCACTGCCAAAATGACTCTTAACAGCTCTACCCTGCTGGCTAATCTCCAAACCCTGCCCCAGAAACACATGGCTGGGTAGCATCTAGGTCCATGTAGGTGAGCATCCTTCTCAGTGCCATCCTGCAGCATGAAGAACAATCCAAACCTGTGAGATACAGCCACGTGGCTGCATGTTGGGTCAAGGTGGGTGTTGCGTTTCTAAGTAATCCAGAGGCACTCTCAGAACTTCCCAACACTTCTACAATCCATTGTTCTACAGACTCAGGTTTGTAAAAAGATTTTCTGGGGGATCGCTCCTTTTCCTTTATATTTTCCACTTGCAAGGAGAGCAAACCATTCACACAGACTCTTGACTATCTGCATTCAAAGCACTGACAGCTGCAGCCAATGCTGGCAGATGTTTCCATGCTGCTGTCCCCATCAATTCCAACCACACCTAAATAGTGACGTGATTTATGAAACAATATTTGATGCTTTCTGGCCTGGCAGAAACTGGCAGCCATAAGGTACTCATGGACATGTGTTAGTGGGCATAGTGGTGATGGGTTGAGGTTGGACTAGATTGAGTTTTCTGACCTTTATGATACCATGAATATGGAATCACATTCTCAATAGCAATTACACAGTTTCTTGTACAGAGGCATCTAAATACATCACAAAGCCAACTTTCATAATGCTCAGCTGCAGTAAAATCACTTTCTATGTCTACAAAGAAGAAAGGGAGGTTTGGGAGCCTAAACCAGCACCCAAACCATGAGGAATGCCTACAGCAAGATGAGAAATGACGTGGAGAACTCAAAGACAAACCCAGGGCTTGAAAGCTTGATTCTTCTCCCTGCTTTAAATCCAAAGTAGGGAAACAAAAACAGCCCACATCACTGCTGAACAGAGGAGGGGAAAATGCTACCCAATTCTGCCATTTCAGCTGTGCAAACTAATGAACGTCACCAACATTTTACTGTTTTCTGGTGTGTACTCAGATTGCTTTTGCCTGTGCTGCTGGTGGTGACATCACCTGGTTATGTCACTGCTGTAAATCGCTCTTCTAAGGCTGAAAGCGATTAAAACCATCAAGATGATTGCACATGGCTACTCAGAGAAGATGGAAACTCAGGCATGTGGAAGTCCAACACCTTTATAGCAACACAAGTCATTGCCTCAATACTTGTAGATCTCCCAGGATCCATTTGCAGAGAAACATATTTTTGCAGCTCTAAGCATTTGTGTGCATTTGCAGCCACTTTCACACCAAATTACATTTGCTCCAAATCAGAGATCCTTAATAGCATGGCAAAATTTTAAAGAGCTTAATTTTACTTTGAGCCTGGATCACATAACACCTACATGAACTAATTCTGCTATTGCTTATGCTGACAGAGAGGATCACCAAAAAGGGAGGGAGCTATTACCACAAATTGCTGCTAACTTTATCAGCTTCAGTTAAACCACTCTGGATTTTCCCTAGTATAAATGGAAGTGGCGTCTTCCTTGTAATATAATCACAGCTCTTAAAGTAAAAATATATATATTCCTAGAATAGGTACTCTTAAAACCCCGATTTTGGAGGGAAAATAGTACAAAAGTTGGCAGCATTAGCAATCTGTACATGATGAGTTTTCTCTCAGAAATCGGTTTCACAGTAGGCAAAGATACTTCAGCAAATTTTCCCCACGAAGGAAAAAAATTTTTCATCTTCTTATTCATAAAAGTTCATAGATTAGATGCCAGGGGGAAGTTCATAGAGAGAGCAGTGTAGTGCTGGAACAGGCTGCCCAGAGAGGCTGTGGATGCCCCACCCCTGGAGATGTTCAAGACCAGGTTGGATGGAGCCCTGGGCAACCTGGGCGAGTAGCAGATCTGGAAGTTGGTGGCCCTGCCTGTGGCAGGGGGGTTGGGAACTTGAAATCTTTGAGGTCCCTTCCAACTCAAGCCATTCTATGATTCTATGATTGGTTCTGTATTCTATGGCAAACCTTGGAGGGAGCCAAACATTACAAAATTATGAATCTCCATCACTTAATTATACTGTTTTTCATGCCCAGTTCAGCTTCTTGAAACCTTCACAATGCTACCCCGTTGCTTATGCTTTAGGACAACTCTTTTCCTGGAGCAATTCCAACCTCCTCTGCCCATTTGCATCAGCAATATGTGAAATGACAGTATAATATTAATGGAATGGACATTTTTCACCAGGAGGGTGAGCAAATTTGAGGCTCAGTGAGAAGCTGAATCTCCACTCTTGGAGTCTGTAAAAATTGCATTGGGTACAGCCCTGAGCATGCTGAAATACTCCTTGCTATTCATTAGAATTTATTACATGATTAATTAAAAGTGCCTCAAGTCTCTGTTGGGCTCCTATGTGGGTGTTTCTGTCATTGCACCAGAACAGTTTTTCCACGCTTAAAAATACAGGAACTGCAGTTATAACAAAGCTGATAAAATGTGACAGAGCTTTTCCTCCTGAGCTGTCAAAGGTATCTGCCTTATCAGGGGAAGATAATCAAAACCATTCTGTCCTATTTGTAAAGGCAGTTTGAAGCTTCAGCAGAAGTTTGTTTTTCCCTAGCTGCAAGAAATGTCTCCAGGCACAGTACCTTGTCTCCTGGTTGTGGGCGCATCACAGATACACGGTCGTAACCTTTCCGCAGCAAGACCCAGAGAGCATCCAATTTCCCCTGCAATCACAAAAATATATGCGTATATAAATAAAAAATTCAGCGTGCTGTCTTCAGTATAATAACAAGTGAGCTGTGCAAACTTAAATTTTGTGCTTAACTGTTTGCTATGCCTGTACAAGGTGCTGGAGAGCAATATTTTCCCTTACAGAAACTCTCTCTGAACCTGCTGCAAGTGCAAAGGAGAAGGCTTTCAGATGAGCAATAAGAAGACAGGCCTGGCAGTCAATGGTTTCTGTGCCTAATCTTTGTATATAATTCTGAGCATCTCCAGAATTGGTGACTTAGGTATTTCCTGGGCTGAGAGAGTGTCATACCTACCCCAGTTCTGTCATGGTTTAGTAAAATGCTAACTGAACTGTATATCTGAATTTTTATACCACAGTGCCTCACTACTCCACTTCCTCCTCTGGATTTATGTGTCAACACAACGTGCAGTGGAATATGACTGAAGAACTGGGCTAGATGTGAAGAACCAGGGTAGATGGCATCGAGGAATATGGTTTACGGGCCATGCTGGGGATAGGTTGGTGGTTGGACTTGATGATCTTAGTGGTCTCTTCCGACCCCAATGACTCTATGATACTATTCTATTCTATTAACTGTCTCTGCACGCAGAGGATTGCCTTACTGGGTCTCACACCTGCACACCAGTTAGCAATGGCATCTTCTCCAGGCAGTGACATTCATCTTTCAGAATACTGTACTCCTATGTGCTCAGTGTCAGTTGCCCACTGCACACTGCCTTGGTTTTGATAAGCTGTTCACCTTGTTGTGTGGTCTTGGAACCATGTGAGCAGGCACAAACCCAGACGAGCTTCATTGGAAATTCAACGTGTTGAAATCTCTCATTGACAGAAATGTTGGTTGAGATGTGGGGCCAGACCCTCCCTGTCCTTCCTGCAATGCTGCTCTGCCACGTAAAGCATTAGATTCTGACTGAAATTCAGAAGTGAAACGTAATGCCAGGCTTGCAGTTGTTTTTCCAGATGAGCTGAATGAGGTGAGAAGGCCCAGCACAGGGCTGTGTAGCACAGGAACATCCATCACATCAGCTGCTCTGAAACATTTATCTGCTGTATCCCCACTCTGTTATGCTGGGCTTTCACTTTCAGAATGGATTCACCTTCCAGGAGGTCTGTAGAAGACTTTCTGTGTGTGCAGCACACTGGCTGGCTCAGTGGAACGCTACAGATATATTACAAACTGCAGAGAAATTTACCAAAGTCTTCAAATTAATGTCATTTGACCCAGAGTCTGTTAAGTGAATGCCACCCAAAGCTCTGTAAAGATTTTTCAGGAAGGTTAACAAACACACACTACTTACTGAGACATCACAGCCTCTGATTGGCCTCAGAAACTCATACACAATCATTCTCTGTTTCCTAGGAATTGAGTCTACAAACATTTCATGATTGTCCAGCTCAAACAGCTGTCAGTGGAGAAAACTGAACAAACGAAAATGTGAACTGAATATTGCAGTGGGGAAAAGGGCACGTTGTTTCATTAGCACTAAGGAAGCTCACTCTTTGGAGTCTTGAAATTAAACTTCACTGACTATGAAGGTGAGACCTCCTGACAGCCAAGCTATTTACAAGGTTACTCTGTGACATTAGTTCTCCAATGTCTAATTAAAGAATTAATGCACAATGCACTCAACACACGCTCTTCCTTTCTCAAGGGCACAGATGGAGGCTTCTTCTTCCCTTTTAAAGAAACCATTAGGGCTGTAATATTCTCTGACACTTATGTTTCTCAATAACTGTATTAAGCCAATGTTTCAAAGCTTTTTTGGGAGTTGGAGGGATACACGGGTGGAGACACACAGACATACATAATGACTGCATAGATCTTGTTTTCCATAGGATACTGGGAAAAAGTCTTCCTAAGGTGAGAGCCAGGAAAGTCTAATTCTCAGAGGAAGAAGCAAGAACCTCTTCTGTCAGATTCCTGCATTTGGACAGCACAGCCTCTTAGACCAGAGGGAAGCCATCTCTGTCTCTGAATCCATCCAAATCCATCCCTCCATCTGAAAGCTCTCCCTTTGAGTCCATCTTTCCCCTGCATCAGAGCTCATGGAAGCTCTTGGTCTCCCCTCTGACAACTGAAGAAGTAAGTACATTTTTCATACATTTTTCCTATGAGAAACCAGAGGGAAAATTACAACTTCGTGTGGAATAAAAGAAGTCTTTACCACTGTCCAAAATTCCAACATTCTACTGAGATTTCTTGGGGAAAAAAACAAGAGCTCCATCTTTGGGAATTTGAATGGAGCTTCAGGTCTGCCTGAAGTTGTTTAGAGACTGTTACTGGCCTTCTTGAGTCGACCACAGAGATGTGGTGGATGGGCCCATCCTTGGAGACACTCAAGGTCAGGCTGAACCAAGATCTGAGCAACCTGACTGGCCTATAAATGTTCCTGCTCATTGCAATGGAGTGGAGTAGAGGACTTTTAAAAGTCCTTTCCATCTCAAATGATTCTGTGATAACTAAGTTCTATAAATGCTCTGAGGAAAAAGGATTGATGCAGATAGAGGCAGAGGCAGAAATAGAGGTGAGACAAAAACAAGTATTGAACCAAATGGCAGAGTCCTTCATGATCCTTCACTTGTCTGTATGTTTTGAGCTGCTCCTCCCTCTGTCAAATGAACTGAGGATTTGGCAAATTTCTTGAGAAGTTTCTAGACTTGTGGTGATCCATGGGTTATTCACACTGACTTTTCAAATTGTTGAAGTGATATTTTAAACGTGGGGTAAGCCAGTTGGCGTCGTGCTAAGAAGTAAAAGCAGCAAATAAGAATAACAACAATAACAATAATAACACTCTGTTAAGTGTCAGTAGCTGCATTTGGCAGCAAACAAAGCCCTGGAGCATTTCTAGCAGCAATCTATCCACTCTCAGTTAACAGCTGTCTACCTACCATATGGACACTACTCTGGAGAGTGAATGTAAAGGGAAGAAAAACTCCATCAGACAAACTGGCAAAAGGCAGAACACTCCAAGTAAGGCTGAAAATTGTGCTGCATGAGAAAAGGAGGCCCGCTGGCCAGCAAGATGACTGGCCCTAAAATGTGTATTTCCTGGCTTTTTGTCAGTTTCAAGCCACCTTGTTTCACTGCTTCTGAGATTTAATACCGTGCCCACTTCCTTTACTAGGTAGACTGCTACACGTGTATTTATCCACCTTCCAAAGAGGTGTTTCAAACAGCCCAGCAAGGTGGGTGGAAACTTAATGTCTCTAATCATAGGGGATGCATTTGAAGCATGGGGATGAGGGAAAATTTGAGTACCTGGAGCCATTTCCTATGGGTGAGGTCTAAACTGGGAAATATTCCCCCTGAGAAGTGGTGGAAGCCTCTATGCTATTTTAAAAACCAGACTGGAAAAAGCAGTGAAGGACAGACTCAAGCTAGCAGCGTTGCTTTGGCTGAGAGTGCAGACCCCATGACCTAATAGGCTGTTCCTCCTCGCCTTCCTCTGCCTCTTACAACTCCATGACAGCTTCCCAGCATAGCACAACACAAATTCATCTTCATATACTCATGTCTTCTGGACAAAAGCTTCTGCCAAGAGTGCTGATGAGCTATGCCAATTTTTCTAGCTCCTTACTGCACAGGGAAAGTAATTGCAGGACCTCTTCTTCAGTGGAGTGATCCCCTCTGTTTCTGTTGAGTGCTCATGGCTGTACGTGGGGAAAGCGTTGGATTATCTGGTCTGCATACACTTCCTTTTTGGGTACAGTTCAGACAGGGGTGTGGTGGCAATTAATAATTAGGCAAACTCTCATCCACATATTCAGGTTGCTAAACACTATCCAGATGCAGAACATGGCAAAGTTAAGGAGTGTTTGGATATGGGGTCTTGGTTTGGACCTGTCCTTATACTCTAGACTTTGAATGGTAGAAAGGAGAATTTTTTTCCAAAGGAAATAGGAAGATATATCACCCATGAGATACTTCTAATACACTTAGTCCCCTAATAATTGAATTCTTGCTGTTATAAAGCAAAAGATGTTCCTAGTCAGAATCAGATTGGAACTTGAACCTATCTACGTTGAATCTTTTCCCCAAGCCTCTTTTGAACTTGGAGAAATTCCAGCTGGGACAGATCTGCAACTCCTGTGTTCAGAATTGATTTTCTGCTATGCAGAATAACCTCTGAAAACAAACTGAAAATCTGAGGCTGTCATCCAGCATCAGGAATTGGTGAAGAAAGAGGGGAGAAACTCAGCAACATCTCCAATGGGAAAGACCTAGTTCTCACAGCTAATGATCTCAGGTAGAGGTGCCCACACGGATTCCAACTGCCTGACCACGTATTCAGGCTCTTCGTGCTTCTGTCAGTTCCTAGGTGGTTAGAGTATAGCACTGTGTGTGTGAATCCTGACTACAGCACACAAAAGCTACTGAGCTCCTTTTCTCAGCTGGATGAGGTCATTTCCGTGAGCATGGAGTGGGGCTGAAAATCTCCCAGATGGGACTGGTATGTCTTACAAACACTTTGCACTAATGTAAATGACAATGCAGTGAATTTAGAAACAAAGGAACAGCTATATGGGATGGTGCTTACTGCATTCCTGACTCTGTACTGAGAACAGTTGGGTCTGTAACCTGTCCCACCGAGGGAATGAATTACCTTTACGAACACATGTTGAAATCATTATAATACAATTGCAAATGACTTGTTGGTAGGCTATGTTTATTAGATGATAATCTTTAAGGGGGAAAAGAGAGAGGGCATTGGACCAAATTTTCACAGAGGCTCACATTTCCGTATCCTCCGGAAACCACTCATACTCCCTTGTGCATCCTTGCCATTTCAATTGCTGGATTTGAACCAGCTGCAAGATCAATGATTGAGGAAAGCCAAAACATGTTCCTTGCCCAAATTCCTCTGGGCAGTGCTTGAAGCTGATCAGTAACAAGATACAGTACAGGGAAACCTGGGTGTACTGCAGTGAAATGCCTCTGCATTGCAATAACGTAGCTGATAGAGTAAGTCTGACTAGGCTGGCTGCTACTAGACAGGGAGAAAATAAGAGACTAGAAGCAATCTGTTCCAGCAGTGAGGCATTTCCTCACTTAGAATAAAATTTGTGTTCAACATCAGAGAGTTTAACAAATTGCCCATGGAGGGTTTCTAAGACCCTCACCACTCACTGAAGAAGAGATCCAGGCTCCAACAGTGCAGGGTTTGCACTCAGATATGAACTGTGCATTTTCAGTCCTTTCTGATTACTACAGTGCTGCTACAAATAGCCATGAACTGAAAAGATATGAGAAGGGTCTTAGCATTTCCCAAAAGGGTTAACCCTGAAAAATGTAGTAACAAAGAGAAACCTTTGTTAAAGACATCTCAACTTGCCCAGACTGTAGGAGATTAGCCTTCTGACACTGGAGTGTCTTCATACCATGCTCTGGAAGACTCCACCAATATCTGTTGCATGTGGTTTGTTTCTGTTAGTCCAGGAGGAGCGTTCACATGTGCAATGAAGGGTTTTGCTTCAGCAAAGCATCCAGCTGCTTGCTTGCTTCGGTTTTGCACCCTGCCAATCATTTGTATGAGGGAAGCCAAACTGAAGAGCATCTGCCTGCCCATGGGACAGATGGCACAGAATGAGAGCCCTCCCCGTTCCTGTGGGCGATTACTGGGCAGCTTTGCATTACTTCTAACCTGATATCAGTGTGAATTTGATTTTCCACTCCTGAGGCACTCTAATTCAGCCAAAACCTTCTTGCAGGGCATCCCTTCTGTGTGAGGCTGGCCCTGTGACCCACATCTGCTGGTGGACATTTATGTGCTGCACAGCAATTCTTGATCTTCTCAGAACAACTCTCTCTGGTGACATTTAGGAGAATTTCCATTCATATTTCTCCCCTCTTTCTAAGGAAAGAGAATGATATTTACTCCCTGCATCTCAGAGGATATGCAACATGGACCAAAGAGCCTAACTTTGGCAGCAGGGTGGAGTCTGTAAAAACTTTACACAAGCTACACCACTGGAACTGATCAGCTTCTTATTCTGGTCCAAGAAAGCAATGCAACCCTGAAATCTGTTTAATCTGATGGGAAATTGCTATTGCCCATCTGGTTCCTTTCTATAGCACCTCCCTGGTAACTTGTTCAGTGGGATTTCCTCATGCACAGCCCCTCTACCAGCACCTTGAGATGGCAGTTTTACAGACAGTTCTGCATCTTAACCATTGAAAACAGATGATTTAACACAGATCTCCTGGAAATGCTTTATGAGGTGCAGTGCTGGACTGGACTTACCTTGATTGGAGAGTACCACTTCCGAGGAGAGGAAGGTCTACGCATGTTGTTTGCAAGGTTTCTGGGTTCAGGGAACTCATATTCCTGTTCTGGCATCTTGACCCTGGCATTCTTGGCTTTTTCTAACTTAGCACCTTCTTCTGTGGAGCCCTTTTCTCCCCAGCGCACCTGAAAAGACAGCATCAGAAAAGTGAGGGTGGGGAAGTGCTTCAGAAAAGCTACAAGAATATTTCCTTGCAATTTGCATGGGAACACTGCTTATGTTGCAAGGCTCAGACCTTGCACTGCAGTATAGGAAAAGATTGTCCTAATGCTAAAGATCTTCTATTTGGCACTCATGTCTTCCTATGTGCAAAAGGATTTGGTTCAGATGCAAAAGAGAGTGAAATTTCTTCCTATCTCCCAAGTCTTTTGGTTAAACTGTTTGAGTATTTCACAACTCAGTTCATAACTGAGATTTTCTGATACATAAAGTGGTGTCTATTTACCTCCATTCGCTTGATGCCACCAACCCCTCGACCGCCATAATAAGAAGCATCCACTGTTGGCCATTTCTTCTTTGGAAGACCATCGTCATCTTCTTCCTACAAAACAGAAGGAAAGGGTTGCACTGTTAGAACTGAGATGGTAAGGGATGAACAGTCACAGGTTGTATGGTCCTTTAAGCCTGCATGAGCTGGTTGCTTTCCAGAGGATGTACACTCGTGAAAAGAAAATGTTTCATAATATAAAGACCACTTTGAAAGGTACAATCAAGCTCCAGCAAGAATGTGTGGTTTTGATTGATTGTTTGTTTTGAAGGGACCTTTCATCCTTTTTAAATTCAGGAAATTAAGTTATTTCCAAGTTGCAAAATCATTGAAGCAGGTGCCAAAATAGTACATGACATAGTCAAGAGTTGGGGCCTTTTGGCTGCAAATCTAGTTGTCCAATGGCAGCAGGGACTCACCCCTTTGCCATCCTTTTCCCCATGCCTGTAATGTTGCTGCGAGGAGTGTTCACTGACTCATGGCTCCCCATGCTGATGGGCCCAAATTAATCATTATCTTAGCTCAGATTCGACAGAATGGGGGGAAAGCAAGAATGCAGGCAAGTCAGATTTGCTCTAAAATGCAGGTTTATTAGGAGTACATTAAGGAACAACTTCAGTATGAGTGTCCAATAGGGAAATGAATTTCTTGAGATGATCTGGCCAAGGGTAATAGGATGGAAAAGACTAATGGAAAAGTTGCAAGAATGGAATTAGCACTAGTAATGAACTTCTGCCTCTGCTGGGGAGGCTAACCATGGAAATCCATGTGGCTCCAGTGACTCCATGGCCTTATGCCAGCAGAAAGTCAGACCTTGTGTGAAAAATGAGACTTGAATTCTGTGCAAAATGGAATGTGTTCTGCCCTGACATACCACAAGCAGAAACCCCTGGGATACCACCAAACACAAAGCTAAATGTATTTGGGTCTCTGCTCTTCAGATACGGCCCAATTAACAAATCAAAAATACCTCCCCATGTTTATTTAAAACGAGTCTAACTGAATTTCTATCAGTGTATTCTACATATTACGAGTTCACTACAACAACAGCACATATGCTCTGACCCACACAGTGCCTTTCCCTTTAATTTCTACAATTCAGTCTGTGAACTGGCAAAGGAGAAAAGCAGAGTCCATCAAAAACGTGAAGTATTTCCTGTGAAAAATGTGGAGAGAAATGAAAAATGGTCTCTCTCTCTCTTTTTTTTTTCCCCTTTCTTTCTTTCTTTCTTTAATTCTTCACAGGGATTTGGCAAAACTCCAGAACTTAGGAGCTTTCCAAAACTGGGAAAGCCAAAAGTGCTTTGAATTTGAACTCCCCAGTCGGAAAACTGAAAAACTGTGTGGGGGGGGGAGGGGGTGGTGTGGAGGGGAATGGATAAAAATCTGAGACAAACTGCTTTTCACGCCAAACAAAAGCATTGTTATTTAAAACAAACTAAAACCATCAATTGGGCTGCAAAATTTGTCCTGATCTCAAGGAGAGTGGGCAAATGGATCATGAATACACGGCTCCACTCCTTCTCTCTCTGGTTGGAGTAGCTGAGGCTCTTTGCTGCAACCTAAGAACTTAATATCTCTGCATGAAGTTTTCCATGAGGACTTTTTTTATTAAAAAAAAAAAAAAAAAAAGGAACCGAAGCCATCTAAATATTTTCCTTCAGCAATTCTCCCTTTCTCTTCTCTTCAGCTTAGCACAGACTGGACTTCTCACAACAGGAAATACCAAGGTTTAGGAAATCTTCCCCACAAGCCCTTGAAAGCCCTGCAAGTCACTTCAATCTAAGATAGGAGGGCTTCTGCCAGGACAACAGAAACACCACACGCACAAAAAGGACTAGAGCAAACATCTGAAAAACAAAGGAGTCACAAGCTCTCTTTTGGATGAGCCTGTTTACATGTTTTGAAGGGCATGAGAGGTTTTGCAATACAAGAAGAAAAAGAAAATAACCAGCAACAACTCATTGATTTCCTACACACTTGACAAATGTGCTCATAATGCACGTGAGTTGCTCAAGTGAAGCAATTGGAAAGGTGAGGGTCAAAGTGGGGACCCAGAAGGAAAAAGAGGAAGAGGAACACAGTCCCCATCCCAGCACCCTAGCTCAGTGCCCCATTCACAAGATCTGAGCCAATATCTTGGGGCTGAATTATCATGCCCTGGCTCAGTTTAGCCCATATTTTTCTATGCTTAGATACAATGGGTTTTTTTTTGCCTGAGGAAGAACTGCATAAATATCTTCAGCTCTGACCCAACAGCAGCACAAAAGGCAGCCCCGGAAAATCCAAGTGCATTTAAGGATGCTGGAAAGTGACTGTGCAGAACCTGGCATCTTTCCATCCCTCAAATCTGCTTTAGATGGAGCTAGAGTTTCTTTTACAAAATAATAATAAGAAGGACAGAGGTACATTTCACAGTCAGAGACCCAGATTCATCACCGCTGGATTTCAGAAAACAAAGATGTGTTTATCTCAGAGGCCATGCTGGGCTCTGTATGCTTTGACCCTGACCCGAGGGAACCTCATCTGTGGGTAACAGAGGGATAATTCAGGCTTCACTAGGGACATCAAACCACTCAGGGTAAAAACTCAAACTAAATCTGGCCAGATATAAAAGTTTGGATAACTTGCCCCTCTCCCCACCCTTATAATTATTTTCACAGTTGTCTCTGCAAAGCCTGGATGTTGTCAGAGTTTAGCATTTATAGGGCTCTGCCTGCAGAAAGCACTGTATGACTTAGGGCAGTCAACCCACTGAGTATCAGTTGTTATCATCTAATTTTACAGCAGAGGAAATCTGGATGTGAAATCTGCTGTCCTCCCGGATTGCAGCTTCTTACACCTCAACCCCTTCTCCCAACACTTTCAAATTGCATGGCCACCTCCCAGATGCAAAGGCACCGATAGATTTGGATGACAATTTGCTTGGTTCTTAAGAAATATTTCTTTCTTGCTTTCACAGACATCACAGGCGTCTGAGTCACAGCTGGATAAACCCTGCCCAATATTAACGATCCCTGAGCCATTCTGCAAGAACGAGGCCTTGGTGTTTCTCATACCTCCACCTCTCCCCAGCCCAAGCCTGCAAAGGATTGTCAGAAAGAACTAAAAAATCATAAGAACATCAAAGAGAAGATGCTCTACTGGTGCTCTACTAAGTAGCAAGCTGAAGAGAGAGCTCAGCTCTAGTTAGGCCCCAGAAAATCCACATATATGTTTATCCTTGAGACAAAACTGTATAGAAAAACAGCATTTATTGGTCTGACTGATCATGGTACTCCTGGTTTATCCATGGTACAGATCCTGCCTGACAACACACCCTCCGAGTGCAAAGGGGATAATTAAAAGAAAACTCCTGTATTGATGGAGGGGAAGAAGAGGCACTGAAGGATTCCCACTCTACGTCTCGGATGCTCACACCATGAAAAATGAAATAATGTGCCCAAAGTCACAGAGGAAATTGTTCTACAGAATGAAACACCTCACGTCCTCAGATTTATGTCCCCAACTCCCAGTGGATGGGAAATACATCCCACAGTTCACTGCCTCTACACTAGTTGAGTACGCTGTGCTGAATCTGCCTATACATTTCACATTAAATTTGGTTATAAAAGTCCACACCTTTGTGGAGTAATGCATACACCTCATTTGTTTCCAATAACATCCTAGCTCTTTTTCTTTTAAATGCCTGTATCTTGAAAGGTTCCTTTTCTCCTCCTCCCAAATTTCCACAACACATTGTAAAAGGGGAGGAAGGGGGAAGGAAAAGAGCTGGCATACCACTGTGACCTGGCTTTATTTCAGGAACAACAGAATACATTTCCTGCCTTGGTATCTACAAAACAAAACAAAAAAATCATCAGAACTTTTCTGTGGAGCTTATTTTGCCATCTCCCCAGCTAGGCTTTTCAGGAAGAAAGAGCAGAGTGATTTGGAAAAGATTAATAAACAACAATAAGTGAGGTGCAAGCAGCTCCCTAAGCAGATGAATCCCTGCAAGCTGTTTATTGGCTTTGTGACTGTTCAGCTGTGGGTGATAGAAATTAGTTCACAAAGAGATCGAGATGAACGGAAGGTTTTATCTGCTGGCTTCACAACAGCTGCCAGGCAGTGAGTTAAATTCCTCCTTTTCATACAGACCTTCCATGACAGCAATAATTACCTTCAGCATCTCATGACTGAGCTGCTGAATGGTGCTTTCTCTGCAGGACTTTCTTATGTATGTGAGTTTTGGTGTATGTGGGCAGGATGACAACAGACATAACGATTATCCAATTACAGGCTGGTTGGTGGCTTGGCCCTGGTGCCATTGTAGAAGTGACTGTTGAACCTGAGCTTCAGCAGCATGGAAAAACTGGGTTTGACTGATGAGGAAAGGGTTTGCTCAGGTCATCTGGTCCGTGCCCTGTCTGGTTTTGCCAGGTTTCGGGACCCTTTGTGTCCCTGAATCCATTTTGTGGAAGAAAGCACAGCCATGACAGAAAATAAAGAACAGTGAATGTTTAGATGTAATGGGACATGCAGGACATGGTCTGGTGGGTTGGACTGGATGAACTTGGAGGTCTTTTCCAACCTTGGTGATTCTATGATTCTACCTTGACACTGCCTGGTGTTTAGAAGGGCAGGGAAACAATGAGAAGAACATGTGCCTCCTAGGGACACTTGAGAGTGCTCCTACTTATACAACCAGAATCTGTCCTGTGGGACAGCCCAGTAGCAGATTCTGGCATGGGTCAGGTAGAGAACAGGAAATTGTTGGAAGCTGGAAAGCCCTGCAGAATGCCCTTTTTGTTGCTGTAGACGGGTTGTGATGAGAATCAACTTCATCCTCTTGGTGCGCTTCTAGTCTGAGTCAAATGAGCTGCTCTGATAAGTCCAGCCTAAAGGTGATGGGCACTTGAATAAAAGCATCTGTGTCTTCCTCCAGCATGGATACAAAGAGCCTTCCCTATCCACTGGGAATAGAATAATGTGGTTTTGATCCACTATCACTGAGTTAATCAGAGGGCAGCAAGGTGATCACTGACTCCTTGAGGCATTTATATCTTCCGATTGGTATCAACTCAATCTTTCCTGTCTCTAAATAAAACCATCTGTCCTTCATCTGGGGTCAGCCTCCTCAGCATCCTGCACTGTCTGAAGAGCACAGTGGTGAGTTGACAACATTTGCAATTCCTGAATGAATTAATTGGAATTTTCTAGCCAATAATGATTTCCTTCACCAATAGTGAGCATAGCTCCAATATGTCTCAAAAGACCTTTAATGTAGAGTTCAATAAAACCTCTGGTGGGTTTCTGACAGCAGTGCTGCTCTCCCTTCACCGTTACGGTATAATGCATTCTCCTTGCAGTGCAAAGACATATGGGCCTCAGCTCCCAAATCTGCTGATGCAAGAATTCCTCTCGTCTTATTTTTGCCAAGATTTTTAGAAGAAAAGAATCACACTGCAACTGCAATGCTTCTTCTTAAGGGGTTAGCACTTTTTCATTCTGGAGATGAGTAGTTACTATGTGTGCTGTGAGGGAGAAAGCTATCTACAAATTGTAAGAAAAATGACACCGTCTTCTATTACTTTTTAGCAAAGTAGAAAATCTGGAGTATCCAATCCTCTCTGAAAGCATCACATTACTGCCAATGCCACTCTGTGGATCCAGCTCTATAATAGTAAATGGGACCAATGAACTGCACCTTTTCACAGCTCCTATTGTTTTTCCACCAGTGGGAGGCTTCTGAAGGGGCAAAAATGCAACACACAAGTCACAGCTCCAAGCATTACTAATCTTTGAGCACTGCTCCGATGCTTTCCAGTTTCTTAAATAGTACAGAAGTGTGTCTTTCTTTGGCTGCTAATTGTACAAGGTAGCTTTAGGATAACTGAGTTATAAGTTTAGGGGATACGATCTGGTGAAAAGTACACATGGAATCGTGCATCTACCATCAGATTTGGCTCTTTGTTGGCAGATTGTTGTAGCTAAATCCCCTCACTCAAGGGTCCCAAAACAGAAACATTCAGAGTAATATCTAGAATAATGTACAGACTTCCTCTGTTATTAAGAGGGAAGCAAGTAAATTACAGATAGGAAATTAATGCAACTTTTCTTTTTCTATCTGGAGAAGCCATTGGCAAACTTACTGTTAAAGGAAAACTGTGAAACAGACTGATGAACTGAGGACTGTTCCATCCAAAGAGCTGCATGGACTTTTCCTTTCAGAATCAGAGAGAAAATATAACGAGTCCAGAGATATCATTCTACCAGTTTAACCAAAACAAACCTGAGGTCAGCTGCAACTGACTCATTTTGCAGCAACTGGTCTGCTTTTACAGCACTTACTTGTTTTAGAAGGGCTTTTGTATACATGAAGTATGCCTTCTTGGTTAGCACAGAGATGTAATTTTCCCTTCCAGACCTTGGCCAGAGAACCAGCATTCCAGAATGATGTATTTTAATTAACTTCAGCAATTGAATCCCTTGGTTTGGAGGCATGTGTGATCCCGAACGGAGCATGTGCAATTTTAGACAAGTATTTTCCTTTTCATTCAGAAGATCAAAGCTGACAAGGCTTCTGAAGGTTATCCATACAGCCCAAACAGAAATGGCTCCTTTGGAAACAAGCCAGTTGCTTGTATACAGATGCATGTGTTGATGTTATTCTGAGAGATCTGTGCCTTCACAAACAAACACCTTCAGCACTGGACCCAAAGGCAAATCCCCATTGGGTCCAGGCATGTTTAGATTCAGGGTTTTGCTTCAGACCTGTTTTGAAGGACACAAGTGCCAACAAGATAGAAGTTCCTGCACCGTCCTTGACTCCAGCTGCCCTCAACTATTTTGCTGTACTCAGTGCAGGAAAAATCTAGGTTGGATTCTACCTTGGTAGTGCTGCAGAGCACTGAGCTTTGGCACAGTACACCAGCACACCCTCCCTGGGCCAGACTTCAGCAAGAGCAGAGGAACATTTCAGTAAGCCAGACTTTAACGTGCAATGACTTGGTCTCCAGAGGCAAAAAGCAAGAGGAACCAGTAATCCAAATCACTCTGAGCATGGATATAAGTCTTCTGTTGCACAGTTAATGGATCCAAACCCCAGTGAAGTCAATGGAAAAACTCCCATTGACATTGATGTACCCTGGACACAGCTGACTGACCTTTCAATGAGATCCCATGTTCAAAACTGGAAGCGAGAAAAGAGATCTGCTGTGTGCTGAAAGCAGGAGGATACCAAAAGGGGCAGATGAAAAACTGGGCAGATTTCTGGGGAGAGTCTACTAATTAAGTAACAGTGACATTACTTGAAACCATTTGATGTTGGATTCATCTAAAAGAGTAAGCAGAAATAATCTGAAGGTTTCAATGGTGCTTTACTGTTATCCTCCATTAAAACTTGCCCAGTTGGTGCTGAGATGGTTGCTCTGGGTTTGACATCTGCTCAGAGTCTGGTCTGCCGTCTTCAGGCACAACTGCTTTTGCTCACAGCATTTGAAAACCAAAAGATAAGCACTGTGAGTTAGTGCTCAGCTGCCATGAGAAGTTTTATACACTGAACACCAAAATCACTACCATGCCATTCCAGGAAAGCGGTTAAGCATATGTTTAGGTTCCATTAACTTCAAAGTTAAACATGTGCTTAAGAGTTGTCCTTTTTGTGAAGCAGAGCCTGCAGTTGCAGTGCTGTTCTGACCAAATGAAAGAATCACTTGCCTCTTCTCCTTCCCTACCAGCTCCCAAAGGTTTAACCTCCTGCCATGGTCCACACGCTGCCATGCAGCAGAATCATAACTTCTTCTAAGGAAGCTGAACAAAATCTTGTCCTAAACATCAAGGAAATTGGGTTGTTGGTGTTACCTACCTCACTGTCTTCTGCAGGAGGTGGAGGGGGCTCCTTGATGATCTGGAAGGATAAATTAGAAAAAAAAAAGTGGTAAATTAGCATATGCAAGTGTTGCTCATTACGTGATCCCCATTCCATGTGAAGTGACAGCAAATCTGAAGTAATACAGCCTTGATGTTCCCTGATATCCCAATAGGAGCTATAGTGCTGGCACACTGGTAACAATCATTGTTTTACATGCACAAAAATGCTAAATCCAGCATGTCCTTCTACTGGCCACCAAACACACATCCATGTCCTGCCTCAAATTATTTACCATACACACATACAAAGACTGGAAAGAGAAACCAAGGTGAAATGAAATACCCCAGAGACACTGCAGAAGAGTAATTGCTGCCTCCCAGAGCAATACACCGTTCCAGAATGTTGTGCCACTCATTGCTCCTAAAGAATGCTTTTCACACTGTTGGACACTATATCCCACTCTTACATGCTTTTCATCCCACTCTTATATGCTTGTCTTTATGATCTGAATATATATGTACTTATAGATATATGTACATGTATATATGCACACACACTTGAAGTTCTTCAAGGATTTCTAACTAATAAAATAATCAGGGTGAGGTTTTAGACCGGTCCAGGATATTCTCCATAGAAACAGCTTAAGTTTATGTGGGCGTGAGGTTATTATTTCATGCAAAAAGTTTGCATCTCGAGCTCAGCAGGCAGTTGGCTATTATCACAGCCCTCCACTCCAAAAGCAACAGAGAACCTTCCAAAGGGAAAGCAGTTGCATTCAGGCACGTCAAATATCTCTCCTTGACACGAGATGCACCCCAATGCACAGGCATTGCAGGCAACACTGAAGCCAGTCACTCATGTCAACGCAGCTGCCCCAGGGATGGATTTTTTCCTGTAGTTTTAAGTCCATCTGGACGAAGCAGTTATTTCTTTACGCACCAGGCAATGAGTCAGATGCTGCTGGGGTGCTGGGCTGACTGTATTGGGTGTAGGGGCTGCCTAGAGATGGGTTGCAGATGTACAGGCTCAGAGATTCCCCTTCAAGAACAAAATCACAGTCCCAAACAATAATAGCCTGACTATTTAAATGCAGGAAGAGAAAATGACAGTCATACTAAAGGCCTTGAAGACATAAATATTTACAAAAATTTCCCTCACTCGTGTTTTAGCTTCTTTGATGAGCTCACTGTTTTTATTTTCTTCTGCAAACCCCAAGTCATGCAATATGGCCATTAATGAGGAGCATGTGCCTTTGGCTTGGGAGGAGACTGGGGCTGGATCAGTCCTTTTTACACATCACACTCCACATATCCCACTCCTGGGCAGCAGGTCTTTCTTTGGTGGCTTTCAGGATCCTCGAGGAACCTTTGCTGACACCCTGCGTGCTTGGGTGTCAACACCAAATCGTTGCTTATATACATGGAGGCACAAAGCCCACATGGGAGCATGGAATTATGTTTGGGAAGTGATGTAGGTGCACCCCTATCCCGCTCTGATACAGGAGAAGCATGGGTCAAGTCTTGGCTACAAAGCCACTGACCACATTAGGGACAAATGAGATGTCCTGGAGGGGAAGATGGTGACAACATGGTTTCTTGTACATCTCATGACACAATTAATGACACTGCGAGTACAAAGCACCAAATAAACACAAGGCTTTTCTAGCCCCACTTTCAGATATGTTTTGGTTACCTGTCACTATGAGGCCACACTTCAGCAGACCTTCCTTTGAACCAAAACCCTTAATTCAAACCCAGAACCAAATCCAAAGTTTGGATACAAACTTATTCCAAACAAAATGATGAAAATTTTCAGATATCTCATCCAAAATATATCTACTGGAACTCGCCTTACTACCTTCTCTGAAGTTATTCGGGTGGAACATTATGGGTTTCAATGGAGTTTCTCTGATTTGCATTGGCATGAACGATGAGGATAATCCGTCCAACATATCTGGTTCAGCTAAGAATTCACACACAATTTCTCAGCCAATATCTCTGGAAAATCTTGAGATTACAGACTTGGATATGATGGGATAGATGGGTTTTCCATGTATTTGTGTTCCTTCTCACAACATACACTCTCTGACAAATTAACTCTGATTTCTATGAACACATAATTTCTTTTTTCTACCACGGTACAAGTGAAAAAGAGTGATTCCTTGCAGTATTAAGGGCTCAACACTTCTAAGAACAACTGAATGTCCATTAGTTGGCTGCATAGATTGGTTAGTTTGGACAAATCCAGAGGTGGGGAGAATGTAGTCCTCTCTGCCTTCGAGTCTCTATGAAATCTGTAAGTTTGTCATATACAAAATACATTTCTTATCTCACTATCCAGATCTGGAAAGGGTTATGGGAACTTAATTCTCTATGAGAAACTAGTGTAGACAGAGGTGATAGACAGTACCGTAGACAGGGTAGATAGTGATAGTACAACAGGGAAAGGTTTCAAGCTAAATGGAGGGGAGATTTAAATTAGATATTGGATGGAAATCCTTTTCTTAGAGAGTGGTGAGTCACTGGAACAGGTTGTTCAGAGAAGTGCCCCATCCCTGGAGGTGCCCATGGCCAGGTTGGATGGGCTTTGGGCAGCCTCTTGTGTTGGGTGGCAACTGGCCCACGCAAGGGGTTGGAACTGCATGACCTTTCAGGTCCCTCCACACAAAACGTCCCATGGTTCTACAAACAGTACAAATCTTTTCTTCCTCCTGGATTGTGCACAAGATCCTCGTGGTGCAGTAGTGGAGGCAGTGAAGCAAATGAGAGCTCTCTGCCACCTGACACGCGAGCAAAACAAACACCAAATGGGAATAAGAGGATCCCAGAACTGATAAGCAGTGCCTTACACCTGCACATTTTGCTCAAAGAGAAACGATTACTCAAGTACAAGAAAGAAAATACTGCTACAGAGAACCCAGAGAGGATAGAGCCCATGCTGGCATGGAAGGCTTGAGTCTACCATGTCTTGTTCTGGGCTGCACCTCTCACCTTCCCTCTGCCTCGCCAGATGACACACATGGACTTGCTGAATGCAATCAGCTGGGAGCACGCTTAGCCAAGCAAAATGCTTAGGCTAGTTTAACTTGGCAAAGCCAAAGTGTTTGTTCATGTGTGCTGCAATTGTTTTGATAACCCCAAGCCATTTCTGGGCTTGCTGCTGAGACTGTATCTCCTGTTCCTTTCTTTGAAAGAAGGGAAACGTGGTTCAGCAACCATATTTGCTTGCTAGGTTAGGAATACCTGAGGGTTTCTACATCATGGCCATGCTATCAAAACCTAAGAAGTCAAGGCCTGGGGGATAGAGACAGTTGACCACTGGCTTTTCTTAGCAAAGGAAAGAACTTCAAGAGTAGCTGTCAGCACTTCTGCACATTTAACTATGAAAAATCAGGACAGTAAAGTGATTCTTTGTCTATCACAGGTCTCAGCACATATATGACTGACACAGGCCTCTCCTAGCCGACCTACCCTGATGTCACAGAGCAGATGTTGCTGATGAACAACGCAGTGTGAAAGCAGAAGAATCCTATTAGCCATCCTACTGGAAACTGAAAAGCATGGAGAGGATGTACTTGCTGTTGCCATGAAATTGCTGTAGCCATTCAGGCATAAGCAAAGATATCACAAGTTGAATCCAAATTTTGCATATTCCAGGAATGTGTCTAGAATGTTTTCCATCCTGGGTGTGCAGAAAACTTCACCAGTTTGCAGAGTCCAGCAAACAAAATACTCAGTTACTATCTGATAAACAGGGGCAATGTGTTCCTTGTCAGTGAAATGTATCTGCATGAAGATGGAACAGAACATAATTTAAAATGAGGGCTATATGAGAAAGCAACACAGAGAAATAAGGGGTTTTGCCTCTAATTAGAACTAAAACTTTGGAAAGGGAAAAATGCATTTAACTGAGCAGATTTTGCTTTTATTTGCTACCACTCTTCTAGATCATACAGAATATGTATTTTAGCAATCTTAAAAGCAGGCTTTTTGTAAATAACATTAATAATGACCCATCTGACGCATCCTTCTTTCTCTTTCCTCCTCTAAATCCTGAAACAGAGTTTCATAGCATAGTTATGAACTGGATAAAGGAATATTTCCTTTCTATTTGTTTCCTATCTGCCTTGTGTTGTAACTATCCACCAAACCCTCAGAGATTTTGTCTACAGTTCAAGGTTTCTAATACAAGCAGGAGCCTGTCCCTGTTTTTTCATCTGCAATAGAGTACATTCTTCTTCCCAGGGGCAAATGAAATTGAATAGGAATGATATCTCATTCTTTTTTTAAGTTGACCTCTATTTAGCCTGGAAGAGGATCCAGGAATCTCAATTTTAACTCATTAAAACTGGAACAGACAAGGCTGCTTTCCAGTGAAGACATCAAGCTGACACGTACAAAAATTCAAAACAGACATGTCAAAATCATCCACGCACTTAGAGGAGACATGACATCACAGAGGGGGGGAAAAAAAGCCCTCAATATAAATAGCTCTGATATAATTTGCAACCAAATAAGGTTGGCATGGAATTCTCCAGGGAATGCATGAGAAAATGTAGCATCTGCAAAGGACATTCCTTTTCCTAGGCCATTTCACTTACACACATAAACAAGGCCAGAATCAGTGGGTTTTACTCCAAGTGCCTGACCCACTTGCTTTGGAAGAGCAGATAAATGAATTTCATTTTCTGAACTAAAGAAAAGGAAAACAGCACAGCTACTTTCATTTATCTGCAGAAGCCCTTACTCTCATTCATTGATTGCTGGTGAATTTATTGGTTGAGTAAGACATGATCCCAATGATATATTTCTCCTCAGCTGGGCTTAGGAGAATACACCACATGATGTTATGATGTGGAATATCAATAATACAACAAAAATCATAGAACCATAACATTCCACCCCTTAATCAACATCATTACATCATGCTTAATATATATACATAAAAACACAATGATTAACAAGCATTAAATACAAACACATACAATATACATATATACATAGTAATAGAATTACTGAGGGCGCTCTCCCCACATCAAATTCCCTTGTGGTACACATTGAACATCCCCATTCTTCTGCATCACCCACCAGGTAGACCCAGGTCCCTGAGCAAAAACAGTTCCACGGAGAGGTTTGCCATCTTCTTCAGAAGAGATGAGAGGAATCCAGGGTAAAAACAAGAGAAGAAATAATTTTTTGCTGAGCGAATAGCTTTCCATGCACAACTAGGGCAAAGAACAACAGTGCCTTCTCTATGCTAAGACTCTGTTGTGGTCTGGAACAAAAGGTGCTGAAGACGGGGTTAATATAATTGGCCTTTGGATCTGACCTTAAAAAGATGCATTAGCAAGGAAAGTGGTTTGAGAATCTGAAGTCCATGCATATCATCTCAAGGCAAAGGGCTTTCAGAAGGCAATTTTTAGTGCTCTCCAAAACGTGAAGCCCTGGAAGACAATTTGGGTTGGAAACTCTGTAACTCAGGGACGCTTTGGAGAATTTGGCTTTAACATTTTGGCTCCCATTGTTTTGTTATTGCCTGCTCCACAAATGAAGACAATCCTTTGCAGCAGCAAGAGTGGACACCAGTTTAGCCTCCAGTAACTTTGATGGAGTTACCATGTTATGCTAGGTGTGCTCTTGAGTGCTTGGCTTGGTCTGAACCAAAGACAGGGCCTGTGGGTCTATAAAACATTTTTTCCTGCACGTTTGTGCCTTTATCTCTTAGTCTGTCTAACCAGAGTTTCAGACAATTCAGGAATCCACATTCTCTTCTCTTAAAATCCTTTTAACTGCAGAAAAATGGTGCCTCATGTGCACATGGGAGTGGGTGGGAATCAGAATACGTGGGCCCTTACAAGTAATCTCCATCACGCCAATGTGCACCATGTAATTTTATTACTCTCCAGGGTTGCTGTAGCATATATGCATTTCCTCCCCTTCTCTTCCTCCATTCTAGCCATAATTTGCATGTGTTTTTAATAAATATATATATATATTCTGTATTTTCTCTATCCAGATTTTTGTTTCCAAAACTTTTGGTCAGCTGCACTATAGACTTAGAGCCAAACAAATTGCTGGGTTCTTCCATGCCTCCTTCCAGAAATCAGCTTTAGAGCTAAGGCTGGCGTTCAGTGCTTGAATACCAACACCTCATTATATGCCAGCCACACCCCTGTAGTTTAAGAAGCTGCAGTGCAAAAATAAGCAAGAGGGTGCATATATTCTGAGCAGGCAATTGCTACAGAGGTGCAAAATGGGAGGTGCATGGGAACTGTCCCAGAACAGACATGACTTTAACTGCTGTATTAACTACACCTTTACTATACATCCAAAACAAATTAACTAACTTAATTTCCAAGCCAATCTAATAATATACCTGCAAAAGCTTCCTGAAGACTATTTTGGAAGCTTATTAGAGGTATTTACTTGGCTTGAGTCTATATTAAAATTACACCTTGTGTTGGCCTCCTACCTGAAACTGAATTTCACCTCTGTTTATCTAAGGAGCCTGTTGCACACACAGTTCTGCTATAAGCTCTCTGATTTGTTCCACTGATATCAGAATACAGGTCACCCTGTATTCTGGAAAGAGGAAGAAGGGGAAAACAGTATCTACTGAAAGTCAAATGCCCAAAAGCATCATCAAGGCCAGGATCTGGCACCTTTTGTTTTGCAGATGTGTTCTTCTAAGGGAAAGGGGGGTCATCCTGCCATGATGTGGTTGTATTTGTCATCATTCTTTCAATGCATACAGCACTGGAGCTGTAAGCTTTGCAGAAAATCTTTCTTTGTTGCCTGTAGTTGAATAGACTTCCTTGAAATCTCTTTAAAAGTTAGCACCTGGCTCTCATACTTTTGCATCTCCCCATGCATGGATGTCAAGGGAAATTTTGCCTGTACTGGTATCAGGCACAGCAAAGGTTTAATTATTATTTTGATACACTAAGCAACAATTGCATCTACTGTAAACTGTGTGGTAAATTCCAGACTTCATCCCAGAATACTTCTGAGACCAATAAACTTGGACACTCTTGGAAACAGCATTTCTTTATGGGTGCATGCCAAGGAGATACTGAGTTCCAGATAAATCTCCAGAGTAAGTCTATTGACTTCAGTGCCTTTACTCCAGGGGTGAAGCTGGCTTGGTGTCTTTCCTGGAGAACTGCTGGACAGTAATGATTCCTATTTAGTTAAAACGCATGCCAAGTCGAGTTTCAGAGTTTAGAAATGTGCTTGTCACTCATTCATTCTTCATAAGAAAAAAGCTGGATTTTTTTCCCTCTCGACAGACACACAATTATCTCTGAGATGTCCCCAGGCTTGAATTCACATCAGTGTTTCTGGGTCTGTGGTTTGATTATTAGAGGTTATTACTTGCCTGCCTCTTGTCTGTTGTGCAAGCCAGTGCCTCTGCCCTTAATGCACCCTCTGCTTCTGACGTTGTATTCCTTGATGAGCCACTGCCAAACTAGTAAATAAGCAGTGCTGCCCTGCTCTCTTTCTCCCCACTCTAAACCAAGCAGGCTGGGTGCTCCTCTGTGGATTTCTCTCTAAATTTTACAGACTTGAAATGCACAGTGAGGTATCTGAGCCCCCTGTTTACTACTGAGGAATACTGCTCTGCCAGCCTGGAGAGATGAAGACATCTCACTCAGGTTCCTGAATTAAAATCTTTCCAGTAAGTAAAGGGACGTGTTTGACACACACTTAAAGCAACACAGTTCTATGACTGCTGTCTCTATATTGTTCCCTTGGGGCAGTCCTGCACTGCCTTCTCAATGCACATAGTTCCATACTCACTCTGCTCCATACCCTTCTGCTCTCATTAATGCCTTCTTATCAGCCTCATTGTTCTCCTGCAAAAGAGCCCTTAAACGGTAGCATCACTTACAGCCTCTCCTCTCTGTCACCTCAGTTCTCCTCTAAATCCTTGTGTAAACCCCACATGGGTTCACCTCCATTGACTCCCATGCAGATGTGCCAATGAAAGTTGTCCTGATTTTGCTGGGAACAGGCCATCTAGCTCGAACAAACAGCTCCCAGAAATCTACCCCACTGCTAATCCTTTGTTCAGTTTTAGAACTGATTTTTTTTTATTGTTCCAAAAAGTCCAGATAAGTACTTTTTCCATTCTGGTTTTCTACTCAGGACGGAAATGCCAAATGACCTTGAAAAGAAGCATTTTACCCCTCACTTATCCATCCATAAACAGGCAGAGATTATTAAGATTTTTTCCTCCAAGTTTTTCATCTTTGTTCTGGATAGGGAAACACATCTCACACAAAGACTCCTCAGATATAACCAGCTCCTGCAGCGCCTGTGGCTCCTCAGCTTGCAAGGAAGTACACTACAACATGGTGTAAACTTAGAAAACTGGGTAAGTGATTTACAATCAGGAACAATGGTAGTGACCTGGAAACATGAGCCAGTTTGGATAACCTTAAAAGATGCATTTGAAACATTATATGCAGCCTGACACCAAAACCAGTCCCTAGTTCTGCTGACAGTAATTCTTGCTCTGTATTTGCTTATGAAAACGAGATGCAAAGCAAAGGTTGAGATTCACTGAATCGCATGCACCACAATAATCCCTCTTCACACTGGTTTCCATTGGAAAAGGCAGCCCTAGGGCACAAACAGCAGAGATGTACAGAGGTACGACAGGTCCTTGCAGTCAGACAGCAGGGTGATGTGTGAGAGAAAAGCTTATCTCAAGTCCCTGATTCCCCCTTACCTCCCCTGACCTTCTCCTTCTGTTTCCTCCACCTTTTGTCTGCCTTTTTCAGACATGAGCTCTGTAACTACACTTTTTAACTCTTCAGAACATGTTGCACGATAGTAACAACAAACACTTGATAAAAGGTGCAGTGATCACAAGGAGAGGGAAGGCTTTTCCCATCTGCAAACTGGCTTCCCCATTCCAGACACAGTTTCTTGCAGCTCATTCGTACAGAAATACCATGGAGCTGTCAGCAGGCTGAATTCAGTGTAAGGTGAGGAGGACTTACCACTGTGCAGCAAAGAGGCCAGAACCACCAGAGGAGAGCCAACGCCAGCAGCAGGAAGAGGATCAACAAAGCTATAGCCAGGACTGTCCCATCTGACTGAAAGAGAAACGCAGACAGCACGTGAGTGCCACCAGCAGAAAACACAGTTTTCCTCTTTCATACATCTAAATGGGGCACCTTCCCCATCCTCAGTTACTGTGAAGGGGCTGAGGCATCTTGTTCACCTCCTGGAGCTGTAGGAAGTTTGGGTTTGGTTTTCCAAGCCATTGCACAATTACTTAAAAAGTTGATTTTGCTTCAGATCGGAATTTATGTTCCTGTGCTCCTCAGAATGCTGTGAAAACTGAAAAAAATATATGTATTTTTAAAGTATCACAGTTCACAACGCAGTGTTTCCTTATGATTTACCAAGCATTCTCCTTTCTTTGTGACTGTTTGTGGTGATCTACAGCAAACTGATTGAACTGCAGATGAACTGTTCATCACAGGGACTTGGGCTAGATGGTCTTTAAGGGTCCCCTCCAACTCAAATCATTCTATGATTCTTTGATTCTATTTTTCCCTCTTGTACAAACTTGATATAACACCAGAATCCTAATTTACTCCAAATGGAAAACTCTTCAGAGAGCTGCCGTTCACGTCTGTAGGGAGAAAATGAGAAATGCTGAAGCTCAACTTGAGATGGCAATGGCCAGTGTGGAGTCAGTCAGCAACCAAAAAAGGGCTTTTTGAAGTATGTCAACAGCAAGAGGAGGTCTAAAGAAAACACTGGACTGAATATTGGTGAAGACGTTCACCTAACAAGATAGAATGACGAAAAGACAAATTTTTGCTTCAGTTTTTAATATTAATGGTAGATCTTGAGTTGTCCAGTCATCTGAATTGGAGGACCACGATGAGGGGAGCAGTGACTTTCCATTTGTGGTTTCCAAAATTGTAAGAAAACTGTTTTATCAACTCAATGATCCTAAGTCCATGGGGCCTGACAGGATTCACCCCTGAGTCCAGAATGAATTAGCAGACGTTAAAGCTAGTAACTGCTGGCAGCAATCTACCAAAGAAAGTCAGTGATGAGCTGGATGTACCCAACACTACAAACAGGGCATGAGAGAAGACTTGAAACACTACAGATCTGTTGGTTTCACCTCAGTGACTGGAAAAGTTCTGAAGAAAATTGTCCTGGGGGATAATGAAAGGCCGTTAAAGAACAAAGCTGTTATCAGCCATTGTCAACGTGGGTTCATCAAGGAAAAGTCCTGCCTTAATAATCTGATCTCTTTCTATGGTAATCCACCTGCTTGGTGGATTAAGGGAAAGCAGTGGATAAAGGGAAAGAGGGGATGTAATCTGTCTGGATTTCAGTAAGGCCTTAGGCAGCATCCCTCACGACATCCTTCTGAAGAAATTGCCTGACTGTGAAACCATCTGGTTCATGCCACACTGGGTGATGAAGAAAGCAGACCTCAGAGCGTTGTATGGAGGTTCTGTTCAGTCCCTTGCTGAGGGATATAGGTAGATAGACTGGAGCACTAGCCTGAAATTCAGCAAAGGAAAATGCTAAGTGGTACAGCTGGGATGGCATAACCTGGACACAGGCACAGCATGGAGGAGTTGAGTGGCTGGAGAGCCTCAGAAGAAAGGGACCTGAGGGTGCTGGTGACAGCAGGCTCAACGTGAGACAGCAGTGGGCCTTGGCAGGCTGCAGGATGGCCCTTTAAGTTTTCCTCACTTAAAAAGGCATTTGCAATTCTCTGGTTCTAACAATCCAAACTGCTGCACAAGGCACCTCAACATAGCAATCAAAACCAAATGTGCATTATTTCTTGTTGATTAGATTAACTCAAACCAGATGTTTTGGCTCACTAAGACATGCCAGCTTCCCTATACCGTGTCTCACCAGTATCATCCCACTCTGAGATAAGCCAGCAGGCAGTCCTGACTTAAGCCTGTTTGAGAAGTTCTTGATGTAAGAGCCAGGCATACAGTAACCCCACCCAAATGTCAGGATCACTAAGTCTCACTAAGGACACATTCAAGAGCAGACTGACCTGCAGGATGGGAAAATTGGGTGCCTGCTTAAGTCACTCTAATTCAATGGCCAGATGATCTCCCATCATACCAAAATGGTAAGAATAATGGAAAAACAATCAAGGTCAAGAACATTTTCCAAACCTTCTTCTAGTGCAGAAGACATTTCTGGATATCTTGGATCAAGGCAATCTAATCTTTGACACTTGGAAATAAAAGAGATGTAGTTTGCACAGGAGAATTCACCCAAGACATCTCTGGAAATGGAAACTGGACCCTGACACAAAATAAAACTCATCTGAGAAGACAGAGCTGTACATTTTGGTGTTGTTCCTTTAGACAGATGGCATGAAGTAACATCCATCATCTACAAAATGGAACGTGCTGATGTTAAGCACTTTAGAATATGTGATTCTGCTTCTTTGTTGCTATGAAATCATAAAAGAAGGAAGGCTTTTTACGTCTAATGGCTGTCTGCCCTTTTGTGCCTATACTGAAATAAATTTTGTCATTAAGAATAATTTAAAAACAATTTGTAAAAATACAAGGCAAATTAAACTGGTCTTTCAACTGTTTTTTAACAGAATCTGTTTGTACTGCAAAGAGCAGTTTACATTACCCTAACACATCTGGATCTCTGCAAGGCAGCTGATGGGGCCAGCTGGTATTCTGCGTCTCTCAGCAGTGAAATAGTCCAGAGGAGTTGAAAGGGTTTCATTTGCCAAAACTTACATTTCTCACTCAGGTAGTGCCTCTCACCAAAGCCAGTACTGCATGACAAGCCTGCAGGAATGAGCTGTCTTCCGATATCAAAACCAGACACGCGAAAATGTGGGGTTGGTATTAAATCCTTTTCTTAAATTTGAACAGAGATGAAAATATTCCAGACAGATAAGAACTGAATTTTCTGGGCTCAGCCACAGCTATTAAGCAACAAATCAAGAACCCTGAATCTACAAATTCTATCTTCATTTCCTCTGATTACACTGTCACTGCTGTGAACTAGGCAATGAGGAAACTCTAGCAAGTCAGGCAAGGACAACACATATGTACATAATAAAACCTACCATAATCACCGAAGTGACCCAAAATCTTGCTTTTTCTTTGTTTGACCTCTATATTTTCAGTTTCTGCTATAATTCAGTTACCATTATGTGTACTGTCTATAGTTTCATAGAGCTTGAACTGTGCTTAGATGGAAAGTGCCACTACCCAAGCTGCATAATAAACAAGAAGGAAAATACGCCTGCTAGAACAGTTAGAGAAAGTTCCACTGGCATTTTTGAGCCTTTCTCCCTGCCTTAAAGATGGTTAAAATGGGCTGGTGAAGACTTCTGAAATGTCTGTTTCCATTCCATTATTTTTAAATGAACATTTGGAAGAGTGACACAAATGCTGGAATAATTCAATGAGCTACGTTTGACACATGTATTGAATAAAGGTTGTTAATTCAGAGAATGAAAACAGCTTTCATTATGAAGACAAAGAAGAATTTTAACACTTAACAACTGGAGTTCCTGTTAAATATCTACGAAATGAAGCACGGGAGCCCCTAAGTATACAGAGTTATCTGAAATCAGTGCTACTTTCTCATTGGGATTTATTTTTACTGCTTATACTGAGATAAAACTGTGGTGCCTGTGCCTACGGCAGGATCTCCATCACAAAAAAACTGAGCTAAGGTACTGATACCATTTCTGCCAACTGTAAACTAAACGTAAAATATTTACAACTTGCTTTCAGACAGCTGCTGAAGACCTAATGATGCTTGGAGCCATTGTTTTAAAATGCTTTGCAATCATATCAAGAAACAGTCTACAAGAAAGTGAGCAGGATCTTTAAATGATGTTTTGACACGCTACACATTTGACATGTGAAACCTCACGTAGACTCTGAAACAAATAAGCTGGTAGGGAATGCAAGGCATCAGTGCCTTGAAGCTGTTTGTCTTTTCCCTGCCAAAGAATCCAACAAGTCCAAGAAAACGCTGCAAGTATTGCTGGCAGTTGAAGGCCAAACAACCTCTGGATGATATCGCAAAATATTAAGAATATCGAGAAATCTGAAATGGGAGATTTGAGGCATTTCTTCATACACAGACATACACACACACACACACACATATATATACATAAACTCTTTTACTCAGAAATTAGTGCTGAAATGTGCTGGCCTTTAAGGAGCCGAACTGACTGGGGGGAATTCTTTTGTCATGAGGAAGGAACCCGGCCCACATCTGGGTCTATAGGTACCCCAATTGGTGAGGGATGACAAAATTTGACCCAGAACCCATGGCATAGGCTATTTCCTTAAGTCTACCCACAGAAATGCAGCTATGTGCTGCCCTCCAAAACAAGACATTCCTCTAGGGCACACACACATACGTTGGGAAGATCATAACTAAGAGAAAAAGGTCATGGTTAGGTACATGCACATTCCTTCAAGAGTCAGCAAACAGGGATGAATGCTCCAGGGAAATGACTCATCTACACTTCTCTTGCTGCCTACAAATATTAATGCCCAAGATCAAGTTCCTACAATTTTTGCTTTAGGAAGCAGGAATGCAATTGTACAGACAGGCAAAGCTATAAAACAGAATCAGTGACTCTAAGACCCTCTTTCACCTCAGGCATCCAGGGTGCTTCTAAGGGAAACACACATAAATTGTCTCCTCATTGACTTTTCAATGGCTTACATCTGAGGGTTTCAAACAAAAAAAGCCACTATGCATCAGATGGAAATTTGTTCTTGTTTTGTTTGAATCCTAATTATTTTGTTTAAGGTTTTATTTCATATTTTCTCCCTTTACTGTACTGGCATCTGCAGCATACAGTGGTTACTCCAGAATTGGAAAATGGAATAGTAACTTCAGAGTGTACTGTCTCCTGAAAGCTTTGACTACTGAGGTTCAGGAGTGATGAATGAAGTACTAGGTGCATCTAACAAATGTGCTCAAGCACTGCTGTTGATGAATTAATGCACCATTGATTTATAGGGAGAGGGCAGTGGTTAGCGTGCATGCTCATTACCACAACAGAAATAGATTTAAGTTGAAGCATGTGTTTAAACACACTGACTTTGTGGTGTGGCTAAGAGGGATGGACTCCTGTTGCATACATGCATCAAGCACTTGGCTTTAGTAGATAGTGAAGTTCAGTACAAGGAGTTTGTTTTAACTCCTACTGAATTCATCAGAAGGTAGGATCACAGAGGTGATACTCCCTTACCAGCTAACTGCTCCCCGGACCATTGATCCCATGCTGTGCAGCAGAGCATCTTGGAGCCTTTCCAGCCATTCTCACTCTGGGCAGGCTGGAAAACTGACAGCATTACTGTTCCTGTACTGGGAATGCAGTGTGAGACCTGTTCTGCTACCTGGGAACAACAGTGCAGTGCAATGCAGCCACCTCATCAAGTCTGCCTTCAGAGTGACTCATAATAACTAAAACGACACTTACTACTGCTAAATCCCAGGAGATGTGCAAGTCTCTATCCCAGTCCAGCATCCTGCACATTAAAATCTACAGTCTTTACATTTTCTCAGTGGGAAGAGCAGTGACACACTTAGAGCATACTGGGGGTATTAAGAGGAAAAGAACAAAGTGCTGCTAAAAGGCTTTATGACAGTCTTGACTATAGGTTCTGAACGAGCATCCAAATTCTGGCAGAGATTTTCTCATAGAAGAGAAAGGAGAATCAGGTTGAACAGAGGAAGGGGAGGACAAAGGATGACCCTGGCCTTTGCACATCAGATTCAGGCAGCTTTTATTGTGAAGGGAACATTCACCTTCTATCTAGAATGCAGCCATAGAACTTGACTCTCTTGGGAATGCCCCTGTTGCTGCAAAAGAAATTGATGCCTATCATCACACACACATCGGAACTTCATTATTATTAGTAGTAGTTGTATTATGATCCAGTCTAATTTCTAAAAGGAAATGGAATCTCACAGAATACGCTATTCTATAATGCTAACCTCTTTGATCATGGTCTATGTAATTGTTTGAGCCAAGCTCAGGAGGAGATGTGAGCAAGAAACACCTGTTCTGGGTCACCCAGTCTACACATCTTCAGCTCCACTTTTCTAAGTTTACTGTGTTGTGAAATGAGAGGTCCTTTGGCAACAATCTACTTTCCTCCCTTCCTTTCACAGCTGAAAGAAAACGAGAGTCCGTTTACAAAAGATTCTTCCAGCATCCTTGGTTATTTGCTTGACAGCACAATATAAACACCAGTGAAGCCTCACTTTACCACATGCTGTACAAACCCAGACCAAAGGACAGCCCTTGTCCTGTAGAGTTCACACATGGAGGAAAGGAGGAGTAATTATTGCTCCCTCTGTTACAAGGGAAGATCTTTGGTCAGAGAAAACATTTCTCTAATCCCTGATTGCAGTGCTCATACTTAGGAAAACACACTCAGTTTTTCCTTCAGAAGAAATAGCCACAAGTTTCCAGATAAACAGAAGTGTTAGCAAGACCTTTGGAAGACAGATAGAGCAGAATTAAGGGTAAAATTCAAATGATCCCTGTCTTGCAATGGAATACACTGCATCTGGGAGTTGGCACTACATACAATAGGGTCTGGTGAGATAGGTGAACTTTTTCTCAATTCAATCAAAAATCCTTCATATGATGGGTATCTAACCATTTGGAGATGTTCCCATTTTGACTGAGGAGCTTCTATTCCGAAAGAGCCCTCTCTTGTCCCTTGACACTTGGACCCAAAAAGCAAAGTCTTTGAGGTGAAACCTAAGCATTTCTTTTGGTTTTCATTTGTGCCTGAAGGCAGCCCTCAATATAAGGATGCTAAATTCATTTTGGGAGGTGAATAGCAACCGGAATAACAGACAAAATTCTGTGGAATTACATTTTGTCATAACAACAGCCATTTATGGCTCGATTTGGGTTTACTTCTTTGCAAGGAAAGGAAGGAAAACAGCACGGTACAGCTCTGGAATGCCTTGCCTTTGTGTGTCTGAGATTTGTAGCATTTAACCAACTTTGTTAAAAAAAGTAATGAAAATCTAAGCAGCACCATCCTGAACTAATGCTCTTACACACTTCCCCCCAAGGCTGAACTGGTGACGTTCCCCATGAGGCAGCCTGTCACGAGTTCAGCAAGGTTAAGCAAATACCAGCATGACCTGAACCCACAAAACAAGATGTATGAGACAAGTTTCCTTCTGAAATTTTGTTTAAATTGGAATCACATTTGGTAGTGTGGAAGGAAAGGATGCCACCTAAAGGGGCCTGGACAAAGAAGTGGGCCCAGAAAAAATAAATCAGTTTCAACAAGGCCAAAGGCAAAGTGCTGTGCTTGGGTCGGGTAATCCCAGATATATATGTACAGATGAGAGAAGAACTTGAGAGCAACCCCAAGGAGAAGGGCTTTTCCAAATGTCCATTCTATGATTCCTTCTCCACTCCCAATGTATTGGTCTCTTTTGGGAATACTATTTCCCAAATCTTAGGAGTACACTGTTTTAAAATGCCTACCTTACATGAGGGTGTTATAAAACAGCCCATGTAAGAATATTAGAGTGAAAGAATTTCTGCAGATTTAACTCTTAGGGTGATCTGAGAGGCAAAACCATTTACTGCTTACTATATCTGCAGCATGAAACAACTAAGAGCAATTTATTTTAGAAACAGACCTGAAATCGTGTGCCCTGGAGTTCCCACAGAGCAATATTTCAACTAATAATACACAGGTCAAGGCCTAGGAAAGGGCTCATTAAATTTACTCTGCAGTTTCATAAAGCTTCTATTGATACAATAGTAAATGCACTTTAATTGCCTACAGACCCAGGAACAGTGATAACTAGCAGAGCCATAACTGTGCAGCACAGAACAAAGTCACAATTGAAAAAACCCTGTGTTAGCACTGCAATCACATTCCTTCTGAATAAAAAACCCTTCACTGTAGGGAGTCATCAGATTTTACTACAGGCCTGAAGTGCTTTCTTGAATTTCTGACCTTCTTTTTCTCCATATTTAAAGACAAAATCCATCCACTATTGTTTGACTAAATGTACAAATTCCTCCAGTCTCTTTCAAACAGCCCCAGGAAAACAAAAAAAAAAATAGGGGAAACAAAGATGGAGAAAGATGTGCCAGTACTCACATCCTTTTTGTCAAAAGCAACACCTGTTGAAGTGATGAGACCAAATTCTTTTTTCCAGCTTGTTTCAACGTTTCATGTATCCTTGCAATTGGAACTGTGGGATCAGAGACACTATTTCTTCCCAGAATAGTGGGTGCAGGTTTGCAACACCAACCTCTAAGGTAAGGCAAGGTTGGTATCTACTAGCACCGGATAGGAGCAAGCCCAGTTTAGGTATTGCGTTGGCAAATGCAACCTCTCCCCCCAAATCCCCTGGCCCAATACATCCCTCCTCATCTGAAAGGCTCCTCTTCACAAGCACAATTCTCCTTGCTCTCCTCCTGAAGAAACTGAGAGTGCCACAGAAGACATCCACTGTGAACTGTATACACACGGCAAACAAAAACAACTTTCAGTCATTGGTAGATTAACATCCTGCAGCAGAAATGTTCTTGCACCCCATGTGTGGGTGCCTCCATTGGATGGAGGTGGATGCCCCATTCCTGGATGCACCCAGGGTCAGGCTGGATGGGGCCCTGAGCGCCCTGACCTTGCTGTAGATGTCTCAGTTCACTGCAGGGGAGATGGCCTAGATGACCTTCAAAAGTTCCTTCCAATTCAAATGATTCTATGATCCATTGTCTCTCCTTGCAGAGAAGCACCATATGTTTCTCACTAGGTGGTACAGGGGATTGATCTTCCAGCTGAGGCATTGGAGCTGCCCAGGAGACCTCCTTTACACGGTCACTCCAGCCCTGCAGTTTTCACCTCCCTTCCAGTTTTGAGAGTTGCTAGTGCAAGAGGTCATTAGTGGGTTTTGCTCTTCTGGGAGCCTTTTAGAAAATGAACAAAGACTTATTTTAATTCCCATCCTGGCTTCTGTCCGAGATGCGCTCTCTCCGCTCTGAGGAACTTGGCAGCAGTGGAGTAGGACTGACTTCCTGCCTGTGAACACTGATTCATTAATTACTTCCTCTACTGTACATCTCCTGTGTAACCATTCTGACAGCAGTATCTAATACTTTCTCCCTCTTTCAGTTCTTCAGAAAACTCCTGACATGGGAAGAGGAGCAAATCCCTTTTTTAAGGGTTTCCCAACTCCACCATCCACTACCTGATGAGCACAGTACACAAGCACATGAAAGCAACACTCACAGCACTGAAGTTTGATGCAGTGCAAGTTTGCAAACCTCAGGTGTGCTGAGGTTAACAGCTGAGAAATAGATATATACACATTTTAATTGTTAGCACTGGTGGGCTGAGGATGCTCTGCAGGGGTGGCTCCCATTTCATCTTGGGCTCTATGCCTTACACTCGGTGCTGCAAGATGGGGGTCTTGATATGTTTAGCAGAGAGTAAACCATTGTCTGTATCTAAGATGCCAACAGGAGAACAGAACTACTTTTTAACCTCTGACCATTGATTGTATGTCATCCAGTGAGAATATTCTGGTCTGTCAGGTTAAAGATAGAAAGTGTGACATCTAAGAGAACACCTGAGCATCAGTGTAAGCTGCCAGCTTACAGACTGAGACTGGAAATGACATTAATCTTTACTTTCCAACTCAGTGTCTCTTTAAAAGGTGTGAGAAAACAGATCAAGAAGAATTCAGTCTTTCATCGTCTATAGACATACAGCATTTGTGCTCTGTAATGCCACATCTAAGCCTGACAGTCACAGATGGCTTTATTCAGCTACCAGATGCTTCAGGTTTCTACTAGCACACAGTATGAGGATCTTGAGAGCAGTGACCAAGGTCACTTTAAATACCTGTAAAGCAGACAGAACAATCTTTGCTGGATGAAGAAGATATTTAGAAGATAGCCAGGAGGGGGAATGTCCTGTCCCCTAGGCAAGGACACACTGAATCAAGTGATGGAGGCAACAGTGGTGAGTTTTGATACCTAAACATTGTTTGACATCAGAGTAGCTCCTGGAAACTCAGAACAGGAAGACACAGTGGCAAAAGAGATGCACAGGATACTTCCATAGGCCTCTTAAATACCTTCAAGGGCAATCTTCTCCTGATGTCAGTCCAAGCAATCACTGGTTCCAAGAGTTGGAGAGAGAAAAGGCTTTGAATCTGTATTGGATTCTACAAAGCAGAGATGATTTTGTCCAAAAGCACAGAGGGAAACAAGTTCAGCTTCTCCTTGGGTCAGCATGATGCTGTAGCCTTGAAATCACTTCTTAAGAAGCTCCTCCATGTGCCCAACCTTTGAAGGCTTCAGTACTCAGGGCTGCCATTTAGCTCCTTCTGCCAGCAGCAGAGGTCACCTGGATGCCCCTGCAGAATTTTGCTTTCTTCTGCTTAGGTAATGCAGTAACAATGTGGTTTCTTTGCTCATTATTTGGAAAGGAGCATCCTTCCCCCACAGGGAACTTTAAAATGGAAGAAAAATATTCTTTAAGAGGTGCAAATATTGAAAAACCAACTTCAGAGAAATAAATTCATAACTCTCCAAGACAAGCAAGCAAAGAGACAAATTCATCAAATCCTTCCAGCCAGCTGAGTTTTGTCATAGATGCTGGCATCTCATCCCCTAGCTAAGCACATAAACAGCACACTGTCTCCAGCTTTAAAAATGCTCTCATTCCAGCCATTCCCTTGTACTGTTGGGGTAGCTGCCAGTGGTCTCACAGCTTAGGCCAAATACCACCCTAAATTATGCTCAGGGCAACCCCATCTTTGTTTAACTCTAATACATAGGTTAGTGGAGGGCAGGATTAAACTTCTGCCTGCAGCCCCTGATTTACACAGTGTCACCCTCTTGCTTTTGAAATAAAACCAACCTTCCACTCGTAGAAGATTTACCAAATGCCAGACAGTAATCCTTTGGTCTGGGGTGTTGGGTTAGCAAGATCTTTAAATAAAAAATAGTATTGGCCATCCACAGAGAGGACACAAGCAGGCTTCATTCACTGCAGGCAGCATCACGCTGCTTAAGCTAGAGGGTTTCAGCTGCATTCCATAAGTTAATAAAACAAATGCTTTGCCCAACCACAACAGCTCCTGTGTCTGGCCCAATTTTTGACAAATAAACAGAAATCACTGCATTCCCCCAGCAAGATGTCATAAAGGCCTCTGCTGCTGTAAGCACCCTGCAAAAGTGAGCAGGACACAGCCCTCCCACTTCCATCCCATTGGAGCATGTGCTGCTTTTTGCACATCACCACTTGGGGACCTGAGACAGCATATGCTCCAGTCCTACCCACCTATGGATACATGAATAACTGGGGTTGGCATGCTTTGTCTTCTCATAGCAATGGGTGCAATACCCATTGCTTCTCTCCAGCATGCCTTTAATTTTCCAATCTGGACTGGCAGAAATATGCCCTGACACTATCATCCAGGTCTGAACTCTATGGAGGAATGGGTTGCCATTTTGCAGACACGTCTCACTACTACAAGAACCCAACCTTATGTTGAGATAATCTTGATATAATCCACATTCTGTTCTTTCACACTTCATTGAGACAAGGGCTGCACTCTTAAAACTGAGTGGACCTATGGAATTCCGTGGTAAATGGTTCTTACCAGCTCCAGAAAATGACAAATTTTAACTAGAGCCACTCTTGCCTGAGATCAGACTTGAGATGAGCTCTTCCTTACTCATCACTAAGATCTTCCATTTGGAATTGCATCTGGTGGCTAATGGGTGAGTGCAAGATCCAGATCCTCACCACAGGGATTTAAAAGTAAATCAACTCCTTTGCCTCTGAAAACTCATACTGAAGATCCTGAGAAAGAAAAACAAAACAAAGGCCCCAAAGACCTCCTATGAACTGCTTCATAACTTGGGCTTGAAAGTCACTGGTCCAGTTTGGAAGAAGAATTTTGGTTCCTTTTTTCCCAATTCATCTCCACCAGATTCAGCTGAGTGACTGCAAGTCTTCCCAAAGCGTACTTTAAAATGGAAATATCCTCTGCAGCAAAAACATCCTTACAAAGGTCTTCTGTCTTCTTTTATTAAATAGAAAATCAGCTACTTTTCATCAGAAGACAGAACTGCAGTAAAGAACAAGGACAGCCTGAATACTCACTTTAAAAACAGAATTCAAGTGTTTCTGGTAATTTTATTTTAGGAACCTGAATGAGTAATTTCTTGAGATGTGAGGAAATGGGGTATAAAAGCATACACTGCCTTGCCTGCACTCTGACACAGGAAAGCACAAGCAGTTGAGCAAAAGAAAGACTAAAATAGAGCCTAATCAGCTGAATTTAAGGCATCCCTTGCATATATTTGATTGCAAACCTTGAAGCCTGCCACATTTCAGGAATCAGAAACCTACGGAAAGCAAGAAGCCCCATGAAGCACAATGGACATGTGCAATACAAGCAAGTGGATTCTATCTGCAGGTATGTATGCCAAGATTTGAAAGAACATGTAGAAGCTGTGAGTCTGCTTCAGTTGTGTCTCCTTTAGAATAAGAAAAACAAGCAAAAAAAACCAACCCCAAACCCCCAACAGTATTCACCAGTGAGATCTAATGTGGTGCTGACAGTCCTGACAAGTAGAGTCACTTAGTGCTGGAAAACAGAATGTCTTTCATTCTTTCTCAACAGAGCAGGAAGGAGATTAAATCACTCATTACATATGCTTTCATTCCAAACCTGCTCTCATTTTCTCCACATTGAAATGCTGTAGCAGATTTTACACCTCAAGTGGAAAAAATGCAAATAATGACTTCAGTTAGGCAGTATGGGTTCAAGCTAAAGCTGTCTGTTCCCAGAGGGACTGAGTTTCTGCTAGAGAGGGATGTGCATTGCTGAATTCAAGAGACACAAAACTGTCATTTCCTAAAAGGGACAAATGCTCAAGAACAATATGTTTGCCTCATGTTTGTATGTGAAGGCAGCCTAAATGTGGAAAAAGTGTTTCTTGCCCTCACAAAAATGATTCTGCTGGGCAAGGCAAAAATTCCCAGTATCCCATTTCCAGCAGCTGGCAGTTGGCATTGGAAGACACAACGTGAGCACAGGAGTACTGAGTCCTCTGGAGTCAGGCCTTGCTGAATTACAGCACCAAAGCTGTGATGCATTCCAAGGCAAAGGCCTTGATCCTTTGTTCCTTGCCAAGAAGTGACCTATTTGTCTCAGATGGTGCCATGGTTTTATGTTTTCTTTCTCTTAGAGCACTCACTGTTTGATAAAACTGATATTTATTTGTCGATCTTGTTCCTAGGAGACTTAAATAAAGATCAAGACCTCTACTAGTACAGTATCATTTTATTATTAAACTTATGAGAGACTGGCCCAACTTTCTTATCATGAAAACTAGCTAAAAGTTTTGGTATCTGCAGTGATAAAAAAGCCTGTTAGATACAGATGCTTACACTCCATCTGCCCTGCTCTATAAACATTTGGGAGTCAAGTTGGAAGGGAACCATAACGATCATTAAGTCCAACTCTTGACTATTTCTTAACATCTTCTAAACTATTTAAATGTTGCACAGAAAGGTTTTGTCATCAAAGTGCATACTGGTCTTCAGTCTAAGAGAGCAATCACAACTGCTGTGTGTCTTTTACCACTGGCAGCACCATGGTTGAGGCAGACTGACTTAAAAAAGAACACAAGACATGCCTTTTGTTCATTGGGCAAGAAGGCATAGACACCTTCAGACTTTGGCTGCTAGTTCTGCTCTGATCTGTGCATGTGGATATAAGGGCTAAGGTGTTCACTGAAAGCAAAAGAGCTTTGCCATATTATGGCACAGAAAATGCTAAATTTCTGTGCTCACAGACTCAGTTTCAAAAGAGGGAAACAAGTCCTTCACACGCCAAGCTGATTAAATTGGAAACCTTAATACCAGTGTACCAAACAAATCTGCTGTTAAATAGAACCATCCTACTGAATCATTTCAAGTGGATGAATAAGAACTTACACAGTGTGTACTGGAGATGATGACAGAGCTGGAGATGAAGCTTAGGCCATCGTTCATGCTAACTTGAAGAGCTGCCTCCCTAAAAAAAAAACACCAAAGAAACAAGTCAGGGCTGCCTGTCTGCAATCCAGTTTTGGATAACACTGTCTGGAACTTGGACTTCAGGATCAGCAGCAAAACTTTCCCCATTTGAAGAAAGAATATTTTTCTGTCACTGAAAGGATTATTTACCCTCCTATTGACTCTCCTCTGTACTTACATGAAAAAGAGAAAAATATCTGTTCAGGCACAGAAGTCCTTTAGATGGAAATCCCATATGGGGGTCCAAAGTCTGGTCACAGAACTATTAATAAGCTACCCTAAGTTGAGATAGTGGCAGAGAAATCCTAAATCAATTGACACATGTAATGCAAACATGCTGTAGCCAATTGGTGCACTCAGATGTGCCACACCTGATAAATCCCAACCGATGATAGTGAACAATGCTCTGCATTAACCTAAAAATTTGTGGTTTAAAAGCTATGATCTCCTCAAAGGTGAAACACAGATGACAACATAAGAATTAGTTGCACATAAGAATAGAGTATAATGAGATGAGGCAGACTGTTATTTTCCCATGGGCAAAGTACTAGAGAATGTAGAAAAAACATACATGCCAACTTCTCGTAGCACAGGTGCTGGGCAGAGTAAATAAGTATCTTCCACGACAAAAGGCTTCTCATCTGGGGAAAAAAAAAGAAGAAAAAAAAAAAAAAGAGAGAGAAATACAAAGATTTATTACCAGATCAGTAACACAGACCTCGAGACATAGCTTAGAATAATGTTTTTCCTGACTTGTGAAGCCCTGCAGCAGGGCTCAGGGCATCAGAAGTCCAGCATTGTCTGCCAGCCCCATTCTGTAGGCAACATCCTTCCCAACCCCGCAGCCAGTGTGTGCTGCTGAAGTCTCTCATGCCCTAAATCTGAGTCACAACAGAACTGAAGACCCAAAGCTTTCTGAATGCACAGTCATCACAGCCCCTTTGTATAGGAGGCTTGAATGTAGAATCATAGAATATCTCAAGTTGGAAGAGACCCATAAAGAACCAATGAGACCCGTGCAATGTAAGTGCAATAGATCACATATGACTGGAAATAGATGGGTGAAGAAAATCATGGAAAATCTCACAACTTCAAGGCTGAACTGTCTGAACCTAAATTAAACCTTCTTGCCTCTGCTACAGCTTTTAAAGCAGAGTGAAAAATAAAATAAAATAACAATAGGAGTTAGCCTCGGAAACAGGAATATCAGCCAATGCTCTTTTGTAGACTTAGAACTTTGCACTACCTCCCTAGTCACCAGAGAGATGGGGATCCTAAGGAACTTCCTGGCCCATTAGCCAGCTGACCAGAGATCAGGCAGGTTGGCAGAAAACCAGGCAGACAGGCTGGTTTCTTTTACTTTTGGCTAGAAACCACACATTCCTACAGAATAGTTTGATTCTGCTGAATCAGCAGTTTCCAGAAGTGTGTCACTGCATCATGAAGCTTTCTTCCTGCTGTGGTTAGAACCACCTCTAGGATCTTCTCTAGATATGCTTACACATAGATGAAATGAGATCACTTAGCAAATACCATCAGATTTCCTAAAAATTTCCAGTTAAAACTTTAATTTTGTTTGAAATCCTGGCAGATTTAAAACCGATCACAAATCCAAATCTTAAATCTTATCAAGATACGCTGCAGGACAGAGGAGTCCTTTCTATGGTACTGTGTTAAGCAGGAGAATACCACCTTGCTTTGCTGTTTGAAATGCAGAAAGCAAAACCAAGGAAACCAACTGCACAGTCCACTCACTTATCTTCCCAGAGAGCATTAACATGGGCAACATGGAATCAAGATTAGAAACAGGGTGCAGTGCCAAACTGGCATCACTGACAGAAATGGGATGGAAAGGAGCAAGAAGGAGAGCAAGAAGAAGATTCATTAGCAGTCTAATGAATAGTTGAACTGGTCTATTCTGCACAGTCTTTTGTTTTCGAGCTACAATTCCACTTAAGGTGCCAACGGAAAGAGGAAAAACCACAGAGGCAAAAGCCAAAGAGAGTGCAGTAATCTTCTTGAAAGAAGCATCAGCTGTGAGTCTTGTTCAGTCTTGGTTGCTAGATTTTTTCACGTGGATATTGTCTAATAGTGATCTGGGTGATAGCAGTGAAGCACAATAATGCTACCCCAACACCAGTGCTCAGACCGAACTCTAACCTTAAAACTAACTTAATTATAATCCTAATCATAACCCTAACCCAACTCTAACCCCGACCACAAGCCAAACTTAACTCTGACCCAACCCAACTCCTCTAACCCTAAACATAATCCTAACCAACCCCAACATTGGTCTCATTCGTGATGGTTGGAGCTCAGCAGGGCTCACTCAGAAGCAGGGCTATGCAGCACATTTTACTGTAGTGAATGTAGAATGAAGAAGAAACAAGACAAAGTTTGCAAGAGTTTGCTCCCTTGGTGCAGGAGCAGGACTCACTGAGTCAAGCCCTCTCTCCCAGACATTCCTACAGGAGAGGTTTTTACTGAATGCAAAACTGTAGAAAGAAACAATATTGCTCAAGTAATTCCTATCACACATTACAATCCCTATTTCATAGTGGCCTATTTCTTTGCTTTGGCAGCAAAATAAAGGATGATTTCCTAAAGCAGGTTAGGGACTGTTTATTTTCTATGCTCCATTAAAAAATGCAACAGTAGTGAAAAGTTATAGCTTTCACTTAAGTTTTCCTTATGTTTCCAGCAAATCCCATGCACACACACTTGAATTTTTGCATTGTCTGCAGCAGTTGTTTTGTTAGGGGGCTGTTGACACACAAGCAAACAGCTGAAAATGAAACATCACAGCCAGCCATATGGTTTGCACAAACAGGCTTCACTTCTGCATCAAGGCTCGGCTGCTGAGAGCAGCCTTCAAGAGTCTGTGATCCCTCTTGATCCCTGCCCCCAGTGTTGGCCTGGAAAGTACCATATATTACTCCTGCTTTCCCACAACCCTGGTACAAGAACACCTACTAACATTTCCACTATGCTAAACATTAAGAGCATTAGCATGGGGTTTTCCTTTGCTAGCCCCACACCACTGACAATGGCAACTTTCTCACTATGAGAGAGCGTGACAGACAATGGGTATTTAAAGCATCTGTGATGCTCACACTCCACATAACCTTGAGCATAGCACTGGATTCATGGTGAGCTCACATCACATGCAGTCACTCACTTTTGCAATGGAGTAGCCAAGCAAAGCAGAAGTGTTTCCCACTGACTTTGCCCACGCATGGAGTATGCATACTGGTGATGAGTGCAGTGCACTGTGACACTCCAGTGTTGTTCTCACCCAGGTTTATGAAGGTATAATGAGTTTATGACATTGTCTCAGCGCACACACAACAAGATAATGAAGACCAGTGTCTTGTCTTCTCCTTTGCTAACACCAGCAGCCAAAGCCAAGGAATGCTCCATGCCAGCACTCACTAAAACGAAAGCTGGTTTAATTTTGCACTGGAACTCCTCAGCTTTTTGTTTCTGTTTCTCTCCCTTCCCATCCCCTAACTTGCATTACATCTATGCCTCTCTAGAAAGTGCATCAGCCTCACAGCTAGCAGGGTTGACTACAGAGAAAGATTATTTTGTTTGGAGAATGCTTGTGTTTCACCACAAAAATGAGTGACTATTTCTTAGCTCTAAACAAAAGAGGATTCGTTCCGTTTGCAAAACTCTGGCCATCTGACTCCTTCCTGGAAAACGTACACTAAGAAACCAAACAAAACAACACTTCCCATCTGCTATTGCATCTCTAGCTGCATTTGAAAAGATGCCTCTTTTTTTTCTTCTTTTTTTTTCAGGTTACATAAAAACTTGCTGTATTTCTGTGCAGTAAGAAATGGTCCGAATGCTCCCGAGCTCCAGATCTCGTGCCAAAGCTGAACTTTGTGGTTTGGACTCCTGTCAGCTGACGATGCTGGTGGATGAGCTGGGAAGGCAGGGCCCACTCTGTGCTGCTGATCTTGCTGCACAGGAAGCAATTTCCCTTCTCAGCTCGGCCGCTAGCTGGCCTTGCAGCCCTGCAGAAGTCATCTAGAGTCCTTTGCCAGATTTATAGAAATGCATTGCAGGCATCAGTTATGGGCAGAGCCTCAGGAAGTGTTGCAAGGCTTCACCTTTGAGAAAGTCCACCCAAAGTAAGGAGCACGCTTTTTGTTACTTACCTATCCAGCCCTGACGACTGCATCAAACAAAATAAGGCTATTACTGTAAAAGATGTCTATAAGAAGAAGTATAAATGGGTAGCTAAAACTAATAATCTCCTCACAGCTGTGTGCAGAAATGGAGACGGGTCAAACATCTCCCCAGAATACATCTGTTTTCTATAGATGCCCTTTCAGCAAGGTATTTTCTACTGCTCAAATTCCCGTAATTCACTATCCAGCATTCCTATACCTTTTAACAGCTATCTGTAGCCTGTAAAATCTATTAGTCCTAGCATTAGTGTGTAGTTTCTTTTGCCATTAGCAGGGTGTAGCCTTTTGGCAAGCCAGGACTTGGAGTACATCCCAACTATAATAATAACAGTCTCAATATATGCATGATGTTTTAACACAGAAGAGCAAAACTGAGTAAAACCAGAGGAACAAAAACCCAAAGGTGACAAAGAAATACAGTACTTCATTTCAGATTGCTTATATAGCATAAAACAGCCTTTTCTTTGGTTAATGGCTCATCCTAAAACCAATGGGCAGACTAAAAGCTGACTGCAAAGATCTCTTACAGAAAGCATTAATGCTTTCAGATTGTCATCTCAATACTACCAATGCTGACTGTTGGACTTTTGCATCTCTAAGAAGCTACGGTTTCTGTTAGACTAGTACAGCCAAATCAGGGGAATCTGGCTACTCTCACATGAGGTTCCCTCAGGAATGTTTGTGCTAAGGAGGTTGTTTTCTCTTTGGACACCTGAGACCAACTTTTGGAGCAGGATACCCAGGGAAGTGGTGGCATCACCATCCCTGGAAATGTTTAAGGAAAGGGTTGATGTGGAACTTAGGAACATGGTTTAATAGGTAGTACTGGTGGTAGGTGGATGATTGGACTAGATGACCTTAGAGGTCTTTTCCAAACTTTGTGATTCTGGGATTCTATGAGATAGGTAGTGCTGAGCTAACATGGACCTGAGCACTTCCATTATTCATCTGAAAACCCAAAATACTCCTATTATTCTCTGCACCAACTACCAAAGCCCAGTGGCAGATCATGCTGGCTGACTCTTCTTATGCCATTCCTTATGACAACTCTGCAAGCAAAGTTTTTATTTCAGATCCACTTTGCGGGGAGGTAGGAATGCAAAAAGACACTGGAACACTGAACGGCCTATGAGAAGGCCCATAAATAAAGAGAGAATGTTTTGTTAATGCTGTAATGAAAACCACATTGAGATCATGCTATGATTGCTCTGTTATGTGTAGGGACACGTGAGCTTTGAATGCCAAAGCCAGAGCCGAGTTTAGAGGATGGGGGGAAGAGAGATAAGCACATAGCAATGATATCACATCCATAAGTGTCTCTAGATAGAGAGAGGGGATCTGGAAGGAATTTTTTTATTCTGATGGGTTCCTTTGCCTCTGAAGGGTTCATCTGCTGAGCTTACAGCTCTGTTCACCAAGTATGTATAGACTAAAAACTGCTAACAGAACTTGGCAGGCACCGCACTATTAATTTGCTCATGCTCACAACTGGCAGCTCTGAGTGCAGCACATGCTCCAGTATGAAAGGGTCACTACCAGGAGGTGTCCTTCAGGGGCATGCCTTGCCCCACTTCAGTCCCATGGTGCAGTTACCATAAGGCCCATCACACTCCTTTGCACAAAGTACCCACACAGCCATTTGTCAGAGGCTAGGAAAGCATTTGAGAGAAGCACAACTCTTTCTCCTATTTTCATACTATTCCTATTTATTTACATGGATGCTCCATCCCTGAAGGTGTTGAAAGTCACACTGAATGGGCTCCTGGGCAACTTGATCTGGCCAAGTGTACACAGCATTCCCTAGAATGCAAAAGATTTGGTCCTATCTCTGCTATGGTGCATGCTGTTTCCTCACCAATCTTTCATCCCTCCATTGAGTTTTAAATTGCTTTGGACAGAGCTTTCCTCCATGCCCAGAGCTATCTTTGCTGGATCCTGCACAATCTGGGCAGACAAAGACATTTTAGCACCATGAAGCAGTCGTAAGTCACTGCACTGGATAATTAATTTTAACTCTGCACAGTCTGAAACCAATTCTCCTAGGTCCTGCTGCTGGCAGAAAACACCCTGCTGTTGAACATGCATCTGATTACCGTTCTGTGCAGCCAAATATTCTTCATGATTTCTACAGATGTTCCTTTTTTAATTATTTTTTTTTCCTATCCCATAGCTATGAACATTATGAGCCAAAGCTCTCTTCACCTGCCACTTTTCTCTGCCAGTAATCCCAATAAAAATCTATTAGCTCATGCCCTTAACCTCATCGAGTCCTAGCTGTGCTGGTCTACATCTCATCAGGGATAATTTGAGGTTTCAGAAACTGCTGGCTTAATGTTATCTTTAAAAATACCTCCCTCTCTGATACAATAAGAGTCCGAGAAGTTTCAAGCAAACAAAAACAGCTGAGCCACCCACTCTCCATAAGGTTTCCATAAAAACTCTCTTTGAGTTCATGCTTATGTCAAACTGTTTGCATCTAAGTGGGCAAAAAAGAATACAAGCTGGAGCTGCAGGCTGCATTAAAGCAGAAGTACTGAGATATTTGCTGACATAGAGCAGCTCAAACTTAATAAAGCTGTGCCAATTTCCACCAGGAGAGTTGTGGATCTGGGAACACTGATGAGCAACTGTTGGATTCCTTCAATTTGGGAACAGTTTGAACTCAGAAATGGAGTTTATGGCCTCTTCCTTCCAGGTCAATGCATCAAGCACTCTAGGATTGTGCAAAATGAACAGAGAAGTCTTGGTGTGGTGCCAAGGAGAATGAGCTCATTTTTCACCTATACACTGATTCAGGACACAATGAATACATCAGGTCAGAGGGTTGGGGATGTATTTGGCCCTCATCCTTATTTTCCACGGCCATTTTGTGGACATAAGACAGCTTCAAGCAAAAAAGCCCATGGGTTGCAAAAAGAGAACTTGACCTTTCCTGAAAGCTACTGTGATATGATGATGATGGACACTTGTAAAACATTATTTGGCTACAGAGACAGCGCGTATTAAAAAAATAAAATAAAACAAAAATGAAAAAAGGTGGAAGGAGTCGTTTTCTGACCCCCACCAGCACCAGGTCACAGTGTTTGGGAGTGAAGTAACCCTCACAAGCAGTTCCTCCCATTGGCAACACTGGATGTTTTTGTGTCTCCATGGATGGGATGCACTGAATAGAGAAAAGCTGATGGATGACATTCTCAGCTCTATGAAGACTTCAGGGTGTTTCCAGGAATGAATGTTTTGCACCAGAGCCAGGAAGCTGAGCTCTGAAGCTATTGGGATGCAGCACAGATGGCAGGTCACAGACAGTGTAGCCTCAAGTAAAGAGGGAACTTTCAAGCTACAGACAAGAGAAAAAGTGGAGCAGCAAATAAAGAGGCAAACAGAGTTTACAAAGGAGATAAAACAAGGATGTCCACTGAAAAAGATCTGCACCAAGTCTCTAGCTACTGAAGGAGCCCCATAAACCAGGAGGAAGAGAACTAGGCTGTGGGACAGAGACCATGTTTGCCTATGATACGCTCACTTGAAGCAGGTACCTTTACTGTACTTCAGCTTCAACACTGGAAATACTGGCGTAGGGTCCCCTCTTCTCCAGGGCAAAGACAGCTAATTCAGTATTTCCATGTAAGGCAGGTTCTACAGCCCTCGGGACACCTTCATGACCTTCCTTTGGACCCTGTGCCTGCAGCTTGAAATGGGGGAGTGGAATTGGACACAGCATGCAGAGTGGAACATAACTGGATGACCACAGCTCTTTGTTATCAATGCCCTTGCAGATGCAGCCCAGAACCTGATCTACTTTCTATTGCTACAGTAGCTCACTGTTGACTTGGTGTCAATTCCACTTGGTGTCCATCACAATGTTTCCTTTAAGCAAGGATGCACCCCAAACATTTCTTACTCAACTCAATTGGGTGCTGGATAGGTAGCTTGGGAAGGCAAAAAAGCCTCCCAGAACAAGACTGCTGTCCCACCTCAAAGATTATTTTTAGTATCATCTTCATCACTGCTCCTGAAAGCACATTTCCCTTGAGCTCACGTCTGCCTTTTGCTTTCCTTCACATGCTGCTTAATCTCTTTCTGTGGTTGTTTATGAGCCCAACTGGACTAAAAATAGATTCCCCAGTAATGCTAACTCATTGTAAAGCACATCCCAAGAAAGTTAATTGGGAGATCTGGGGTCAGTGGATTAAAGGCAATATTGTTGAGATTGCCAGTTGTACCACTGCGTATTTTACAGTCAGAAATTCAGCTCAGGATTTAGCTTACATTCTTGCTCTAATTTTATCTGTCATATCACATTCTGTGCTCACACTGTAACTTTCAAGATTGAGATGCCATGCCAGATTATTATAAGGAGATATTGTAGCTCTTAATCTTCTTCTGACTCATTGAAATGTTTTGAAGGGTTATCTAGAAGTTAATGCCTACAGTTGAAGTGCTGCTAACTGCATTTTATTCTTAGCTTTGTCCACAAACTGTGACATTAGTTAATGCAAGTCACAGAGAGATTTTGGCCATATTGGCCCAAACCCCTTTAATTCACAGAAGGTGCAGTTTCATAGTTACCACCTGCTCACTGTCCTCCTCTGAAGCTTTTAGAAAATGACTCCTCTTTACTGACTTCAATAAACAGCAAGAACAATAGGTTCCTGGTACCTTTCTGTTGTGAAAGCCATCGCTCACTTCTTCACTCATCTCCACTACTTATCTCTCCAGGCTGCACAGAAATGCTCTAACAACAATAAATTCACCATGGACTACCTTTTGCTTTGACTTGCATCTCTCTCCTTCCCTATGCCCCTCTCCAATCACACCTGCTCCTCTCTACTCTCTGCACTCCAACTTTCTTTCTTCACATCCTCAATATCCACTGTATCTGAATTAGGCAACTGCATGAACCACACTCAGCCAAGCTTTCTCACAGGATCCAGCAACTCCCAAACCTGGCTACTACAGAGGAGGACAAGGTAACAGCAAAGAAACATCCAGGACAAGTTAAGCCTGCTCTGAATGCTTAGTCACATTTCTCATGAGACAAACTGGTAGCAAACTGTTCCTCAAAAAGCAAATTGCACAGACGTTGCAGTATGAGCAAATCTAACATCAAGGCATTAGACTTTGACATGTAAGAAACCAACTCACATGTATTTTATGTATGAAGAGTCAGGACTACCTCCAAAACATCATCTGAATAGATCTCGTGTTAGGCAAAATGAATTTTACTGTCACTGGTAGTATTAGCTATGGAATATGCAATCTGATTTCCTGTGTGGGTTTACAGGAATGCAAGATGAGAATAGGATCACTAGTTCCTCCAGGTGAACGGTCTTCAGTAATCTTCACAAAAACACCAGGCACTCAGACTTTAATGTGTCTGTCACTTCTGTCCCCTCTCAGGAGCTAGACTATTCCAACCTTAATGCTTCCATGATTCTATGACATTACCCTTCTCCATGGGTCCAAGCTTAACAGTTCCTACTTGTCTTCCTCCTACCCCTCATAGAGCCATGTGCTGGTTTTCCCTTCTGCAATTTGATAGCTCCTCATCCAATAGTGATTGCCTTCACAGCCGAAGTATTTGAAAATCCAATACGTTTTCCAGGCAAACGCCTGCTATAGTGCAAACTCAGGAAGAAAAATAATAATAATCAGAAAAATAATAATAAAAATCAAAACAGCTTACTGAGTGTGACTGTGTCGTTGATCCTGAAGCTGCAGAGTACTCTGTCGACGTTACGGGCATGTCGAAATCCGTTTCCTCTCACGACAACCTGAAATGACTCTGTAGCAAAAACAAACAGCAGATTATTGATCCCTGGGAAGCAAAGAATGGTCACTCGGACAAGGCATGTCTGTCACGTTCTGGAAGCAGACCCAGGGGTCAGACACTGCAGATCCCAATGGGGAAGGAGCCAGCCCCCACAGTTCTTGCTTCTGTCTAGGAGGGACATTCAATAGTACCACTGATGCTGCTTTTGGTGAATGCAAATCTAACACAAAATGTTTCCAGTCCAAGACAAGGCAGGAGTAACCGCAATGCATCAGAAATAACCACCCTAGTTTTAAAATCCCAAGGAGCAACAAGAAACTGGCATTTGCAGACTCAAAACTTTCTCCTTGCACTTTACAGTCCCCATCTTCTTTCATCTCCCTTAAGGACTCATCCACTGTACTTGTCAAAAATAAAAAAATAAAAAAGACAGACTTTCTCTGGAATCTGGGCTCCCTTCCAGGTCCCACTCATTTACAGCCAAGTTGCAAATCATCCCACCACATCTAGCCAGGGAAGCTGCCTGACAGGCCCATTATGTGTCTTCCAAGAGCATTTGGGAAGAACGGGGGAGAAGAGCAGTGTTCTGGAGTGCGGGGGCTGATGAATACTTAAGAGAAATCACAGAAGTATCAACTGCTGGGGAATAAGAGTTCACATACAGTCAAACAATAGTGTATCAATGATGTCAGATTAACCATGGTGATCCTGTCTCTGCTAGGGACTGAAATGAACAGATCCAGCACGCACACTGCATTTCCATCCTGATGCACAGCCATGCCATTTGGAAACCAGCATTTCAGACAGATGTGTTGCTACTAAGGGTCTGGGACTGATCTGCAGTGCAAGAGTTGCCTTGGGTAGCAAAGCCCTTGTTCTCTCCTCCCAAAGAAAACTGAAACCAAACTGACACTTCAAGACTGGTCTTCAAGACTGGGCACAAAATCAAGAAAGCATGAGATATCGGAGCCACGGCTCCCAAATTAATCTTTAAAAGACTCCACTGGACCTAACTGCAATTTAGTGTCATTTTCTTTAATCTCAAAGTCCTAATTCACAATTAGCTGCAGTTAGAATATTATCGATAGAATATTTGCTCAAATTTGAAGATCAGACCTTTTAAGTAACTGTATTTTTCAAGCTTATCACTGCTCCCCTTGTGAAGTCCTGGGAAAATTCCAAGGTGGACAGTTTATATAAATCCTTTCTACATTTTTTCTCAGCTAGCTTCATGGGATGCAGCTTTACTTTACCTCTAAATTCTCACTATTTCACATTGGATGGGATTGATGGGATACATAAGCATCTAACAGGAACAACAGAAAGAGTTAATTATAAAACAGGGTTATAAGTCATCTTCTGGCTTATGAAATTATATAAGCATCATGTTCTATCACTTGATAAGTATGACAAACCTCCATTTGTAAAGTCAGGGACCATGATTTATCGGTGGATTGCTAGAGATAGGGTAGCATGGTTAGGTTGAGGTTGGACTTGATCTTGAAGGTCTTTTCCAATCTGAGCAATTCTATGATAACCATTTATGATATAACTTCATTTCCTCATGGAACATCACTGCACTGTATCAGTGCCACAACAATGACCATTTATCACACCCAGATAGACAGAAAACTGTTTTGAAACCTTTTTGACAAAGGAACAAATGGTCAACCAAGACCTGGAATACATGACTGAGAACTATGGTTCACATCAATTACGCCACACTGGCTTTAAAAGCAAACTAACACGGTGACATCCCTGGAATGCAAAACAAATCCCTCACAGTTTCTAAGCATTCAGCCCAGTATTTTGCATCCCCTAAGAAAATTTGACTACCTGTATATGTTTAGGAATATAGTTAGTCACTCCAGGATTAGGAGATGCAAGACAGTTGATTAAAGCAGCTGCAATGGAAGTGAAAACAAAGAAGCACTGTCAGTTGGCTTTCTTACTTGGACTACCAACTTGAAAATGTAAGAAGAAGCAGAACGTGTCGGTCTCATCACCCTGCTCAGCCCTTCTCACAGCCTCTCTCCTTCACCAAATGCAACACATTCAACAAACAGTTCGGAAATACTTCCTAAAACATGGAGCTCACAGGGGATGGAAGATGTTAAAACAGTTCTCAAGCTTTCTTCTGAAAGGTCTGGGTTCTGGGGAATGTAGAGATGTTTACCAGGACTTTAAAGCCACAGTGTCCATAGCACAATTACATTAGAACAATCACACAAACAGGGAGTGCATGAGTCAACAGATAGAGCCTCCATTTACACTTACCTCCTGCACATATACTGGAAGGCTCTGCAGCCAGAATTTCAATACAGGACTTCTTCAAAATCTAGAAGACAGAAAATAAATGTCATGAGATGTCTCAGAATCATTTCTCTCGAGGCACACAAATACAAAAGTTTGAGAGAGCACTTGTCATCAAAATGCTTAACTCAACACTGCAAGATGAAGACACAGGATAATCTTTCTTGATTTAAAATGGGCTTGTTCCCATTTAGATTAAGTTGGCAAGAAACTTATATCAAGCAGTATTTTTTCATAAGGGTTGGCACTGCTTTCAACCACTTTACATGTAGGCAATGATTTACATAAATACTTAAGCATCAGGCTTGGCAAACTACCTTGAAGTCAAGAGGACCACACTAGATTTGGTCACAATTTATTCCCATGCTATGTTAGAATTTCTCAGGCTGTTATTTGCAAAGAGCAGCCTTTTCCCTCCACCAAAAGCTCCATTTCTTCACTGTACACTGTCAGCAAACTTGTGACAGCATTTCTGAGCCCCTGTGAAAGCAGCAGCAGCTACCAAGAGTGGTAGGTGCTCGGGGCTGGGCTGAGCAGCCCCAACACAACACAATGCTGATCAAAATTTAGGTCAACTCTAAGAGGCAAGCAAATGTCAGCCAAGCATCGTGACTCAAATCCAACATGAAAATTATTTTCCCAGTGTTAAACTGAAACATCTGTAAGAAAAGAGAAACAACCAACACAATAAATACTGTAAGAGAGGATCTGTTGTATTATTATTTTTTTTAATCTGTAATCATGGCTCTCTGCCTCAAATATCTAATTGCATGGAGCTATGATTATTATTCCTTTAAACTTAAAAAGAAAAGTTTGAGTTACTCAGAAGAAGGGCTGGTAGAGACTGATAGGGTACCAAGGGATGGAGGGAAGCAGAACCATCTGAACCGCTGGCAGCCTGACAAGTGAGGAGAAAGAAGATTTGCAGGAACAAGATTACACAGGAACTGTCAGGAGGGAAAGAGAAAAAAAAATAGAGAAAGTCAACAGCTGAGAGCTGAGCAGAAAAGCATCAGAAGAATTTGAAAGGCAGAGAATGGAAATATAACAACAGCAACAAAAAAAAAAAGGGAGGACCCTAAGGACATTCTGCCAAAGTACCCCCACATAGCTAACTATCCATCCACATGGGGTCAGTCCTCTGCAGCACACTCCTTACTCAGTCCTGGATGATTCTCTGAAGATACAGCATTTTTCTCCCAGAGAGACAGGCAGGGCTAATAAACTCCACTAAGACTTTACATTTCCTCAACTATTTTTCCCCTCCACTGAAAAAATGTCTCATTTAAGAATAGACTTTCCAGATTTTCCCAAATTCCCCTTTAGTTTTGTCCCCCTCACCCTCAGCATCCCCCAAACAAAAAGTTTTAATGTATATTTCGTTTCTTAATTGACTTGCAGCAATAAAGTGAAAGAGGAAGGAAGCGAGTTGGAAATAAAAGCATTAAAAATGCAATAAATATTTTCATTAAAAAAAAAAAAGGAAACACAAGACTGAGTTTGAAATTTACAATTTCTATTCAGTTACATGCAAAAAAAAACCCCAAAACAACAGCAACATGCTGTAAGCTAGTGCAGATGGTAGGGTGGAAAGCAGGTGTCTCAAGCAGATGATGCAGAATTCCTTTGTAGTTCAGCTGAATTCATATACAAGGCTTTTGAGTCTTTGACTTTCTCTTTGGCTCTGACATAAAGTACTTGCAAAAGAAATGACTTTCATCTCTCCTTCACACAACTTTCATCCCTCCCTCCCTAACATCTGTACACAGTATATATATTTGCAGGCAATGTGTGAACAGCTAGCTCAGGATGAGTGCAGAAAAGCATCATTTCTCATACTCTGTCTATGATAGTCTATTTTCTCACACTTGGCCTATGATATGTTCACATAGAGTTCTCAAAAACGTTCTGCACTCAAATTCACACTGATCAGAACCTGTCCTGTCTTCATGCTGCTTCACGTTTCACTGCCTCCAGCACTCCTAACAAAGACATTGAGCAGGAGATGAAGTTGAGTTTCAGGTTTTCCTTCTCAGACTTGCTCTGTTTGCTTTCAATTGACAAGTCATGATCTGTAGAAGTTTTTTTCCACAGAAAAATATATTACAAAAGGAAAACGATAAACTACTGGAGTTTCTTCAACTTATTTCTCAATTTAGAGCAATCAGATGTCTGCTTTCTCTACCAGGTTCTTCCCTCGCTCCTAATAAACTCAAATAAATAAATATCCCACCATTAAACATGAGGGAAACAGAAACTTCAGCAGTGGTCGTCTCGGTGAGAGAAAAAAAAAGTAGATTAATAAAAAAATCACATTGGATTGCACAGGAGAGGAAGGACCAAAACCTACAGTGTACTGAATGCCTTCAGCTCTCCTTTTAAGACTCATGTTTCAGCATGGGGATATATTTTCAGCCCATATAAGCACAGTCCAAATATTTTGGTGGTGCTCAGGCAGTGGGATACAGTCCTGCATTAGCAGCACAGGGCAGGTCTCCTTGCAGCTGCTCACTGAAGACTTGCTGGCTCCCATGGGCTGGCTGAAAAGCAAGGGTAGGGCACTCTGAGACATGTGCAGACCCACCACCCTGAACAGCTTTGCTCAGCAGATGCAGACCCAGCAGAGAGCCAGCCTCAAGCCCTACCTCTCCCAGCTCCCACCCTCTTGGAGGGACCTCAAAGTCCACAGCCTCAAGCACTAATCTCTCCCAGACTCATCATCTTACATTCCCTTTCCCTGTTACATCAGCCAGTACCTAGTAGCCTAACCAATCCCTTTTTTCCATGGCTGAGCATCCTTCGCTATGCCAGCATTTATAAGAGAGTTTAAAGTGGTCCATGGCTTTCAAATCTCATGTCTCTTTCAACAGGAAAAGGCTCTCCTGTGAACATAACTACTATGTTTACACCAAGAAAGAGGTACTTTGCAGGTACAAAGGACCAAGACAGCTTGTTTTCTGGCTAGAACAAGAATCTACAGCCTCTTTATTTTTCTACAGAGTGGTTAATTTCCTTCTTGCCATTTCTTTCACACACCACCTCTCTACACAGCAATCACTTCAGTGCGAGGGACTACCTGCTTCATAGGATATGTGTTGGCATTCAGACTGTCTAGAAGGAATGAGAGAAAGCGTGATCCACATATGACAATGCTACCACACTATCAGCAGGAGATCAGACTCACTGCTGTGTAATTACTTCTTGTGACTCTCCTTTCCAGGGCTGATAAATCTCGCCTCTGTCAGCTGAAGTTCCTAGAGGCTGAAGTCTTCCTCTATCTTAAGCACAATTGGAAAGGGAGTCAGGACTGATTCTGGAATTCATTAAAAAGAGCTGCAAAGGGAATGCAGGCCTGGGAAGCAAAATAGAGCTTTTTATTGTTTTCTTGCTTTCTTAAATGAGATGCAACACCTGATTGAGACCGTAGCCCCATGCTTGGACAGCATCTGGAAAGCTAATACACAAGGGATTCCATCTGCATGCAAAAGAACTAGGGAAAACTGTGCCTGTGCTGTGGGAGCACGTTTTTCACATGGTATTATGTGGTCAGGATAGTGTGTAACTGCCGTAAACACAGAAATCTGAGACCCCCTGGTGAACCTACCCTCCTCAGATTCAAGTGGAAAGTTATATATTACGTCTGTGTTATATCAACTAAAAAAAGCCTGTACCAAAATGAGCAAAACACATGTCCCTAAAAGGATTTCCCGTCCCTCTTTGTAGCTGTGGGAAGCAATATAATTAGAATAATTATGAGCAAAGGAAAAGAAAATCTATGAAAGTGATCTGAAAACATAATGTCTTGCTTTTCCTGCTCAGGCAAGGGAGGCCCTGGTCAAAGTTAAAACAGAATAAGGCTACTCAACATCTTAAGAACTAGAAATAGAGATGTCTTATGAGGCTCTATTGTTTGCCAGTAGAGACCACAGAGCCATTTGCATGACTTGTACACAAGGAATAGGAAAGGAGTCAATCCAGGCTGCCTCTCTCTTTGCCAGTGAACTGCTAGCCTTCCATCCATTCGTATGCACCAGCTCCTACATGCTGTGCCCAGTCCTGAAAGGAAATGCCAGCAGTTGATCAGTCTGAATTGGGAAATACGTGTCTGAGGATAAAAAACAAATGAACAAAAAAAAAACCACACTGGGAGATTGAGTGTAGAAAGGAGATTTTTCAGGATTTTGGCTCACAGAGCAGCACCCTTTCCCACATTTTGGGCAGGTGAGCAGTGCAGCACATCCATCAGGACAGAAATAACACTAATCAAACAGGAATACAGAGACCAAAGAGTGCTCTAATCTCCCATATAGAGATGCCCTAACATGTCTGTGCTGACTGACTCTGTGGCCACCATTGTACAGACGGTCCCAAAGTGCACTCTAAATTCAATCTGGTGCCTCATCCCAAGGAGCAAAATGCATGAAGGTTAAAATATCTGGGCTCAATGCTTCCTCTGCTGTGATCTGTTTATAAACTCAATCTTGAAGTACCAATACGAGCACCAATTAAGATTTCTTTGGATGCAGCAATTGAGTGATTTTCTGGTCGGCAGTGGACATAGGAAGACCAAATCTTTAACTATCAGGTAACACAAATTCTAACACACACACACGCAAATATATGATTAAAAATACTTACAGAATCAATGATTCCCTGCAGGGCTTCAAAACCATCATTCACTGGAAAGACATGATCTTTGCTGTCAGCAATTCTCGCCAGCTGACAGAGTGGTGAAAGTAAATAAAACAAATGCAAGGAATGAGGTCAGTTAGTCATCAGGCAGCACATGAAGAGTTAGTTCTTCAGACTCATTCATTTGCAAGTAAAAAACCAAATACCATAAGTACTCTGCATGGATTGCTAATGGATTACCTTTTGTGTCAGGAAAGAGACTGGACCATTTGTAGTTAACATTAAACATTAAATACAATGCATGGACATACTGAATTTCATGACATTTAGAAATAAGTCATTGTCTTGAGTTAATGGGAAAACAGTAGAATACTAGAGTTACTAACAGAGATGAATCTTTTTTTTCCCACAAAACTGAGATATTACCTCATAAGAATTCATGTTTTAACCCTTTCCTTTCATGGAACTACGCAACAAAAGTAAAGTCCCCACAACCTCCTTCTGTCTACAGCTTGTGCCAAATGGACTTGATATTCCTGTGCCTTTTCCCTGCTTTTTCCCCAACAATTGACAGCAATCGTTGTGGCACATGGGCAGAGGGACACTGCACACAGGGAGGTGAAGGTAGAAGGGGCTTAAAAAAACATCAGCGCTCAGACCAACGCACATCAGGTGGACACTTCAGACTGTCAAGCAGTCAACAGTGAGGAAAGAGAAAGTGAGTTTGGATTTTGTGCCTGTGCCAAATGCCTTTGCCAAATATTCCAGTAGACACAACGAACACTCGTTTACCTGGGTTTCATTGAAGTCTTTCACACCAACACAATACACTGTTGCTCCCAGCTCTCGTGACCGATTGGCCTGAAATAAGGAATGAAGGGATGATATGAACACAAATGGATGCTGGCTTCTTAAAGACCTTACTTGTGAATTTAGGCTTTCTCCATAAAAAGAACAATGAGATCCTTGCTCTGAAGAGAGCTTTAAAAGCTTTTCTCCCTGATTCTGCAGAAACAGATGCCTTGCCTGTGGCAGGGAGGTTGGAACACGATCATCCTTGAGGTCCATTCCAACCCAAGCCATTCTATGACTTCACAGTATTCAAGGGAGTACATCATTTTTTTTTCCATGCCTGTATATGAAATTGCACTTACTATTCAAAAAGCAACAGTTCTAAATGCTGTTTCTTGTGTAAATGTGAATGAATTAATTTAATGATACTCATTGGAACAGGAACTTTTTTTAATTAAAAGTTGTTAAAAGAACTTCTTTCCTATGAACATATGAACAGACTCAGTTTTAATGAGTCAGAAATACTGCTACTGTAAATGTTTCTCTTTAAGATTCACGTCTGCAAAAAACAAAAGCTGGCAACCCTGCCCATAACAGGGAGGTTGTAACTAGATGACCTTTGAGTCTCTACCATCTCAAGCCATTCTATGATTCCATTAAAGGATTCAATAAGTTTTGTCTCTAGGAGAAAAGATTTCCTCTATATTTTACCTTTGAAGCAGCAGAACTAGCCATTTTGCCTTCTCTCTGGCTTAAAATGTGCAAGACTTACCTCCCTCTCAGAGTAGAAAAATAGGTCTTCATGGAGTTCTCCATCTGTCAATGCAATGATGACACTTGCAGTTCTGTAACCTAAATACACAAACTTCTTTAGTCCCATGTTTTGAGTTACATTTTTCAAATTAGCATAGAAAGCATCTTACTAACAAGCTGCTAGACTGGAAATGGTTACCATTATTCCCATGCCCTTATTCCCTTCAGCCAACCAGTTTTCAAAAGACATGAATTTCTGCACACTCTTTCCATTTGGGCTTCTACCTACACCACCAGTTTTAGACCAAACTCCTTTGAGGTGCCAATGATTTTTAACACAGAGTTTCTCATAGCTATTTGAGTATTTCAGACCAGCACATCAGGCAGCAAGAAAAATTAAGCAAAGTGTTCCGACCTATTAGTTCCTGATTTTAATATTGCTGTAAATTCAAGAAATCCAGAGTGTTTCAGCTTGTGATGAAAAGCTGAATTGGGATTTAAATAGATATGGTAGGAAAATGACCTATATTCTTCACTCTCTCTATGTAACATGAACTCAATACCATGATTAAACATAGCTTTTACAAGTTTATATTAATTTTCAGGAGCATACAAATAGAATTCAATCATATTTCTGGCAACAGACTTATGGACTTAACAGTCTGTGGGAGCTCTGTAGATATAACTTGCACACTTATTGAAAGTTAATGGCAAAGCACTAGGAAAGATAAAGTAGATGGGCCAACATCGGCTTGAGGACCCAGTTGTACACTGCTTCTTCAATCTGTTTTTGTGTGGCACTCTGTTTACATGCCACATGTAATACAAGCATGTAAAAACATTATCAGCTCCCAACAGAATTACTGTTGGTATCTATTCCATTCTGCTGCAGTTGGATTTCATAGCTCTGTCCCAAAGCTTTGTTTCATTCATGAGTGGCCCTGTAAAAGCACTAGCACTGGTTTTGTACTCAGACATCTGGTCTCCTGTGTTTTGGTTTCCAAGACGTTTTATTTCTTCTTTGTGATTTTATGCTAATTACAAGGAAGAAAGGAGAAATATTTTGGAAGTGTTTGCACATAACATTGCATGTGCTAATTTCTTGTTGAAAAAATGCATTTACTGAAGAGTACCCCCAAGTACCCATGCTTCAAAAGGAAGAAGAAATGGGTGCCTGAGTCCTCAAGCAAAAAGGACATAACGTACCATATCGTTTTAACACCAGTAGGTACCTTCAGTCAGTCAGGCTTCTCACTTTTTGCCTGAGAAGCACTTATTCCAGCTCTGGACCCTTAAAGCTCTATCTGTCCTTTTTTTTCCTCATCAGGAGCGACTACACTGAAGAGCATTTAATTCCTGTAATAACAGGAGCCACCCCCTACTTTCTTGCAGCAAAGCTGCATTTCAAATCAATTAAAGGTATAGGTCAAGAAGGAAAAACATTTAATGGATCAGGAAAGTCTCTCACCATGAACATTTTCATAGTAAATCTGTTCACTTGCCTGAAATTAAATCAGAAGATTATTAGCAATAAATAAAAATCCTGTGGGCATCTACACATGCACCAGAAAGAAAGAGAAGATGGCAGTGAGGATGTCATGATTGTAGCCTACAGATGACCTCTTATTGGCTTCACAGAACAAGTTTCTTGCCTGTGACTTTCACCACATGACCTTTTCTAAAGCGTTAACTCAAAGGACCACTGGCCAGTCATTATCTCCCACTACTCCACCTGGAAATCACATTCAAGGTCCATTGATATACTCTTTCCAGCATTTCTAGATTGACTACTCCAATTAGAAACAAACCAACTGCAAAAAGAAATTCATATGCTTTCATCTCCTGCTTTAACTACTCACAAGTGTGTTTTGCAAGGCAGAAGGACAAATGTTTCAATGTCCCAAAATTAAGAACTAAAAAGCTGCCAGAAACATACTCAGTGTATAAATATCCATTTCCTTTCAAATTTTAAATTTCATTACTGTTTTTGTCACCTCAATTTTTGAGGTGTGTTCAGATACGTTTTTCAATTAACAGTTTCCCAATCCTCAAAAATTCACATGTAGTACAGAATGGAAAGGAGTTCAGGATTTCCCCTAATGGAGTTTAGACACACTCCTGACCTTGTAAAATACATAGGAGACTGGAACAGGCAATAACTGTTGAGTAGCATTGCTTGTCCACAACAGTGAACAGGTTACGGTCATGGCCTCAGATCCCAACCAACTCTAACAACCCAGACACAGCTTAAAGACATGCTAACATGCATCTAGTTACCCTTTCAAATCCTTCATGCATATATGTGTCACCTCCTGGAAGGACTTTCTGAAGCTCTTCTAGACCCTGGCGTATCTGTTCCCTGAAATGAATGCAGATTAACTGTTATATCCAGAAATCCACTGTATCAGGACTTAATAGCCTGGTGAAGACACGCACGGCTGAGTCAGATAGAGATGAGAAAAAAAAAAATCAACTCTATGTTTATATAGGCTAAGGTTATGTCTGGATACTTTTCTAAGGATGTAGAAAATAGAGCAGATATTTTTATGGATATTCCCACAGCCCAGAGAATGACATGACAACCACTTCTTCATATACATTTCTCTCCAAATAGATATTCCCTGTGCAGCCCTGGTCAAACCTCTCTTGCAGAAGTAGAGCAGCTGACTTGCACATGGCTCATATTCCTCACCTGTGCTTGCTGATTTGACTGAGCAAATTAATCAAAAACCCGCAAAGTCCAATTCAATGGATGTATATCTGTGTGGGTAGTGGATGAAGGAAGTGAAATTGTTTAGTCTGGAGAAGAGAGAGCTCAGGGGAGATGTTATTACTCTCTACATCTCCGAGAAAGAAGGCTGTAGTGAGATGAGGGTTGGCCTCTTCTCCCAGATAACAGTGATAGGATGAGAGGTAATTACCTTAAGTTTTGCCAGGGGAGGTTCAGGTTGGATAGTAGGAAAAATTTCTTCTCCAAAAGAGTGGTCAGGCATTGGAACAGGCTGCCCAGGAAGGTGATGCAATCACTGTCCACAGAAATGTAGATGTGGCACTGAGTGACATAGTTTAGTGGGCAGAGTGGGGATGTACTGATGGTTGGACTATCATCACCATCATGCCTATAGAATCACTGAGATTGGAAAAGACCACTAACAGAGTCAAACTATCAGTCTATCCCCACCATGTCCACTAACCACGTCCCTCAGAACCACACTGATCCTTTTCTTGATAACTCCATGGACAGTGACTCCACCACTTATCTGGGCTTCTTCATGCTGACTGACCACATGGAGCTATGGGGAAGGTTAAGAAAGTTTTGCCACATTTCCAGCTTCTCTACTAAAACAGCAGCATTGGCTAATGGTCTGGAAGGAAGCCCACCCCTTGTTTTTCAGACCTCTGATAAAAAGCCAGCAGCTCTCCAATTCAGCAGGCTTTTGACTAATACCATATCAATATCCTGTTCCCAGTCGACATTTCTAGGACAGCTGCGTAAATATGAAATACATTTCCACATGGGAAACATACATAGCAAGCCTCATAGCTTAAAGCCTTAGGAGACAAGAGATCTCTCCAACAGGGTATGCTCCCAGGGTGAGAGAAAGACAGAGGCAGGAGCAGGTTTTCTCTGGCACCAACTTACAGATGGTTAATTCTCTTTTAACTTATTGATGCGGTAAGTGGCAGGAGACATTTAGGCTGGCTGGTTTTAATGACATTTTTCAAGGTTGGTATGTGTGTGGACTGCTCTTTAGGAAAGTGGCCAGTTTCCTATTCATTTCTCTATAGTAGCTGCTCTGGTATGCAATTTCATAGACATCCAATATGTAAAACACATGCTGACTTATACAGTCTACACATGTGTTACATATATCTTTGCTCCACGTGGCAATGAAGCTAACAGAGGAAGCAATAGTGATTAAAGGATCTCATCAAGCTCTTCTTGAAGGCAAAGTAAAAAAATATATACATCAATCCCATAGATTTTGCTGGGATTAATTTGGGGATCTGCAAGGGAGCAAGAAGAACATGCTTCAAAACATGACAATCAAACTGTCATTGCCAAAAATACACACTCTTGCAATCCATCCTAAGCACTCTGCCTGTTTTCAGGCATCTCAGAAGTCATTCTCATCTCTACATCAAGAGAATGGGAATCCTGTCCTGTTTTCAAGTTTGTTTTTATGGAAAGGGAGTTTTAGTTATTTGTTTGCAGAAAAAAAAACACCTCCCTACAGATGTTCCAAAGGTAATGAGGCCCTGGTTTTTTGACAGCAGCCTGAAAATGGCTGGAAAGCAGACTCCCAGTTATAGAGCAGTTTCTGGGTTTAAAACTCAGTTGCTGAAAGAAAGATGTTTAAAAGATAAAATTTAGAAGGCAGCTTCTGCTTTAAGAGACCTTAGGGCATTCTAGCAGGAATGAGTGCCATGTGTGAAATGGGCAGGTGATTTAATTCACTTGAGAAGAATGAAGATGTCTCCGTGTTGTTAGCTGTGAGCTGGAGATCACTGAGCAAGGAAGATGCAGAACCACTTCTAAACATCTTACCTGTCTTCTGTTAATCTCATCAGAATCGTTCCTCTGGTTGAAAAAACAATAAAGGACATCCTCAGCTGAGGGCTAGAAAAAGAGAGACAACAAAGGTGATTTTGGTGGTCCAGACTGCAGCCTAATGTTCGTGTAATATCAAAACTCAAAGGGCTCTGATTGCTACCAAGATTTCAACTCAACAAGACAGGACTGAGCAGCAAATGGGGCCTTGGCCTGGGCAGCCTTAGCCAAGGAAGACCATGAGGAATATGCCACAATCAACCAGCTCAGAAGCAATGAGGGTTCCCTGTCTGCAAAAGTATAATTTGTTCAATGGAAATCAGGCTGGAGAGAAAGATCCAGTTAGATTATCTGCTCCTGTGTCATACAGGACAGGAACTGAGGGAAGTTCAGGAACAATTCCAAAGTAATTAATGGCTGATATGAGAATCATATTAAGAACCTCCACCAGGTGAGTTCCCCAGGGGGAAATCAGTGTGCTCATTGACACATTTCCTTGTTCAATTATCTACAAACTAGTACTCCTTACCTTATGAACTTGCGGGCCAAATGTTCCACAAAATGATATATTTCATTCCAGTGATGCAGGACACTTCCTGATCTGTGGGAAATGATGATTACAGGACACATTTAATTGCACATTTAATTGTAGTTTTCCAAGCCTAATGCTTTGTTACACATTGCTCGGTGAGTTATTTCATTGTATTTTGTTTAACACTCGCCATTCTCATTCTTCCTTTTAAAATACATTAAAATGTAAATTACATTTCCTACTTAACTTTGAAAAGCAAGAGTAATTTATGCTCCGTGCAAGTGTTTGAGGCTATACTTCACAATAACATATGGCAGTGATGTTAGACCTCTAGCACAGCCTTAAACAAATAATCTCTGTGTTAGTAAAAGCCCGCCTCCTTGCACTGTCAGATGAATTCAACCAACTCATTTACCATACTGTTGTGCAGAGCTTTTTGCTCAAGCATATTCTGGGAATGAAATGCATTTGGAGGAACAGATTCCTAAGCCTCTCTAGCATTTCCACTGTGCTAGAGACTATGAGAAGTAATATACCTTTAGTCCACATTTTGGCTGTTGTTTCCCACTCCGTCATAGCTCAACTCAAGGCGAAACACAAACCAATGTTGCTCCCCATGAAAATAAACTATGGATTTGGATGGGATTGGACTATTCTTCATGTTGTAAGAACCAGGAAAAAATGAGATTAACTAGAATCTTCCAGCAGTAAATGCACCTTCTGGCATAAACATTTATATGAATATTGGAATATTAATATTGGGGAAAAAAATCCTTCCTAGAATTGGAAAATGTGTCATCACTCATTTCTATTCATTGACTACAATTAAAAATATTTATAGGGGAAAAACAATTCCAGTTTTAACAGAAAACTCCAAAAACTGATTGATCTGTAGCCTGAGAAATGTGAATATTTGAGAATGTTTTTTCACTTCACAGAAAGAAAAGGCATCTGACCTGCCTCTTCTCTAACTCTGGGCTGAGAATCTAAATGAATACCCACAAATAGATTCAACCACGTTCTACACACCTGGCACAGACAACCCCTGTATAGCTGCAAATACCATTACTTCACTTCCTAGAAGTACTGCAAGCATGCAAACCACATTGTACAGGTTACATAAATTTTCTTCTCTATTCTCCCCACACATGGTTCTCATTTACAGCCATTCAGTAAAACCCTTCACCCTATCCACTTGCTCTATGATACCTCAAGTCATTCTTTCTCTGTATGACCCCATAGGTCTGAAGGCAGCCACAGATGGGAACACGCAATGGGAAGCCTTGCACATATGCTCCACCTGGATAAAGAGTGAACAAAACTGGTCCTCTTTACACTGAAGAGATACCATTGCACCTCTTTAAATAAAACCTTGCAGACAACCCCGTTTTCTTTCTGTAGCTGAAACAGATGGCACAGGATACTCAGTCATGGGAAAATGCTAATACTTCTGTGTTTCTTGTGTCGTCAGGGAAGAGACACGAAATCTTTTGTTTTCTATCAAACAAAGATTTGCAATCATTACATGTTCTCCAACCACATGCGTATCAGAGCGGGCCAAATAAGTGTCCTTCTTCACTGCAGGGGAGTTAGACTGGATGAACTTTAAGGACCCTTGCAGTTCAAGTGGTTCTATGATTCTTTGGTCTTAATAAATTAAACCACACTGACAGTGAGAAAAATCGATGTCTTATAACAGATGAAGAATGATCTACACTAGGATTTGCTCTCAAACAACAACAAAAAAAAACTGTGTCCAAATTGCACTAATTTGTATACTAACAGAATGGAGACACTCAAAGCTCAAATCCAGTTGCAAATTCCACTCAAATGCATGGAATAACTATGAAAAGTTGAATTTGACACACCTCAGTCCCATCAATGCCAAATAATCTCTGAGAAAAGGTCTGGAAAAATGGATATTTATTGTCTTTATGTGGTGAGGCATAAAATAAACACTTGACATTGTGGCAATGGGTGCATCAGCCTCCAGAAGACAATGAAGTCACGACTTCATAAACCACTTACTACATCCCTCATTGAAATATAGGTAGCTTTTGACCAAATGCAATTATTCCTCCCACTTTGTTACAAACCACTGAACAAAAGTTGGCCATCAACTAAAATTGCTGTTACTGCAAAGCACCTGAGAATGAGATCCAGCCACAGAGTACGTACGGTATGTAGGTCGTCATTTAAAACTCTTGCCATTTTCCACGGCTCTGAAGTCATGCATTTTTTTAAACAGCACTTGCCAGAACAAAGCTTAAAAACGAATTGCTCCACTCTGTAATGTGCCAGTCTACAGCACACCCTGTTTACATGTCTGCGTTTGTGTGTTCGTTCTGCTTTTTCTAAATTGTTTGGGCAATGGGAACCTTCTCATTTGTCTAATGACACCAGAAAGAAATGACCTGATGTTCAAGGGCAGCAGAAGGTTTTCTCTCCTATAAGGAAGCTCCGTATCACTGTGACAATCATAACCCCACAAGTGGAAGAGGGTTTCTGCTTTCAGTTACAAAAGCACCAAAGTGGGGTAATTGTAATAACGTACAATTATTCTTCATCTCTACCAGAGAGAGTTTAAAAGCAGATCTCAAAATGAAGGTTCACACTTCTGTTGATCATAGATCCTTTCTTTTAGCACATAACATTTTCCATCTGCAGGTGGACAATTTTCAGTCCACTTGCAGTTCATTTCTCTATCAGATCAGTCCAAGGTCTCAATGGGCATAAGACACCAATGATATTTAGACATCGACTGTACTTAGAAGAAATATTTTGATAAAAAATACATTTTCTCAAAGATATATCAGACCATGTCACTTACGCAGCCTCTCCTAAGGCATGCCAAGAATTTTAAGTAGGAGAAATATTCCTAAAGCCTAACTGCAAGGCAATGAAAGACAAATTTAAGGTTGTTATGTCTTCATATTCCCAAGGAAAAAGATGATAATCAGCAAGTCAGGGCTGTGAGGCTGAAAGCTTGATGCAGTAAAGTTGCAATTTAAGAAAAGATTTTACTGAGAATGCCAAATCCTCTTGCTGGAGAAAAGCCCAATAAGTGGAAATTAAGAATAAGTAAGCTATTATGCCTTTAACAAGAGAATGATACCTTCTGTGGTCAACTGTGCTGGGATTTTGAACATCTAAATTCAATCCAAGGCAGAGACACTCCACATGGCTCAGTGTTTCCAGAGGAAAGGAGCCATGTGCTAGGCCAGCAGGTGCCTTTCTCCTACCCACACACTATAACCCCAAAGCTGTAGCAACTCAAACTGTCTTAATTTGTCTTTCTTACACTTTAAAAACCCCTTATTTCCATTTTTCCCATTGTATCTTCTAAGCAAACCCACAGCAGTATTTTTAACTCACAACAGAGATGAATACAGAGCCAAGGGCACAAACTCACAGAACGCCTTGGGTTGGAAGAGACCTCAAAGATCACCCAATTCCAACCCAATGAGCACTGCAGCAGACAGAGGTACGTACAGACACCTGATTCAGACCGACATTGATCCGAATTCTCCTTAAACTTCCACTTTTGGATCAACTCCAAAAAGTCTCCTAGCTGTCAAAGGTGGCATTGACCCAAGAAGTTTTGCAGCATTGTTCTACTGAGCACTTGAAAAAATAGCACACGTGAGCTGAAGGGTCACCCCTGTCTTTCCAAATACTTCAGCAGCAACTCTAGGAAATCCAGATAGCGCATAGATTTTAGTGAGGTGATGCAAACACTTTATCTTGAGCTGAACTTCATGTGAGACAACCCACTAAGCTATCATCAAACAATTACAGGGTTTATAGAGGTCCAGCTTAGAGCAGTGCAATAACCCCCATACCCAAAACAGTTTGAGAATGTTCATTTTTACCTGACTTGCAGGGGAAACATAACAAATAAACAAGCAAGCATGGACCAACCACTCTGTGATTCTGTAATTACTGTGGGACATCAAACAGTAACGTGCAGAGTGCAGCTCCCTTCTACCACTTGTACTAAAGAACAGAATTATGGAATTGTTGAATGGTTAACGCATTGGAAAAGACCTCTAGAAGAATTCAATTCAACTGTCCAGCGATTGTCAATATTGCCTACTAAATTATGCCCCTCAGCACCACATCCCCACAATTCTGCAACACCTCCAGGGACAGTGACTTCACCACCTCCCTGGGCAACTTGTTCCAGGGCCTGACCACTCTTTTGAAGAAGCTTTTTTTATTAATGTCGAACCTAAACCTCCCACAGCACAGCTCCCTCTCACCTTTGCTTGCTTCATTTTGCCAAGGATCTGTTAGAGCCAAGTTTTCTTTCATATGTGTACAGTTCCATGCTACTATTCGCACATGCAACAATCAGGAGCGTAGGAAATAATGCCTTTGACATACAGTGGATACAGCATTGTCCCACTACTTCTTCATTCTTCTTTCTTAATTAAGATTCTATCTCATCTCACATCCAGGCTGCAAAATGTTTGGCGTCATGGAGGTGCCCAAGGCCATGAATAGAGTCTGCAACAGTCTGACCTGGTAGAGGGCAACCAGCCTGGGGCAGAGGCTGGAACTGGATGATCTTTAAGGCCCCTTCCAACCCAACCATTCCATGATTCTATGATCTTCTGCCATTTGTTTCACCATCATTCAGTGTACAAGTGGCTCCAACCATGACTGAAACCACCCAGCACTGCAGAAAAGCAAGCAGAAACAAAGACGTGCCATGTAGGACCAGATGACTTAACAAGACAAGCAGGATGTACCTTCCATAATGCTGGGTTCATCTTAGAATCATAGAATAATTAAGGTTGGAAACATCATTAAGATCATCTTGGTACAGTTACGAGGAATGCTCAGCACCCTGTATGATAATACACAGGATGTAGTCAAAGTAGCAAGTATCAGATAACTGCACTCCAAAATAGCTTGCTGTAACACCCCATACCCTCTTTATTAATTACTTTTACAATCATAACCAAAGGGAAATGGACCGATCCAGTTTTAACTCATGTGATCACAAGTCCTTCACTGAACCTGTTGTCATGGAGCTCAGAATATCAAGTTGGGTGTTTGTGTGTGCAACTCTGCCTTAACTCTTCCAAGTTGCTCAGAGAGAGATGGTGGATGCCCTGCCCCAGAGGCAATCAAGGTCAGGCTGGAAGGGACTCTGAGCACTTTGATTGAGATGGGGGTGTCCTGGTTTATTGCAGAGGAGTTGAACGAGATGGCCTTTAAGGGCCTTTCTAACTCAAATGATTCTGTAATTCTATGATTACTTGCAAGAGGAGCACTCACACAGTTCAGGAAGCAACAGTGAAGGCTTAATGAAAGCATGCAAATGCACACACACATTAAAGATGTGGTGGTGGTACAAGAGCCAGCACTGTGACAAGGACAGCATACAGGGTGCTAAATGGATTTCAGTAGTCTCTAAATCTAGCCAGGCACTGAGGCAAAGGGTCAGGAGAGGGCTCCAGCACTAGTGAGTCCCAGGGCTGTGTTTATTGTTGTTCTATCCTCCTCTGATCCCAGAAAGTTGCTTAATATTTTAATGGCTTTCTTCCACCATTGCAATTAATGCTTTATGTTTCAAAATCTAAATCTGCTGCAGGACCTTTATCACCAAAGCTCACAATTTTCAAAGCTAATTCTAATAAAAATAGCTTTATTTTAATTTCTCATTTTGCCTGAAGATCTCTGTAGTTATTCAAGACTTCAGCAACACCTTCGAAGACATTCTCTAAACTAGAAAGCAGAAAATCCAAGCTAAATATGAATGCTTACGACCTGGAGTTTGATGATCTTTAAGTTCCCTTGGAATCACCTCCTGCACAACTCCTAAGTCTCTCCTTGGCCAGAATGCAGTATATAAAATACAGTTCACGCCAGCTGATGAACACCATTGACTCCTCCAAATTCCACTGGAGACCAATGCACTTTTTACACCAATGGACTTCATATCAGATTCTGTCCATTTCTGCACCCTAAATAGGGAACCTACCACTGATTAAGCAGGACTTTTTTGATATTTTGATATACACACTGAGTACTTTGAGCCTGTGTACATAAAGTTTGTGTCAAGCTTTGTATTTCCACATAAATTTCCTTGAGCAAGCCTAGAAAGTCATTACTTCAGCAACAGGACAGCACAGAGCTTGAAATAATAGCTCAAAACTATTAAAGAGTACATCCATCAGATTGGATAAGACCTCCCGTTCTGCCTCAACTTCCAGAAGAAATCAGCTTGCAAAAGCTGTCAGCAGTGTAAATCATGCTTTGTTTTTCAGATGTAGCAACAGAAGCTGTAGGTGTCCCTGGTCACTGCAGGAGAGTTGAACTAGATGACCCTTTAGGGTCCCTTCCAACTCAACTCTACGATTCTATGAATTATTCCAGTTATATGCAGAATGACCAAAGCAACACCAAGCAATAGACAAGAGGATCTCTCCACTGAATTGAGTAAAACGAAAATAAAAATCTTTCCCCTGGAGCATTAGGACAACTGACACAGTGACATACCCAGCTCACTCAACTCAGTCTTACATTTTACCCAGTATTCTCTAATAAAGCGTTATGTAATTCCAAGTAATTTCTACAAATGGAATGTGGCTGCTACTGCAAAACATCTGAGGATCAGACAGAGAGCTCCTGGCAACTCAAAATACTTTCCTGTCTCTGAAATTTATGGTTAAAAATGCCAGTGCTATGGCTCAGGCACATATTGTGCTCCAGTATTTCCAAATGTGAGGTTCAAAGTAACGACTCTTAATGAAGGAATTTACCAAAATCGTTTTAACCAGTACTTTTAACACTTTAGTTTATTGCATTGCTTCAATGGGATGCTTTCCAAAGCTCAGCTCTTATCTATTTCATGATGCTCCTAGATAGGCACAGTTACCACAACCAGATCAGAATTAGTGATATAGAAGTGAGCGGGCAGTTATCTCCAGCACAAACAGTTAAGCAGTCAAAATATGCGTTTGATTAACAGGAAACAAAGAAAATGTGACTCAGCCCAGAGAAAAATAATGTTGTCTTTTGAAATAAAGCAGTCTTGCTGTTTTCTATCAAAATGGTCAAAATTGGACACTTTTAAAGAAGGCTGCCACTTCTCAGAGCCCTGTGTTTACCTGCTTGGACCAGGACGAATGGGGCAGCAACAGATCTCCAGGCAAGAAAGTATATTCTCCATGCTTTCAGCTGCAGAATTAGTGCTGCAGTACCATCTCCCCAGAGTGCTCAGCTATCACTGCTGGGGAAATCAGTGCGAATGGGGTCCCACTCTTCATCCCAAGCACAGAGGAAAGGTTTGATATCAACCACAACAAAATTTCTATACTTATTTGTTTTTCAAAGCACACTAGCAGTATATGCTACAGCCACCAAAGTTACCACCACCACAGTAGTCTCACAGTCCCCAGGGGACAAAGTGACTTCTCCACAACCAAAGAAAACCCCAGCATAAGGTGCTCCAGTACTGTAAGTGCTTCAGTACTCCAGCTCATACTGCTGTGAAATAGAAGGATAGAACTGACTTACTTGTCCAGAATGAAGTACAAATCAAACCCTCCATAGCAGGCAGGACCCCCATTCTCTCTCTTCCCACTGTGTCCATCACACACCAGAAGAAAAGTTGCGAAGAAGAACCACTTGAAGCCAAATCTGGAGATGCTTTGCTTTGCAATGGCCATTATATCCAGAGAAGACGAGAGAGAAAAAAAAATGTCTTCCTTTAATCTCCTTTATTTCACAGCCTTCTCCCCAAAAGCCATTCAATACCCTTTAAATGCATAGACAGGTATTTTACTCCTTAAAACTCCACTTGCAACAGCTGTCCTCAGGATTTGCAAGGCTTCCCCCCCTTGTTTCCCTTGCACTTCTGTTTCTTGGTTTCAGATTTCAAGATGCACAATACTGTATTTCACTTTTTTTTTTTTTAAAGGGACTTTGACCCTTACTCTCCCTTACTTTGAAAGCACCACCGTCGATTCCCAACAGGAGCACAGACCTTGCTTTATCACAGACTTCAGCAAAGACAGGGAGGGTTTGACCCCCTCCCCACCCTTAATTATTATTGTTATTATTAAAGATCTTAAGTTTTATATTTCCTTAGCAAAAAAAAAAAAAAAAAAAGGGGGAAAAAAATAAAAAATAAAAAAGCAGCTCAGAGAATGCCACCTACTGGCGAAAACTCAATGTGACTGAAGTCTCTGGATGGAAAAGACATCATCGCTGCACTGAGCACACGAAACGAGGTTTGGAGTAGGAATGTATAAGCAGATTGCTGACAGCACTCACGCAATGCCAATATCTGAGTTAGAGGGATAAAGACTTAAAACCTGGTGCAATGTAGGAGAAGTCAGAGAGAAACTACACCTGAATTCATCCTTTGTGTTTTCTCAGTCTAGAGAAATCCCATGCTTATGACCATGCTTTCCTTTGCTATCCTTAGCAAGCTTGATCCAGACACCAGGGGCTGAAACCTCCCTCTTCCTGCAGACCTTGCCAGGAGATTCATCTTCTCAGCCTTCTTCCAAAAACAGCACCAAAACATTGCAAGACAACTCCAAAACAACACTGCTCCCAATTCAAACCAACCCTCAATGCAGACAAGGGCTACAGTGGAATGGGAGCACCCATTCTTCCCACTTGAATGCTTTCAGGAGAAGAGGGTATTTTATTTCTTTTTAGTTGTATTGGAACTAGATGGTCTTTGAGATCTCTTCCAACCCAAGCCATTCTACAATTCCCTCTTATTTGTCCCTGACTCCAAAATGAACAAATAAGTAAGAATTTATAATGAAATAAAAATACTGTGCTCAAGAAAATAATTCTAGCCTGAATCTAACAGTAGGAAACAATGATGCAGATCAGTTTCCCTGTGTAGCTGTGCATTCAGGCTGACAGAAAGCCCCACAGAGCTTGGAAACAAGACAAGTGAGAATTCAGATGAAAAGAGCTGTTTGTGAGGTGGTACACTGTGATTTCTGCTACAGCATCAGTATGGTTTAGGGAAAGTCCTCCTCGTCTCATGTGATATAGGACAACAGACCCACTTACACTGTATATCCTCTTAAGGACACTTTTAGTGGGCAGTACTGGTGGGTGGATGGTTGAGCTAGAATCTTAACGACCCTATGATTCTATAACAAGGCTGACACCCAGTGGCCAAGAGTTGCTTTTTAATTCCTTGGATTGCTCTTAACTGTTCAAGGGAACCAGATCTCTCTGCTCTCTTTATTTGACTTCAGCCTGCTTTAAACTTACTTGTCTCTGCTGTAATGTGTAATGCTGGAGTGGGTTTTTCTTCTGGTTGTTAGAGTTCTTTCTACTGCTTTCTTATCAGGAGCTGCTAATTCTTTGCATCTGTATTTAACCTCTTGTTGAAGAGGAATACAAAGCTCAGTGGCTAAATATATTGCTTGTGAAGTATTAATAGCCCATGTCTCAGCAATCCTGGAATTGGACCAAATATTGAAGAAACAGTTATGGCCATCTGGATTTTAGCATTTCTGAGGATCAGGTGGCTGAAACCTCCCTTATCAAGTGGATTAGCTCCAATAAAAAGCCTTCTAAGAACTTGAGGCTCAAATCTGTAAACACTCTAATGACCAACTCCCTCCACAACACAGGATTCCCATACCATGTAACTAGTAAGAATGCAAACTCAGTATTCTCTTTATCAGTATGCTGATTTTGATATTGAGATTAGACAGTGGTATTAATTAACCTTAATTAAATCATGAAACAAGCCTAACTAATATACTATTGACTATCTAGAAACGTCTAACCCTTATTTGATCGAGTGAATGTGCAAACAGCAATAACGAAGTACTGTTAATTTAAATCAGTTCTAGTTTTCTCTGCAGCTCAGCTTCCTCTGGTTTTAGGGAAAAAAGATATACACATATGCCCAGCAGGAGGGAGCAAAGTTGCACAGAATGCATAATCCACATTACTAACAATAAATCCCATAGGATTATGTGAAATGGAGTCCTGCTGTACTGATGGGCTTGCAATCTGACCTGCTCTTATCAAAGTGATGTATAGATAGAGAATATGACCATCCTGATAAGGAATGGTGATACACATATATCCTCCCAACTTCAATATGCCCATTTAGCAGCTGCAGTACCTTTCTGAGTACTCAATGCATTGTAGTCAAATACTGTGCTGGAGGAGGCTGAGTCACCATCCCTGGAGTTATTCAAGAACCATGAAGATGTTCCCATGATTAGTGGGTATGTAGGAAGGTTATATGGTTGTTACCTGGGAGTGCTGGGATGAAATCAGGAAAAGCAAGGCACAGCTGGAGCTGAGCTTGGTTAGGGGTGTAGAGAATATTAGAGTTTCTACAAGTACACAAGGCAGAAAAAGAAGATAAAAAGAACTGACATCCCTTCGATGAGTGAGACAGGGAGATCTGGTTCAACTGCCATGGAGAAGGATGAAGTACTCAAAATTTTTGCCTCAGATTTCACAGTAAGTTGTTCTTTCCATACTTCTGAAGTCACAGAATCTCAAGGAAGGAGCTCAGGGGATGAAGTCCCACCCACTATTGGTGATTAGGTTTCAGACCATCTGAGTAACATGCAAGTAAACAGACTGTGGGATCTGATGAGACGCATGCAAGGTCCTGAAGGAACAAGCAGATGGAGTAGCAAAGCTGTTCATCTTATTTGAAGAGTGGCTGCACTGAGGTGTTGTTTCCAGTGACTGGGAAAGGGGAAATGCAACATCATTTTTTCAAAGGAAAAAAAGAAGGACATGGGGAACTGCAGATTGATGGTGTTGAGCTACTCACTTAAGCTACCTGGGTCTCTTCAGCCTTGAGAAAAGAAGAGTCAAAGGGGATCTGATCCATGTCTATAGGTATCTAAAGTGTGGGAGGCAAAGGGATGAGGCCAGACTCTTCTCAACAGTGTGTGGTGATAGGATGAGGGGAAATGGCCACAAACTGAAGCATAGGAAGATCTGCACAATTTTGCATAAGAATTTCTTCACAGTGCAGGTGACAACACTGGAACAGGCTGCCCAGAGAGGTTGTGGAGTCTCCTTCTCTGGAGATGTTCAAGACCTTCTTGGGCACCTACCTGGGCAACCTGGTTAGAGAGCTGCTTTGGCAGGAGGATTGGACTAGATGATTTCTAGAGGAGCTGCTTTGGCAGGAGGATTGGACTAGATGATTTCTTCCAACGACTACAATTCCGTGGTTCCCTGGTGTGAAGCCTCCATGTGTGTACCCATGGCCTTTAAATGTCATCTATTTCCAAAACTCATGGCAAGGGTTTTGGAAATAGATGACATTTAAAGGCCCTTCCACGTCAAACCATTCTATGTTTGGTGTTCAGTATTTTTTGGAAAAAAAAAAAAAAGAAGTGTAGCAGTGAGAAAACAGACATGGTTTATTCATGCTAAAAGTGTTTATTTGGAAGATACTATCACCAACTGATCTCTTACAACATCTTAATCATGAAGAACAAAACTCTCAAAAGACATGATGTCAGGGAAGAATAGCATCAGGGATGGCTTTGTTCAGCTATTGGGCGTTGATACTAGGTTCAAGAAAGGTGTGGTACTCAAATTTTGCCAGCACGGCAGTAGTCAATGCCCAAAAGATTCAGGACATCAAGTTTCAAGCATGCGTTTTGGTTGTAGAAGATCTGGTTTCCTAGAAGAAGGAAAAAAAAATAACCAGGAGTTAATTTCCAAGATGGTATTGTAAGTCATCAAACCCTGATTATGGCACCAAGACAGATAATGATTTAGACTTGTCTGCATAGCAATAGCTTGCACTTTACCTCTCATTAAGCAATGTTTTGTCATCACTGTTGCTACAGAAATAATTTAAGTCTATGAGAGGAAGATTCTTTTGTAGTCCACTGCATATCTAACTCAAACAAGGGAATCCAAAGGCATGTTATTTAATAATCTAGTACTAAGGGACACTATTATGCTCCGTATTGTTAGTATATATCATTGTGTATTATACAGTTATGTATGTATATTTAATAGGCCCTGTCAGGCTTTGTCATTCTCCACTAAACTCCTATGTCATGTAATCATTCTATCATTGAAAAACAGGATATGAAGAAGCTTGGCTTAATATTGGGAAAAGGGAGTTCTTGGCTTCAACAGGAACCATTAAGTGGTGAAATTCCTCAATAAACTGGCTGCAGTCTCTGAACTGAATATCTTGAGACTGCCTTGCTGTCATTGCAGAGGAGTTCAATCTGCCAAATTTTGAGCCACAGCTTGAACTTCCTTACTTGAATTTTAGTAAAAGGAGTAGTAAGAGTTTGGATCAGATCATTTAGTTGGAGTTTGTAACATTTTTCCAATCCTGAGCCCTCCATGAGAGTCCTGAAGTTCTAGGCTTGTGTCTGTCTTCACATTGTTAACAACAGAAATAGTGTATTGCCAAAGGAAACAAAATCTGTTTAGCTTATAATTCATATAATCACACTTACCACCCTCCTGCTGTCCCTCTTCGAATGCAATGAAGGATGGGAGTCCTCTGCAGAGAGCGAAGATATCATTTCCATAAGCCCTGAGCTCACGAGCTGGTCTTCTGGAGACGACGTATCTGATCGTGTTTGAAAGCACAGCCCCTCCTTTCACATTCTAAACGTCAAATAACATAATTCAGCAAGATCAGTGCCTTGATCCATTTAATTTTGTGCATTCCCATTTCTGGAGCAATTACTATGTGCTTGCTGTTCTACTAAAACTGTACAAAAGTGTTTCCTCAGTCGATAGATCTCTCATCATAGAGGTACTTGGGACATAACTTGAAGAGCGGAAGGTGAAGAAACCAATTCCATTTTCTAAATCTGGAGCCAGGGAGGGCAATAGAAACTGTTGACTGATACACTGAAATAGTTTAAAAGCATGCCCTAAAGGAGAATGGAAGTCCAATTGATTGCACCCAGAAAGCAATGTTGCATAATGATAAAACAATTTTGTTTTAAAATGAGCCAGTTAACTATTTCTGGACCTTGCTATCCAAAAATAATGACACTGAAAGTTTCCTAAAACCAATTGCTTCCTAGCAACCTCTGTGTACTTTTCAGAGGACATGTAGATGGGGGGAGGGGGAGTGGGGGTGGGAAGAGAATGAATCTACTCTTTTTCCTTCAAAAAAACACCATACCTTTTCCAGAAACCTCTAAGAAGGAGAAAGCATTCTGTTAAGAAACAGCTTGATAAACTCCAGAGTATAGACACACTTAGCCAGGGATGATTGAGACTGATATATACTTCCAAAATGATAGTGGAATTTTATCAAAGGGCTCCTGGAAGTCCTCTCAAATACATTTCCTTCTTGCTGGTAAGCAAGTTGAGATAAGCTTCAGAGGGCACAAAGATCCACCTTACTGAAAGCAAGACTGGAACTATAGATAGAGTTGAATGGTTCTCCCTAAGTCTGGAATATAACTATCCCCTTTCCGCACCCATTATTGCCCTTTAAATGATGGATTTTTTCATAAAGATTCAGCTCTCACACTTTAAAAAGAGTCTGTGTGTATAAAAGGCTAGTAAGCTGAATGCTTATGCTATTACGGTCAGTTCTTTTGGGAAAGTCTGGAAAGTAATTACTCCTTTGGATCTTACATTAGTCTCTTCAGCCAGGACAGCAATTGAGTTAAAAGAAGGCATCAGGACTCTGTTCATTGCAGAAATGTAGCAGACTCCCTCTTGTGCAAGTTTGGTTGCGATGTAACCCTGTAAAAAAAAAAAGTTGGAACCCAGGGATTCAGCTTTCAAATCATAGAGACCTGTACTGAAAATCAAAGTAATGAACATAGAAAGTTTTTGTCCCCAAACGTAGACTTTAAAGGATAAGAACATTTTGGTCAGCTTTCATAGAATCATTAAGGTTGGAAAAGATCTCTAAGACATCTTCCAGTCCAACCACCAACCCATCACCACCATGCCCACTCATGGAATCATTAAGGTTGGAAAAAACCTCTAAGATGATCATATCCAACCATCACTTAATCCCCACCATGGCCACTAAACCGTGTCCGCAAGTGCCACATCTCCGTGGTTCTTGAATACCTCCAGGGATGATGACAACACCACCTCTCTGGGCTTTATAGGAGCTAGGCTCCTTGTAAATGTTCTGAAAAAGCATGCTCCTTGCCACTCACAGTTTCGTAGTTCCAAACAGATGTCCATGGGTTCTCAGCAGACTGTGCCTCAATGATTGCCACAAGGTTGTTGTTTTTGAGGGTCAGAGTTTGGAAGCCGAGGCCAACGTTGACGGTGATTGTTTTAGGGTAGTAATTCCTATTTACTTTCACATTCTGAAACTAGCAAAAAAGAAAAAACAAAACAAAACAAAAAGCGGTTTTAGACTTCCTAGCTTTAGTCAGTTTTATCCCCAGAGATTTAGATAATCATCACCACAACATAACAAATGCTGGCCCATACACTGAAGGAGTGCCTTCAGTCACCACCGTATTTTCAAAGTGGCAAAAGAATAAGGTCATAACATTCTGTAGATGCTCTGAGAATTATTTTAGTTTATTCAATGAATAATCTTACAATTTATAATTTTACAGTGGTTGTGAAATGGTTTCAGGGTTTTGTGCATGAAAAAGATTTAGATTCTTTTCCTCTAAAGAGAGGGGGAAATTTTAGGAAGTAGGGAATATAGAAGCAGAGCGTTGATGTATAACTTGGTCACTATACTCACTTGTAACTGAGAAAGAGCTGGAGTCAGCACAAGTCCAAGAAGGACGGTAGCAACAATCTGTAAGGAACATTGAAGGCATAAAAATGTAACTGCAAGTCTGGATGACAGATCTTGTAATGGGAATCCTTTTCCTAATCTGATACTTAGATGTACTCCTTGGATATCTGTTGCTTCCACATTGGTTTTACAGTTGCCACCTGAAGTGACTCAATCTTGTTTTATGCTTGAATAACGCATACTGGTAATCTGTACTTTTAAGATCAGGATCTGAAGTTGCTACAGAGATAAATACAGCATTGATACAGTGCACAGACATTTTACAAGAGAGAGGAGAGAGAATTTAAATTTCCTCTGCTCACACATCACAATAAAGTGCTTTGATCTATAGCATAGTGCTCCAGATTGCAAAAAGACCATTGGTAAAAATGGGCACTGATCTGGGATTTGTGAGATTGAGCAGTGCCTTTACAAAGATCCTTATCCCTTCACCTATTTAGTCTAATAAAATGCAACCCCTGGATGAGTGAAACCTCTTGGAGAGTAACTTTTGACTATAAATGTGCAAAGGAATTTCCAAGGTATAAAGGCAATAGCTTTGAGTTTTAGTATAGAAGAAGAAAGTAGCTTGCATACTCACAGTGAATTTCATCTTGACTGCAGAGCAGATGCAAGTGCAGATGGAACGAACAAGGCAAACCATCCACCTTATATACGCTAGTCTCAGCATCAGGCATGGAATGATTAAGTATGGAAAGAAAATTATCCAGTAATTTGTATCCAAGTCTTTGTGTCATTAGACATTATTTCCTGCCGTTTCCTGCTTCATAAAAGCAGGGGTTATGGTTATGCAAATTCTGAACTGTCAGTCTGACAAAATTATCAGATAAGAATCCATATCCAGTGAAAAAGGAAATGTGTTTTGCGATAACTTTCTGACATATTTGCTATCTAATTTGAAAATTTACTTAAAACTTGAGACCAGAGATAACCTAAGGTCATAATAAAATATCCTCACATTAGGGAAAATACACATAGGTTAGAGCCTTTGCACTCTCCAAAATATACTGGACTTTACCATAGAACCACAGTTTCACAAGAATATACAACCTAAGTGCAGCATTGCCTCTGAAAATGGCTTTTCAATAAAATTTCATCTGAATTATAACATACAGGTGCAAGTCTCTATTATTGTAGGTAGCAACAAGAGCTTTTTTTGCCTTGCCCCAGCTTATGTTCCATGGTGAAGTAAAAGTTTATTGTGAAGGGGAGAAGATTCACTCAAGGACTTCTTTTCAACAATTGATTTTACTCTCAAGTTGTTCAGTTTGATTTTACATGCCATCAACACACTCGAGTCTCTACCAGAGAATCGCTGCAAAGAGTCTGAAATTGTCCGACTGAAATTCAGCTCACTTTTCAAAAACTGAGGGAATTTCTTTTCTCTCTCTCTAAACCTCTATAAATCTGTGCTGCAAAAGCTGTATTAGATCAAATTCTGGCCCATTTGAGGCACGACTGCACATTTTAGGGGATTTTTGATGCACTCGCACAAATTAGTTTCTACCAGTGTCCTGGATTTTATTCAGATCTGTTTAATAGATTATTTTATGGCTTTTTAATTATACTCAAATCATGATTTTGAACCTTTTCCCCATTTGAAAAAAAAGAAAAAAAAGTTCAACTGAATCTTTGTATTATGCCTGCTGTGTGACAGGAGAAAAAGAGAGCTGCAGAGATGGGATCAGGAAAACCAAGGCACAGATGGAGCTGAACTTATCAAGGGATATGAAAAATAATGAGATGGAGTTCTTTAGTTATGTTGGTGAGAAGAGACATGCAAAGGAGAGTGTACACCCTCTGATAAATGAGGAGGGAGAACTGACTTGTTGCCTGACCCACACAGTGGCCTTCTGTGATGGAGTGACGGTGTTGATGGGGAAAGGGAAAGCAACTGATGTCATCTACCTGAACTTGTACAAGGCCTTTGATATGGTCCACACCACGTTCTTATCTCTAAATTGCAGAAATATGGATTTGAAGGCTAGACTGTTAGGTGGATAAAGATCACAGCCAGAGGGGCTGTGGTCCATGGACCTATATCCAAGTGGAGGTGGTGAGAAGTGGTATTCCCAGGGGTTCATCTTGGGGCTGGTTTCTATTGCAGTCTCACACTGCAGTGTGTAATAATACAATAATTGGAACCTATGTGTGTGTCGTTTAAGTGGCTTAGGCAAAAGCTGAACCTTGCTGCCTATGTTTTGTGCCCTCTGGTTGAAATTTTGACCTTAACTGGAGGCAGTAGTGGAGCAGCACTGTCCCTTATTGGGGATATTATCTGTCACAGGGGCTAACAGGCCCCTCAAAAGACATTTCCCAGTGACAAGCTATTGGATAAGTAGGGGGTCTGTTTTATCTCAGGAAAAATGAAGAGTAAAGCTGGAAAAAGAGAAGAAACCCCCAGCAAGTGGGTCAGGAGTTTTGCTTAAATACTGCAGCCACATAGTTACTTTTGTTAGGAGGTACTAAAATTTTGGGGTAAAGGCAGACAGGGTTTGGTTTTGATTTCATTTTACATTTTACTGAACAAGACAGGCTGCTGTATCTTTGACTTCGAGTAACCATTGACTTCTATGCACCTCATAGGTTAACTCCTTCCAAAACTCCAGGAAAAGAGCAACTGAGAACGGAGCAGAGTTCCTGATATCCTCCAGCCAGCCCCAATCAGTGAAGCAATCCTTTCAAATCCATGGAAGAAATGACTTCCAGATATTTTGCCTTAGTTTTGGCCTAACTACAACTCAGCTCTAACATGTCCACCTGCACTTTTGTTTGATTAGGGTGTGTTTTTTGTTTCCTATGTTAAATATTTGTGCAACATTGGGAAATAATACCTATATCCAACTAGTGCATTTCACTTAATGATTCTGTTACTGAAAGCTTGCTTTCTGCATTTGTATTTGGCTATAATGCACTGCAGGGCTTATTGTATTTTTACTTCTAAAACATAGTATAACTTAGAATTTTGGCAATAAGTTGAAATCAAAATGATTCACAAATATGCTTGTTTTATACATATGGGCTTAATTCTTTCTGATATGGTTATGCAGTGGTTAACACCACTTGCTTTTAGCAGTCACAGAAATTTTCTTAACGCCAGATCTCTTTGGAAAATACTACAAGATCAGATTTAAATGCCCAAACTGGAAGTTTTAGGAATGACAGTTTAGCAGCTTGACTTTTGCGTTGCTTCTGCATTTTAAAAGAGTCAATAAAAACACAGACCAGTGGAAGCTGATGATGCATTTTACTGAAAGAAAATATGCCCACAAACAGCAGAAGACAGATATGTGATTGACATTGTCATCAAGATAAGATCATCATGGAAAAAAAGGCTTCCTCATGTGTACACAGATCTGCGTATTCTCTTCCTCAAAATTTGATTAGGAGAAATTTAGAAACCGCAGTAAATGAAATTCATATTTCTGAACACATTTCTGAAGCATGAAGTATCATCCTCTGAGAAGTTTGACCCTAAAAGAAAAGAAAAAAGCTGATTCAATTTGAACTGAGGAAACAGAGAACAATGTAGGTGACATCTTTCTATCATTACCTTCTACCACCAGAACTGTTAGAAACTCAACAAAATCCCAGTCTAAACATTGGGTTGCTTCTTTCTAGATGCATACTACAAGCAACTGCTAGTGCAGTCATCTTAGACAAAAGTCTTATTAGTGCTTATTTTGGTATACAAAATGCTAGTTACTGGTATACTCACCAGGAGATGGGAAAGCAAAGTAAGTGGGAACTCCTCTGCACAGTCTTTGAATGCGTGGTCCATATGGGTACAGGTTCAGGAGTCTGTTGTTTGAAATCACATAACGATGCTCTATGGGTGGAAGGTACCCAGCGCTAGCTCCCTAGTATCGAAGAGACAAAGCCAGAATACAGCATTTAGGAAAAGAGAAGAAAATTGGAGTTCCAAATCCACAGTTTCATAATGCAGAGGAGTTTATTCACCTCCTATTTATTTAACTTTATGCAACTTTTGAGGTATCTAAAACAACTCAGCCCTGCTGAGAAACTTTGCTTTATGAATCCTTTTCTCATTTATATTGATATAGAATAATAGAGTCATAGAACCATAAAGGTTGGAAGAGACCTCAAAGATCATCTAGTCCAACTGTCCACCCATCCCCATGATGCCCACTAACCATTCCCCAGGACTGATTATCCCGTTCATTAACTTTCTCAGCACTTTCATTCACCAGCTTACCTCAAATCCATTATATCCTGTGTCAGCTTTGCTAATGATGCAGGTGTTTTTTCCCAGTACCTTGGTTGCAATAAAGCCCTATTAAGAAAGCAAACAGTTAAAACAGCAGGAACAAAAGTGTTTTTATAGTTGCAAAGAAGAGAAAGACTATTAAAGAACAATGATGAGAATACCCCATAGAAACAAAAGGATTTATATAGTTCATTAATCATAGGGAAGGAAAATGTTTATCAATTATATTGCCTCAGTAAATTATGGTGGCTAATGATGGACTTTGACAAAAAGTTAAGTAAATTGCCCTAACTGGCAATGCCACATGTATGTGATGTAATATTATCTAGGCCATATGAAAATCAGAGCAGCAGAAATTATAAAATGGTAAAACGAGAGCATTTTTAAAGTATCACCTCTAAAACTTCATGATCTTGCTGAAGCTTAGGTGTTTCTGAAAAACATTTGGTTCTTTTCCAGTGCTAACCTAAAGTGCCAATTTGGATTTTTTCAGCAGCATGAGAGGAAGCAGGTTTACAGCTTTAGATGTTCTTTACTGAAGTCATGGAGCAGTTGTGCAACTTGATTACTTGGTTGGTTGTCCCCACAGATTGTCTTGGACTGCTTGTTCTTACATCAACTGTCTTACACTTTAATCAAGAAGAGACCAACCAAGTAACACCAGTGTCTACACAAAATCAGCTTACACCATGATCATTCAAGGTAGAAGCCAAAAAGGTGCTTGAGCCATGGGGGCATCCACTTACAGTCTTGGCATCCCAGACAGTTTTCCAGTTATTAGAGCCCTCAGGTGGTCTGATGGCAAACCCACGGTTGCCAAAATAAGGGCGTGGATGGCGTGACATTTCACCACGGTGTGGATGGTGTGGATATCCAGGATAGATTAGATAGTGAGAATTTTCACCAAGGGGTGGATGGTGTGGACTTTCATCACGGGGTGGATGGTGTGGACTTTCATCACGGGGTGGATTGTGTGGACCTTCTCCACGGTGTGGTGGAAGATTTTCGCCAAGGGGTGGATGGTGTGGACCTTCCTCATGGGGTGGAAGGTGTGGACCTTCACCGTTGGTCCTCCTGTTGTTCTGTTTTTTTTTTAAATAAATAAATAAATAAATAAAGATAGTGAGGATTTAGGTTTGGAGATTCTCAGAGGTGTTTCACACTGTTGTTCTGGTAACTATACTTTGGAAAATAATTGCTTTTAAAGATCAGAATAAAAAGAAGTTAAATTCCTGTCTCAGCACTGCAAAAACCCTAGTACTTTCACATGAAACCTTACATTCAGAATTTAGCAAGACCTTTTTCCATATATATCTAATAGCATCCACTCTGTGAAGTCAGGGAGACTTCAACATTACTACTCCAACCTTTCCTCCCTGCTCCCTTGTATAGAGTATCAGATCAGGTAGAAAAGCTGGGAATAAAACATTTAAACACTAGATGATTTTCTTTAAAGTTAAAAGCTAAACTTGATATCCCTAGAGCAACTAGGAAGAAAAAAAATTGCTGGAAAAATGAATTAATTCCTTATTGTCCTTCCATTTTGCAGGAGGAATTTGCAATAATTTACATTATTTTGCTGTCTTTTCTGATCAGCTCCTTCATGCGACTTTACTACATTCAAAATACTTAAAAGTATTTATGCTAATCTCAAAGTCAGAATTTGTTGCTGATTTCATATCTAGCAACTGATATTTTTGCTGCTTAAATATTTTATGCTAAGTGTTAGATTTCAGAACACAGCTTCATCTTCAGAAATATATTTTTCAGATGTCACAAGTAAAACCCATCAGTTCTTGTGGCAGCAGTGAATCATTGCTCTATACTTACCTCATTGGCAAGGGTCGGAGCCAGGAGAACTCCAAGGAGAGCAAGCACAATCTGAAATGAACAATACTTCAACATATGCTCATCTTGCATCAAGTTATTTGCTGTCTTAAAATAAGCATTACTTCCTGCTTAACTTCATGCTCAGTACTTTCCTGAAGTGCAGTTTATCTGATGAGTACATAAATATGCAGATAAATCAGGTAATCAATTCATATAAATTTCTCTTAACCTTAGAATTATGTTTTTTGCACGTAAAAAGCTAATTTAAACACAGTGGTTTTTTGTTTTTGTTTTTTAATATTTCCAGTTTCTTACACTCTTGGAAGAAGCTGGACTGACGTATTTCTTCTTAAGAGTGATTTTTTTGCTGAGCTTTTTGGTTTTCAGTTCAAGCCCATATATATACCCACTATGTAGGGCTGGAATATGAGTGTGCAGCACAACTGTGTCCTTCAAACACAGCAGAAGTGGGACTTGAATGTCCTCATAACAGTTCTCATGCATCCAAATACAAAGTTGAGGAAGGTAAGAAGTATATTTCTGTACAAAGGCACATTGCTACCCCTCTCTAAAATTATGTTGTTTCAATGATCACATGCTTCTTGTTCCGATTTCCTTAGGTCAAAACTCCTGCTGGTATATTTTTATGTAAGATTTAATATTAAATACTTTTGTAACAATGACCATGGTGAACAACTGTTATCTTGGAGGCAAACCCTCAAATACTGAACCCATCACAAATTTCACTGACTTCAAAGGAGAATTCTTAATAGTGAGATCCAAGTGCGACTCAGACTTGCACTTGAGTCTCCCACAGCTCATGGTTCTTCCCTTATGCTCTCGACAGACAGCTGTAAATTAACTGTATAGAACTCAGTAAGACCATTGACTTGCATCTAAGAGTTATGAGTGTGACAGTATTGCCCTTCCTAGATTTTGCATGTGCATCTCACTCTCGAAACAGAGCACTTTCCTCTTTCATGTTTGGCTAAGCTTATGGAATGAGGTCACTGCCAAAAATGAAATTTCACCCACGACGTCGCAACCCACTTGGCCTTTTTGCTCTGTAAACCCTACATAATTCAGTGATAGTTCTATAGGTGCCAAGAAAGACTCAAAATAATTTAAAAACTCTCCAACATTAGCAGTTTTATGAGAAAGTGATATATGTACTTACAGCGAACTTCATTTTGACGGTAGATGAGGCAGGTTCTGCTGGTAATTGATGTGTACTCTTACTTCTTATAGAGTAATATCCCAAAGTAAAATGGGTTTACCTTCTTGGCAGGTGTCCTCTGTTCACAGAATCATGACGAGTTTCCTGTGGAAGCAGTCTGATAAGAGTAGGCTTTGATACAAGCCTAATTGAGCTCATTACATATTGAAAGATTAAAGAAATCTTGTAATGGTAAGATGAAAGAATTCAACAGTAACTTCTGGAAGGAGAAAGAAAATCAGAACCAGAAAGTGGATGCCTAACCACATCTGTAGTTATTCTTTGTGTGATGAAGAACTCAGCCTAATATTTTTACTGATAGTTCATAACATGTTTAAAATAGCAATATTACCACCTCTGTTGATTTGCAAGGTGTTAATTTATGTCTCCAGAAATTATGAAGTTGGATCTATGTAATAGAAATTATTGAATTATTTTGCTTGCCTTCCATCCTGAACCCTTTTGCACTGTTTTATCCTCGAGGATCTGCTTTCCATCATTGAGTCCTGGCCTCTTCATCTTACTACAAATCACTAATTACAAAAATACTGATTACAGGATGAAGTTTTATTCAAGAAAGTGACTGTAAACTTGAGATTATAAAAGATGAGTTAGGCAGGAGCAATAACAATGGACATTTTATTTCAGCTGTTACGTAGAAAGTTGATTTCTTATGTTCATCCAAATTTGGTAATTACATATAGAACCATAGGAAACGTGTTGGCTTTGTTTGCTGCAGAAACTTTCAAGATGTTTACTTAATATTTTCACTGACAACTCTTGTTGCCCAAGAACAATATACATTGATGTGTAATGTACAGAGATACTTAGAATCATTTGAGTTGGAAGGTACTTTTAAAGGTCAACTGTGTCATCATACCTACATATCCCCACATAATTTGGATTTGTTGCTTAGCTCTTCTAATTAAAGAAGCATTTTAAGCGATACTTGTTTAACTACTTGAAAAGCACTTCTTCTTTATAAGCAACTCTATCAGTTCTCTGTAGATCAGTCCTGCACCTTGCAGTAGTTAGTATGGGTTGGCACACTTTGTTTACTTTGCATTTCTGGAATGGCATGACGACGATTCTGTTATGAACTAATGTCTCTGAACCAAATTCTCCAGTGATGTCAGTTGTGGAATAATTGTAATTGAAAGGGTCAGGGAATCTCACTGTAATAAAGAAGATGAGGTCTAATTCTCATTTATATCAGTGGGAACTCCATCTTATTACTAATGAATGTCTAGTTGGACTGCAGCACTGTGAGTGAAAGAACTGGTTTTCCCTCCATTTTTCACCCACTTTACAATTTGGATCATTTGAAGTATGGTGAATGAAATTAACAAATTACTTAGCACAGGGATTTTGTTCTTCCAGTTGATCTGATTTGTGGATGCTGAATAGAGACCTGCATGTTCTTAGCAAAATATACAGGACTTTATTTTGAATGTCACAAAACCCTTTCATAGTCTCTGGAAATTTAATTCTTGACTAGTTCCCAAGAAACGCATTGAGAAACTGAACTCTGTAATGCTTGTCCCCATGGTGTCATTACTAATGAGCTGGAACATGTTTGGTCAATTTATTTTAACAACCATCGCCAATTTGACCATTATGATGCATCACACTTGGAAGCCTGAATCTCTAGATCTTCCATTAACTTTTGATTACTAAAATACTTTGCATGGAAACCATACACAATTAGAGCATTTGACATTAAGAATCGCTGATGGAACTAATTACAATAGTAGAAGCCAGGAAAAAGGGCAGGGAGGGGATGCATTTACAGTATGAGATCTTGTGCTGTTTCCAACACAAGCTTGTATCTCTCTGATTTTTAAAGCTCTGATCAAAGCATTCTCTGTTTCTGTACTAGGTTCTTGTATGACAGTGCAGTGAACTAAAAGCTGAGGACTGTTTAACCCTAGAATTCTTACCTCGTTTTCAACTTATTTTTTCATACTGCACACAGACAATATGATATTTTTATATCTTATTGTATAGAAAAAATAAAAACTACAAAAATTATCGACCCTAGAAGCTTTTTTTTTTTTAACTACTGCTACAATGTCTGTTTGCCCCATCCATGGACAACATGGATTTTTCTAGACTATGTCACCCCATCTTGATCCCATGTGTGGTGTGCCCAGATGAATGCAAACATAAGCATAGAGAATTTTGTTGCTTTTTGAGGCGTTGCTTCATTCTTTACTTTCCTCCCACTACCTACTCACTCCCTGATAAAGCAAATATTTATCAAAAGAACATGAAAAAAAGCATTCATCACCAAGAAAGTTTGTTTTGATAGTATTATTTCCACATTAACTTGATTAAATCTCTCTCCCTCATATGTTGAAATTCCTGTTTGGTTATCAGACATGAACTGAAGTTATACAAGTATTCTTTTCATACGATAATCAAGGTTTGTTTGTTTAAACGACTTTTATTGGATGGTGGTGTCAAATAATGTGTCAAATTCTTCTTGTAATTTTCACGACATAGACTAAGAGTAATTCTGTAACTTAATAATATTTTACTGAGCTAAATTAGAATGTATTTTAAAATACTTGGCCTTATGAAATTAGCCGAGAAATGAGTTTCTTGCAACAGTTATACTTTCTGTGCTGTAGCAATGTGTTCCTTGTTCTGAATAAACTTCTCTGTGCTGATAGGACCAATCTGACTGCAAGCCTAACAATCTGACTGGTCTGCTGATAGGACCAATCTGACTGCAAGCTGAATACGTAGAGTTGTTAAGAATCATAGAATCATTAAGGTTGGAAAAGACTTCTAAGATCATCTAGTCCGACCATTCATATGGGGAAAAAATTGAAAATCTTCATTTAGATCAAAATTATCTGAAGCAAGGCTGCCTTGAGAGGGTGGATACCATCATGAAATTTTGGAGTCATGGAGTTCTGCAGGACAATGCAAGATAATGGCCACAGGTTGCTCCAGGGAGGTTCAAAACATTAGGAAAAGCTTCTCCAAAAGAGTAGGTAGGCACTGGCACAGTCTGCCCAGGCAGGTGCTGAAGTCACCATCCTTGGAGGTGCTCAAGGCCATGGAGATGTGACACTGAGGGATGTGGTTTAGTGGGGAATATTGGTGGTAGGTGGACGATTAGAGTAAATGATCTTAGAGGTCTTTTCCAACCATAATGATTCTATGATAATTTCAGATATATTACTGGGAGATGTATGGGTTTCAAGTTACAGACACAAGCCAACTAGAAGTATGTTCTCTCTTGCAATAAGGTTAATTAGTCAAATGCTTTTTAGAAAGTAACCTTTTATTTTTGGCCTCATCTGACTGGATCAGCAGAATTCACTCTGTTCAACATATGGTGGAAATCAAGAGATCATGGCCACTGTTGTATGTTTCCTTCACTAAATGCTGATGATTAATCTACTCTCATGTGTCGTTTAGGAGAGCAGAAGCTCATGCTTCAATGCCATGGCAGTTTCTTGAAATAAATTAATATATAAAGACATAAGAAATTTAATTTAACATTAGTTTAAAAACTTTTAAAGCTTTTTGTTTGGTCTTGTGCATGAATCCTGCTGTGAAAGGTTGTAATCTCGCAAACAACCATTTGAAAAGAAGGGGCAGGGCCAGCTTTCAACAGGAGGACAACATCAATCTAATCTAATTTAAACTAATCTAACCATGCTTGTCACAATTTCATGTGTGTTAGTATTTATGTTCTGATATATTGCTTAGCAGCACAGTTTTGTTTCACTGTAGATAACAATTTCCATGAAGAGTTGCATGGTGTAAAGCAAATGCATGCAATTTGCTTTCATATTGAGGCTGGTTTGTAGTCCTGGTTGACCTCTTTCACCTTTTCTTCAGGTGATTAACGTCTGTTTGATGTCTTCATTAATGATCTGGATAATGAGGTAGAGTGCACCCTCAGTAAATCTGCAGATGACACAAAACTGGGAAAGTGGCAGATTCGCTGGACGGACATTCTGCTGTCCAGAGGGACCTGGACAGGTTGGAAAAATGGGCTAATGGGAACCTCATGAAGTTCAGCAAAGGGAAGTGCAAAGTCCTACACCTGCTGTGAAGGAATTTAACAACTCCAGACCCCCCAGCTGGGAAGCAGCTCTGCAGAAAAGGCCATGGGAGTCCTGGTGGACACCAAGTAGACCATGAGCCAGCCATGTGCCTTTGCCATTAAGAAGTCTAGCATTATTCCTGGCTAGTCAAAGTATTGCCAACAATTTAAAGAAGGTGGTCCTTTTCCTCTGTTCAGTCCAAGTGAGTGTGCACCTGGAATACTGGGTCAATAGGCCTCCCAGTACAAGAGAGACCTGGATATACTGAAGGGATTCCAGTGTAGGGCCATAAAGTTGCTGAAGGGCCTGGAGCACTTCTCATATGAAATAGCTGGCAGTGTTTAGCCTAGAAAAGAGAAGGCTTAAGTATATATAAATAAGTATATTTATATATATGAACAGAGGATGCAAAGCAGACAGAGTGAAACTCTTTCCAGTTGTGCTCAGTGCCAAGACAAGAGACAGGGGGCACAACCTGGAAAACAAGAGGTTCCATCTAAGTATCAGAAAGCATCTCTGTGCTGTGTGGGTCACAGAGAACTGGCACAGGCTGCCCAGTGAGATGCTGGAGACTCCTCACTGGAGATCTTTAAACCCAACTGGATGTGGTCCTGGGCACCAGCTCTGGTGACACTGCTGGTGCAGGTGGATGAGACCACATGGCCTACACAGGTGACTTCCAATCTCAACCATTCTCTGATTCTGTGACTAAGATGACAGAAATTTGTTGTCTCTTGAGCTGGATTCTCATTTTGTGAGAAGGGAATAGGATTAAATTACAACATTTAAGTAAAAAGTAACATGTGATCAGTCAAGGTATGCACACCGAATGATGTGGAGTTATAGGACAAGTGGTAATGTCCTTAAGTTGTGCCAGGGAAAGGTTCAGGTTGCATATTGGGAAAAGTTTTTTCTCAGAAAGAGTGGTCAGGCACTGGAACAGATTGCCCAGGAAGGTGGTGAAGTCATCATCCCTGAAGGTGTTCAAGAAATGATCAGAAGTGGTACTGAGTGATCTAGTGACAGGCATGGGTTGATAGCTGGACTAGATGATCATACTGGTCTTTCCAACCTTAATGATTCTATGATTCTATGGGATGAGTAGCCCAAGCAAGGTCATAATCACAGGAGAACACTCATGGCAATGTCCATGGTCACTGACATTTGACATAAGATATAGGAAACAGTTGTAACTTTAAAGGAGGAATCTCCCTCATGCTTCCTTTGTGGCCATGTGTGAACCACACATTCTCTGATGTTTCATGTCACTCCTTTTTGTATTTAGGAGGAAATCAGTAAACCAGGCTGTGTCTATGAAGCAAAATTGTTCCTCCAAACAATGTCACTAATTTCAGTGCATGTGATACATATCATGGTGCCTGATCAAAAATGAGCAATACTTCTTGTTAGAAAAGATTATGCATGTACTAGATGGAAGAAATGGCTGAAAAGTTGTTCTGTTCAGTAGCTGACACGTAAGCATGCGTGGCGCTGGTATTTTTTTCCAGGATTTCTCTGAAGACTATCTGGCTTTTAGGCGTTGTTTATCAGAAGACAAAATGCATATTGTATGAATGAATAGCAGAGTTGTTTCTGATGTCCTTTTGTTCTTGACAATATCCTGTTAAATATTAAAAAAAAAAAAATGAAATAGAAGGAGTGGAAATTCCACTAAAGTTTAAACCAGTAAACAATAGCTATTTGGGGAGTGATTAATCACACAAAAGCAGAGGTATTGACTGCTTTTAACATATCGAGAACTGGTTATCTATACCAGCCCAAAATTTCAGATATGAGATACCCTGGCATGTAGATATGGACTTCTTGTGGTCAATGAACAGTTCTGTCAAGTGTTTCCCACACCTACTGGATGATATAAAAGTTGAAGGTTTCTGGAGCTTTCTTGAGTTCCTATCCTCCACAGCCTCTTGTTGGAAGAAAAATGAAGGCAATTGTAAGTATATGCATTTTCATTCAATTTCTATTATAAGAAGTTCATTTTAAAATAAAAGTATAGAAAAGAAGAAATTGGGAGTAGTGGTGCAGTACTGGGACTGATAGGATGTATATATTTGGATTTTTTTGGTTGTTCATCAAGAAAGCTTCCTGAAGTCAGTGGGAACATTATTTCACTGGAGAATTTAGAACCTGATGACAGTTTATATGGATTTAATTATGATTAAATAATTCAGATTATTTAAATTAAGAAGTAACCTATCATGTGAATTTGAAAGACCAAATAATGCCATAGTTGCTCTGTATTTTTACTATTAGAACTGAAAGAAAGCTAATATCAGGGATATTACAATGCAGAACTTTGATTGCTTTAAAATAACACATGTACGGAGAGGGTAGTGTTTCCGAGTGAGAATACAGCTGCTCACCTCAGTTTATAAACTGAATTTTTTGTCTCACCTTGTCCATTGATATGGCACTGTTGGGTGAAATGCTCATTCCTCTTACAGGCTGCAATTCTCATTTTTCTGGGAGTCTTCTGGACTCAAACTTTTGCATTGGAGGTAAGTAAACTGTCAAGCCTAGTAAGTGCATTTAGGATGCATTAGATTGATGTGAAAGGAGGAATATAATAGGAAGAACAGAAGAAACTGAAATGATATTGCCAAGCACAGAATAACCAAAGGTGACAAAAGGCAAGAAGTCAAAGAGGCAGTTCTGTGCAGCTGTAAAGCAGTAAGAAATTTAGGCAACATAGATCCCCTTGGATCAGCCTAAAATTGGAAGACTCTTGCAGCCTTCTCTGCTGCCAATACAATAATTGGGATGCCCCACTTGGTTCTCCTTGGGCTGTGGTGTGGGTCTGTCCCCTCCCCTCTTGCCATGACTCAACCTCTACCATAATTAGTCCCCACCTTGAGTGTCTCTTGAGATTCCTAGAGAGTTATTAAAAGATTTCAAGTTTATATGAACAATCACAATTGTTGGTATATATCACTGGTTTATACTGTGCCTTTTAAAGTGCAAACCAGATGAACAACTGTTTTATGCTTTTTACCAAAGAGTTATCTCCTGCCGGCACCTAACAATGAGTATGTCACGGGGTCTATGACCATTGACAACAAGAAGAACTATGCTGATGTCCATGTCCGCTCTGGCTTGTATTCCTCTGACACCATTTTTGACTACCAGCATGTAAGTAAATCTAAGAATCTGCCTAGACTCTAACAATCTCTATGAAGGAGGTTATAAATTCAGATAAATCGTATAGGTGTATTCTCATTATGAATTGCCCTGAAACACAGTTTCTTTAAAGACTCTCCTCACTTCTCCTCTTCTGCAATTCTAATTTCACCCATCTGATGATGCATTTTTAAGAGACTTGTGATGACATAGTGGTCATTTGTGAAAGTGAGAAGAATATCACTGACCTCAGTGCAAGGGAGTCAAGGACTGGATGACATCACTTGTGTATTACAAGTGGGACAGGAGTCCATGGGAAAAAAGCATCACGTCTAAGAGCCAGACATTAAAGTCTCTTTCATTCCCCAAAGGTGACAATGCAAATGAGAAGTCATTCCATGATAGTGTAAACACCTCATGTTTCTTCTAGGTGGCCCTCAAGAGGAGGGTGAATCAACACACATTCGTAGTAACCAATTTCAGTTAATTGCTTTTGATTTATTTTCTTTTTCATCACAGGGATATATTGCAACAAGGTTGTTTTCACGACATGCCTGCTTCATCATGAAAATTAATGAAGCTTCCATCCCTGAGCTGCAAGAAATCGGACGCCAGGCTTTTGAGAGACAGGTGATTTTGTAGAAAAATTCATTCTGTATTAAGAAAAGAAAAAAGAAGTCTACTGTGTGCAGGTTACAGGGCACGAAGAAGAGCCGTTGTTCTTAGGAATGTCTTTTAGTGGTTAGCAGTGATGGAACAGATCTGACAAAATAGAACATCAAGGAAGTATATAGAATATGCCAATATTTTGTGCTTGACATCACTTGAAATAGTTTTGTTTGCAGAACAGAATTTAGAAATCAAATTATGTGGGACAAACTGTGATTTTTTCTGGCACAATTTATGACAGTTCAGCAGCAGCACAACTCAGTTTAACTGTTTTAGTATTAATAGTATCTAGTGAAATTTGTTTCTGAAAAGGTTGGAAAAAATATTTTAAAATATAGATTCTTTAGCTATGGCTTTGATGAGGCAAAGGGATGATTTAGATTTTGGGATTTTTCTCGAAGGATACCTCAGCCACATGAAACCAAAGTTATGTTATTAATGACATCTACTATTTTCTCTTTAGACTATGAAGAAAATTTATTCTCCAAAAGTTATGTGGGTAGAGTATCAACCCGGAAATTCCATGTTTGGGAGTATCAGAGAGTGGTTTCTCTATGGTAAACCCATTGAACAGCTCTGCAAGGGTCTACCTCTCTACAAGCTTTCTAAGATTGAACGTAAGTAGGAAAAAGAAAACATTTCTATACTTTAAAACTGAATCCATGTGACACTTTTGTGAGGCAGGGACATACTGTCCCATTTCGGAGATGAGGAGTAAACTACCTAGCAAAATTAAAACAGTAAAGCTCCAGGATGCTTTGGAACATCCATTAAAATATATGTTTTCCCATCATTTGGCATCTGAAAATCTGGAACAGGTATTCCAAAGTAGCTTGTCCAGTGTCACAGAGGACTCAGTTGTATCACAATGCTACCAGCTGCATACTCTGAGGAGCCCAAAGGTGTTTCCTTTCTTTGACTTACACCATAAAAATTTTCAAGTGTTCACTGAGACCAGCAGGAGCCTTGAACAAGGCCGTGGTTGGGGATTGCATTTGTGTATTTATGTGTTTAACAGACTCTTCCTTGGTGAACACAGGGATCTTGTCACTGAAAATACCTTTTTTTGTTTTTGTTTTAGCACTAAATAATTCCAACGCCTGTGCCAGCGCAGGAATTCCATCCATTTTGGGCATTAACATCTGTGAAAGACTTGCAAGGAACTACTGATCTGGACAACTCTTCTGCACAGAAATGGCTCATTTCTCTGTGTACTTTTCTAATGACACGCATGTTTTTAAACTGGAAGAATACAATATCAATTTACCTGTCCTAAGCTTTGAAAACAACAAACATATGCTCTACAAATAAAGATAACGTAGTAATTCAAATGCTTTGTCTTCTTTCTTCATTAAAAAGTGGATGGGAAATAAACTAGGACTTCCTAGAGGTTTTCCTCCAGAAAAGATATATTTTGCTTTGGGGCATTAGTATGCTTAGGCTGCAAGTTGACATAGGCAATAGTTCATGCTAATTGAAAAAAGAGTAAAATAATAGGTTTACCATTAAATAACTTCACTTTGCCACCAGTAACATCTTCTTCAGGGAGTGACACATATTTTTGCTAGTGGGAAGGAGAGAGGGACTGAGGAAGCAAGCAAATGAAGTGATAGAAATAGGGAAGGAGCAAATATACATTGCCAATTGTCAGGGGAATATTTCATAATATTCTTAATCAGATTTGATTAAAAATCATTGTTAGAGAAGTGTCTGAAACAGAGCCCCATGGATTTCTGTGATATCTCTGTAGCTGATTAAAATACAAGTTGAGACTACACTGGTGATGTCCATGTGGTTTTCTCATGGATCTCAGCAAAATCTTGTGATCACACGTATGCTTGGTGTGCATTTTGGAGTGGAAGACTGAATATCTGCAGTTTATTGGAGCCTCACCACCAAATGGCAAGGCAACCCTTTGGAGTCCAGGAAGATAGCCTCAGGTCCACAATTTATTATTTTCAAATTAGGCTCCTGGTCAAGCCATCTGCTGTGTATTGAAAGAGCATTTTATCATCTTATGGTAAAACTATTCTTCTGGATTAGTCACAATAGGACACAGGTTCTTGGTGATCCAGATATTTGTGGCGAGTCAAACTTTGATAATTAAATCCAAGATCATTTATGTGTATCTCCAAGATACGGGATAGTTTGTGTTTGGAAGCAAAGTTCACTGGTGGGAATTGGAACTGAGACTTGAAGTTGTGATGTTCTTGGCTGTTACAGGGAAGAAACAAAACACCTCAAAGCACTCATTGATAGCCCTGTTTCTCAAGAGTGTGGGTTTTGACCTTCAAAACTTTTCATGTGGCTGCAAGATTTGGAGAAAATACTCTTTAAAAATTAAGGCCTTAAAAAACTAAGTTGGAAGCCATAATTTTGTTTCCACTTGACAACCACCACATTTCAAACCCTTCCTTGCGTATTCTTCTGACATGATAAACCCCTCAGAGTCAGATGATCTCTGCAAATGCACCTGAGACTGAAGTAAGCCCCAAAGGAACAAACTGATAGGGCATTTGGAGAGACAAGTCTTATCATTCTATGATTATTATTAATCCTCTGATTATTTAATTCCAATAATATATGTAAGTGCTAAATTACAAATAATTCTATTATGAAGTTGTTTAAAAATAATTTGAATTAGTCGATGCAATTTGGTTTTCTGTCTAACTGCAGTATTGATGAATCTGAACATTTTGTGCAGTGTAGTAATGGTCCTTTGAGACTGCTCCTGTTGATAATATTATAATCAAAATTAGTGGCTTTAAAGCAACACTCTGTGTACTACACTTGCATTTATTAAACAAACAGTGTTCTCAAACATGTAAATGAGATCTGGTTATAAAAACAGAGTGGTTATACAGTCCTAAAAGATGCAGGGCCAGAGAATAAGAGCAATACTCTGTGAAGACCTGTTCTCCTCTTGTGTAATTGCTTACAAGTGCTGAACAATGTTCTAAATGGGCAAAAAAGAATGAATTGCTGCCTTAATATTATTGAATGGAAACTGAAGGACAATCTATCCTGTGCTTTTCAGACCTTGAACTCAATCCTATTGGCACCACTAAAATATCAAAAATTTCAAAGATCATACAAGAAATGGCTGCAGAACAGAGGAAATTAATTTGGAGTTTAGTAGCTGTAACCACAGGACAAACAGAAATGTACACCCACTTCTGAACAAAAGCAAAAAAAGGGATCTACGCATGAAAAAAAACATTGATATTTTATCTTTTTGATACTGTAGTTGGCCAGTGTTGCTTCCTGCTGACTGTGCCACCATTTGCCATGTGTTCTGTGTACCCATTTTATACCATAATTAATCTATTTTCACAGTTTTGCAAGATAATGGATGCTATTGCTGGAGAAGGTCAAAAGACCAAGTAAAAGCAGCAACAAGAGGTGAAGTGTCCCTGGAGATATATTTGGTCCAATGGTTGCCTCAAACAACTGTAGTCTGGAAGTGTTCTCAGTCTTCAAGCCCACAGCCTGGCAGCAAAGTTCTGAAGTGAATGTATAATCCGATGGAAAATTAAAACTTCAATTTTATTTAGCACTTAATTTAAGCATATATTCTACACGCTACGCAGCATTTGCTATCAGAGCTTATTAGATATGAGTCATCTATTGATAAGGATCTTTTTGTATTGTGAATTCTGAGACTTCCATCTGGAATCAATGGAAAATTCCCAATGCTTTCCATGAAAGGAGCACATAGAACATAAAAGCCATTGAAGTTCCTAAGTGGAGAGCAGCCAGCAACCACTCTCAGAAAGAATGGGAGTTACATTCACAGTCAATAAAGGAGGGTGCTACTGCCAAAGGCTAATGTGCAGAGCTGACTGTGCATGAGGCTGATTAGTCTTAAGCAGAAGGTAAACACCTGGAAAACAGCACAGGCATTATGGTGTATCTGCATGAGGGCATGTGAAGGGCTCTGGTGATCCCACTGGGAATGGAACCCATATCTACCATGAAAATGAGGAAAGGAGGCAGGGCACAAGTGTAGATGCTAATGAGACATTGGTAGAAGGAGTCTAGAAAAGAAGTGTATGGTGGAAGGAGACTAGACAAGACTATTGTGGTGTGACTTTTGCCATCTTGAACACTAGCATATCTTTCCAAGAGCTTCCCAACCAAGTAATACACATTCTGGAGATCTAGATGCCTTGTCTTCTAGTCCCTTCCTATAAAAGGAGTAGAATATATGTAGAAGCAAATGCATTGGGAGTGTGCCTGGGTGAGTGTGAGTCTGCACGTGCATGCACATCAGCATTTATGTGTTAAAGGAGTAATTACCCTAGGTTGAAATGTCATAATAATCTTGGTTATTCACTTCCAGCTTTATAAAAGCCAAAAAAGTTTCCAAAAGCATGCCTGGAATTCAAGCAACGGTATCATCGGATACACACTGTCAGGCAGCTAAAATACGTGAAGCATTTGGGGATGGCAGAATTAGCACACATTCCAGTCACGTCTCCATGTCTGCAATTAACCTTTCTTGATCCTTTATATCAGTGGGCAGGAAGAATCTCTGGTTCCTCACTGCCAAGGACACAAGTTTATCTGGTCACCTGTACTGCACATTAAGGCCTTTTTAACACTGAACTCAGTGTTAAACTGAGATCTTCCACACTGTAAGTAGTGCATAAGACTACTTTCCAAGGTCAATTTGTGACCATTTTAAAATTAACCCAGAAACTCCTACTCAGGTGAGGAATACCACTGAAATGAAAGAGACTGCTGAAGTTCAATCTGTCAATCCTGACAGATATTCCTGATATTGTCAGTTATAGGAGTTGAACTTATGATTCTTATGGGTCCCTTCCAGCTTGGGATAGTCTATGATTCTATATGAGGAAAAGACTTCCAGTTTTCATCAAGCAACAAAGAAGAATAGCCATCAACACCAGAATCAAGGTGCACACTCATATCTTAAATTGTTGGCCAAAGAGGAGGTGAGCTTGGTTTTGCAAAGTTATGTGTTCTATATAAGGGAATATCTTGGCCAATGGATCACAACACATACTCCAAGGCATGCAGTCCAATCCTGATGGTCCAGACTTGCTTTCTTCTTGAGATAAAAGCTGAATGTGATTTTGGTTGACCACTAGATGGCAAATTGTTACAGCAATCTCAATTGTTACGCTTTTTCCTTTGTATTTCAGTGAGAGTCCAGGATTGTTAGTGAGACCTTGATCTGACTGGGCTAGTGAAAACAATAATGAGGTGCAAACCATAACACAAAAATAAAATAAAATGAATTAGTTATTTATTCTCTTTAATATATGTACACATATTCCTTTATCTAATAAAGCATTGCAGAAGGTTCATTAATCAGATTTCAGTTTATTATGGAAACACAAGTAGCAAAGGTTCACAGATTTAGTAGTTGGGTAGGGATAGTGATAGGAGGATGGTTGGACTAGATGATCTTGTAGGTCCTTTCCAACCTTATGAACCTATGAGTTCAAATTGAATCTCCCCTGTTTCAGAAAAGAGATATAGCAACAAATGAAAGATAAATCACACCAATAGCATCCTGACCATGGCCACAAGTAAGGAGAGAAACCTCTGAACTCCCACATCCTCTGTATCCCCTGTTGCTTGTTGGATAGAAACCACTGATTGTTGGATAGAGAAATGGATGTATTATACAGATAAAAAGACCCAGCAGTGGTAGCCACTAACCTTTCCATCCTTTGCATCGGAAGAAGGGGCTGTTTTCTCCTTAGGACACACCCTGATTGAGAAATTTGCCCTGAGTGCTCCAGGAGGTGTCTGACAGTGTCACATTAAGTGGTGTCCCTGGGCGCAATGCTCTGAGAGCTGAGCCAGAGCACTCTGCCACTCATTCTTGATAAGCAGAGCCCTTTAACACCAGGGACTGCGAGGGGCTTGTTCCATGCTCTCAATGAGATAAGCTGCCATCCACGCTTCACAAGACACTCCTATCTGCCAAGGCACTCTGAGAAAAACTGGGAGATGTGCAGTCCAAACTGCAATCTTAAATGTTGGTGTTCCGTGAATGAAACTGAGTAACACCAGAAGTGTGGTAGAAAAGACAAAATTTGATATTCAACTGAATCAGACACGTAAGTGAGGAAGGCTGCTGACCATCCTAAATCATCCAGTATAATTCCAGTCCTCAAATTACAGAATCTGAAGTGTCATACCTTTTAATTCCTTCAATTTTTACATCTGCATTTTGGCAATATTTTTGAGGTGGATTAGTCTCTTCTACTGTCACATAAAATTTAATCTCCTTTTCTTAACTCCAACCCTAACATCAAATAAACAGAACAAATATTAGGGATGCTTGTAAAATTTTTTCTTCATGTTTTGTTGATGTGATTGCAAGCTGTCAGCTTTGTAAGAGCTATTTCATGCTGAGATATCAGTCAACTGCCAGAAAATACTCCAGCTCTGCCTAGTTGTCAAGTTGTTAATTAAATAATTTTGAGTTATTAATCAAAGTTGTCCCCAAAATAATTTATGATGAATGGAGCCCATTTCCTTTTCTCAAACTCATTGTTCAAAATTAAAAATTCTAAAACAAGGGTCAGGATTTCATTTAGTCATTGCCCCCAAGACCTTTGTCTTTTTTGGGCTTTGGGAACATTTCAATGGAGTTGTGATTAAAGAAAGCTATTCCTCAAAGAGTCCACTAGGACAGAGCTGACCAAGGGGAACTCTGCAGAGTTTTGTCCTGGAGTCTTGCTTCTGTCAGTATCACTGAGGGGTTGCCTGAAGCTTAATACCCACATGAATCCAAAATGCCACCAAAGAACAGGATGACAAGAGAAGGAATTTCAACAATGTGAAATTAAAACTTTCTCTTGACCCTTTTCTATTAAGCTGTGTAAGAAGTGTGATAAGAAAGCAGCAGAGGCAAAACTCCTGGTATTCAGTAATAATTCAATCAACAGGCCTGTTAATTAGCATTACAGCACACTTCATTTGTGAAGATCTCAGATATTGATATACATTGATAAATGTACTTTTGACTGTATCCCATTGGATTTCATTTGTTAGACTAAATTAATAAATGATGGGACTAAATTTTAAGTGATATTTTTATATCATTTGGGCATATGCTCAGATATGCACAGATACAGATACCTGTATATCCTCAGATAGCCAGTGTGGAAACAAAACAATTAATTTCATGAGATGCCTCCCATGTCTTGAAGGATACAAGCCAATGTTGAGTGTAGTGCTGCTGGAAATATTAAAGTAACTGATCACTCACGTTGGTATGTTTTGAGAAAAGATTAAAATTAAATGCTGAAATGTGCAGGATCAGACACATGAGCAAAGAACTTAATCTTTCTTGTGTAACGATCTAAGAATTTTCTATATCATTCCCTCATGATGAGACTGAGCTATGCACTTGACTGCATGCTAGTCCAAGTTCTCCTAATAAATATGAAGAATTCCCAAGTTATGCTGGAAATGGATGCTTTTCCAGACATAAGGAGCTTGGGCAACAAGGCCATGTACTCACAGTGAATGTGACTGACAGGACACTGACAAGAAGGCAATGTCCCTCTATTTTCAGTCTTCTTTCTGTTTCAGTGGCTGAGGCTTTGTGCTGAAGAATCTCTGCTTATAGCTGTTTATCGTCTCACCGCATGGCCAATGACCTATGGCTGAGAGCAGGTTGCAGTAGTGGAAATGCACAGGGATGGACTCCTTTCCCTGTGCTTTCTTTTTTCTTCTCATTTTCTTTTTTTTCTTCTCATTTTCTTTCTTTTTCTTTTTCTTTTTCTTTTTCTTTTTCTTTTTCTTTTTCTTTTTCTTTTTCTTTTTCTTTTTCTTTTTCTTTTTCTTTTTCTTTTTCTTTTTCCTCTCCTCTCCTCTCCTCTCCTCTCCTCTCCTCTCCTCTCCTCTCCTCTCCTCTCCTCTCCTCTCCTCTCCTCTCCTCTCCTCTCCTCTCCTCTCCTCTCCTCTCCTCTCCTCTCCTCTCCTCTCCTCTCCTCTCCTCTCCTCTCCTCTCCTCTCCTCTCCTCTCCTCTCCTCTCCTCTCCTCTCCTCTCCTCTCCTCTCCTCTCCTCTCCTCTCCTCTCCTCTCCTCTCCTCTCCTCTCCTCTCCTCTCCTCTCCTCTCCTCTCCTCTTCTCTCCTCTCCTCTCCTCTCCTCTCCTCTCCTCTCCTCTCCTCTCCTCTCCTCTCCTCTCCTCTCCTCTCCTCTCCTCTCCTCTCCTCTCCTCTCCTCTCCTCTCCTCTCCTCTCATCTTTTTCTCTTCTTCCCTTCCCCTCCCTCCTCTTTTGCCCTCCCTCTTCCATTCTCTTTTTCTTTCCCTTTACTTTTCTAACACTCTAATTTTAACGCATTGCCACACTTCTCTCTTCCCACTCTTTCTTTAAATTGTCTTTTCAATTTCCAGTGCCATCTGAAATCAGAACAAAGCACTGCTGGGAACTGCCCATTTATGGGAAGGAAATCCAGAGCAGCCATGAACCGAGGCATACAACAATGACTTGGGCAGATGCAGGAATGGAAACTAATTTTAGTTATTCCATTGCAAGCTCGTCACACTGTCAGTGTCACACTCTTCTTTATCTCCCGTATCACGTCCAACAGTTGCTTCATGCCACAGCTATCTTCTGACAGAGACCATTGTGGGGCATATTCGTAATAATTTTGTGCCTGTATTTTGGAAAATTTCAGATCACATGCTGGGATGATTGCTAGAACACATTAGCTTGCATCACTCTCCTACCTCAAATGGCATTCTTGTCTATGGTGTCGATTAGAGAGCAGCTCTAAACCTCAAATCCTGCCTTTATACAGATTTTGGAAAAGACTGAAGATTTTCCCCATAGGAATTTTGATAATTCTGAACAAGATGTCTCACTGTTGGTGCAGTATGAATGCTGAGATTTGATCAAAGTACTGTGACAGAGATACGTTATACCTCTTAACATGATGTGGCCACTTTTTTAGGCCTGTCTCTGTTTTTAAGGGCTGACTAATGTCACCAAAGGCATCCCTGATTTTCCACTAGAACATATCCTTTTATCTTTTACTCTTTTTCTAATGATGATTTATTTATGGACATAAGCAGTCATGGCTGAGAATGAGAACTCTCTGTGTCATGTAGAAGACTTACTCAGGCTTGACATTTTTTTCCCAAAGATTTCAGCAAATGAACAAGTATTACCTTGTACTATACTGCAAATCACTTGCAGGAATGGTAGAGAAGTGGATATTTGCTCATAATACAGAAGGGCATTTCACTTTGAATTCTAGCAACAGAAGCATGGCTCAAAGTGGCTTGATAAATTTTCTGTTATGAAAGACAGATGCATCTCTTTCGTTCTCTTCTGTTCCTTTTCTTTATATATAATACACATTTCTGAGGGACATAATTAGTTTTTTCTTGTATATTGCATATGCAAACATGTAATTGTGATTTGACAAAATAAGCACGAATTTAAATGAAAACTGTAAAGAACTTTGAGGTCATGGGATACTGGAAAAGCCCAGTGTTTGTTCAGTTTCCTTGTCTTTAAAAATTGGATTTTAAAATCTTACTGGACTCTGTTAAGGTACTCACTACTGAACACAAATCCACCTGACTGAGTTTACTCATGGGGAAATCACACACGGGTAATTAACTGGAAAGCTTTCTGTTTGTTCACTGGGGAACCATTTCTATCACAAAAGCCCATGTGAGCAAATGTTAATCGCTCTCTCCTGGAAATAATCCCACATCCCAGTGCTATCTGCACACGTTGGTGGGAGCAGGTGTGCTTCCATGTTGAAAATCAGCTGTAGGAAGGGCGAGGATGCTCAAAAAGCACTTCACATTCTTTCTCCTCACTTCTTTCCCAGAGGAGCATCACACCCTTTCAGTCATGGTTGATCGTCGACCTTGGCACTTCATAGAGCCCTGCTTCATTTTCTGGCCTTTCAGCACCAAGCTTGCTTCACACATTCCTGCTCAAACCCGTGCTCTTCTGCTGCCTCTTGACAGAAGAAGCCGTGGAGGCATTGGATCGGAGGAAGTTGCATGGTGCCTGAGATTAGAGGCTATTTTGGAGACCTGCAATCTTCAGGACTGACCCTTTCGACAGCTGGGCTGTTCCCAGGAGTTGCTGCATAGCCTTGGCCATGTCAACCGCGCTTGTGGTCCTGCCCAAACTGCTCAGCACTGGAAGTGGGAACAGACCACGCTCTGTGCTCAGGGCTGATGTTACCCTTCAGTTCTCATGATGGTATAGGAATGGACAGTGTCAAATCCTGCATCAGAAGCCAGATCCAATAAGAAGAGCAAGTCATGAGTTAAACCTGAAAGGAGGTTGTAGCAAGATGGATGTAGGCTTCTTCTCTCAGGTTGATAGAAAAAGAGGTAATGGCCTTAAGCAGCAGCAGGAGATACAGGTTGGGTATTAGGCAAAACTTATTTGCCAAAAGAATAGTGATGCATTGATACAGGCTGACCAGGAAGGTGGTGGAGCCACAGCCCCTGGAGGTGCTCCAGAACTGTGGAGATGTGGCACTGAGTGACATGGATAGTGGGCATGGTGGGGATAGGTTGGGATTGGACTTTGAGATCTGAGTGGTTTTTTCCAGCCTTACAAATTATGTGATTCTAAACACTGCCCTGTGTGTGCTGACTGCTGTTCTTGATGCTGCAGGGATTGGTGTTGAGGCTTAGGTTTTCATTAGCTACATTTTCTGATGTTCAACTGCAAGTTCACTGGGGAAATGAACACAAACTTCCTAGGAATAAGGACCAAGAAAACTTTCTACAACTCTGTCTGCCTGATGAGACAGGATCGTCATATAATGGGAACATAGAATGTCTTGGTTTGGAAGGGTCATTAAAGACCATAGAACCACAAAACCGTAGGATGGTTTGGATTGGAAGGGAACTCAAACCCACTCAGTTCCAAATACCTGGCATGGGCTGGTGCCCTCCACCACATCAGGCTGCCCAGGGCCCCATCCAGCCTGGCCTTGGGCATCTCCAGGGATTGGGCTCCCACAGATGCTTTGGGCAGTCTGTTCATTTAGGCTATAAAATTAATAACAATTAAATTGTGATACCTAAACTCCCTCGTGACCTATCTCAGTTAATCTGTTTAGCATAGATTTCTTGAGGGTAATTTTCTCTCAAGGGTACTTATTTTACATAAAAATTGAAGTGCATGGTGAAGAAGATGACATGAAATAAAGTCCTTCTGTTGAACAACTTTATTCTGAGGAAAAAAAAAAAGACCAACCAACCAAACAAAACCATATGTGATAAATTCATCAGCCAAAACAGTGGAGAAATAGGAAACAACTTCCCTATCAGTGCTCTTTGGATACTTCTCATTTAACATCCCCAGCAGGGTCTAACTTGAGTAAGTTAAGAAAGTTGATCAAAGCCAGTCTGCATATAGCACAGCTGAATTACCCTTCAGTTTGATATTGTTCACAGAGTTATCAAAATAAGAGTGGAAATGCAAAGACAGTTGGAATGTCTGAGCAGTAATTGTGCTTTTCATGAGTTGTTGAAACAATATGACATCTTTGTGAGTGAATAAATTTGTCAGATTGGTGTGCACAAACTACTTTTTACCTCTGCTTATGTCTACAGGGTGTGAAATTACAGATTCACAGAAAATGCCTGGACTTAGCAGGGATTAGAGAGGTCAGCAGCCCAACCTCTGCTCCAGGGCAGTGTCAGCATTGCTTATGTCACTGCTGGAGAAGTTGCTGGTTGGTTTTGTCAACCACTAAACCAAAGCTACACCAAGGTTTTAAACTGTAGGAAAATGGAATAAACCTGGAAAAACCTTTCTGGCTATGGAACTGTTTGTCAGGATTAACAGAAGAGAGAGGAGATATTGATTCAGTGCGTAATTAATGATTTAGAGGACATGGTGGTAATGAGTTTATGATTGAACTAGATGACCTTAGCGGTCTAGATGATCTTAGTGGTCTTTTCCAACCTTAACAATTCTGTGATTCTATGAATCTAATGGCCAGATACAATCCTGAGAATCACCAGCATGCTTGTAGTGAGAGTGCTAAAAAACATCAGTGGTAGAAATACTAATAAATTGCCTTTGAACACAAAGATTTCAGCTCTAAACCTTGTAAGAATCAAGCCATGCAATGCTGTAGATCCCAATGACTACAGGCTCTGAAAAGCATTTCTCTGCATGCTTTTGCTTTTGATTCAAGCTGTTGTTCATGCTTGTCTGAGGAGAAAAACCAGATGTGAGCAAGCACTAAGGATAAGGCTCTATGCTGTGAAGTGCTGAGAAGATGCAGCACCTGTTGCCTTCCAAGAAGCAAGAGATCTTACAACATGCTTACATTCTTCATGGAAATATAAATATATTTATGTATATGAAGTCAGTGCACTTCTGAAAATAAGATTTAAATATGAAAAAGAACTCTTGAAACGATTTCTATAGGTACTAAAGCAGATCTACTACTTGCTCATTTGCCAATGAGAATTCAACTGGAAGAACTTAATTTACAGGAGTCAGTTATTGTGCTGCAGAATAAAGTGAGCACTATGTGTCCTCACTCTTTTCTCACAGTTTTCAATGTTAATTTCCCTTCCTGTGACCATAGGACCCTGGCTCAGCATAGTCAGGTGATGAATCACAAGCAAGAAGATTGTGTTTTTCTTTTTAAGTTAATGTAAGTGACCTCAGCTCCAGAATTTCCCTAAGTTTTCTGGGCTTAGCTCCAGAAAGCCACAATACTCAGTGATGAGTCTTTGATAAAGCTGAAGAGAATTTATAGATAAGCTTGTACAGATAACCATGAAATCCACACAGACATATAAATTAATCTTCCCAAGCTTAAATATCTCCTTCCAATGTAATGTAGTAGATAAAGAGCCCTGTTATTCTTATCAATTTCACATATTTATAAGGGGAAAAGTTGAATGAAACACTTTTAAAGGCCAGGTTGATGTCTGTGACATCAATACCATGTATTATTTTCACAAAGATATTGATCATTATGAAAAAAATAGATGATGAATTTAAACGGTCATGGGCTGAGCATCATTCTAATTATGTCAGCTATAGTTGAGGCTATTTGTGAGGGTGATAGATCTTCAAGAAAGATATTATAGGTATTGAAGAAGATGTTGAGTATCTATGAAGGAAGGAAGTTGAAGAGATGAGGCAACAAATCACTGGATGTGCTTAGCCACAATGGAAAAGAAGGATTTGGAAAAATCAGTAGATCCGTTTAGATTTACTCTTTGGGTAAAGCTCTTAGTGTTTGCAAAGGGGAATTTTCCAATAACTAGATCTAGAATAACTACAACTTCTTACCTGCTAAGTCAAGTATATAAGATATGAAAGGAGGTGAAGATTTTCTTTACTCTTTCTGTTTCTGAGCATTTGTATGGCACACTGCACAGAGCACGAGCACCCAACTAGTGCTAATGTTCAGATCACACTAAAGGAGCTATTATTTTCCCTTGATGCAAAATTTGTAGATTTCAGTAGAGGCTCTATGTAATTTACGTGCATGGATGGAATTGTTCACACATGCCGAAGGAGACAGAAAAAAAAGGTCAGTTTCTCTCCAAGGAGAAACTTGTCCTATCTTCTTGTGTCCTAGCGCAGAATGTTTACAAAAAGCTCATTAAGGGAAAGGGGATTGCAAGATAGCAACAAATCTGGTGAACAGCTTACACTACATGAGATAAGAGAGACAAGGCGACCATAGAAGAGAGCAAGCCCTATCCAATTACTGAGACCCAGCTTTGGGGAGGGGGGAAGGGAGGGAGAGAGGACAGATCACAAGTTTCAATCCAAACTTGTCATCTCTCTGTGACACAAGGGGATAAAACCGCCACTTAGCCCACACGAGAGCTAGAGCTTGTTGAGTGTGGTCAGGGGCCAGAGCGAAGCCATGGATTCCATAGTCCTTCAGCTGTGGGCTGGCCTCTGCCTCTTGGTTCACCTTGCCGCTGGCAGTCCCATCTTGAGCTTGGAGCACTCTTCCTTGGAGGAAGGCGAGCCTCTTTTTGACGAATTCCTGTCCGAGCAGGATGGCGTTGATTTCAACACGTTGCTTCAGAATATGAAGAACGAGTTCCTCAAGACGTTGAACCTCTCCGACATTCCTCTGCATGAATCGGCCAAAGTGGACCCACCAGAGTACATGCTAGAGCTGTACAACAAGTTTGCCACTGATAGGACATCTATGCCGTCTGCAAATATCATTAGGAGCTTCAAAAATGAAGGTAAGATACGTGCATCTATAGAAATGGTCACCCCTGTAGTCAACATGATATATACTGAGCAGGCATCGAGCACGCAATAGGGAATAAAGGCCTTTCAGTGTGAACACTGTTAGCAACTAGACAATTAATACTGCTTGTACGATTGCCACTTGCTACGAGTTGGATCTCTTGTCCTTTGCTTTTGAGATTGTACGTTTTCAAAGGAAGGTGATGTTTCTCCAATGTTTATATGGCACTGAGTATAATTTGAGCACATTGTTTTCATTATCCCCAGACTGACATTCATTCACCATTATCTGCCTAATTTTCAAAAGGGCATTTCTAGTATTATTTCAAATTAAGGCACGAAATTGTTCTACACATTGTTCAAAGGTGCAGTATTTTCTGATTGTGAGCATAATAAAATGTGGATTTCTGTTAATATCCTCTCACTTTTGAACCTCATGGGATCTGTAACATTTTCTTCCTTTGACATCGGAGCACAGTCCAGCCACCATACAGAATTTTGGATCACACTTAAGGTTTCCTTTTAGAGAAACAGGATATTTCATATAAAATATTATTTAAAAGAAAAAGGGAAGCCTATTAGTTCTCTATATGTTTCTGCTTCAACATTTCCCCTCATTTCAGCAAAGATCAGTTACAGTGATAACAATCAATAATACCTTAATAGTTTGCATCAATTTGGGATTTATGTTAAAAATGTTTTTCAATCAATCATTTTCAATTACCAGTTATCCCACTTGCCAAGTGCTTCCATTCTTTTTAGCTATTTAGAGATACACAAAACTATTCAAATTGCTGCAAGTCTTCCCCTGTACTGACCTAGTTAACATATAAGGGCAGTTACTGCGTTTTTATCACTCTGTTCAGTCCTGCCACGCCTGGATTCTCTTTACTGGCAACAGTTTCTGGTTTGTAGAGGTACTGTTTTGTGTTTTAAACCCCCTTTACATATCCTTTCCTCCAGAGTGGGAGAATTTATTGGATGGTTGATGGCAAACCAGTTCGACCCATGAGTGAACAGTTTCTCATCTCAACAGAAATGAAGACATATGTAGGAATGCCTTTTGTTCTTTTCTCATTGTGCACTATGCAGGAGAAATGAATGGGATAAAATTTGTCAAGTGCGCCATGCCGACCAATAAAACACAGTATGGTTTAGTGATGCAAATCTGGTATCATCCCAACTGGCAAAATGAGCAAAAATGGAACAAAAGGACCTTTTTGCCAGAACTAAGAGCAGGGTTCACTGCTCTGTGTGATGTTCCATCTCTTCTTCATCACTGCAAAAATTCTGAACTGAGATAGGGCAAATCTGGTGTAACCATCCATCATTTTGCTTTTTCTCTCACCTCTGCTGATCCCAAACAGCAAGATGCAAAGTGAGACTACTGTTGTTAACACAGTTTCACAAGTGCATGATTATGCCATAAATATATATATATATTAATGTTTTAAAAATCCATTTCATGCTCAAATCACTCCTTTTAATAGAGAAATTAATTACATGTAACAGTCAAGGCAGTAGAAACAGATTTTTTTGCTCACCTGAAAATTTTGGATGATGATAGTTTCATTGCTATTCGTTAAGCCCTTTATTAAATCTGTAATTGCTATAAAGATATAGAAATGTAACACGATACATAGCTGGAAGTAGGTCTCTGGTTTTACCAGTGTCTATTGCAAACGGAACTGCAATGTTCTATCAGTGAAGATCCTCAGGGAAATTTCTATTTTCCTATTGATTTTGGATCGCCCTTCCTGACTGTGCCAGGGATGTACTGTTAGCAGTAAAGTATCCCAGCCTATGGACTTTGTGGTTGAAGTGCAAAGTCACATCTTGACTTAGAAATGAATGCTTTTCTTGCCTTGATAGCTCTGAGCCAGCTTCTTGCATATCATATAGCCATGGTGTAATGAATTCCTTGTGCCTGTTTTCTCTATGGTCAGGTGGTATTTCTCCAGCCTGCTGGCGTTTGTAGTGGCAGCAGACTTATAGAATCAAAGAGTCATGAAGGTTGGAAAAATCCACTCTGATCACGTAGTCCAACCTGTATGCTTTAGCACAGCAGCTTTAAGGAAATCATAATGGTTGTTTCCACTATGGTGGTTACAGTGAAGCACCCCAGTGCTTGAGTAGTGCTATCTTTCAGCTCTCATCAAACCTATGCTGGTGCTCTATGGAGAATAATCAGCTCTCACCTTATCAATTGATGGGCAGGGAGGTACAAGCACCTCATTTTTTAATTTATGAATTGATGGAATTGCTAAAGTAAAAAAAAAAGAAAAGAAAAAAGACAGGTGCCTCAAAACCTACTCATGCTTGAGTGAACTTCTTGCTTAAGTGCACTGATGGAGTATGGCCAATACTTGCAGTTTTATCAGTGCCCCTTTTCTACAAACATATCAAAATTGGAGAAGTCAAAGATGAAGATAATAGCAGGTTCCAAGCAGTTTGCTTCTGCAGAAAGGTTATGCTCAGTCTTTGTGTCCAAATCTGTCTTCTGAGTTACAATAAACAGCATAGTAACTCAGTAGAAAATATGCAATCATTAGCTAAGATTCCTGCATTGCACAAAGAAATGCATATTGCTATGTAAAAGCAAGCAACGCAGATAGGACGGGCAGCCTAAATGACAGATACTGTGTGCTTCTTATATGTTTTATTAACCAAAGCTGTGAAACATGCCTGAGTACAGCTGTCTGCCTGCTCACTTGAAACTCATTGACTCTGTGGCAGCATTCCTATTGTCTGATGGTTCACAATGGATATTCACTGCCTGCTCTTCCTGACCTGGAGCCTTTACAGCTTCCCAGGCAACCTTTCCCCCCGCTGTGCTTGGTCTTCTGCATTCCTGTGCATGTTTCAGCAGGAGGAAATACTTGCTAGCACAAAAATACTCAGCAGACACAGATAGAGACTTACTCTATATGTCATTCATGTCCTGTTCACTCCAGTGTCATATCCTTCTTCCCTTCCTCTCCTATGCAAACTCTTCTTGTCTCATTTTTTAAATAATTACTGAGAAGTGATATCATTTTGATATTAGACCACTCATTTTTAACAAGTAGTCCTTCCAGGTTACTAGGAAGCCCTTGGAAGCCATGAAAGTGGTAAGAAAACCTGTAAATCCAGATTTACGTTCATTATGTTATGTGAAATCTCACTGTCCTCAGATATCTATAGTAAAGTCAGTTATTGCAATTGAGAAAACACTCTTCCATGCAATGCAAAACATGCCAGATGAACTTCAGTTTATATATCACTGGATAGACCCTTCTAAAATATATGATCTTTGTTATTTCCAGACCTTGCTTCCCACCCTGTTGGTGTCATAGGAGTTCGGAAATATCCCCTTCTGTTCAACGTCTCCATCCCTCACCATGAAGAAATCACCATGGCAGAGCTGAGGCTCTACACCTTGGTGGAGAGGGACCAAATGCTCTACGATGGGCTCGACCGGAAGGTCACCATTTTTGAAGTGCTGGAAAATGACCATATGGGGGTAGGAGAAGAAAGAAAGATCGTGGCACTGGCATCCAGACAAATCTATGGCACAAGCAGTGAGTGGGAGAGCTTTGAGGTGACTGAGGCCATCAGGCGTTGGAGAAGGGCAGGGCTGACCACACACCGGCTGGAGGTTCACATTGAGAGCAGAGAAGGGGAGGAGCAGAATGGAGAGGGGAAACTCGATATCGACATCAACTCTGAGGCTAAGCATGTGCCCCTGCTGATTGTTTTCTCTGATGACCAAAGCAATGATAAGAAAGAGGAAAAGCAAGAGCTGAATGAAATGATAGACCATGAGCAGCTCCTGGACTTGGAGAACCTGGAGGTTGGCAATTTCCATGGACACCCTGGAGAGGAGGCTCTGCTCCAGATGCGTTCCAACATCATTTATGACTCAACTGCTCGAATCCGGAGGAATGCAAAAGGCAATTACTGCAAAAAGACTCCACTCTACATAGATTTCAAGGAGATTGGATGGGATTCCTGGATCATCGCTCCAGCGGGATATGAAGCTTATGAGTGCCATGGAGTGTGCGCCTACCCCTTAACAGAGCACGTTACCCCAACAAAACATGCCATTGTCCAGACTTTGGTTCACTTGAAGAATCCCCAGAAAGCCTCCAAGGCCTGCTGTGTGCCCACCAAACTTGATCCTATCTCAATTCTCTACTTGGATGCAGGGGTGGTCACCTACAAGTTCAAATATGAAGGCATGGTGGTATCAGAGTGTGGCTGCAGATAGTATTAGGGAACACATGCACAGGGGAGTGCACAAGGGAAGTATTTAATGATTCAGTCTGTAAATTTGTACATTTCGGATTTCCTATTTAATAAGGTTATTTAATGAGGCATGTACAGATAATTGTATGTTTCTTGTCATGGGGAGTGGGCAAGTCATATGACCGTAGGGAATGTATATTTTGTTCCATTGCTTGCTTCTTGCTATTCTGTTCCAATTATGACTGTCTCTCTTCATACCTGAGCATAGAGCAGATCACTGGATTGTTTGGGTGGGCTCTTCATGCCAGAAGGGGCACATTCAAATTCACAGGAATAAAAGTATATTTTTGTGCTTCGTAAAATGGTGATTAGCATCTGTAGGGATTTCCAGACTGACTAAAGCTATGGGCAATACCTGCCTAGATTGTTTAGTTGTGTGTAAGATCTTTATAAAGATATTTACAAGCTCAGACATTTCTTTGAAAATTTATCTCTGTAGCTCTAAAATCCTGACAAATCTCAGGCTCCCATATCACTAAGACAAAAGATTTAGAATGATACCACTTTATACCAGCTCAGAAACTGGTCCCCCCCAGACAGTCCGGTAAGCTATGTACCATACATCCATGTAACTCAATTCAAATGGACAAATAGTATTGAATTTAGTCTGCATAGGAATAGATAGAAAAGGAACTCCCACTGTGCCAGCTAGATAGAGAGGATCTTTCCTTTACGTATGTGCTGAAGTTGTCAATTCATAAAGATATTGCCCCCCCTTAAATGATATATGATGGAGTCACATGCCATGTTTCCACCACTCTTCTGCAACAAATCGTGGTGATAAGAAGGTGTCGGAGCTGAGAAACAATAGACCCGTCACTTTATTTATACTAAGCTGCAAATTTGTCAGATTCTTGGGAAAGTGTAAGTGACGCTGACTCTTTTAGCCTGTACCAGAGCCTACTGTACTGTCCCTGCATCTGTTTTACACTTTTAAGGGAAAGTTATCTTCACTGGAAGTGATAAGGGCCTTTGAAAGAATCACTCTAACACTTCATGGGAATGAACACAAAAGACTTTATCACACACCAACTAAAACCAGTCTCACCTATTTTCACACATACTCTTCTGTGCTTCCCATAATTTATTGATCTATTTATTGACTGCCTGCCTTTGTAATATAATGTAGAATACAGAATGTTTTATTTTTGTGCTTGTATGTAACCCCACTTGGATAAAACCTTGTAACGACCCTACTGGATGTGGACTCTCTCTGTTGAGTTGTGCTGTGTGGAGATTGGGATTGACAACGTTTTTCTGCCCTAGATACTTGTAAATACTATGCTCTACGGTTATCTCCATTGCTTACAGAACTGTTCATCCCAGTGATTTATTTAAACAACATTCTGGAGAGTGTATAGTGTTGTATGTCCACAGTTTGGTTCCCAATAGCAAGCTGGGCCATGGAGCTGTGCTGCTTTACTCCTCCTGATGTAACTAGCACTGCTCACAGGCCTTTCCCTACAGCCACAGTACAATCTCAGTCTGTCCTTAATGGCACGCTGCAAGAATTCACGAGAGGTGTGATATCTCCCTCTGCTGACATGAACCGCTGCGGCCAACGGTTGAAGTGTCACCACGCAAATCCTTTCAAAACTATCCACAATTCTTATGAAGCCATTTGCCAAGACAAACCATTCACCTTGTTAGGAGTGATAATCCAGCATTAGGGAGATAATCCGACATTTGCTTTTATCGTTTCTTTTCTGCAACTCTTCCTGTGGCAGTGATCTGCCCAACATGCTTCTGCACTGCTGTCCTTTATCGAACAGCACCAACACTTCTGCTCAGCAATTAAGAAGATCTGTGCCTTAGAAACAATATATGACCCAATAAAACCACCCACTACCACTGTACATCTCCAAGTGACCTCACAGCATATCAGAGTGGCTCCCTTTGCACTCTCTTATTGTTCTAATAGAGGAGATGAGATACAGAGTATTGCAGTGCCAGTGTGGGTAGCCATGTAGTTCTATCAGTAATTAAACATGCACATATAGGTATTTACAAATAGAAATCAGTAGATATCGCTACAATAACTATGTATGATTACAGGCCAGCCCATCTTTTTGTATTAGTAACTTTTCTTTATAATTAAAGAAGGATGGATTATACAGGATGAACTTTGAAGGTCCCTTCCAACTCAAATGATTCCACGATTGGGGATTTCAGACAGAATTTAAGATGAAAACCAGTAAAGCATGAAACATACCCAAATATTACAGTATTTCAGGAGAAAATTAAGCATCTCTTGAATTCTTCAGCTGCAACCAGGCTATTCAAAATTGGAGATCAGAACTTTTGAGAACAGTATTTAATTTATTAATGTGTGGCTGTTAGGATTGCATTCCTGCTTTGTTAGCAAAATCTTACTTTGACTTTACCTTCAAAAGTAAACAGGCAAAAACATTTGCTGGAGTTAGACAGCAGAAATCAAGTAAAATAGCACAGAAAAATTGGAAGAAATATTTTATAAAGTGTTTCCCTTAAGTAGTAAATTAAGGCTGCAAAGTCAGAAGTGCTCAGCTTTCAACACACCTGTCCATACAGATATGACACTCACAAATAACATGGTGAGAGCATGACAAGAGCCAGTGCTATCAAGTTGTATGTGCTGGAGAAGTCTGTGACAAGTCCCTGAAAGAGTATTCTTGTGCATGCTTTCTTTTCCTTTGTTTCTTTACTTTTTCCTTCCTCCTCCTACTTATCCACATTAGCACCGTGGCTTCTCTTTCTATAATAGTTTATTTTTCAGATTAAATAGTAAGGTACACTGATTTTCTTTTCATTTCTGATGAATTTCATACCAACACAAACCCTATCTCTTATCTCTCTGCACCTGGACCCAAACTTCCTCAACATTTTCATGACCATTTTGACTATATTACTCTTCCCAAAGCCCGCTGACCTTTGGAGTACCTTTGGAGACAGAGTCATGAGCTTCAGTCTCCCCAAAACTGGCATCACTTGAGAAAAAACATCTCCCAAAGCAACCAAAAGCTGCAGTCAAAGCCTGTGCCCATCTTCTTCTCCCTACCTCCAGATGCCCATCTTACATCGTCATTTTGGTGCCTGGATTGCCCACCAGTCCAATAGAAGGGACTCAGTGAAGTATTTTCTGTCCTCAAGAGCAAATCAAACCCCCCAAAAATGACATTTTTTAAAAAACAAAACAGAACAAAACAATACTAAAAAAAAAAAGAGAGAGAGAGAGAGAGAGAGAGAGAGAGAAAGAGAGGGAGAAGAGGAGGATTTCCTGGCACTTGAACATCTGCTTCAAGCATTTGAAAAACTACAGCCCAGGGTTAATTTAAACTTTCTTATAACCCAGTTCAACATTTGGAGTGCAAACACTGTTAATAGGATGGGAACTAGGGTGGTGGTGGGTTGCTTACTATGCTGGGAAACAAAGCCAGAATGAAACTAGCATGAGATAGAGGTTTTGTTTATATTGCTGACCCATCTGTCTTCATTAATGCACTATTTACAGGAAAAGTTTCAAAATTAGCTTATGCTCCTTCTACAATTACAACAGAAACAAATAAAGGCAGAATGACTTGTTTGCCCTCGACTAAAAATGGAAATTCTTATCAACACCCCTTGGAAGAAGAATTTTATTATATGGAACATATTATTGTTGATTATTAGCATTGGGCTCAGGCATTTTGGATGAAGCTGTGCATTTCTGGCACAGGCAATGTCAGGAGTGAAGAGTCAAGGAAGTGACATTGCTGCAGAAAGCCTGAAAAGTTTGCCTGTGCTTTGCCATAGATTTTTAAGGCTCAGGTTGAAATAATGTGGCTTTTGCCTGATTTCTAGAGTGTAGCTGTCTAAATGCCAACAAATGAAAGCCCAAACACGCACACCCTGAACCTCTTTCAGCCAAAATGAAGCTGATTTGTGACCACAAGTTAGCAAGCTGCAGTGAAAAGCACCATGGCACTGGGACAGCCATAACACAATGAGGACTTGTGTTTGTGGCCTCACTTCCCTGGGCATTTCCTAATGAAAACAGACTGTCAAGTCTACTGTACTGAGCTTTCTTAAAATCATCTTCTCAATAAAAAGAAAAAGCCATTGGGGCTGGAAGTCAATGGTCTTCAAGGTCCTTTTCAAACTAAGTCATTCTATGATGGGTTGACTGTTGGACTTGATGGTCTTAGTGGTCTTCTCCAACCTTAATTATTCTAGAATCCTATGTTTTACACTCCAAGCCCAATGAAATAGAGACATGCATGAAAAAAAGATCAACAAAGAAAACAGATCCTCCCTTTCTGTAAAGCCTAAAGCCAGTAATTTCCAAACAGCAGGCAGGTTTGTCAGGGTTACATCTCACTTGCACATCCCAATAGAGGAAAAAGCTTCCGAATGACCTCAGGACCTTGGGAACAAATCCAGCTATTGAATGACTTGCCTCACTTTCCTTCATCCATACATTGCCTTGCTCTTCCTCGTGGCCCCCAGCGCTGCCCACCCACTTTTTCTCAGACCAGACACATGTTTTCTCAGGCTGCATCTCTGCAAGCTGTTCCCTGGGGTGCAGGACATGAGGCACGTAGTGTCTGCTGTCCGTGCACAGGAGCAGCTTGCTGAGGAAACACAACCAAAAGCAGTGGAAGGAGCAGCTGTTAGTTACTGCTGCTTTTCCTGGATAGAAATAGAGGAAAAAGTCCACCTTTTGATACCCTTGTCAAGAAGATGAATAGTGGACAGCGATCCATGATGAGGTCTTGCTAAGAGCTCCTGCAGCAACAAAGCACATTTGCTTTCAGATGCTTGCCAACTGACTCTAGTTCCTCACTCTGGGCATCAATAAAAGCAGAATTTCAGCCAGCAATGACCTGTGAAATTTTCTGCATCCAGCCTTGTCCATTGTGCAGATTGCTAACAAAGCCCTTTGGGATATGGTTGCATTACTCCTGCAAATGGAGCTACTTTTTGGAAAGAACAAAGTCAGAAAATACAGAATAGACTTGTTAATGTATGCACTGTAATAATATATCACTACTGGGTGATAAATCGCATCCAACTAAATGAGCTTACATTGGGATTAGGAAATTTGCGTGTTTGTTTAACATCGTTGGATGCATGCCCAACATAATTCTGTGCACAAGGCAAATTGATCAGCCCCCTGTTCAGCATTGCAAGGGCTTTGTGGGACCTTTGGTTGCATTTTTTAAGTAAACAAAGGAAATACAGGGGATAAAAGCAATCAACATGTTTGCAATAAAGGAAATGATATGAGAGGAATGGATTTCCGTGCCACAGAGCAATGCTTCTGGAAAAGAAGTGTGTTCTTTTTTCTCCTTAGCTTCAAATACTATAAATTTTCTATGAGATACAGCCAGTGAGAGCAATATACAGTGTATTATTTTAAAGGAACAGATGCATACCAAGAATACAGTATCAGCACAACTGCATTTTGCAGGAGCTGCTGCCCGTGGTGACTTTGGGCCAAGAGATGCACAACGTGGCACAGAGCTCCCCAATGTCCTTCAGCACAGTGCAGCTGATGCTGTCCAGGATGGTGCTGAAAGGATACGTGTGAAGTGAGAAGGTTTAAACACAGGGTGGTCCCTGGAATCAAGTACAGCAGCTAACTAGCAACAGAGGCTAAACAACAGCCCAACCTTCCATAGTGCTCAGGTTTATGTTGGCTTTGCTGTAGCAACTCCTTATCGCCCCGGAGATTAGAGCATTTCAGATCAGTTGTTGTGAGATTTGGTGGAATCCATTTCCTGAGCTGTCACCACTGGGCTAATCAGGCAGAGTTGAAATGCAAAGGTGGGAAAATGAAACTAATAGTCATGCAATACTAGATATGCTTCGCTCGTTTTTGCCTTTGCCGGATTTTAGATGCTTGGTGCTGGATGCTGATACAGTGGTGCCATGGATCTGGATCTTTCCCCTGGCTAGCAGTGGGAGGGAGTTTGCTTTTAGGGTCAAAGATAGCACAAGAAGTTACAGAAAAGCCCCAGGAGGTTAAATCACCATCATCCACTCTGACCTGCTTCTGCTCACTCAAATATAAAACTTTGTTAATAATGACAAGCAGAGTGGCTTTTAGAAATATAATCATAGCAAAGCCTCTGTTTCATTATATTAGGATGCTCAGAAATCTCATGCAGGAACACCGGCCAAGGCAGAGCTCCCTGACATCCCATAAAAACTTGGAGTCACGAACACCTACACTGTATTTTTAGGCCACTGATGTCAGGCTCAGGTGATTAGAATGCTTTTTGCTTGACCTTCCACATACCATAGCACTCCATCCTTTTGAGGTCCCTGCCAACCCAAGCTATGACCCTACTTTATCTTCAATGCCAGTGAGCAAGAAGCCCATTGCCATGAAGCTGAGCCTGCACCAGTGCAAATCTTGCAGTGCCTTGGCCAGGAAAGGCAAAGAAGTTTGCAGCAGATGACTCAGTGTAAGCCAAAACAAATCACTGCAATGTCTCCTCCACTGAGTTTCCAAGCCTGTATTTTCTGCTGTCTGTAAATGCTATTTATCCGCATTTCAGACTTGTTCACACTGGATAGGAACAAGACAGTGAGAAATAAGGATTCTCCCACTCCACCTACAAAAATCTCCCTTCCCAGAGTGTGAAAGCACCACAGTTTCCATGGACAGTTGGCTTTTTGCTCCCTGGTGTTGCTTGTAGCTGCTGTGTCTGGAACAGCTATAGGGATGTGGATGCCCAGCCCTGGAGGTTACCCCTGGATGGGGCAACCGGATCAGGTGACAGATTTAGTGGTTGGCAACCTAGCCCAAGGCAGCGGGGCTGGAACTGGATGGTCCTCGAGGTCCCTTCCAAATCAAGTCATTTTGGGATTCTATTTTTCCTATGATTTTATCTGTCCTTGGGGTGCTTGGTCCTTGTCACAGAGCTGAGGAGGGAAACCAGGCAACGCTACCGTGGAAAGCAAAAAAATGACCTCTCACATGCTTAGGAAACAGATTCCAAGCCAATCGGAACTTCTTTAAGAAGAGGTCGAAGCCTGTCCCCACTTCTCTGTCTGCTTTCAAAATGCTCTCATTTGGAAATAGCTCCCTGGACATGGCAAACAACATCACAACCAGCTGACAACATTAACAGAACGTACCCCTGTTCCCAGTTCCTGTTATCAGCGCGTGGTGTGAAGAGGCCTGAAATATCACACTGTGTTTTTACATGCGATAAAGGAAATTTTCAGAAGCCACACCAACGGCTGCTGATGGCACCTGGGCATCCTTTAGGGCAGGGGTATGCATGAAAAATTGGTTTTTTTTTTTAAGTCTCCTCATATAGTGGGCTCAGGCATAAATAATAGCCTGCCTCCTTGCTGATTTCTCTGCTTATTGGGTTTTCTATTTTGGTAGATTAGCTGTATGCTGAAAGTTGGGCCTAACAGTTAGGAAAATTGCACCCAAATTTGTATCACTCAGGCTGTGTATCTGGTTGAAGCTATAAGCTGGCTTCATTACAACAATGTGCTGCAAAAGGTGGTAGGAAAACATGGTGAAAGTGAGGCAGTGAGATGGCTTGGCTGCAGATTTTGGGAGTCATTTCTACTCCCCACCTTGGTGAGTGGTTATTTATACAAGAAGTTTCAATTTGGCAGTCTCTTCTTAAAATCAACTTGCTTTGGGGTTACCATGTAAGTGCAGGGAGGATGTATGTTGCTCTCATTACTGGGAAGAACAACACGTTCTCTCTGCTTTCCTTTCCTTTGCACAAGCCATCCTAAAGAGTGGCTGGACAGATTTCCCATGTGTCTACCTCGTCTCCCACTGCAACTTGCTATTTTCTGCAGTAACCAAGCTAAAAAAGGAAAGTTACTATCATGCCAAAAATGTGATTTTGATAAAATGTGAGGAGACGAGTCACTATAACCATGACCAGCTCGGGATCCAGCAGGAAGAGTGTGGGAAGGATCATTTTACTTTCTTACATCTCATGCCTCCTAAATGACAGGATACAACAAAGTGAATTACTAAATAAATGCAAAAAATCCCAAAGAAGAGCAAAACAGACTTTTTGCTATAATGCAAAGAATGCTAGACAATGAGAGCAGGCTTAAAATATGTCACACAAGATATCACATTTCCACTCCATAATGCATGAGAGGGAAAACGATCTCAGAAAGAGTGGTGATGCACTGGCACAGGTTGCCCAGCATGGTGATGGAGTCATCACCCCCAGTGGAGATACAGCACTCGGGTACATGGTTCGTGGCCATGGTGGGGATGGGTTGGGTTGGACTTGAGGATCTTAGAGGTCTTTTCTAACCTTTATGATTCTATGATTTAGTAGATTGAGATGCATTCAGATCTGTGGGTTTAGTTGCTTTAATTTGGAGGATCTATGCATTACATCCAGAACAGGAGTTGGGCATTGTTGATGTTCAGGCTTTGAGTGGAGAGATGCACCCATGGGGTGGCAAAATTCCCATACGTAAGTCATGGGCAGGTCTGTGCTTCTCTAAACCCATCTCTCTCCAAAACTAAACACAAAAAACACTTCTTTTTCTTAAAAAGGAAAATCCTCCTTATCCCACAGAACCCAGGAGCACCATCAGCTCACATGATGCCCATGCTGCTCCCAGAAGCTGCTCTCTCCTCCCATGCAGTTGGGAATTTCCAGACCACCTGACCTCCATTGGAAAGTCTATCTTTTAAATATGACCACTGTAAACACTCCACATTTTAATGGGCAGAATATCTTCAAAGAAGTTACTCTGCCCCTCAGAAACAGCTGTGGTTTGATAGAGGTTATTTTGCCTATCTGCAGCGGAAATGGGGGAATGCACAGTTTATACTAAGTTAACATGCACTTGTCCTAATCTCAGCCTTCTGTGCTGCAGCCAAGCCTTCCCACGTCATCACGTTCTGCTGTGGGCCACGGAGGAATTATTTGCCTCTTCACACTTTTGATCTCCACAGAAAAGAGCGTGTGGCATTTCCAGCCCAGATGCTCACAACATTTCTCCTTGACCCCGTAGAGAAACATCTCCCTGAGTGATTCCTGGGCCTCATATCTAGAGCATAGAATCATGAATGTTGGAAAAGTCCACTAAGATCACCTGGTCCAACCATCAACCCTCCCCACCATGCCCAGTGATCGTGCCCCTCAGTGCCACATCTCCACAGTTCTTAAACATCTCCAAGGATGGTGACTCCACCACCTCTCTGGGCCGCTTGTGCCCCTCTTCCTGACAAGAAATTTTCCTAATATCCAAATCAAACCTCTCCCAGTGCAACTTAAAGCACCTCTCATCCTGTTGCTGTTATCTGGCAGCAGAGGCCAATCCCTGCTGCACCACCTCCTCCTTTCAGAAATAGTAAGTCTTCCCTGAGCTTCCTCTTCTCCAGGCTAAACAGTCCCATTTCCCTTCTTAACAAGCTCTCTGTAAAGGTAAAATATTACTTAAATGCTGAAGTAGCACTCTAGAAGTCATCTGAAATCTCATTGAAAAGAACCACGAATGGGAGCAAGCTGCTCTTCCGTTCCAACCCAAAACTTCCTGTCATTCTATGATTTCTGAATTACTGAGTTTCAGACCTGAAACATGTTGATCAGATGGTTCATAGCAAGGGCAGAGGACCTCAGCTGTGGGTTGGTTTGCACTGTGCACCCTCCATCATGAGGTGAGCACGATGATTTTGCAGCACCGCTATGCAGAGCTCCAGAAAAAAAAAATGAACTACTCGAGTTAGGCAGTGAAGAGCTTTGTAATCTATGGGGATCCTAAGGCAAGGAAAACCACGGAGAGTCTGAGTTTATCATGGGAACCTAAATGCAGTTTAACTCTTACAAACATTTCCTTTACCTGGATTTTCCTATCATGGCTGAGCAAGCACGGATTCAATATGTGCAGCTTTGTCTGAGCTCGAGCCTAAGAAGCTGTCAGCTTTAGAGCTACAGAACTCCCCCAAAGCAAGTGTTATATACTCAATATTGACTTTTATTCTCTACAAACATTTTCCCACTCCCATTTTTCTCTTTTCACAGTCTCTTCTGCATCTCTTTCTCTCTGCAGTTCTTTCTATTTTTCACAGACCTCTGCCAAGCAAGTCTTGAGCTGAACTTTCACTTCAAGTCCTCAGTAAGAGCAATCTATTTGCATTAACTCCATCGAGCTTGGCAGAGGAGTGCGTTTAATCTTACAAGTCCCTGTTGAAAACTCCTGCTGATCCCCTCTCTGTACCCACAAAGGCTGGGCTGAGGCTGTGTGTTGTGGGCTGCCCTTCTGAACATCAATGAGTGAAGGGTTTCAGAGTCTCGTTCTATTTTTCCTTGATCAAAAGCTTCAGCAGCATTGTGGTCCTGCAGGAAGGGCGACTCATTGGCAGGCAGTGCGAAAGCAAGCAGCCATAGCAACACGTTTACAATTAGCCACACTCATTAGTCCTTATGCCAACAGCAGTGAGTGATGGACTCAGTTGCAAACCCAAGTTTCCACCAACATGGCCAAGAGAATCCTGATGAAATAACGGAAGACAAAGAGCTCCGTGTATGGATGCATGAAACTCCAAAGCCTCAACAGCAACCACGCTGAGTTTATATACACATGGCCATAGGGAGCCTTGATATCAATGAGTCTTGTCCAGCACAACAAGAAATGGGGCACAAGGCTCCTCGGCAGACCCAACAAGCTGTCTGGGCTTCTCTTGCTCTATAAGAGCAATAACCAAATGTGTGTGTTGACATGTATGTCTTAGTTGTGTTGTCCAGGCATGCTGTGAGATGAGCTGTGCCACCCAAGACCTTGGGGGTTTTCTATCTCTCCAGCTCCAGGATTTAGGGATGCTCTGTTCCACTCAGAAGCACTGCTGTTGTCTCCAGTACAGAACCATCTAGCTGGCAGGAAGATGTGGTCTTGGAAGATCTTGGTGCTTTGTTTTGATTTGTTTTTGTTTTTCTTTTCTGTGCGAGATATTTTGATTGAGCAGCAAGAGATACTGGCCTGTTCTCCAGGTAACTTGAGCAGCTGAAAGAGGACTTGAAAAAACACACAAGAAAAAGCTTAACAGCATTTTGGGAATTTCCTGATTCAGAGCATAAACCAGACTCTAAATTCCAGGCTTCTTCCTCCACACAAGCCCACAGCCAGTAGCAGGATATTGGACAACACAAGTCCCTCAATCTCGTCCTGCATGGCAGTTCCTTTGGATTCTGTATATTATGTTTGTGCTCAGCTATGTGTCTTCTCCTAGTTGGTTTTGGCATTGCTTTTGCCTCTGGATTTAGCAATGGTTTTGATCTCCTCCTCAAGCATCTTGTTTTTCTTCTCCAAGTCCTCCTGCAAGCGCTCCATGTTCTTCAGCTTCAGCTCCAGTTCCTCAGACTTCTTCTTCTCCCTCTCAATGTCCTGGTTCAACCTCACCACTTTGGCCCAAACATTGTAGTTTTCCTTCTCAAGGCTGCAGAGAGAAACAGAATATAAAAGGTTTGGAGTAGAAGAGAGCTGGGAAGTGAGAGCTTGGCTCTCCAGAACCCTGACCTCTGTATTGTTAAGTGGAAAAGCAAGCTAGAGATGGTGTGCTGATCTCCTGATCATCACTGGATGACCACAGTGCAGTAAATCAATATCTGCAGATATAATGATATAGCAACAATACGTGAAGCTGTACTAACAGTGATGGCTACAACCATCAGATGCAGTAATATTATGGCTATTGAATTCTGAGTAGTGCAGTAAGGGCAGTGAGGCACTGGCACAGGTTGCCCAGAGATGTGGTGGATGTCCATCCCTGGAGACACCCAAGTTCAGGCTGGACACACCAAGGTCAGGCTGGATGTGGCTCTGAGCATCTGACTGAGCTGTGGGTGTCACTGTTCACAGCAGGGGAGTTGGAGTAGATGACCTTTTAAGGTCCCTTCCAATTCAAACAATTCTGTGATCCTATGATAGAATACTAATACAATATTGTAGCAACAATGATAAATAGGACTATGCAATTACTGCAGAAATATCATAGTGCAGTGATGAAATAAGAGCTACGCAGTGTTAACTGTGCAGTAATACACTGCTAAGTCACGAGAGCACAGCACACGAGAACTGAGTTTTAGATAATGTACTACAATTCTGTATTTTGTCATTAGTCATCGCTATTACATCCTGTAGGGTATTACTGGTAAATAATCCTATGCAGTTCTGCTGCTGCAATAGAGATGTCATCATCCCTCAGAGCAGCACACAGCAGCACGTTACCTTTTAATTTGCTCCTCGTAGGTCTCCTTCTGCGCTTCCATTTCTCTCTGCAGCTTCAGGACCATGCTTTGCAAGGACTCCTTGCTCTCTGGAGCAGGCTGGAACACCTCGGCAGGGCTGCTGGCCGGGCTGGTCGGCTCCTGGGGCTGATGGCAGGGGCTGGGGCAAGGCTGGAATTCCTTATCAGAGCAGCTGCTGGCAGGACTGGGGCTGGAGCTGCTGCTTTCTGCCTGGGATGTGGGCACGTTGTCATAAGTTGAAGCCCGGTGAAGGTCGAGCAGCTTGAAAAGATCATGAGATAACGTTCTCTTATGTCCTTCAGAGAGCACAGAACGTGGGTTGCTCTGCGCGGAGCCTTTCCAAAAGTCGCTGTTAAATATGTCATTCCTGTCACTGCTGCCTTTTTTCTCCCCCGAAGAAGCAGTCGTCAGGAAAGATTTTCTGTTGGGTAAAGTCTGAGTCCTTTTCCTTGCCTGCATTCTCCACGTTCCCAGTGTATCTTTGGATGGTTGCGTGCCAGTACCTTCGCTGGGTGCACAGGAGCTCACAGTCAGCCCAGGAGCACATCTGGCATTTGTGCTGTCTTTCTGCAAAACAGAGTGGTAGCATTAGGACCATCTCAATTTGCTTGTGGGCAGTGACTGCAGAGACCACAATACTCACAAAGCACATGTTGTCACACACTAACAGGAGTGGCTACAGGTTTCCACAAAAACTGATATTTATCAGCTGGTGACGCCCTTACTCTGCTGCCTGGAGAAGTGTAGATGCTCCATCTCTGGAGGTGCCCAAGGCCAGGCTGGATGTGGCTCTGGGCAATCTGGTGGGGGGCAATCAGCCCATGGCACAGGGCTTGGAACTGGGTGGGCTTGGAGGTCCCTCCCAACCCAAGGCACTCTATGACTCTGTGACTCCATGACTCCACTTTGGATTACACCACATTTTCCATTGTGAAGAGTTATCGATCGAGATTCTTTCCTTCATAAAGACTTCACCTCTCAGTGTTTTCTCATCACCAAGATGAATGGAAAAAGCTTCATCTCTTCTGCCTTTTAACTAAAAAAAACTTTACGTAAAAGAATCATTTTTCCAAGAACAGGAAGTTTTCCACAGGAAAGAACTTGTTTTCCAGATCTGTTTCCAGGGATGACAGTTACAGTTCTTAACCCTATAAAAAGCAAGCACTCATACGGCTTGCTGACCCATTCAATCCCATAACCAGGCATTTATTGGACTACTATTTTATTCTCCAAGGACCTTCCTTACCATTTGCCTTTGGATTGAGTTATCTGCCCTGGGCACTGTGGAGTCCTCTGCGGAGTCCCAGCCCACGGAGCTGCGCAGGATGGGGGTTTTCTTGTCACTCTGTTGGGCTGTTGGGGAGGGTGGCACATCCTTGGATGGAGGAAAGAGGTCTGCATGGTCACTGATCATCACAGTCATCACTTTCTGGATCTGCAGTGTGCCTGGAAGAAATCACAAAATCTTTCCAGCTTCACTCATTTTTCTAAGTATTTCACACCTCTCTACTCTAAGCAAAAGAAAAGCGAAAGAAAACCTCTCATAATAGTTGCAGGATCCTCTATCTTGGGTCTGATGAGGTTCACTCCAATCACTGTTGCCAGGTTATCCACACTCATCTTGTTGATGCTAGAGTTCAGCTGTACTTCGTATAGAAACCTATCAGAATCCAAGGGTAAGCATTTCCAATCAGAGGTGGAAGACTGTACAAAAGCCTTAGATACCCACTGGGAAAATAAATATCTAATTACTGTATTCTCATCCTTTGATTCCTAAGGATAGAAGGATATAGGTGCCTTATAAATGTATGCTGGAGCTGGGTCTCATTGGTGGCAGCAAAAACCACCATGTGATGACCAACACACCCCCAAAATACAGCAAAAAAGAAGGGGAAAAATCCATCCAATATTGAACAACCAGAGAATAAGCTCTAATCACCCAGGGTGAAAGCTGACTGCTTCATTGCACAAGGCTTCGTGCAATGGATTTTTATTTTCAGGAGTCCATACGTGAATTTGTGCACTTCCTGTGTAGTCAGATATCTTTGAGGTGTTTAGATAAATAGTGGAAAAACTCCCTTTCCATAAGTAATGATCTAGTGGCTGGTAGAAATCAGCCTCAGTACTAAGGGTGATATTCTTCCTCACCAGCAACTAATGGGAGGTGTTTGTAACTGATGCAAAGGACTGACCTGCAGATGTAGCTGAGGAGGTTGTAGTTGTCTCGGGGAAGAAGGGAAAGCTGCTTCAGGAGGTCCTGGTGACCCTAAATGCAAGTTAAGGAAGATGCATGGGTATACATGGGTTGAAGAGAGGCTCTGGATGGTGCTCTTCCAGCCTCCCCTGTATGGTGTCACCTCCTGCTCCCATCCTTGCTGCCACCTGGAGCCCTCCACCAGAGGACAGCAGCTCCTGCATGCTCTTAGATCTGCTCTGGAAACGCAAGCTTTCATTTTCAGTCCAGAAGGAGAGAGAGAAACAAATGCACCTCTGTACCTTTTTCTGGTCCACGTCCAGCATCTGGCCACAGAGCAGGAAATCCTCATACTGCATCCAGGGCACAACTGGCTCAGGCAGCTCCCGCAGGTACAGCTTGAGCAGGGAGGCCACAGTGTGCACATCTGTGTCCCTGCAAAGCCATTGGCAAGACTCAGACTCAGCTGATGAGCAACCCCTGCACTGCTCCGTGCTCTGTATATAGAGGCACGAGGTGTAGAACTATAAATAGGGAGCAAAATCAAGCCAGGAGTAGCTCACAGGGCACCCCAAGTCAGGGAATGGCCCCAGCTGGCAAAATCATAATCTGCTTGGTGAAGATTTTCCCTGCTCCATGTCCCCAGCCTCCGTTGGATTTTGCATGAAAACCCAGTCTGCAGACATTCACACGTTTGGCAGGAGCTCCCTGCTCTGCAGAGCTGGCAAAGCTTGCCTGGGGTTTGGAAGATTAACAGCAATTACTGAAGATGTTCTGCCGGGCCAGATGTTTGCAGCTTTGCATACCATGTAGTTTACATTATGTCAAAAGGACACTGTCAAGACAGTAAGCCTCTCATTTGACCTACCTTGAAGTTGCTTAAACTCTTATAAACTCCCTAGCAAAAATCCCCCAGGTCATTTATTTTTAGGATTGGTTGGGGTTTCTAAATAATCATGGAGGAATTCTTTCAGAGCTTTATTCCTGTAGGGCCGACCAATACACATCCTGGATGCCTGCCTAGTTTTCTAAGGCTCCCCACCCAGTCACGCTGTGCTTGTGTGTGCCAGTGAAAACCCAAACTGGTGGCAAATCCAGCATCTTGCAGTATTCACCTTGCTGGGAAGCCCTTTCCTGGCCTTGCTGAAGATGGATTTTGTATGAAGTACACGGGGGATGCTGCACTGATGCTCATCTGAGCCCTATAGGGTTAGCGAGGCAGGGTGCTGGGAGTGATGCTGACTTCCCTCACTGTGCCCTGCTGTAAAACACTGTTTTGCAAAAAAAAGAAAGTTTCACCTTCCTATGACCCCTCTACAGGTTGCAACAGGTCTTGGGGACCCAGAGGCAAGAAATATTCAGCTGCAAAACGAAGGGCTGGGATTGTTTTGCTTCAAAAGTGGGAAACACTCTTCCCCAGAGCCTCCCTCTCTCCCAAGAAAGCACCAGGCAGCTCTCTTGGCTTTAGAGGATTTGCTCTTTCCACTCAACACTTGGCTTTAGGGAATTTACTTTTCCCTCTCAGCCTGGCAAAGGAAGGGATTTGAAAGGAGGCAGCTTTTGAGCAGCCAAAATCTCTCTCTTATTTCTCTGTGGGAAAAGCAACAGGAGGAAAATATCAAGCCAGTGGGCTGACAGGGAAAGAGATTAATTCCATGAGGTTTAAGGGTATTCTCTGAACATATCTGCACTCCTCTACTTGCTCTCCTTTCCCTAAATCTCTGTCCTTAGCTGATGTGCTTTGTAGGCTCTTTCCCTTGCCTTCTTTCCTGGCTGGAACAATAGTCATTGTGTGGGTCTGGGGTGTCCCTAAACTCCCCAGAGATTTCCATCCATCTCTCATCATAATCCCTTTTGGGGGTTTCTGCTGAGCACTCCTCTCTGTGCTGAGCCCCTCTGGTGGCCCTAAGCATCCATCAGGTCACTGCTGAGTTCCTGCAGGAGGGTCAGGCTGCTTATCCCCAGATTTTGGGGTGCTAGCTGAGTAGAAAAGACAGAATCCAGCATTACCGGTCAAACGATGGCCTTTCCCCAGCATCGAAGGCGTCCCTGAGCTGCTTCACCAGGTTGTCCTGGCCGGGAAGGCGGAAAATGCCCTCCTCACTCACACCGTGCTCCCGGATGAACTCAGCGCATTTCTGCACCAGGATGGGCACCTGCTGCTGCCCAAACTTCTGCTCGTAGGCCATGGTCTCTGCCAAGCGTTGGCCAAACACCGCTGGGGAAAGGACACTGGGGTTAGAGGATCCTGAAAGCTTTGCTTAAGGAGCTCAGCACTACGTGCAAAGGGGACAGCTGCACTTCTTCCTAAAAGTGAGAGCTTCAAAAGCTGTGCGAGATGAGGGTGGGAAGAGAACGTCTCCCAGAGAAACAAACAGCAGCAAAATGGAACATCCTCCAAATAATCACATTCTCAAAATGATGAAATCAAAGAATCATTAAGGTTGGAACAATCACCGAGGTCCCCAAGCCCAACCCCAGCCCACCCGCACCATGCCCACTGACCATGTCCCCAAGTGCCACATCTCCACAGTTCTTGACCCCACTCCAGGGATGGTGACCCCACTCCAGGGATGGTGACCCCACCAGCCCCGTGGGGCAGCCTGTGCCAGTGCTTGACCATTCTTCTGGAGAAGAAATTGTTCCTAAAATCCAACCTGGACCTCCCCTTTCCCTCTCAGTGCACTAAAGCGATGTTCTGTACCTTTCCTTCGGAGCAACGGCTTTTTCCTTCTGAACTCACAGCAAAGTAAGAGCTCAAAGGCAGAGAGGCAGCAACCTGCATCCCAGCTCTTCCTCCTCAGAGCCCCCTGTGGGGTTACAGCATGAGAATCCCAGCTCGACATGGCTATGGGGTGATGCCAAAGGGTCCTGTGGTCTTCTACCATGGTTTTGTATACATTCACTGCATGCTCTGAAGGCTGAAATGGTTCCCGTGCTTCTTCCAGACCAGAAAACTGCAAGTATACACCCTCACCTGGAACCACAGACTTGTCTGCACCTGCCTGGCTGTGGGGTGTTTTGTTTATAAAAGACCTGCTTACAATTTTAAATAATGAATATAAATCCGTCACTGTGCACAATAGAAGCAAATCCATCACCTCCACCATGATTTAAAAAGCACACGTTGCCTTGATGCCAAAAATGTTCACTGTGAAGCTTTGGGGTCTGTTAATCTCTATGTTGGCATAAAATGCAGCCCTGCAGTGCATGACCTCCCTGCTATCCCCAGGGCTTTCTGTACCAATATAAATTTACATTTCCCATCATTTAAGGTCACTTTATCTGCCTGGAAGAAGCCAGCAGTCTCTGAAGCTTAAGCAAGGATCCGCTGTGGAGCTGTTATTATTAGAGCCAGGTGGGGCAATGCCCATCTGGCTTCAGGAATCCTCATTTCAGCTGCACATAACTGCCAAGCTGAGGACACAGCACCAGCTTAGAGGCAGAAAAAAATCAGTTTAAAGGTAGAAAACATCTGGATTGCAAATGAAACCAGCCTCAAAACTGCTGTGGTTTTTATTCAGGGGGGAGCTACAGGAGATTAGATCTGCATGGTGCTTGTAGAGCTGTGGCACAGGGCACAACCTGTATCAAAAATTATACAAATGGCCAACACGAAGCATAGAGAGGAGGAGGAGAAGAGGCTCAGGACTGCTGTCTCCTTTGCAAAAGAGCTAAAGTGGCTCCCAGCCCTGTTTGGACCTTGGTTTATAGGTGTTCATCCTTGTAGGAAGTCTGGATAATTCATCCTTATAGGAAGTCAGGGTAATTCATCTATATGGGAAGAGTGGCTGGAGTGAGCTTTGCTGCTTCCTTTGTGGGTATTGCCCACGGTGGCAGTTTGGAGGTGTGCTCCTCTGATGGGCTTTGTCTGATCCCTCCCTGACCACAAGTGGGGATCCCATCACGTGGGGTGGTGATGGTGTGCCCGAGGCAGAGTGTGCAGAGAAAAATGGAGGCAGGAGCGCCGGGCAGAGAGAGAAAAGCTATGGGAAAAGCAGAGAAGGAAATCTGGCAGGGAAAAGGTGAGATTTGTTTCAGTGCCTTATCATTGATTCATTGAATCACTGAACCATAGAATGGATTGAGTGGGAAGGACCCTAGGAGCCTTCAAGAGGAAGGAATTGGAGTTGTTCTCAAGAATGACAATTTCTACAGTCACAAGAGCAATGAGGAAGCTCCCAAAAGAGGTTGAAAGCAGCAGAGAAATGCTGCTTTCATGCTTGATGGACATTAGCTTAACTCTGCCTCTGTCTGCAGCACACCAACACCACGAGGTCCAGCCTCAGGGAAAGTCTCTATAGCATTACACTTCTCAGATTTAGGAGCCCAGCTTTAAAACCCTTGCTCAACAACAGCATGGAGTGTGAGATGCTATGAAACCACCCCTCCAAGAGCTGCCCCCATTGCCTGTTACCTCCTGAGGTTGAACCCAGCACCCGTCGGATGGATTTAACCCATTCCTCCATATCAGACTGGGAGTTGGCCATGAGCACATAGGTGTCCTGCCCCGCCCGGTTCTGGTCTCCAGAGAGCCCTGAAAAAAGCATTTATAGACCACGTAGAGTGAGGGTTGGGATAGGGATGGCAAATTCTTATTTTCTTTGCTGAATATTTGGCTTCCCAGTTTCCCTAATAACGTCTGCTTGGCTGTGAAAGGAAGCAGCTTTCTAACGTTTCAGCCTCGCTGAAGCTTTAAGAAGGGAACAGAAAGTGCTTAACGTGACAGCATGGAGTGTTCCAGCGTGTGAATGTTGAAAGGAAGAGGTTTTATGTTTTTAAGCAGGGCTGGGGGAGGTGTTGAAAAGAAATGGGAGGGAAAGGGCGGTCACGGTAATGTGCCCAAACAATCCGGGGTGACAAGTCCATCCCAAAAAGCATACAATACAACAGTAGGAAACATTCTCACCTGGGATAATTTCGAAGATAAATTTCCCTCCTTCCTCTGGGTTGCCAGACACCTCCTTGATGGTGCTTCCCTGGAGAGACAGGCAGCCCTAGGAGCAAGCAGAGCAGGAGCTGCAAATCCCTGTCCCACCTCTGCGAGGTGACACGAGGTAGTGTCAGCCCTGGGCACCAAAGTTGTTTTTGGAGACAGATTGCAGGAACTGGGTTTTTATTGCAGTTTTTCTCATTAAAAATATGTGTATATATGTAATAGGATCATTAAGGTTGGAAAAAAACCCACAAGATCCTCCAGTCTGACCCCAACACATCCCCACCATATCCATTAAACCATGTCCCCAAGTGCCACACCTACTTCTTTCTTGAACATGTCCTGGGATGGCAACTCCTTTATACGTATACATATATATATGTCCTCAAAATAACTTGAAACAATAAGGAATGTACATATATACATATACACAAATACATATAGGTGTATATCTCCTAAAAATGAATTCAAACTCTTCCTAAATGCATGTTTTTCTGATGAAGTTATTCTCAGAATGGGATTACTGCTTCATTTCCTCTTTCCTTTTTTCCTCCCTTCTCATGTTTTCCTCCTTTCTCATGTTTTCTTTTAACCCCTGTTGGGAGTAGAGGAAGAAAGTCTGAAGGAGAAGGGACATAACAATGCAGAGAGAGCCTCTTTTTGCTGCACTGGAACAGGAAATTTCTTCATTTAAGGCAGTGCCACTTAAAAACTAAACAGAAAAAGTTTACGGGAGAGGAGCAGAGAAAAAGAAGAAAATTGAGTAAAAGAAAGGGAAAAAAATAATAATAAAGAAAAAAAGCAAAGCATAAAACAGCTGTTTCCTTTGGTTCTTCCTTTCACAACATCAACAGCTCAGTCACTGTGGGAGGGGATGTGTGGGGAGTGGACAAGGCACGTGGGATGGAGTGGGTGTATGAGTCAGCGTTGGCGGCCTACAGAGGCAAAAATAGTGATGTTTCTCTCTAATTTCAGACTTCTAAAAGCTCTTGGGCTCCTGTGGGCAGGGGGGACTCAACCATCAGCTCTGAAAGAGCCCCACACGTGGTAGTATTGAGCTGAACAGTGGTGGGAGCAGCGAGGCTTGAAGTGAGGTGTGATGATGGGGAGTGCTGCCAAATGCGCTATCAGCAGCAATCAGCTTCGATACAGCACTTTCAGTTTCTACATTTCTATTTAGAGCCAGGGAAATGGCTCCTCCCAAACACTTCTGAGAGGGGAGAAGGCCATAACAGGGTGTGTGTCCCATCACCTCTGCCCCTTGATTCACCCCCAGGGTCTGCTGATCACTTTCCCCTTTGGAGTTTTGTTAGCTTGGAATTATTTTTGCTACCAGCACCAGTTTACGCAGAGATCGTCTTTTCTGTCAAAACAGAGGATCTTTCCCCCGAAAAATTCTCAAAAGAAGCAAAAGATGGCGGTGGAAATTCTCACAGTGTGGAGAATACGGTTGAAATTATCCGTACGCATTGGGAAAACAAGCTGATTTCCTCCCAGCAACCGTCCTCCAACACACCCCCTGAGCAATAGTTTGGATGGGTGGCACAGGGGGCTCATTGCAACCCCAGAAGAGGACTGATCCAAACACCAGAATTCTGTCAGGGTGGGGGACATTGGGTGCAGACACCTAAATCTTGATCGCAGGCGTTGTGCACAGTGTTATGTACACAGTACGATCTCTTGGACATCCAAAAAACATTTGAAGTCGGCAGCTTTCACGCCCTCAGAGGAGCAGGCAGTGGACAGGTTTCCTGCAGCTGTGTGGGGTGGAAGAAGGCCAAGGAACAAACCCCATCCACGTGGCCCAGCCTCCTGCCAGGATGGGATGCGAACAGAAAGGCTCAAGAAGGATTTCCTTTCCTTATCTCTCTCCTCAGAGGGGCCCCTGCACTCCATCTCCCCTCCCAGCCATGAGGTCTGTCAGGGCTGTCTCAAGACCAAAAGATTGCTTGTTTTCTCCTACAAGCACCCCACAGCATAGGTCCAAATGCAGGTTCAAGGCTGCTCACTGTGTCTCCCTGGCTATGGCTGTCACCCTGGAGGACATCCCATCGTTGGTACCACCCCAAGGCAACAAACCCTCTTTAAAACCCAACTCCAGCCCCATGCCCAAAGAGCAAAGCTGCGGGAAGGAAGGAGGAGCAGCCCACCCTGTTAATCCCCAGCCTACCTGCGGCCTGGTGTCATCCTCATCCTTGTAATAGTAGAGCTGCTGGCCCCGCAGCACAAAGTACCTCTGCTGCCAGTTCTTGACAATGGAGCGCTGCTTCTTCAGCCAACCCAACTTCAGCGGCCGCTCCATGGCACTGGGAGAGCCGGGCTGCGAGGTCACGGCCTCACTGCTCATCACACTCCTGGAGCGGGCTGCAGGGACAGGGATGGAGGAGATGGAGGGGACGAGCCACCAGTCCTATTCAAGCTAAAAGAGCTCTCAGCCCCTCAGCTTGCACCCAGCAAACTGGCTAGCTAGTTGTAAAGGAAGTGGCTGCAGTATCTATCAGCCCGTGCTTCCTTTTTCCTGCGTGGGAGTCATTGTCTTGCAAGCAAGAAGAAAATCATAAGCTTTTTCTTTTTTTCCTTCTCCCTAATGGGAGTGTGTGTTTTCTTATTCCCACCCCAAACAGGCTGCAGCTGTGAGATCAGAGTGATCCAGCCTGGCCTAAAAAAAATACAGCAACAGAACTGCCTGGAAAATTAAGTTTTGCTTTTTGTCTGAAGTTGCTGAAGGAGGTGATCTCCTGCAATGAGACTGGAAATCTCCAAGGGAGGGAGGAGGGGTTTGCTGGTGTCCCATCTCCTGCTGCAGTGTCCCCGTCTCCTACTCATGGATGCTTCCTCCTTGGTGCAACCAGATTGTGCCATGGGTCAGCACATGGCCCCGTGGCCATCAATAAAATCTTCTGCAATAGTAAATGCCTGAGGAGGAATCATTTCTGGAAGGGATACTTCGTGTTTTACCTCTGCACTGTAGGACCCCAATGCCCACCCTGTCATGTAGGGGGAGCATTTAGGGTACAACTGAGCATGTCATGTGGGGGAATTCAGTTTCACTGCTCTGCACATGGTGACTTTTGACATCTCCCCTGCTAAAACTAATGGTGATAAGGGGAAGCTGTGGCTGACCCAGTGCTCTGAACCCAAGTGTCTGCTTTTTCCCTTGACTCGGACAGCAGAGCTGCAAAAGCAGGAGCTGCAAGCTTTGGGGGATTTGTTGATTTTGTACAGAAGATAAGGTTTAAAAAGTGGGAAATCAAAACATAGCCACTGCGGCCTGGTGGTATTTAAAATCACACCTACAGACACCTGTGAGGAGCGTGAACCTGCAAAATATTTTGCATTTATCACTGCATGGTTAGCAAATCCATCAGAGGTGGTGCAGTTCAGGATTGTGCCCTGCTCCTCCTTCTGAAATCCCCTAGAGAAAGAAGGTCACCTGAGTTCTGCCTTCATCCTGCAGAGCTCAGTGTGGATGGGGCACTCCGAGCTCACTGCAGTACTGCAAATCCTTTTCCAAACATCAGCCTTCAAAGAGTGGTGAGAGTGCTGCTCGTATCTCACCGTGTGCTGATGTGGGATGTTGAGAGCTGGGACCTTTGAAAGGGATTTGCCAGCCTGCTCCTGGGGAGCAGTTTTGGGACCACAGTCATAGCTGAGCTGGTGAGGATTTGGGATGCAATGGTGTCCAGGGTAATGCTATTATCCCAACTGTAGTATCTCTATCCACCAGCATTCATCTTCCCCAGCCCAGCAGCTCAGGTATTGCATGGACATGCAGCTTGCAAGGAGAAATCACATCTTTTATGAAGAAGGGAACTTTAGGATACCTTCTTTTTGATGATATTGATCTCCCTCTCAGCCCAACACCACAGCATCAGGGCTCTGCTCTGCACCAAGTGACCTAGCTGGTGCTGCTACACCGGCTTTAAATGGCTGAGCTAAAATTGCTCAGGCCTCTCTGGCAATACGATTTATTCCTATTTTCATCCCTCTTCCCCGATGCAGAAAGAACAGTGCAGTACACTGCATTCCCTTTGCTTTCTCATCATCTCCTCCTAAACACCAGACCCAATGTGCAACCATGTGTGGCCCAGCCATGATCACACACATACGTGTGCATGACACACGCAGGCGTGTATTCCCTCTCTCTGTGCTCTGGGCTGACTTAAGACCAACAGAGTGCTTTGCAGGATCCTTTGTACTCACTGCATGAGCAGTCCTGAGCCACAGGGTTCACACAGAGGTGTGCAGTGGGGGATGCTGTGGGGAGCTTGGCTTTGCAAGCAGTGATGCTATTATTCGCCTAGAAGAAAGTCCTCTGCTTTAACAAAACCAGAGCTACAGAGGCTGTGGCTCCTTCCCTGACCACTTTTCCATGTATATAACTCCTGTGGCCAGCACTGAAGATTTCACTTGGGGTTGAGGTGAAGCTTTTTCCCGAGGTGGCTCAGTGCTTGCAGTCTCCCCCGGGCACAGCCCTTCATCCCTGGTAGGAAAGAGTCACTGAGAGCAAACACAGTGCTCCCCAAAGCATTTCCTGCAGTAACCACCTCTGAAGTTGAACGTTTCCTCCAGAACAGCCTTTCTCCTCCTCCAGCCCTGGGCACTGGCTGCAGAGAGGAGGAGCTCTGCTGAAGTGCCATTTGCAGGAGACACTGCAGCACCACATCACCACCGCTCCCTGCTTCAAATCCTCATCTCCTGCAAGCATCACCACCCCCATTGGAGGGGATGCTGGGGAATGTGCAATAAAACCCAACAAAAGCAAACCTTCTCCAACAGGTTTTGCCATGAGAACTGCAAACGGAGTTTTCTCTTCCATGGAAATAAACAGCTGTGTGTTTGTCTCAGCGTGGGAAAGCACACAGCAGTCAGCACTCCATCCCAGGGCTCTCCAAGCAATGGTCACAACTGGAGACATGCAGAGGGAAGTACCCAGAGCCAGGAGGATCCAGCAAAGGCCATGGTGACTCATTTGAGATTATTTTCCACCCGTGACTCACGTCCCTGCAGACAGAGGACCAGGCACCCCAAAGTAGGATGAGAGTCTCTGCAAAGAGCTGAGCCTGTGCTCAGGGTCCTGCACGCACACTCCGTGTTGCAGTGCAGCTTTAGGTGACCGATGCTGCCTTGACCAGGGCCCCATCCATGTGCAGAGTGATGCTCGGCAGCTGCAGCCAAAGGGGCTTCAGATAAAAGTCCCAACAGCCCTTGTAAGAAAACCCAGCCAAGATGAGCATTGCAGGCTGATGTGCAATGTAGGGAGAGCTCAGAACTGCAGAGACTGCTTGGTCAACGAAGCCACCAAGGTGTGCCTTGGCCACCACCAAGAACCTCTGCTTTGCTGCCTGCACACACTTGTGCACCCCTTCCTCGCCCTTAAACCCCGCTCCTCAGCACTTTGACTCAAATGCTGTGATATTTTGGCCACAGAGCCCACCACGGGGACCCCTCACTGTTTCTTGAGGGTATTTCGAAGTGGTTTTCTTGCTGCAGTGGATCCCAAGGTGGATGGGGGCTGTGCAAAGCCTGGGCACAGACAGGAAAGTATGCAGCAAAGCTGCACAGGGCTCTTCACCTCTGGTGGGAGGAAATTGGTGACGTCGGGGTGGGAGAAGAAACCTGAGCAAGTGCAAGGATGCTTCCTCCACCTGAACCACGCCACCTCCTGTGAAGACTTGCTCAGCAAAACGGGCAATTGGGCTTTGAGCAAAAAGAGCAAATGGCTCAAAACCCAGATTTTAGGTGGGCAGCAGCCCCATGCTGCCAGTGACCCTCCATCCCCACCCCCACAGGGCCACCCCAGCTGAGCTCCCACCGCACCCCTGCGTCAGCAATTCTTGCAAAGCATTTCTTTTCAACCATTTGCAAACTGTCTGCTTTGGGCTGCAGCTGCAGTCGCTGCAGGGCTCGGCCACAAGCATCCCACAGACCCCAAGAAAGCTGAAGAAGGGCATAAAGAAGCACTCACGGTACCTATTTTGGCAGCATCCATTTTCAGGTTAAAATCCCAATTCCGTGGCAGCTTGAGGGACATTGTGGATCAGGAAGGGTTTGGCGTTGGGTCTCCAGTGGGGGCAGCTTTGAAGAAGGGCTGAAGTGGAGCTCAGATGGCCCCGTGGGTACCCTGTGCCTGGGGTATGGTCCCCCAGTGCAGTGTGAGGGCCCGCCGACGGCTGGTTTGCCAACGTACTTCCTCCTCCCTCCTCAGAGAGCAACCCCATAAAAGTCCTTTCCTGCCCCACCGAGCTCTTGCCTTGCTTCCCTCTCTTGCCAAGGCGCTGCTTTTGCCTTAATTTTTGCTCCACTTTGAGTGGGGACGCAGCACCGTGGCCCCAACCCACACCGAGAGCCCAGGGCTGCAGTTGGCTGAATTTAGGGAAGTGGGTGAACTCAGTGCAGCAGCAAAACCCAGCACAGTGTTTTGGGAAATGCATCGTTCAGCAGCAAAGCGAAGCAACCATGGCTGCAGGATGGCAACTTCCAATGTCTGAATGCATCCCCAGGTGATGTCATTTCCCTGAAGGTGCCCCATGGCCACGGATGGGGCTGAGTTGGTGGGGGGCAACCAGCCCACAACAGGGTGGGGGGGGGGGTTGGTGGGCTGTAAGGTCTCCTCCGAGCCAACCATGCTGAGATTATATGGCTCAAAGGTGGTTTAGGGTTTCTGCACCTGGTTTGCAACAAGCAGTACCTGCTGCCTGGGGGAACGCTGCAGGTTTTGGGGCAGAAGGGACATAGTGGGGGGGTCTCCAGTCTTCATCTCCCCCAAGGTGGAGCTCTGTAAGAGGGGGAAGTTGCCCCAAGGAGAAGCAGAACCGGCAGCGTGGGGAGCTGGGGTGAAAAGAGGATGCAGCCACCAGTTCTGTGCTGTCACATCCCCCTTGGCACACCCAGGGTGCACTGAGCTGCACGCAGCCGCCGGCACAGTGTCAATCCAGGAGGAATTCGTGCTCCAGAAAGGAGCTGGAGCCCGACTTCACAGCCAGGTCGGGCAAACCGGGGTTAAATTCCAAAAAACGAATCTGCATCTGGAGGCAGCTCAGCTTCTGCCGCACCCAGAGAGCCCTGAACGTAGAGCATCACTTTTTTCCTCCTCTTAACATTATCTGTAGAAAGCAAGGGGAGCTTTAGGGAGTTGTGTGCTTTGATTTTCTTCCCCCCCTCCCCTCCCCCCTTTCTTTTCAATCTGTTGGTTTTTTTTTACAAAAGTCCGGTGTGAACAGGATGCTACGCTGCACCTCCCTCCCCTCCAGAAAGGAAACTGCAAGTGTTTCAGCCTAACCCTGTGTAATTCAGCCCAATGCTGTGTGCCTACGAGCAGCCCACAAGCGCACAGAGCCACCTTGCTGCCATCCACCCAGTCCCATCAGGTATCAAGATGCTCCGGGTTTGGGAATGCACATCAGCAGGACTTCGTTTTGTTTGTTATTTTCCCTCCTTAGAGTCGGTTAGGAGCATCAGAAAACAGTGTGGGTGCAGCGTTGCAGGAGAGCTGCTGGCAGCAGGGACAGCTCTGGCTTGAGGCTTTCTACCCCAGTGGGTACAGAGCACCCTGGTGGTGTGCACTGGGAATTGCCACTTCCAGCTGCTCAGCTCAATGAAATCCTGTTAACATGCAAGGCAAGGGAGATTTCAGCCTATTTTCCAAGAGATTTAATACTGACGGATCTTTCAAGACCTCACGTTCTCACGTGCAGTTGTTCAGTATGAATATCCCATGGGGCTGCTCAGCAGCTTTGCTCCTAACCACGCAAACCCTTCACAGCAGATGCACAGCAGCACATGATTTGAGGCTTTAGAGTCTATTTAGCAAGTTGGCAATTGATAAGGACACACACTGGTGTTGCTGGAGGATGAATTTGTCTCAGAATATGCAGACAGCGTGACAGGAAGCAAGCTGCTGATTGCATGGTTTAGGTTAGTTGATAAGTCAAACAACAGTCAAAATAACAGCAGGGCTAAAAATAGGATGTTTTGCTGGGTACACAGAAAGTTTCTGCCCTCCCAACCCAAAGGAGTCAGGAGAAATGGCTGAAAGGAGCAGTAATTGATGCTCACATTCCCAGTCAAATCCTTTGGGCAGTGTATGGTATATGGTTAACAGAATGAATAATGCTAAATAGTATCATAGCCAAGATGTTTTACAGATGGCATAGAAAGCTTATCGTGATGGAAAAAGACAATCAAAATAAGGAAAAGTGCTCATCCAAGTCCTAGGTTCACAGCAGGAAGCTCTAAAGGAGTTAATATTCAGAAAGAGATCCTTCCCCAGTGGTGGTCAGCCCTTAAATGGGGTCCAGGAGAGGTGGAGCCAGACTCCACCCCTTCAGGTCACACAGGTGCATTGCCTTCACCTGTGCTCCCATGGCTGAGTCAGTGCTCACCTCAGGTGATCCATCAGTGGTTCAGGCCGTGATTTCACAGTTCCTATACATGCAAAATGAGTGGATTTGCAGCACACAGTGGTGTCACTGCTGCCCTCATCCTTTATATACCCCATCCTTTATGGGGATGGGGCCGTGTGAGCTGATGGCAGCTTCCACCCCACAGCACTGTGGGAAGGAGAGAAAGAAATGGGGGATAGGAACGTTGCTGCTGGAGCAGATCAGTCCATTTTGGGCAAAGTAGGATCTCCCTTAGTGCTGAATAAAACTCCACGACACATAATGGAATTTAGATTTATTTAACAGTAACATATAGTATATAAATAGGGTAAATACTTTAAAATATACAATATATCACATTCGGACATCCTGTCAAAGAAAGGCAACTCTACATGTGTAGCTAAAACATTAACCAAAAGAACAATGCACAGAGAAAGAAGCAGATGGAGGAATGCCCAGGTCAGGTCTGGAGAATAGGAGCACACAACTACTACAGGAGCACAGAATGCAGCTTGGTGGGGGGGGACAGAGGGCAGAACCACAGGGGCCTTCACACGATGCTTTCTGTGAGGCAGAGAGGTCTGGATGAGGTATAGGGATGGGTCCACAGGGCTCTGCCTTCCTTCTATAGAACTGAGTGGTCAGATGAGGAAGAGGAGGAGGAAGAAGAAGGGATGGGGTAACAAGCATTGCCATCAGAATGCACCTGGACATCTGTGACACTGGCGGTCCCCAACCTGGCACCAAGTGCTGGCTGATGCTGTGTGATTTACAGCTTTGTGAGCCACATAAAGACCCCTCCAGGTCAGCATCAGCACACCCCCGAGCCCAGCACCACAAAGACCTGAACAGCACACAGAGGTGGGTACAGGATCTAACACCTCACACCACAACGAGGTGTCAATGTTTCATTGCAGGTCACACACTGAGAATGCAGCAAAGCTGCAAGCTTGTTCAGCCTACAGCCAGGCTCAGAGAAGCAAATTCCCATCCAAATTCACCCACTGCTCAACCACACAGCCCATCAACGCTGCAGAGCACAACAGTGCAATCCATCTCACTACATGGCCACCATGGATGCTTGGAGGACACCCTTGCAGCTCTGCTGCCCCAGGAAGAGTAACAGTTCCAGCTACAGAGCCCACTGAGAGCAAAACTACTGTACAAGGCTCAAGCTCGAGCCCTGCAGCTGGAAAACCACATGAGCATCCCACATTGCCTTACCCAGACATCCCCAGAGTCTATGTGGCCTCCAAAATTACAGTCCTGACATTAAGGCCAAGCTCCTTCAAGGCTTAAAGCAATGCAAAGAGCTGCAATGTGCCTTGCTGTGCATCCCTGTAGGAATACACAATGCAGCTAACTCCACTGTCGGCAGAAAGTTAAAGAAATGTAAAGCTAAGTCTAACTCAAAACACTGGCAGCAAACTAAAACCATTCCCTGGCAGGAGTGGTGGGGCAATCCCACAAAATCCTGCCTTAAAACAACATGCTGTGAGGAGGAGCTGGCCATTACTATCTCCTGCACGACCAGGGCCATCCCCCACACTCCCATCAGTGGTGCAGAAGCCAAGGGGGTTCACCAGCCACAATTGCTTTGCTCACCACTCTTACTCAGTCAGACCAGCCTGCAGATAACATAAGCATCCTCCACCTCCCTCCTTTCCTCCTCCATTTCTCAAACGGATGCACCAGTCCCATTCTGTTAACTGAACTCAAGTGCACCGTTTCCATGTAGCTTTACCCTCGAGGATCACAACAGGTTTCGAAGGACACCCGTCCTCTGCCCTGCTGGGAAAGGAAGGAAGAAGAAAGCTGCGAGCTCAGCAGAAAGCTACCCACACATCAGTGCTGCTTCACTCCGAGCACCATGCAGCCATGAATGCAGCTGCTTCGCCCTCCAGTGTCCACATGCAGCACTGCACCATTAAACAGCCCCAAATGCTACTTCAAATCAATAGCATGCACACAGGTTTTGTGGTTTTTTTTGCCCCACTAATTACAACTAAAGAAGGATGGATGTTTTAAAGCGAGATGAGCAGCAGGCTAGAGACCTACATGAAAAATGCATTGTTATAAAGAGCAGCACACTTTTGTTATATGTCAGCACTGTAGTTTCTTCTGAGGACTTCGGACCCAACAGTGCAGTACAAGGGATTCTGGCAGGTGTTACCATGAGGCAGTGAGAATCCAGGACAGCACCAGCTTGTCTGACCACAGGGAAAGCTGCTTTTAGGGGCTACACCAAACCCTGCTGCTTCCACATCTATTCCCAGTTCAAGAGGCCTCACCTGGCCTAGCTAAATTCAGATAAATCATAGCAAAACACAGCCCAACTATCTTCTCTGTGCAAAGCAAGATGGAAGCATCTTCATTCTCCCCTCTGCTTTTCTAATGAGGGGCTTGGAACAACATCCTCCAAGTCAACACAAAATAAATTGCCTGATTCAGGTTGGATAAGATCAGGCTCCACAACTCATCTAGGAAAGCATCAATGCTGTGGGTGTTAATGAAAGAGAATACTGAATTGGCTTCACACAGCAGCCCTGAGCCCTACCAGAAGATGGCAGCTACCAGAAAAAGATCAGCACTGCTGTGGAAACAGTCCTTCCTCCTCCACAGTGCAAGCTCTTGATCAACACCTGTATTTGCAGTGCAATGGGCACACACTTCTGCCCCTCAGCTCCTGTTTATGGAGATGAAGCAGAATTTACGACACAGTCGTATAGAAGTAAGAGAGAGATTGGGATCTACTCATGTATTTACACAAGCATACGTGTGCTCTCCTATCCACTCTTTTAGGGTATGCAAAAGCAACAGCAGAATCAGAATATGGAGTATGAAATCGTTGCAGGTGTTTTACTTTGCACTGATGCTTTGGCTCCTTTGCAGCATGTACAAGTCTCCATGCGGGGAGAGGGTGTCTGTGTATAAGGTTTAGGTCAGCAATTGTTTGACAACAGCAATGTACTTCTGTATTATCTTTCCCTGACACTTGTCTCCCAGATTAAAATAAGGAAAAATTTCTCTCTCTTGTGCACAAATTATGAGAAGAAGTAAAATCAGATGTCTCATACATGAGAACATTGCATAAGATCTAAGTCGGGATATTTTCACTATCTGATCACAAAAAGAAATGAAGTTTTACAATACTTAGGGCTCTCATCTTTAAAATAATTAAAAAGTATGACAAAATAAAGGAAAACACTTCAATAAAACCTCCAACTATTAAGTGCAACCTATTGATGGCAAGATTTAGGTAAGCAAAGCAGGACAAAAGGCTGCAGGCAAATGAACCCAGACTGAAATACAACACAGACCATGGTAAAACTCAGCAGTACAACATCTAGAACTAAAGTAACAAACAGGTGATAGACATGATCCCTGAAAGAAAAATGAAATACCCAAAGGACAGTGCCTGTGGGGTGCTGGAGCCCCAACCTGCACGGTTCAGAAACAAAACCAAGCTGGAAACTGCTCTCCAAATTAGGTAAAATATCCCAGTGTAAGGTTTCCAACCATTAAGAAATGGAGAAAAAACAACAAAACAAACAAACAAACAAAAATCTGGTTTTATGTTTCTTAAAGGTTATTTGAATGTGGGAATACAAACCAGGTTACTTACAAAGTTGTTCTCACTTGGCAGGATTCACTCAATGAAACTTTGATGTCTTTTAAGACCTTTTCACTCCATTTTGAAGCAATCTGAACCTCCCACATTCTCATGAGCAACTACCAGCTTCATCACTCCTTACCCTCAGTTAATTTCCTATTTAATAGGTTAAAAAAGATCTTATTAGCCAAAATATCAGCTAGAAGAGGAGAACGTGGGAAGCACAGGCAGAAACAGCAAGTGACAATAGAGACACATGCCTGACTGGGCAGAGGAAATATTGCTAGATTAGTACAAGGTCCTCTTCCAACTAATTGTGCCTTGTGCTTGCAGTGCAGAATCTCCACGGGGCTGCACACAGGTGTGTGTATGTGACTTTCTGGGAAAATGAACATTCACAGTCACCACTGGAGAAAATTAGGGTCTCCAGAGCTGCCATCACAAACATGGCCTGGCACAGCAACCAAGGGAGCTGCATGGCTTCATCTTCCCCACTGGCTCTTGCAGGCAGAGCCATCTGAAGGGACATTGCTTTGTGTATTCCCTGCATAAAAGCACTCAGAGGAAAAGTTCAGCTCTGCCCATATCTGCATCAACGATTAAGAACTGACTACAAGGACAGTTGCACCCTCTTATTTCACCCAACTCCTTTCAAGCCTTAATTCCTTTCCAGCTACAAACTCAGGTTTGCTCATTTGAACCAAAGCTATATAAATATATTATATATATATATAAAAAAAAACCCAACAAAACAACACAAATGCAAACATTTACCAAGAAAGGAAGAAAAGTTACAGTGAAATGAGGCCTTGTTATTGTCTTAAATAGGGCAAGCCAGGAATTTCTGTGGGGAGGCTTGTCCATTTTCAGTCCTGTTCCAAAACCACCTGGCTTGTCTATGCGTCCTCCAAACCACCTAACACACCCCTCTCAACAAGGTGTGCTTTTAGCGTGTTGAAGATGTGCAGCTGCTGGTCTGGCCTCAAGGTTAAGAACTGCTGGATCAGTTTGCTTGGGTTAGGACCTCTGGAACACAAAAGCATTGTTACCAGTGAATCCCAGGGCTCTGGGAACCCAAATGCCTGTTTGTTCAGATGTTTTACCCAGGGAACCCATTTTAGAGATGGGGAAATGGGTTCAAAAGAGACAGCATGCTGAGCTGTAAACAAAACCAACAACAACCAAACCTAATCTGTTTCAGCAGAGCTGTGGATTTTCTGCTATTAACAGATCCTCCCCCTCTAGAATAAAGTAACTCCTGTAAATTCAGTTCCTCATCTCATTCTGTACAGCTTCTGTGCATGCCTGGGCTTTCTTCTATTTTTGAACATTTGTAGACTGCAACAGAATTTAAATTTTGCTGCTTGATCAGTTCAAGGAAAACCCTGCTCAAGATTCACAGGAATGCAGAAGAGGCATGCAAGAGGATTGGATTAACAGACCTTAGGAAACAGATTATGTTCCCAGCTTGACGTGACTTCTTTGGAAGATGCTTCCCTTTTCAAGCCCCTATTCCTTCTCTTTCCTTGTCTTTTTAGACATTTATCTCACAGGAATATCAACTGTCTCATATTGCAAGCCTGTATGTCACCTGAGTTTGAGTAGGTCCCCAGACTTCACTGAAAAGCAATAAATACCTGATAAAGCTTGCGATGTACACATTGACAAAGGTAGCCATCAGATACTGACAGTCAAAGCGATCCATGATCCCTCCATGGCCTGGGATGGTGTTGGCAAAGTCCTAAGCAAAGCAGAAAGGAGTACATTAAAGTTTCAGGCACCCATTACCTGTACTTATGTAAGTAATATCTACATGCCACGCTCATACCCCTGCTCTAATTCTTCCCAGAAGGCAAGAGTTAGATTGAGAAGAAATTCTGCTTGATCTCTCCCCTGGTTCTAAATGTTTCTCCTTTATGAAGGCCACCAGTGCCTGAGGACATCAAGGCTTAACTCAGATCTGTCACTCCTTTGAGTCAAGGAAGGCCAAGGCTTATCTCCTGCAAATGTCTCCTGCCTTTATCTTAGCCATGCAGAGTCTGTTTGTATCTAAAACCATCAATGCAAGCCTCAGGCTGTAAAACATCCTGACTGGGTCAGGATACTTTATTTATCCAGTTCTGCACCAAAGAATATTGCAGTTGAAATTGTAAGGTCTCTCCCCAAATCCATTTAATTAAAAACAAAAAAAAAAACCCACAAAACTGAATCATGGCCCACTGCTCTATTTGTTACTGAACAAACACTCCCCCATCCCACAGCTCCCACCTTCCACTCCTTGGAGGGACCGTTCAGAGTGGCAGCAACTGTTCAGTCTTTACATCATCTATTGCAAATGACAAAGCATATCCTCACCTTAATTTTGAAGGCTCTCTTAAATCCACTAGCAAAGAAGCCTCCAAATGGCCCAATAAGGGAAGCAAAAGTAGACAGTGCAATGCTGTGGATTTGGAAGGGGTACATCCGGACTGTCTTCTGCAAGGAAAAAGAAACCACAACACGTCTGAGAAGTATTTTCACCAAAAACAGCATTGCTCACTTCTTGCCCATCTTTCTGTCTTAACCAGGCTCTAGGCCAGCTGGTTTTCAAATGCATTCACATCCCACCAGATTTAGAATAGTTGCACTGGGTTTTCAACCCAAAGGGAGCACCACTAAATTCTCCCCTTTTTCTGGATGTACCATCATCCCATGTCACATTCCTATGAATACCACCAAAATAAAGCCCCCATCTCTTCATGTTCCTATCGCAGTAAATAAGACCTCAATAAAGAGAGAGAGTCCTACCCAGCCCACCACGGACTGCAGCACCATGGGAATGTTGTACTCCTGCAGCTGGAACAGCTCTGATGGCTCACAGTCCACTGTGAAGCTGTTGGTGTCATTGTTGAACTCCACTGGACAAGTGAAGCACCGGTACCCAGACATCACATAGGACAGCTTCAAGGGGAGAGAAATAAAGATGCAGTAAGAGAAATTAGGATTAACATCTTCCTGAGCAATGAGGCAGAGGTGCCCTCAAGGGAAAAGGCCACTCAAGGAGACACAAAGAGGAGAGAGCTACCCTGCCAGCTTCACTAAGAGGATTACTTTCCTGAGAACAGTAATTGGCTGAAGACAGAGTAAGTGTTTCTGTTTAGTAATTACATCTGTTCAGCAAGCAACAATCAGAGTCCTTTACAAACCAACTGAGACAGGCTGTGCTATTTGGCTGAGCAGATGGATGCAACCAGACACACAGATCGACACAAAAACAGGTACAAAAATTCCAAGAGCACTGAGCTCCCTGCACAGCCTGTGAAATAATGCATGGCATTTATCCAGCAGCAGCCCCAGATGCTTTGGCTGTACCCACAAAACAGCATCTGTGCAAATGTTTCTCTTCTTTGAGACACAAGAGGTGATGTTTCAAGGACAGCTAATGAAATGAAAGTGTCACAGGGTCTGATGGGAACTAAAAACTTCCTCCAGTGTCCTGCTCCATGAGCAGGATCCACACCCAGCACGTAATGCAACCACAGACCAGTTCAGATCCTGGTCAGCAGGAAAAAGGCAGACTTTCTGAGAAGAGCCAGTAGAGCTTAAAGCTTGTGTGCACTCCCTTAGCCAGAAACCTGTCACCTTACATAGGGAAGCCAAAGAAATAAGCAGCATGACTGCTACTTACCAGTAACCCAAACAAAACGGTGGCAAAAAACCCTCCAATAAAACCCTCCCAGGTCTTCTTTGGAGACAGCTGCCAGAAGGAGAGAAAGAAGGGGACCATTACAAACTGTGCACCTATGCTCACTGCAACGCAGACTGGGACACACACCAAGTTTCGTCTGGAGGCTTTGCTTCAGCCCTCTCAAAAGTCACAAAACTGGAGATCAGGGAACATGGGATTAAGATTTGAAGAAGCTAAAATGCATCCTTTGTTCACTAAAAATGACAAACCTTGATAAGTGGGGTGCGGCCGAAGAAGAACCCAAACATGTATGCCATGATGTCATTGCAGATCACACAGGAAATTGGGACGATGAACCTGCATGGGGGAAGAGCAAAACCATTTCAAGAGCCAAATCAGAGAACTCCAAGGCTCAACAAAGTGGGCACCTGCTGCTTAAAAGGTTTTGCAGGACTATCACATGAATATGTCCCTACCCAGTGCAATCTCAACACATTAGGAGCAATGACTTGAAGCTCTCAGGACAGTCTCAGAGGTTACTCCAGTGCTCTGGACTAAAAAGCATGTTGTGTACCCAGAACAGATCATTTTAAGCACATTTTATTTTGTCACACGTGGCATGCTGTTAGGTAGCTGCCTTCTTTTCCCCCAGAAAGGCTGCACTTCAGCTGCAAGCAGGCTGCTCACAAAGCACTCTGGGCTGAGGAGTGCATGGGAACATGCAATCTTCAGAGCAGCCAAAGTTAGTTCGTGGCACTGCTGGCCTGGGGAAGATGGAGACTGAGAACCACATCCTAAAAAAGGCTTCCCCTCTGCACAGCAGCTGGAGTAAGCTGAGGAAGGCAGCAATCTCCTTTCTTTCACACCGATGCTTTTAACATTATGCTGGCAGCACTGCCCAAAACCAAGTGCTCAGCAACACTCTCCCATCCATTTGCTAGATATGGATGGACAGAGAAGGCACTAAAAAGGCCTAACGCTGCCTGAGATGTCCCTGCACCACAATTTGCAGATGCTTTAATACAGCTTTCTGCACAAACAAGTCTGAAGTACCTGAGGAATTGCTCAATATTTTGTTTTTCTACTCTGAACAAGGAGCACTTCTGTACTTGGTCATTAAGAAAAAAACTTTTACTGTTATTGTTTTAACTCAGTATATGGTTAGAAGGCTCCAGGAAGACCTTACTACGGCCCTAAATGTATATAAAGGGAGCTTTTAAGAAAGATGGGGAAAAACTTTTTACCACGGCCTATAGTGACAGGACAAGGGGCAATTTTTGAACTGAAGAAGAGTAGATTTAGACTAGATGTACGGAAGAAATATTTCACACGATGATTAGACATCAGAACAGGCTGCCCAGAGAACTTATGGGTGCCTTGGGTGTCATTGGAATGTATTTGGAAAGCATTTTGAGCAACTTAATCTAGAGAAAGGTGTCCCTCCCATGGCAGAGGGGTTGGAACTAGATGATCTTTAAGGGTCCCTTCCAACCCAAATCATTCCATGATTCTGTGATAATCTGTATGAGGCTGCAGAAATCAAAGCAACTGAGAACACACAGCAACTCACCATATCATTCCTTCAAACAGGTTGTGAATGATGAGGTGTGACTGGGTAACAACAATTAGCAACGTCACATGGGTCCATCCAAACTGGAAGAGAAGACAGCATGCAGTCCAGCCTGCCTTGAGACACCACTCACGCATCACTGGCAGAAATCAGATGCTGTTAGCTACCTCTCAGACTGAGAACAGCTCATGCACATGTGCTAGCATGCACCTTCACCATGAGAAACACCAAGAGGCATGAAGGACAGGGAACAGCCATCCCTGGTGATTTACGGGCACATTCTTCAGCTCAAGCACAGAGCTGACCTTCACCGGATAGACTTCTGCCAGACCAAGTGCTCTTCAGCCCTCTCCTCTCCCCTACATCTCAATCAGCCTCCTGACTAGCTGAGAAGCAAAAGGCTGATGGATATCCAAGCTATATCAAGCTGATCAAACTGGGAAGCAAAACTAACCACGCTGATGGTCAAACAGGAGCAATGTCTTTGACATCTGGCAAAAGGGAAACATAGCCAGTCAACCCCAGTGGCAATCTGCCCTCACCACAAGAGTCAAACAGCCTTCTGCAGTCATCTCAGCTTGTAGAAAGTTTCTTATGAGCACTCTCCAGTGCAGAGAGAAGAGTATTCATGACTGGAGAGAAATTGCATCAGACTATCTCCCCAAATCTAAAGTCTGCTCACAGTAACTTCCCTTTGAGGCAGCATTACAATGCACAGGCAGCACATAAGCATGTATTTATCTACATAACACTTTCAAGCAGCCTATATTATTCATCATTCTGCCTCCAACTGGAGGCAGTCATTCCCTGTTTAACCTTACCATGTAGAACTGGAGGCGATAGTGCTTCTTCACCAGGCTCAAGACAAACATGCAGAAACCTGGTGAGAGACAGAAAAAGAGTGAATGGAGGAAACACCTCTTCAACAATAAATACATATTTTTTCCCCCCACGAGATGGCACTGTGCATAGCTCCTTAGGTTTTAATGTTCAGTATAGCATTACTATCTGGAAGTCACAAAATAATGTTGCCTACAAATTATACTTGTATAGTTAAAACATCAAACCTAACTGTCTCACAGAGTTTAGGGAGTCTTCTTCTACAGAGCCTCATTTAAGGGATTTGTCACCATGTGGTCCAGTTACAACATCACTGAAGAACAGAGATAATTTGCTACAGATACAGAACTGTACACAGTGCTCAGGGCAAGAGTAGTTCAAGGAGATTTCAGACTTCCAGCCCATACAGGTTTAAAAGTAGAAAATGTGGTCTCTACCTGTTAAGTAGAGGGCGAAAGAAATGAAGCGGTGGTATTTGCTGAGAATTCGTAGGGGCTCCTCCCTCTGAACCAGGGTGAAGAAATAGTCTGTCACAGTCTCACCATAGAAAAAGTAGTTAACACAGAGTAAGAAGTACCTGTGGAGAAGGCAGATGCTCATTAGCTGGACCCTAAAAGGCTCCCAGAGGAACACAGAAAGTGGCTTTGCATTTCCAAAGGTCTTTACATTGCTTTTATACACTGCAAAGAGCCATCATGCTGCAAGTGATGCAGGCAGAACTTTAAATGAAGGTGACATTTCTAAACAGTGAGAAATAAGCTAGCAGCAGCATCACTCAGCTCCACTGTGCAACGGATCCTGATGCTGTTTGGTTTTGGCTTTGGCTTTCTGATGCACAAGGACTGCCTGCCTTTAGGTGGCACTCCTCAACAGGCCTCTGTGAGCTCCTGCATCCTAAAAGCACCACCCACACATCCTAAAAGCACTGCTCCAGCTCTCTCTCCAGCCTTTCTCTGGCAGCCAGAGCTGCTCAGCACAGTTATGTCTCCACTTCCAGCCCTCCTTCACAAACACCTACAAACACCCATCCCACCCAAGCAACCATGTCTGCCACTTAGTGGTGATGATGAATGCTGACCCTTGCACAAATCATGGGATTCAAACACCTCTACTTCATAAACAATGGGATAAACTTTATCAGTACAAGTTCTTCCTAAATAAATCACAATTTAGAAGAGGCTTTTCCCTTACAAGAGCTGCTAACACATTACACTAGTCAAGAAACAGCAATCCCAGGGCCTCTGGTGTGGAGCTACCTGTCTGTAATGAGGTGAAGCTGCACACAAGCACTGGGAGAGGAGTATTCTCCCTACTTACCAGCTGAGTGTCCTGAACCAGGGCAGGTCATACGAGTGATACACATTATAACCAATAGTGATAATCTCGTGGAAACATTTGATCTGGACACACATCACCTGCACAAAGAGATATCAGCAAGATGTAACAGATTTCAACACCTCTTTCTTCAAAAAATGGAAAGACTCCAAAATATGAGGCTCTGAGCTGTCAGCCCCAGCAGGTTTCTTCCCTGCTGCTGTGAACACTTACTATTGTCATTAAGACCAGGGGTCCCAAGTAGATGATGATGAAGAAGAAGGTGATCATTGCCAGAGTGAGGATGCCTCTTACCCACCAATTCTTCCATCTAGGTCGCAGAGAAGAAAAAAAGTTAGAGGAAGCCAGAACAAATTAAGGAAGCAGGACAACACTTCTGCTCTTTGCATATCAAGAGAACATGAAACTGAGCCCAGGAAACCCCAGCTATCTTCTTGGTGCTGCAGAGACCTTTTTCTACTCATTGAAGTCTGGCTGCAACAGCTACAAGGCTTAGTTCAGTCTTCCCTGCTAAGAACATCAGAAAATGTAGAAAACATTAGTCAGGCACAGAGTATCTCGAAAGTTGCTGAAACAGAAAGGCAGGGTATCTGTTCCTGCTCTGCTACAGGTCTCTCACACCTTAGACAAGCTGGGAATCAACACCAAACCCTGCAGTTCTTTTTCCAGAAGCACAGGCTTTGGTACATTGTACCCTTGCTACAGTCCAACAAATGCTGCCCTGAGCACCTCCCAAACTCAGAGTACACCTGGGAGAGATGCTTTCTCTTGTGATATGAATAAGGTCCCCCAGAGCAGCCTGCAGAGGATATTCCCAGCTTCTTCTCAAATCTTGTCCTTACCAGCACATTTTTCCCCACACACTCCTACACAAGTAGGTCACACTAGTGGTTAAAAGCCATTACAGCTGAGTGCTGAGAGATGTCAAATCTGACCACGATGCCTTCTGCTTCACCAAGGCCTCCCTTCATCTGCCAAGACCATGCAGGCAGTGATGCTGCCCTCCTAAAGCACTCCTTGGCCCTGGTCCCACACGGAGCAGCCCTAAGCAATGCACTCTGCTAGCTTTATTACCACCACTTTCTGCTGCCTGTGGTCTTGAGGACACCTTCCTGTTATCATGTGAGGGAGGGAGAGTATAGCACTACCAGGAGCTGCTCGTTCAGCTTCCAGAAGTTATCGACACACTGCCAGGGCTTAGAAAATCACATGGCAAACACAGGGGCTCTGGCAGCAGAGCAGAACAATGCTGAGGGCTACCTTGAGGACAGGTTGGAGAGAGCTCTGTTCAGGACCTCTGGAGTGTCATCTGATGTTGGCACTGGGGGTGATCCTCCAAATTCAGACTTGCTTTCGCTGTCTGATGCGGTCTCTCCATCCAGCTTGTTCTCAGACTCTGATTCCTGCAACTTAAAGAGAGAGATAAGCTTTACTAGGTACAGTGACAACGATGAATTTGGCCCAGAGAAGGAGCTGTGGGTGCCCCATCCTTGGAGGTATCCAAGGCCAGGCTGGATGGAGCCAGAGCAGCCTGAACTGGTGGGGGCAATCAGCCCACACCATGGGGTAGGAGCTCTAAGGTCCCTTCCAATCCCATGACTGTATGAACCAAGAAACTCAGAGCAGTCCTCAGAATGCAGCACCTACTGCCATTCTGCTTCTGCAAACAAGAGAGGAAGAGGACAGGAAAAAAGTCATGAAGAAACAACATTAGGTGTTTTAGGTGATTTGCATTTAGGTGACATTTTACTCTCTGCATCCTCAGCAGTGACTACAGGAAAGGAACTGTTCCCTCTGAACAGTTAAAAACACTTTGTAGTTGATTAAGAAGCATCTCAAAGTACAGCAAGTGCATAAGGGACACGAGCTTGTTAGCAGGAATTTTTACAAGGTCTCTCAATCCCAGGCAGATCTCCAAGAACGCAGCATTGCCCAAATTAGATGGAAAGTAAGGCCTCCAAGTAGACAGGCTCAAGGCTTCCAGACAGACTTTTCAAGTGCTAACTTAATATGTGAGCACTAAAAATAACACCAAGCCCATCTTCAGAAAGCTGAAGAGGAAGAACATGGCTTATCACTCAAGTCCAGCCATCCTCTCCAGACACAGGAGAAACATGTAGAGGAAAGACACAGCTGTCCCTGCCCCCTGTATTACTGCTCCAGAGCTGAGCAAAAAATCCTTTATTTGAGGGTAAACAAATAAAGGTGAGGCAGGGGGTTACTGAAGATCAGTGGGGGAAAAAGGATTACAAGCAACCTCCTTCTCCCTAGCAGTTTTTCCTCCAGCCCAGCTCAGGAATAGAGGACAGATCCAAACAGACACATTTTGCCTCTCAGCAGAGCTTCATCCTGCTACTTGAAGCAAGGAAGGAAAATGCTGATCCCTGGGGAGCAATGAGCAGGTGGAACCCAGTGCATTTGGCCTCTGAATTACTTGATACTCCTGGAAAAAGAAGGGGGGTGGGGAACAGGAGGAAGCCAAGTGCTGGGGGATCTGCAAACAACACAACTTCATCTTTTTGGAATGCTGCAGCACTCTGGACTCTCCCACTGTCAGAAAGCAGAGCCCCCACCAAAATAAATGCTGGGACTGGTTTGCTATATCCAAATCAAGAGAATGTTTGTAGTTCACTGGAGCAGTGAGACTTGAGTGGCATTTCCCTTAGTTAAGGCAGGAAAGGATAATTGCTCCCCAGCTGTAAGGTAGCAGTGGCTGCAGGCCAGGATCTTAGAACAGACAAGGACAGCTACGTGCTGTCAGATGGAGGCAGCTAAAAATACAATGGTGCTTCCGCAGCCATGTGAAGAGCCAGCACTGCACCCATCACATCCCATGATGCCTCTTCTCTTCCTCACCAGGCTCTGCTCTTGCTCCCTCCTATTCCCACAGGCTGGGGACAAAGAGCTAAAACAAACACCTCTGCCAGCACTCAAGAGGGAGTGAAGAAATACCTCTTGGCTTTAGTCAGCTGATTGTTAAAATGATCTGTAAAATCCACTCATCCTATGGATTTCAAGAGAAATTCGGGGCCTTTCAGCTGGGAACGTGGAACAGATCAAATCCACATGGCAGCTGCAAATGGCAAAAAGCAAAAATAATAAACTCCCTGAAGACCACAAGTACAACAGCACAGGTGAGGGGCACTGCTCTTGAGAAGGTTTGGGGAAATCAGTGCGCTGTACTGAGCTGCAGTTTGTGCTTCATGTTACAACACTTTGTGATTTTCCAAGAGAAGAATTCCCTGAACAATTCCCCTCCAAGCAACCTCAGCGACAGAGAAGAGCTTCACCTCCTGCCTGAACAAGATCTGTTTCTCCTCTTGGATTTGGAAGTTACCTTTAGAAATAGAGATCAGAACAGAAAAATGAACACGACATTTCATTTAAATGAGTAAGGAAGTGCTTAGGTACTTAAGAATAACTGCTGTTATCTGTGTAAGCTAAAATCAAAAACTTTAAGCAGAATTTTAATGCAGTCCAAGTATTTATCAAATTGCACAAGTTCTGAACTCACTGGCAATGTGATGAAAGCACTACATGCTGAAATGAGAACACAGATCCAAGCCAGCATCCCTGCATCTTATTCCCAAAGCATTAACATTGCAGGGCTAAGTGCAAGGCAGGCAAATTGTTCCTTGTCTGTGGTGCAGATGATCAAAAGTTTCACAATGTGCTCAGGGACTAAAATAAAGGGAAAGAGCATGGATGCCTTCCTCTCTTCCAGGCCTGGCCAAGAACAGGAAAGATAAAAGCAATTGCATAGCTCAAGGGACAGAGGAATGGGATGCAACATTACCTGTAGGACTCATCCTTGGTGCCTGTCTTACTCAATGCAAGCCTGATGGAGCTAGAAGGAAACATTCCTCCTGGTGGAAACAATCACCAAAGCGATGGATGGCTAACATGCATTTCAGCACCATCATTCTGAAAACAACGAAGCAGGGTTGGAAATCAGCTCCTCTCTCTCCTCAGATCTCTCTTAATGGGGTGCTGAGATTATTATATAGGACATTGTGGCAGATACAGGCTACGGAAAGGACTCAGTAACTGACACTATTTTTGTGCCTTTTATGCAAATTTTAACCATTAGCCTACCAACCACCAACATAAGCAGCTGAGTGAGGTGCTAAATAACTTGTTTAAGGCTGAGAGTGATGCACCATGCCCTGGGCTACTTAATCCAGCCGTGACATTGCCCTGCTACCACCCACCACCATCTTTCTCACCCTCAAAACGAGGGGTAACCACTGGACAGCAATACACCCACAAAGCAAGCAGGAATGCAACCTTGCAGGGATTTGCTGGTGAAAACTTAACCTTGTTACAGAGTTGATGCTTCCACGAAGGCTTTGTGACTGTGAGGAGCAACTCTGGGCTGTGTTAAGCCACAGATTTCAAACACGATGTGCAGTAATGCCAGTACAGCCAGCACTTCAGGGCAGCTGGGTCTGATAGATGGTTTTCTGCCATGTTCCTGATGCCACCTTCGTGCTGTTTTCTCCTATTTCTGCAGCTGAAACAAAAGCTTACAGACTTGTAGTGAGTCCTCACATCTCCTTCCATAACCACTGGACTGTGCTCTCTCCTTGACTCTTCAGCATACCTCTCTGGTGCAGATTTGCTTGGCCAAGCAAGCCCAGCACTCATTCAGCTCATCAACTCAAGGTGCTGAAAGGTTCCTTAAGAAACAGGAGAAAAAGCAACGCAGGAATAAAACGTTTGTGGACAAATATTTTACTACCCTAAGAACTCATGGAGAAATGCATTCTTAGCTTCTCTTTAACAACTTAACTTCTGTAAGCAAGTGATATGAAATGTATGCTCCTGTTTCCAAAGGGCTTTCTCACTGCAGAAGCTGTGAGTGCTCCCTCCTTCCTCCCCCCCAAGTATCCGTGACATGATCTCAGTTGCCATAGAAACAAGTGAGCTATCTCCCTGCCAAACATTTTCTGCCCAGAACTGAGATACAGTTCAGTATTCAGCACTGGTAGATTAAATTAGTTCAAGAAATTCCATTCTTTGTGCACCTTCCTTGAAGCAAAGCATTGCTTTATTTAGACTTTCTGCCAGGCTAACAAAACACAGTGATGGAAAGTGCCAATACACCACTAAAGAAAATAATAAAGTTGCTTTTTGAGGCATTAAAATTGACAGCTAGAACTACAGGGACCAGCTTTATTAAAGCCTCTGCTATTCTCATCCACATTTGCAAGATCAAGGCCAACGTAATTAGTCTGATGGATGCAAACCTAACAGCCTCAGATATGAAAATCTCAGTGTTTTTCAGAAGTGGTTTAATGTCTCATGTCCAGAAAAGCACCTGCTCTGCCCCCAGTCTCCTCTTTCTCACTGTTTTACCTACACAGCAGTGCCCATCTCCAACAGCAGATGCCAAAGATTTCCAGCCTCGAGGTGACACCAAGGCAAAGCCTCCCCTTGGTGCCTGCTGGTCTCATCCCAGAAATGAAACAAAACTCAGTGATGAAGGTCAGCTGATATCTGTGTTGATATGGGACTCCTTTCCCCATCCCCTCAAAAAAATAAAACACTCTCTAGTGGAAAGCACAGAAATTAGGGCATGCTTATACACTGAGATCAGTAGCAGATAACATCACAAAAAGGGTAAATGTTTGTACAGGGGCTGAAAAAACTGAAAACACCCACTGCCATCTCATATTCCCAAAGCCACTCACTTTGTTTTGAACTCAAGCAAGCTCAGCTCGCCAGTGGGATGTGACCAGAGGTATGCATAGCTTGCATTTAGCAGAACAACTGTCTGATAGGAGAACCCGAGCTAAATGTCAGCAAATATGATTGATGCAAAGTTGCACATCCCTGTGACTCATCTGGTTAATCCTCTGCCTGGTCCCCAGCTCAGCACACACTTTGGGCTCTGTACATTCCAGGAAATCAAGAAAGGTAAATGCAGTGAGTTTTGTGTCCTTTAGAGAAGCTACTGTACACAAAAGAGCATAAAAATAGGTTGCTAGTTCTGGCATTCCCCCAGAACTTCCTACTGTTAGGAACACAACCTGCCTCCTCCCTTAAAACACTTGAAGAGATGTTTTGGAGGCTTCAGTGCTGGGTTCTCCTGGCTCTAATTGGCACCCCTCTCCTGTCACAGCATTCCCTGGGCCAGCAGCCTTCACCATCTCTGCAGAGACAGAAACAGGAGTACAGAAACAAATCCCCCAAGTGCCCCTGGGATCCGGTGTCTGAAAGCAGCTACCCCACCTCAGAGCCACGTCTGCACACAAACATTTTGATGTGTTGTTATTTGGAAGAGCTGCAAATGAGAGAGAGAGAACAAACAGCTCTGCAGCAACACGTGCCCTATTTGCATCAGAAGGTTAATACAGGAAAAGTCTATTTTTGGCCTCTGAAATGAGAGCTTGCAATGGCTGATGGCTTCTGACCCTCAATTCCTCTGGAGTTAGATATGTTTTTCCAAGACTCAACCAGAAAAACTTCTTACCAGTCCAGTTAATTTGACTATAAGGTGACACCATCCTCCTGCTCACATTCCTCTATCCATCACTCCTGCTGGATTTCTTTGAGGTAATCAAAGAAAGGACACATACAAGACTCAGCCCAGCGTGTTCAGATGTAATTTCAACAACCTTAAATTAATAGACTTCTGAAGACACAGCTAGCATAATGCTTCAGGCCTGCAACACTACTTGTCCTAAAGGGAAATTACGGTCTTTCTAATCCTGGAAAACACAAATTGGAGAAAATTCACATGAAGGAGATCACCAAGGGGGACACAGACTAACACAGACTGCATGTAGGGCAAAAAACAATACCGGTAGGTAGGATTATCATTTTTCACCCCAAATTTCTGCAGAAGTGTCCTCGTCAATACAAAGGGAAGTGGCAGCATCCTTCCTGTGAAGGAAGGAAACGTGTATTTGCGTCACGGTTTGCATGGAAATCCTACACCTTTGCAAAAGGTGATTTCCTGAGGGATTAGTCTGCTTGTGTTGTCAGCAATGCTCATTAAAAACCAGCAGGAGGATAGAGCAGTTTTCTCACCACAAAAAGTGCAGTATGCAGCTGGTAGATAGGGAAGTTGATCTGTTTAGGGAAGCACACGGCCCCTCCAGGAGGGGAAACACAAGCACCTCATCACAGCTTCCCTCTTTGACCAAGTGCTGAGCTCTGAGCTCAAGCTGAGAGCCAAAGACAGCACAAAAATCCATGCAAAGCCACGGATGTGCCATAGGCTCCCTCCACCACACCAAGGAACAGCAGGGAATGAGGGCAGACTGCTGGGGCAGCGAGAGGGAGCTTGGGAAGAAACTCCCAAATCAGCTGAGAGTGTCCACGCTCACTCAGTCACACACACAGCTCCTTGCAGATGGGAAGGACTCATCCAATCCTTCAAACAGTGAACGTCGTCCCTGGGGAGGGCTCAACTTCTCTGGCATCACCAAACGTGCTAGGAAGAGGGCTGCTTGGAGGAGAGCAAAAAGAAACAGAGAAACGGCACCTGAAGGAAATCAAAGGCAGCCTGGAGTGTTTCCATCGGTTCCAGGGCAGGCCAGAAGCTGGCAGAGGTATCACAATTAACAGCCAGGAATAACGAGCTCTATTAAAAATGCAATCAGTCCAATTTCTCACTAAGAGATAACAAAGCACTCCTTTTGGCAGCCACACATAAAACTGAGCATCAAACAGCGAGGAAGACTGAAATATGTTCTCACATCAGACCTGAGATTGCTCCCATCTACAAAGAATAAATGAGGCTCATGCTTCTGCAGAAGCCAAGCAAAGAGAAGCTCAGTATCAAGCCCAAAATCAAGCCTTTGAGGTGGGTCTTTTTTATACCTTGTACTTCTACATCCCATAGGCAGGAATGGTGACAAAGAGAAGTGTTAGAGCAGTGATTTTTTACCTTCAGTTCTTTGAGAATACCATCGTTGTTGTCACAAACTCCCAACAATTTGGGCACTGCTGTGACCTGAGAAATAAAGGGATTTGAAACTGTCTGAACCTTCATGGCTCCTGCACCACTGTTTCTCTACATCCTGCACCCCATCCTCAGCCAAACACCAAACCCGGAGCTCCTCCAGCACTCCCAGCACTCAGCCCTTCACCCTCAGCACTTCAAAACACTTTTGATCACAAGGGATAGCTTGCAAAACACCTGGAAGTGCAAGAATCGTGAGATTTGGACAGCAGAGCCTTTTATAATATGATAGGGATGCAGCCAGATATGAAGTCATCTCAAAGGTCCACTGCTGAGTTGAGCTATGACAAAAAAAAAGTCCTCTTCATCAAACCTTTTCCTAAGTATCAAACCTTTTGCCCTTGTTCCTTGAGGCCTCACGCCAGCGACACAACACTCCCTGCAGTCACCACTGCTACAAGAAATGAGCATCTCTTTCAGTTGTGGGTGGAACATGGTGTCCAAACACTACCCAGGAAATGCACCTGCATGGAAAAATGCTTCTGCACAGAGAGCCTCTTGCTCTTGCAGCTGCCACCCTCTGAAAAGAGACAGCATTTTCCAGCAAGACACTGACTGCCTGTGACAAAGAGGTGAGTAAACAAAACCACAAGTGACGTAAGGGTGTGAGCTGCAGCCCAGATAAGCCTCCTCTAAATAGCCCTGCCCTCTGGGACAGATGTCCAAGATCTTCTTCTCTGGACTGCAGGCAGCCACCATTGCAACATCCCAGCAAAAGAAGGGGAAAAAAAGAAATGGGAAAAGCCTAGAAATGGGAAAAGCTGTTCTCAAGCTGCTGCTGAAGAGTGATCTTAAAATCCCATTAGTAAAGCAGAAGTGTTTGGGGCTCCATTCACACACCACAAAACAATCTTCTTTTAAACCTCTGCTATTCAGTCTGGAAATTGGAAGATAAAAATGTGATTTCATGAGATGTGCACAACACAGGAGAGAAGGCCCTGACTTCCAGTTTTACATAAAAAATGGGTCTATAGGGCAAAGGAACGAATCTACAAAGTGAATGGGCTTTGTCTGAAACAAGTGCTATTTCTTCTTACTAATCATCTCCCAACAACATTAATGGCAACGGTGAACAGCATTTGTTTGGGCAAGAAGAATGGGCACCAAGCACAAGTTTCTCTGCTTTTTTAACTAGAGAAATCAGATGTGAGTTCACTGATCAAACACACATTGCCTTGTTCCTTTTGAGACGAAGGCTGCCTGCTGCCCAACAGCTTTACATAACTGATTTTCAACTGAAGCAACACGGTTTCAGCCACATGCATTGCTCTGTGTCAAAGGGGAAGACAACATAAAAGCTGTGACACTGCACAAGGGTTATGGGACCAGAAAGTGAAACCACCACCCTCCTTTCCGTTATCAAAATGAAGCAAAGTGAAAACAAGTAGAAAACACAACTTTCCCAGCCTGCTCTTAAAACCAGCCTGGACACTGACAGCTCCTTTTTAACTTGTTTCCATCGATCAGCTGAGAGCTCTTTTCAGCAGACACGTTTCTGTAGAATACAATATGCATTGCTGAATTATTTTCTCTGGCAATGCCAACTGAATGACAAAGCAGAAAAGGGAATCTCCTCTCCTGACAGCGATACCAGCACTGTGCACACAAAGCCCACCAATAAACAGCATGTGAAATTCTGCTGTGTTGGCTTTATATCTGTTATATCCCAGACTCTGCCAGGGATTACCGAGCTCTAAAACACAACAGTTTGATGTCATCGAAGACAAGCTTGCCACAGAAGCATACTGCCACACGAAGTGCAATGCTGCAGTTTCTCTAATAGCAATCTTGCTGTTACCAGGTAACCTCCTACTAGGCTTGCTTTAGCAGTTTTAGGAAATTCTCTGCCTCCTGTAGCTGCTTGCTATTGTTAAGAGATGTCACACTCAGCACCTCGGAGGAGCTGCTCTTCACTAGTTGAAAACACCTTCTTTTTTCCTCCTTGCAACTCATTTAAGCTGAGTAGTATGACACAAATATTACCCTCTCCTAAGGACACTTTGAGTTATCAAGTCCAAGGTAATATTACAGAAGCCCTTTAGGAGGCTCAATGTGTTTAAAAAGTGTACTTGCCTGAAGATAACAGGATTGCACTCAAAATAGCAGCCCTCTGACCTTCCTTAGGAAGGCATCACAAGCAGCTAAAGTAAGATCGCAGCTTGGCTGAGGGAGTTTGTTTGCATACCAGTGAGGCAGCACTGGTACTTGCAGGCTTCTGAGGGACACCTTCCAACTCCCACAGAAGTTCTGGAATAGAAAAGTCCCTGAAGATTTTCTGCCACAGAGGTTAAGTTTTGCTCTGGGCACAGCAACAAAATAAGAGTGGTCTTATGGAGATGTGAACGTTGGACAGCTGCATATAAGAGACAAAAAAAAGCAAAACCTCAGATCTAAATGAAGAAAACCCATTCTTGGTGCTGTCTGTTCCAATACCCACCTTAAGCACATTGGAACAAGCAAGCTCACTCAAACCTGATGGCACAGCAGCTAACAGGTGTTAACCTGACATTCAAGACAGCGTTAAATGAAATATTTTGACTGAACTAGAGTGTTTTGCACGATGATTTCATGCTTCTCCAAATACTTCATGCATCAGCAGAGGAAACACATCGATACGGTGCTGCTAAAGGCAAGGGTCAGGCTGCCCCAAAACACCTGTACTGAGCAGGAAGGCAGCAAAGAACTACTTTTCCCTCCAGATGTGGTTATAATCTGCATGGAGAAACGTTTTATGACTGCTTACTCTTCTTGATCCTTTACACTTGGGTAAGGCAGGTGAGGAAAGCACAGGATCACAGCATGGCTAGGGTTGGAAGGGACCTTAATGGTCATGAAACTGTGAAATGGTTTGGATCTTGCCTTAAAGATCAGAGGACCGTGCGTTTGGCTTGGAAAGGCACTTTAAAGATCAGAGGAACGTGGAATGGGCAGCAAGGGTCCTGGAAGATCACAGAGCCGTGGAATGATGCAAGTTTGAATTGGAAGGGTCCTTAAAGATCACAGAACCATGAAATCACAGCACAGCTGGGCCGGAAAGGACCTGAAAGCCCCACCCCCCACAACGGACTGGGTGCCCCCCACCAGCTCGGGCTGCCCAGGGCCTCATCCACGGCCTCGGGCACCTCCCGGATGGGACAGCACAGCTCCTGAGGGCGATGCCGACTTCCGAGCACCGTGTTTAGGATCGAAGCAGAAGAGATTTCCCTTTCATGGCCGTTCCTCAACAAACCACCACCGTTAAACCCCTGCCAGTTCTGCTGAAGGAAGAGCACCGTGGGCACATCCAACCCGGGATGCTCTACGAAACGCCGCGTCCCCACCGAGCGAGGCAGCGCACATGAGGACCTCCACCCGGCCTGGGCCTCTGCTCTCCATCAGCCGCCTCGGGGACGCCCCCTCAGCCCCCAGAGCCGAGGCCCAGCCCTGCCGCACCCCCCTATCCCTCAGCAGGAGGCTTCGCCCCGCTGCCGCACGCACCTTGTCGTCAGGCTCAGGCTCCCGCTCCCCGCACAGCCTCTGCCGCAGCTCGCTCATACCGACCCACAGCCGCTACTCCGCTCCCCGCACCGCCGCCGCTGCGCGCCCTCGGCCGCCAGGGAGAGGGAGAGGCCCGCGAGCCGCCCGCCAATCACAGCCGCGGAATGGCCGCGGTGGGCGGGGCTAACGCGGCCATGGCCACGCCCATGTGTACCCGGATGTGAGGCGGCCGCCGCTATGAGGGGTGGGCGCCGGTGCGCAGTTGGCGGTGGGGGAGGGAAAACGGCTCTGAGCGCGGGGTGGAAGGAGCGGGTCGGAGAGCGCCGTGCACGGGCACTGCCTGAACCGTAGCGATTTTGTCTCAGAGAGGGGATTCCCGTCGGCGTTGGTTCAGGCGTTTCTATCAGGCCTCACAGGCCCAGCCGCCATCGTTTCACGGCGAGGCGGGCCGGTGCTGTATAACCCATATGGTGATTGGCTCCCATAGGATGAGGGGGCGGGATTAAGGTGGAGAAGCGGCGCCGCAATTGGCTGAAGAGGAGAGCGTCTGTCATGTGAGCGCGGGCAGGGCGTCGCAAAGCGGGAGGGGAGCGTTGCGATTGGCTGCGGCGCCGCGGTGGGCGGGACGTAAGAGGACATATAAGAATGACTTTGGCGGGCTGCAACAGTCGGCGGCCTTGGTGTGGGCTGTGCTGGGTCTGCTGCTCGCTGCTGCTGCTGCCGCCAGGATGTTCGAGGCGCGGCTGGTGCAGGGCTCGGTGCTCAAGCGGGTGCTGGAGGCCCTGAAGGACCTCATCACCGAGGCGTGCTGGGACCTGGGTTCGGGCGGCATCAGCCTGCAGAGCATGGACTCCTCACACGTCTCCCTGGTGCAGCTCACGCTGCGCTCTGAGGGCTTCGACACCTATCGCTGCGACCGCAACATCGCCATGGGCGTCAACCTCAACAGGTAACGGCAGTGGGGCCGCTGAGGGGGAGCGAGCCCTACTGGGGCGGGGGGATATGAGGGGGAAATGCGCCGTGTGAGCCTCGCGGGGCTTTTTAGACTCGGGCCCGCTTCTGGCCCTACCCCCCCCTCGCCCCCTCCCCCTTTCTCCTTGCGGCTCTCGCGCCGTTTTTCGCGGCCCGCGCGGGGCCCGCCGGCAGCTGTGACGTCACTGCCGGCGCTGAGCGCGCGCCACGCTGTGGCGGGAAAGCTTGGCGGGTAAAAGCCATGGCGCTGCCGCCCCTCCCACCCCCGGTGCTCGCTGCACAACCCGTCCCCGCTCCTCTTATATTTGGCGGTGGCATCGCCTCGTTGCCGCTTCGTGCGCTGGCCGGCAGCGAGCTGGAGGGTTTGTACACGTAGAGGGGTGGCATCGCGTGGAAATGATGCGAAACACGCAGCATTTGTGGTTTCTAACAACTCGTTAGGTGTGTTTTAATACTGGTATAGCTAATGAGGAGGGTGTTCACGCTGTTTGTAACCCATACTGGTCTGCCTTTTTTCCCCTAGCATGTCTAAAATACTGAAATGTGCTGGAAATGAAGACATCATTACCCTCAGAGCAGAAGACAATGCAGATACGTTGGCTCTGGTGTTTGAAGCACCAAGTGAGTGGTAATTGTGATTGTTTGCTGCCAGAAAACATAGGCAGCCTTCGTAGCTCAAGCATTGCATGCTGGTTGTGAAGTGTGGTCAGAAACAGGAGGAACTGTGTGATACTTAAACACAAAATGCTTTGGAGGTGTAGATTTAATCTGGCCCACTCTTATTCCTTGTAAGAAAACCCTTCTGAGCTATATGATGTTCACAGGTTCATCTTTGGCAGCTTGATTTCCTCTAACAGCCTCCATAAAGCCCTTTAGGTCACCAAGTCAGGTGAATCTTGTCACAGTTAAGCTGTTATTCTTTATGGGGTGAGAATTTGAACTCAGGATGATAACTCTGGGACACTTGGTCAAATTATGTTTTATTTCTTCAGATCAGGAAAAGGTTTCTGATTACGAGATGAAGCTAATGGACCTTGATGTGGAGCAGCTTGGAATTCCAGTAAGTAGTTGCTTGAATGACTGCATGCCCTCTTAGGACAGCGTGTTTTCTCACATACAAACCTGGAGTTTGAACTTACAGCAAATCTAAAGTCTTACAGCTCCTTGGTATAAGTTTATTGTTTCCTTTCCAGGAACAAGAGTACAGTTGTGTAGTGAAAATGCCTTCTGCTGAATTTGCACGCATCTGTAGAGATCTCAGCCATATTGGTGATGCTGTTGTCATCTCCTGTGCAAAAGATGGTGTGAAATTTTCAGCTAACGGAGAGTTAGGAAATGGAAACATCAAGCTGTCACAGACCAGTAATGTGGACAAAGAGGAAGAAGCTGTAAGTTGGAGGTTAATGGTTACTGTGGTGTCTTCAGTGTTGAGGTTTCTACTAATGTGACTGTTGAGGGCTAAAGGAGATCACTGGATCCAGTATGTCTCTGATTTATAGAGCCAAGTCAGCAAATCTTTGCTGGCACTCTCTTAGCTGTGGGGTTTGGAAGCAGCCCTGCACAGAACGGAGTAGGGATTAGTGCTGGCTGTGCGTGGGCTTTCTGGGTCTGTGAAGCTGAATTATTTAAGAAGCTTTTGGGGGAACTTGTTGCAGCTTGCCTTTCCCAAACATTGAGCTGGCTGATGTTGTTGCAGGTTACAATAGAAATGAATGAGCCAGTCCAGCTCACTTTTGCTCTGAGGTATTTGAACTTTTTCACCAAAGCCACCCCCCTGTCACCTACAGTAACACTCAGCATGTCTGCAGATGTTCCTCTGGGTAAGTAGAAGCACCTCTCCTTGAAGACCTTGTAGAACAACCTGCCTTACCTCTACAAGGAGTGTATTTAATGGTTTTTATGAAGAACTTCCTGAATGTTCTTTACTGTTTGCTTTACCAGTTGTGGAGTACAAGATTGCTGATATGGGACACTTAAAATACTACCTGGCTCCAAAGATTGAAGACCAGCAAGAGGGTTCTTAACTGCACTGGGACTGAGGGGGAGATCTGCTCAGCTCTTGGGGGCACAACCAGCTTGGAGAAGGAGATCTGTTGGTCCTCCACATTACTCGAGATGTCAGTGTGTGAAATAAGCACTGCTCAGAATGTTCTGTAGATATCTCTGTAAATATTTTTCAACTTGCTATTTCTCTACCCTGATGCCGTTGGAAATAGGAATATTTTTTCTGGCCTATTCCTGTACTTGCAGTGATCTTTTAGATTCTGTCTTTAGGTGAAATGCTCCTCTTGAGGTGTGTTAGAGGAGTGCAGTATTTAATTTCAGTAAAGATGGCTCCTGGGGTTTCACCCGTGGAGCTGTAGTTGGCTAGTGTTGCTGTTTAATTATGTCACACATTTATTTTCCTCTTCATTTATTTTTGAAGCTGGTATGTTGACTGAAACATGGAAATAAAAAATAACTTCATGGTTTTATCCTCCTGAAAGTGAGCTGGCCAATCACTGCTTTGTCCAGGGGTGCTGATGGATGGCAGCACCTGTGAGCAAACACTGAAGTGAAGGGGGTTGGTATTGCTTCTTTGAGGCAGTGAGGTTTGTGAAATGGGTTTTCCTTAAAGCGCATTGGCTTTGCAGAGTTCCAGCACGGACTGATCCTGGAGCTGCCACCTGTGCTCTGAATGAAGTCACTGTGTAGACAGATGCTGTGGTGCCATAGGGTCTGAAACTTGGGCTGGAAAGCTGTGCTGCTGCTGGTGTTTCAGTGCTGAGCCATTCCTCAGCAGCTCTGTGTGTGTCCTGGTGCTGTGGTGTCTTTGCTCCACGTGCTGCAGTCACTGCACTGAGAATAATGGATTTAGCACCACGCATGGAGACCTCAGCTTTAAGCATGCTGTGTGGTTTGATGTGTGGTTTCATGCACTCAAAATGAGGGTGGAGAAGCACAGAAGCAGTTGTGTTGGCTTGATGGGTTTATTAAGTACCTGCAGAGTACTGCAGCCGTGTTGGTTGTTCTTCCAGGCAATCTATTTCCCACTGCTTGTCCCCACGGAGATCCTGTGCACAAAATGCCCTGACCCAGCAGCTGTGTAACCCAGTGGTGGAGCAGAAAACCTTCACAAGGTGGCAGTACTGATCAGGCAACCGATTCTGCTGTGTCAGAATGACAGGGCTGCCCCCACTGAAAGCTGCCCCTGCTCGAGGTCGTGGTGGGAGCTCCACACCCCTTGTCCTTCGTGCTACACCAACAGCACTGCATCTTTTTCAGCAGCAAATGTTTGCAGTTTCCTTCTGCAGATAGATCCCTGTTTGGTTTTCACATCTCATGTTGAGCTTCCTCATATCCTGTTTATTGCTTTTTATTTAACCCTGAGTGCAGTGCTGCTCACGTTGGGTTGCTGTGCTCCCCAGTGGGGAATTAAACATCCACAATGATGGAAAGGAGGAGGGTTTCATCTCACTGATGTGCTGTGTTAGCAGCAAGCAGCTTTTTGTGCCATGTCGTGCTGTGGTGGGGTTACAGACCATTTCATCACACACTGATTTAACAATGAGGTTGAGTAGGAAACACCTTTGAGCATCAATGTGTGTGAGCTGTTTGCTTTGGGACTGTGCCCTCTGGGTAAACCCCTGCATCAGCTCACTGAAAATTCACTTTGCCATAAGCATATGCTGGAAAAAACCATCAGCTGTTCCCTCTTAAGAGGGGAGATGTAGTGAAATGCTGTTTCTCTCTGTTGGAGGAGGGAGACTTTTGAGGCTTCTGCCTTTGTGGAGATGTCTGATTTGGGAAGAGGAGGTGGGATACGGATCAGGACCCGTTGCCGTGTTCAGATCTCCGGTTGCCGTGTTCAGATCTCCGTTTTCAGATGGCAGATCAGTGCACGTTTTGTTGACCTAAAGGAGCTGGAACCACGCAACCCCTGCACAGCTTCCTTTGTGCGAGACATCCAGCCCTCCATTTCTGCAGCACAGAGCTTTGCCCGCGCCGTCCCACGGCTCCGTGAGCCCTCCAGCTGCCACCCACCGGCACCAGGCTCAAAATAACCCCGCGGAGCTGAGCCAGCAAAGCTGCTGCCGTGACCTGGAAGGAAACACAGCCGTCAGCGCAATAAACTTCCTGGGTTGGCGTGGCCGGGAAGCGGGGCTGGCAGCGATGGCTCTGAGCGGCTGCGTGAGCCGTAGGTAACTGTGTGCTCGCCGTAACCTCGCGGACCTCTGTGGTTTTTTTTTGGGGGGGGGGGTTGATGGATGCGATGCAGATTTAGCAGCAGGGGATCCATTTCGGGGCTGTTGGGTGCACTGCGTCGGCACTGAGCTCTGAGCAGGGCAGGAAATGACATCCCGCTCCCCTCCCCGCTCCTGGCGTTGAGGGTAGAAATGTGTCTTGCAGAGCTTCGGGGGAGAAATAGGACTTTGGCCTGAAGTGCCACGTTTGCTTGGGCTTGGAACCCCTACTGTGATATCTGAGAGAGCACTGTGTGGTCATCCTTCATAGCGTTAGGGAGGGCAAGCTCAGGGATGAGCTGTGCAAATCAGCAGTAGGAGCTGGGAGGGCACTGGGAATCACCCGAGAGCAGTGGGACAGGGAATATAAACGGGGTAAAATGGGGCCGAGTGGGCATATTTGTTATGTTTTGGATGCACTGTTTTCTTCTGTCTTCTTCCCCTTCTGCACTTCCACCCCATAGGCACATGGGAGTCTCCGAGCACAAATATGGGCACAAATAGGAAAAAAAAAAGGGTGGGTAAGGGGCTGAGGAGGGTTGTTCCTGCCCCATAGGTGGGCGATGCTTCTGCTCTCGGTGGGGATGCATGTTATATATTTTTCTCCTCCATAAAAAGTGAAAAAGTCCATATTGAAGAGGTTGGGAGGGTTTAAGATCAGAGAGAGTTGGGCTTTTGTTAATATTTCTTCAGTTATTTTAAATAAAAGCCACTTTAAAGAGAGGGATTTACCAATACGTGGTGAGCAGGGAGGATTGCAGAAAGAATTATTGTTAGTACTGAGGGACACGAAGGATTTATTTCAGTTCTATTGGAAAGAGTACTTTGAGGAGGTGCTATGCCATGAGATGCCAAATACTGCTGCAGAAGGAGCACCTTTATCGTTGGGGATAATGTGCTCATGGGGTTGGGAGTTGTCATTTCTTTATTATTTCATGCTTTTCCAGAGATTAGAAGTTGTTGAGTTGGTGCAGGGAGTGAAATTGTCCCTCATTTTGGGAAGGCAGTGGGTTCGGGGTGAGCACAGTCAGGGCTGTGTGAGGTCAGACCCACATTCAGTGCCCAGAAGAGGAGAGCTGACTCTGCCCAGCTCCCTGCTCCAACCACCATTGCTGTCACTGCTGGCAGCAAAACCACAGGGCCTGGCTGTGCACAGAGATTACAGGGTGCAGCTCTGCTGCAGCTCCATGAAGTGCAGCACTCAATGCTTCCTCCTTTGCAGCTGGATAGAGGAATGACCCATGGTTCGTAGCCCCTTACTGCTCTTTGGTTGCTTCATCCCCTGCCCACCCCCTCGAGCTCTCTCTGACTCAAACCTCAAGCTATCCCAGGGGTGAATATCTTCATTTCACGTTGGTATTTTTTTTTTTAACTATTTTTTTTCCCCAAAATAGGTCTATTGCAAAATATCCGTCCGCTTGAAAAGCTGCTTTGTTTAGTTCTGGTTTGGGTTTATTTGGTAACGGCCCTGTTTAGAATTAGACCTCAGCCATCCTGCAGCAGGAAGCGTGACCTCGCGTGGTGAGAGCCAACGGACACGTGATATTATTCTGGAACCTGTTTGAGGTTTCAAACACATCCCACATTCACTTCATTTTGCTTTCAAATCTTGACAAAGCCAAATTCATCTACTGCAGCTACGTCCGTGCCTTTACGTTTTAGGCTTAGATATAAAGCTTCATTTAAAATAATTTGTGTAAGTGAGTTTCTTTAGGCTGGTGTCACCTTGGTGCTCTTTGTGCTTGCTGTAAGAAGTGCAGTCCACATCTTGCCCTATCATCCAGTTTGCCCTGTTATTTTTTGTCCCTTTCTGTTTTCCAGGTTCTAGCTGATGCCCGGGCCTCATTGTAATGATGCCATCAAGAACGAATCTCTCTGCTGGGATTCCCAGTAGCAAAGTGAAATATTCCAAGCTCGCCAGCACTGATGATGGATATATTGACCTTCAGGTAAAATGTGGAGAAGAAAACTGCTTTGTTCTGCTACTAAATTCCTACTGTCAACTCATTGTCGCCGTGTCCACTCGTAGGATCGTAAAGGTTGGAAAAGGTATCCAAGATATCAAGTCCAACCTCACCGTGTTCTGATCACAGAATCTCATCTCTTGCCCTCTGCCAGCTGTGGTATTCACATCCCTGATGTGGTTATAGGGGAACAACACTGAGTTAAGCTGCTTAACTTTTGGTTCTTTTTTTCCATCCAGTTCAAGAAGAGCCCACCAAAAATCCCCTACAAGGCGATTGCGCTGGCTGTCGTGCTCTTCATGATTGGAACTTTTCTCATTATCATTGGAGCCCTCCTCTTGGCTGGATACATTAGCAAAGGCGTAAGTGGATTAATTACATCTCTCATCGAGTTCTGTATTGTTTGCCCCTCCCAAAGCCAGCCACAAATTTTTACTTTCAGTGCAGAAGTCTGTAAGCAAGAAAGTAATTTGCTCTACTGCTGCAGCAGTGTTTGCTGATAGCCCTGTTCAGAATCATAGAATTATTCAGGTTGGAAAAGACCCCTAAGGTCGTCAAGTCCAACCCCAAAACCATTCCACCATGCCAGTGACCACGTCTCTCACTGCCTCATCTCCACAGTTCTTGAACACCTCCAAGGACCCCACCACTCCCTGTGCCAGTGCCTGCCCACGCTCTGAGAAGAAATTGTTCCTAATATCCAACCCTTGAGGTCTCTAGTTAGTTGGAGCTCCAGGCTGGATGGGATATCTGCCAGGACGGGCTGAGTTTCCGTGTCCCACTTGGTAGTGTGGTTTCATTTTAATGTCACACTGCTGTCTTGGTGGAAATCATGCTGGGATTGTCACACTGCTAATAAAGATCTGCTTTCTGTAGGGGATACTTGATCACCGTATAGCACGCAGCACCATTTATCTCCTCTGTACCTTTATGGTCCATTGAAAGTGGATCTGATACTTCCCATTGACGCAGTGCTTGGCATACTTCACCTTCTGCCTCGTGCAGGATGGAATTGCTTTACAGTTGGCAGCTGCTGCTTATCAGCGTGGAAGCAGCCGCATTTTGGCTGTATAGGAAGCAGTCCAGGAGCTGATAGGAGAGCTGATCTCAGCCAAGCACGTAGCACCCGGCCTGTGGTTGGCAATTTTGTAATGCGATAGTGTCGGCAGCAGCCGCCCCTCCTACCCAAAGGAAAAGTTCAGTTGAGGTTTCCTGTAGCAAGGAGCAGACCAGGAAGGCTATCAGAGCTTAGCGTGATAAAACTGGAGAGATTTCTGATCCGAGAAGAATTTTTCAGGCCAGCCCTGTAAGGATGAATAAGAAAAACACCTCGCTACAGATCTCTCCTCGTGGCACTTACATTGCTCTTCTCTCTGCTGCAGGGAACGGACCGTGCCATCCCAGTGCTCATCATTGGGATCCTCGTATTCCTCCCAGGCTTCTACCACCTGCGCATTGCATACTATGCTTCCAAAGGCTACCGGGGCTACTCCTACGATGATATCCCAGATTTTGATGACTGAATAAAGTTCTGGACAGCGTTACCATTAGGTTAGTGTTAAGTGCTGCTAGTGACCCTAAATATTGGAGGGAGCCTGTGGGATTGTAAATGGAGCATGTCATTCACAAGGTGCACCTTCCTGGTTTTGAAAATGCTTTGGGGAGGAGTTGAAAGCTTTCAGCTGGGGTGGGGATAAGGGGTTAAATATGGGAGTGACCAAAAGGATTGCAATGTTAGGTGGGAAGAACGCGTGGTTCGCTGTATTTCTCCTCTTGGGTGTAGGATGCCAGTTGCTAGTAAGAAGTTCCTGGGAAGGACAATTTTAGCTAGACAGATCCATAGTAGATAAGCCAGACAGATCCATCGTAAAGATATTTGTTTTTCTGATTGTTTCAGTGAGTTTTATTGTTTGTTTTGGTGAGGTTGTGGCTCTCCTTGGGTTTAGTGTTGCATACACTGCACATAACTTCATTTTTCTTTTTTTGCTCTCTGCCCATCCAAAATTCTTCCAATTGACTTGTGCTCATCTGGAGTAATGGAAGTCAAATGCAAACTGCACTTGTATGAGGTAACTTGCACATATTGCATTTGCTACACAACTCACTGTTGCACTGCCCAACTATTTGTTCAGCATACGTTCTTCAGAAGCAGGCTGCCTCCCATGCCACTCTTACTTTTGGCAAAATCAGCTTGTTATCCTCTAAAAGGACTTATGATGGCTGGATTTGACTTATTTTAAAGCAGATAGAAAGAGGGAGAATTGAGATCTGGTCCAGAGCTGAAGAGTCTCAGTACCTAAACCTTCATTTTGATTGGTGTGTGGGAATTGGAGATGCTTCAGTTCTAAGTGTATGTATATATGGGATTATTGTCCTCATCTGGATGATATATTGTGAATAACTCCCTAGAGAGTAAAAAGCAAGTCTGTATAGTTCGTACTGGATAAATCCTGTTTGTATTGTTAATCAGGGGAGATAGATTGGTTGCTCTGTACTTGATGCAAAGTCAGAGCTCGCTGTCTCTGAGGTGGGACTTGACCACTTGTCCCGAAGAATGGCTGTGTGACAAGATGTAGAAATGCAAGATGCAAGTGTATGTGTTTAACACAAATAAACTTCTCTATCTTCTGTGAACAAATCATAAGTTCATCTTTTTCACCTTCACGCACACATTTCAGTGTAGGTTTTGGGCGATGAGCTGAATATGCAAGCTGCTTCCAGTTTCTGATGCAGTTGCTACAATCAGGAATAAGCTTTGCTGAGCCAGCATCTTCACAACAGCTCCAACTACTCTGCAGGACCCCTGGCTCACTTGAATAGGTCATTACCCTCTGCAGAGCAGCAATGCAGTGCCCTAGGTGTGGGGTGAATGTGTGCTTAGCAGCCTGATCTGGTGGGCTGCAACTTTGGCAGAGGGATTGGAACTAGCTGGTCTTTCAGGTCACTTCCAACCCAGGCCATTCTGTGATTTGGAAGGCCAGGATTTGCTTTTTCTTTCCTCACTTTGCTGTTCTTCTTCCAGTGCTCTAGATCAAACCCAGAGCTTGAGCCAAGGTCTTCTTTATTTTAAACTCTATCTGTTCCCTGGGTTGACTTGATTCATTGGCCTGTGTGTGCCCTAGTGGTACTCTCTGAGGAATAACCAATTGAATTCAGGATCTCCCTTTTCCCTTCCCACCTCCCAAGGCAACAGCTACGCACGTTCCCTGCTCTGCTGCGTCACACTGGCCTTGGCCATCACTGGTCTCGTGTTCCTGATGGCAGCCCAGCTTCCCAGATGTCACCACCACTTAGCAGCAGCTGAAATCCCTCAATTAAAGCTGGGTCTGGCCAGAAGAGCTGCTGCTGACGCAAAATCATGAATCAGCCTTTATAAGGGGATAAGAATGTGAGTTTGTTTGGTTTGGGGAAGAGGGAGAGGAAGTGGAAGGGAAGTTTAGATAGAAAACAAGGAGCAGAGGGGAGCTGAGAGGATGCAGAAAGTTGGGAGGCCTGGGGCAACTGCAGAGGGATGAGGGAATGCAGGAGGCAGGAGAAGAATGTGCTGATGTTTCTGGAAGGATGGCAGTTTGTCTCTTTCAGGGCTGTCTGTATGAGAGAGGGACACATGGAAAATTTCCTCTGCACGGGGATATTTTATACCTATTTCTGGGGAAAATTTACTACTCAAAAAATGTAGGTCCTGATTACTTCATTCTGTGTGTTCATATATTGTATTTTAAGCATGGCTTTCCTCCAGAGTATAAACTTCCTTATGTTCAAAATTCTGTGCACTGACTGCAGTGCAGATAATACCTGCTGTTCCTTTATTTTTCCTTAGAAAACAGAGTTTATTGCAAGCATTCGTTTCCATGACGAGCACGGTCCTTTCATATAGCACTGATGCTCCTTTGGTGTAGGTTTGAGGCTAATCAGTGCTGTCAGCTCATATTTTTGTTCAAGCATTTCATGAAGGCATCATCGTTTTCCATCTAAATGAGGCTGATGCCCATACAGTGTTGTTCTGGTGCTTGAGTGCTGGGTCATGACCACAGCCTCGTGCCTGTGAAGAAATTTCTGGTTCTAGAGCGAAGCTTGACTGGTGAGCAAGGCCCAGGCTGAGCACTGATGGATTAGGGTAATACCAAATAGCTGTCTCCTATATTGAGCATCATCCATTCTGGGCGAGGCAGCTGTCTTAGATAAAAATAGTTGGCATTTATATGGCTTGATGGGGTATTGTTATACACAGAAGCTCTGCAGCAAGAACAGGCACCCAGAGTTAAGGCTTTTCTCTATTTTATGAGCACCTGCATTTATATCCTCAGTGATGTTCTGTTGCTGTGGTGTGGTGCATTTATATGATTGTTTGACTCCAGAGTCCTCAAAGAAGTCCCAAAGAAATTGCACCAAATGGAATTTGCTTTATAAAAGCAAAGACTCCTTTTAGGTCAATCTGAAGGTTATTATTGAGGAGGTGACTGCTAATTCCTCTTCTCCCACACTTTCCCTATAAAGACTCCAAATGAATGGCAAACTACTGATTCACCCAGGCCTTTACCCACCAACTTTCAGCAGCAGCTCACCTGGGACAGCTCTACAAGAAATATCCTGGGAAATGAGGGGGGTATTACAGCAATTTTCCTTGCACTATATTTGTTTCTTGGCATCGTTGCTGATCATTCTCTCTGAGCATCTCCGTGTGTTTGTTCTGATGGAGGAGGTCTGTGGGATGGGAAGAGCAGGGCTCACCGCTGGTACTGCGGTGATGGAGCAAGTGGGAGCTTGTTTCTTGGTTCTTCTTGCTGGGTTCACCTTGATTCCCTTCTCTCAGCAGTGATTTTATGTCCTTGTTGATAGGCTGATCCTTGAGGCTGGATGCTGTGCTGGTTGAGGACTGAGGACTATCTGCAGAGCGGAGTGGTTGTAACTGATTTTAGTCCTAAGCATGTATTAGCAGAAATTGTGTGAAACATCTGTGGAGATGAGGAAGAGAGAATGTGATGACTCACTTGGAGCATGTTAGATACAACCAATGTGCTCTAAATACAGCCCGAAAATGAGTGTTTTGTTTGTTCAAACATCACAATCAGCAGTGACGTCTCTAGTGCTTTTCTGGTGCCCATCACTTAGATTAGACCCTATGGTTGGGGTCTGCTTTCTTTCTGTCAACTGCAGTTAGTGAAATTCAGCAACATTTGCCACTGAGAAGCTCAGTGCTATCATGCCACTTTTATAGCAATATGGATTTTGCTTAGCATAAAAGAAGACATAAAAGCCCCGCAGGGCAGGAAGAAATGACTTGGCGCAACAGTTCTGTCCCATCTAATCAGATTTGTGCTACACTCCACTTACGCTGAGGTCTAAACGAGTTTCTCCACACTCCTCCCCCTTGTGCTTAGTCCTTAAAAGTCCCCGACATCAGCTCATTCATACAACCACTCCTCACATCTTCTGCCTCTCCCTAAGCTGCTACCTTAAGCTTTCTCCTCACCCTTCCCTTTGGGCATCTGTCCTGCCCTTTCCAGCAAGATCTCCACCAGCAAAGCACCTCCAAATCCCCTTGACTTCTGCCTTTCCACTGGGCATGTTTCCCATTGCTGTGCTCTGGAGCTGCAGCTCATCGTTTTAGTGGGTAAGTGCAAGTTGTCCATTTTCCCCTGTCTTTATCTAGTGAAAACTGCAGGCAAACTAGCTTCTTTTTCCTAGAGCTCTGCATTCAGCCCTGTCTGGCATGCTGTGCTCTGTGCTTGCAGTATGAAACGTTGATGTGCGTGGTCACAGGGCTTCCTTGCTCCTTCCTTGCTACACAAACAGCTTGAGATTTTTAGGAATGCTGTGTTTAACTAAAAATAGTCCAGACAGTTCAGTGAACCATGAGAGATTCCTCCCTCGCAAGAAAACTGGCTTTGTTCTGAAAAGGAGCCAGGGGTCAAGGGAAAAGGGAAAAAAAAACCTGTGGAAATAAAAAAAAGGGTTGATTGTGGATTAGAAGTGATTGTTTTCAAATAATTTTATTGACCTTTTGCTGCTTTCATTTGACTGTTTTTCTTCACCAGTCTCAGGCTTTGTTTTGTGCTGGTTGGGTATGGGTTACGTGGAGGTTTTTGCCTTCCTGCTTTGACCTCTGTCTGTGAAGGTGTTGAGAAAAAGCTTTTAATTGGAAGTAAGGCCATTATTAAGGCCATTATTTCTGTGGCCACAGGCAGAGCTTACTTACGACAAGAATCAGGAAGCCAACATTTCCTCTACATTGTACTTGTGTTGGACACTGAGCCACTGATGGTAACGTGGACCTACAAGATTCATCTGTAACTTTTCCTGTCCTGCTGCGATTACAGTAAGGAACAACACTGCCATTAGTTGTCTTTGAGAAGGCACCTTCTGCTCCTGCAAAATGGAAGTTTTGGCACAGAAAGCATAAATTCTGTGGAGGAATCACCATTTAAGCCTGGGCTTGCAAAACAGAGAAGAAAATCCACCAGTCACCACTAATTAATTTTATTTTGAAATATTTACTTGGACTGCAGTAGTAGCTGCACTTAAGCCTTTAAAGGATTAACTGTCTGCTACTCGTTTGTGCCTGCAACCATTTATTTAAGCTGTTGCTGCAAATCATGCTGTTAACCTGTCAACCAAGGATTTAACCTTCCTTTCCTTGTTGGTGAGAAATGCGTGGTACACGAAGTCGTGCTGATGTGATAGGGAACTTCTTGAGGGAGCCCAGCAGAAGGCACAAACACAATCATGGACATGGAGCACGACTCTCAAGAGGGAAGGCAGAGAGTCCTGGAGCTCAACATTCATCTCTGTGCTTTTCAATGTGCTCTTACCAAGGGCAAATAACTCCTCAATCTCTTGTTGACCCATCAAGTCAGGTGCAGTGTTTTCATTGCACTGCATCCCATCATTTTGTTGCATTTGTCATATATTGTGCATTGTGTTTAATGCAAGTGGTCCACTTGACCAAAAGCTACCAGTGAAGAGTTCACTCATGCGAGAACATCAGACTCTGAGCTGAAAACTATATCCAGCAAAGGAGGTCAGGTGGATTTGGAAAAACTTCTTGCAGAAAGCTGACATAAGTGCTGGGACAAATTCTTTGCTGACAGTAACTAACTTCAGTTAGAGGGGTCCATTTGATAACAGACCATCTGCAAAAGGGGTTTGGAGAAGAGATTTCTAGCCTGCTCAGTACCTTATATTGCAATCTCACCTCAGCAGGGATCACTTCTTATGCTTACACACATAAGTGTATGCAGTATGAAAGCAAAAAATAGCAGGTCCTTAAACGAGTGAATACTTATTAGCATCATTATACCATTTTTCTATAAGTTATGTCCATTAAAATCGCTATTAAAAGTCTACCAGTTTCTACAATATAATTTTTTCTTGCCTCTCACCACTAACAGTGCGAATAGAAGCAGGACGTCTTCATCACAATGTTAAGTGGTTTTTCTCCAGACAGGTATCTCATTTTCTCTGTACTGTAAGTCAAGTGACTCTTCTCTGAATTTTACTGCATGAGAACAGGGGCAGGATTGCAATGCAGCATTTCAAATGCTTGGCTAAAAATAGGCCAGTGGATGGTCTCTAACCTCAAGTACTAGATTTGCAAACGTTCCTCTTTGTTGTGTGACCACATTTTCAGTTGCTGAGAAGATATTTCAGAGTTCAACATGCAAACAGCTCCTGTTTTAATCCTCACATGAAACAAAGGAGAATGTCTATCTTTGACTCACATCCACAGCTGTATGAGGCACTGAATGCTTGAAGCTGATAGCCTGCTCCTCTCCAGGGAGTTTATCATCCCTTTAGGAGGGTCAGTGCATCAGGACACTTCCCATCCTTCCTTTCTCATTGAACCAGGAGGGAATCCAGGCTGGGTGCATGTCCTTTCTCCCACATCTGCTGGAGGGAAAATAATCTAGCAGTGGGAAGACAGTCCAGAGCTTGCAAAAACTCCTCTTCCTTACATATCAAACTGGCACAAATTATGAGTAGTGGAGAGGTCAGACTTCAGGCAGGGAAGGAGTTAACCTGAGGAAGGGCAGTTTGCTGGGGAGAAGTTGGAGTTCATTGTTCCGGGCTCTGCTGTGGATTTCCTTTTTGTCCTTTCATCTCCTCGTGTTTTGGCTCTCGTCACAAGAGGCTGCTTCTCTTTCCTTTCTCTATTTCTGTCTGGACTGTGAGCCCTTCAAGGCATGGACTGTACCTTAACCTCTGTGCAGTGGTACAGTGGGAAAGCTCCCTCAGTAGGGAACTATAAATAGCAAGCCCATCCAGCCCTGTGGCATCCACGCTTGCTCTCATTGCCTAGTTTGCACTCCTGTGACAAGCGTTAGTTCAGCTGTCAGGGAAAGAAGGAACTGAAAAATATTGCCTCAGACAGTTTCCAGCTCTCGATTTACCCACCGAGCTCTGGTTTGGGCCCAGCTCTCCCTTCTGCCTCAGGGAGTTCTTCTTTTTCCAGCCAAGTGAGTTACGATTCCCATAAAGCATCCACCCAGTGTGATTCGCACAGTTCAATTTCAGAAGAAGCTTTTACAGGGCTTGTTGTGGTGCCGTTTCCAACTTTGACTCATGCCTCAGCACTACACTCAATTATTTTGTCTCCTGTTCCTTGCTAGAGGGGGCTGATTCTGCAACAATCACTTTTCTATCATTCCTGACATCACTGCGTGTTTTTGTTACCGTACATTCATGGGATGAACCAAATGAGTCACGGGCAGATCGCAGATAAAAGCGATGACAACATCCAAGACCATCCTTCCTCTCTGAACAGACTGTAGATGTCCTTTCAAAATTGCTTGCAAGTGGGTTCACGTAATTAAAAGTTTAAGACAGGGATTGTCTGCTATCGCTTCTCTGCTGAGATACGAGCAAACAACCACAGAAGTGCTGCTGCCCTTTACAAGGCAAAGGATCTTTATTTGATTCCCAGTGGAGGTGACTTAACCTAACCTATTTTACACTGTGCTGCAGAAGTCCTCTAATGGACTTCCAAATGATTTTCACACAGCACGATGTCCACACCCTTTTGGAAGTGAGTTAAGTGGAAATAAGTCACTTTCTGGCCTGGCTCTGTCCATACACATTTGTCAACGGAAGCTCTGTTTGTTGCCACAGCTTTGAACAGCAGCCACTCATGAACTTGATGTAAGATGGCAAAACTCAGCTTGTCTGCTGCCTGGACACCATTGCTTCCAGTGACACAGGCTTCATCTGATGGGTGGCTGCAAGCAAGATGCTACCGTGAATGTGGATGAGCAAAGCAAAAATGTCAAGTGGTGTTAGCCACGTGCTTCTTGCAGTTCCTTTTCTGCTGCCACAGTGTCTCAGGGTCAGGAGACGTGGCTCCAGCAGTTCAGCAGTATTGGCAGCTGGAAGCTGACAGAAAAAGGGAACAAGGAGGATAAATGCATGCTGTTTTCCTGCTTCTGTTCTTCCCAGTGTGCGAGGACTCCCTATTGTTTGTGAAAAGAGGACGAGGAATGAGTTCTGAGATTTATACCTAAGTCTGTCTTCTCCATCCTCTGCCGTATGCAGGCCTTAAACTTGAATCAGCAAGTTCAGTCTCATCTCTTTGGTACAGCCCCTGAGGTACCAGACACAACAGCATCAAGGAAATTAGCTTCTCATCCAGAGCATGAGCTGTCCAATTGAGTTAGTGTTACTGTAAGCGTTCACTATTACTTGCACTTCCCCACACTTGCCAGCAACATTTTGATGAATATTGTGTGGCCCATGCAGCAACGTGATCTGAACAGCCCTACTGTGAGAAGCACAGGAAGCTCTTCTGGGTTGTTCTGCCAGAATCTGGACTCCATTTGCAGAGTGTTTGCATACACAAAAGCAAAGGAGGGTCTCCTTTCTCTGAAAGCTATCAGAGGGAAAACCATCTTGATGAGAACAGTAGGGATCCAGCAATTTTGCAGCTATGCAGAATTTTTCTTTGCTTATTGATTTATTCCATGAATTCTGGCAACTGTAACTTTGCAGCCCCTGCTATTTATCTTTCTATATAGCAAGCACAGCAGTACATCTCCCTCTCAGATCTCTGGCTGAAGCCTCAGTAATTTGAGTACTTGGACCAAAGCAGACTGAGATCCTTGGACCAAAAGACCTATTGCTATTAGGAGCACTTAGCACTAATTAAACCTCATAAAAACTCTTCCTGGGTCTCAGAATCTCCATTCTGCAGATGACAAAATTGAGGATTTAGCTCAGATCAGGAAGTATGTTGTTAAGTTTTTTAAATACCCCTTAGAATTATTATTATTATTATTTTTGCTAACTCTAGTTCCATATAGCACTGTGGGGGAAGGAAAACACAGCAATCAAGTCACGACTGTCCACAAGATCAACTAAAAATCTATGTAGGTCAAGGAAAACTGGAGTGGTATTTTCCACTAGGTGGTGGTAGACAGCATTTCTTAAGAAGGATTATTCACTCTCCTTATAGAATCGGCACCCAGGGTCTGCTCAGTTCAGTGTTGTCTTCACTTACTCCATACTCCAGAGGAAGAAGAAAAACTGTCCCAGCTGGGGACCTACAAACTGCCTTTTCTCAGGCTCCTTTCTGCTCTTAGGCAGCTGTGGATTTTGTTTTTATTTTGTGTAATCCAGCAGAGGTACTTCTATTTATTATCCATATATATGTTCCGTGCTGTGCTGTTCTAAACTCCTGAACACCACCTCTGGGATTCATAGAAAATACTGTCAGTGTGATTGAGGCAGACTTCTGTTATTAGATAGATAGATAGAGATATATATATTATTTTCTTGCTTTTTTGACAAAGTAAGATAGGCAATTGGAAAATTCCTACGGATCCCCAGACCCAAAACAACCATCTCTGGATATAACTGGATCTGAAGTTGTAATTTACTCTTCTGGAGATCCTGTACTCAGATCAATGACTCATGTCCAAATGGAGGTGACGTTTCTGTTTAAACTGGGAATTTTGAGTAAACAGAGGAGATGCCAGCCAAAAAGACTTCAGCATTTAAATTTATGCCAGTAACCTACGCACTGCATCTCAAGAAAGCCCTGACCTTCTGTAGTCCTGTCCTTACCACTTTATTTTTACAGAGCCATGAAGAAAAAAACAAAATAAAACTGGCATGAGTGGAGAACATACTCATTAGTTACCCAGACTATCACAGTAATATTGTGTTCTCCAGCTGCAGAGACACCTAACTGGACACCCAGCTCAGCAGACTTCTAGTTTCACAGGGGCACAACCTCACCACAAAATCAAGTCCCTGCTTGCATGCTGTTGTTGAGATGATCCAGTGATTCAAAATCACAAAACACTATTTGCTCATGTATTCACTAATTGTTACTACAGCGATTACATTAATACTATAATATGTATCCTGCATTATGAAAGCAAGCATAATGACCGATTAGCACAAACCACAGAGGGAGGAATCAGGATTACAGGACTGTTTGTCTCAGCTGAGGAACTCAGCATTTTAGGAGTACTTAAAGGAATTGGTAGGGCAATTACAGGAGGGATTCGGGAGATGTATTTTAGATGGACAGGTATTTCACACTGGTTTAACTGGGACAAGGGACATAAGCCTTCTGTGGAGACTTGGTGTCTGGATGCAGCAACACTTCACCTGTTCAGGCAAATCCAGGTGAGCTCTGAGGACCTCACATCTCTCCCCTTCTGATAATCTCCTAGATTACATATAAAGGAAAACAACAAGAGGAAGGTCATTCCTTTGAAATCTCCAAGATTTGCACACTACATGATTAATGGCTGCTAATTTCCCTTGATAGCCTTTATACCTGCTGTTGTTATGAAGGACACGCAAATGCACATCCCGTATCTCTGATCTCTCCAACTTGTTTATGAACCCATGAATCATTCGGGCTGAAAGCGACTGAAAGTGTTTATAAAAGACCTCATTTTAATAATGAAGAACATACATGCCAATAATCCCAGCAAAATAACTTACACTTCAGCATTAGGGCAGCAGGACCACACCATGTGGGCTCACGGTTCTAGGGGATCTAATTGTGTCCAACTCAATTTTTAGAGCGCTAAATTAACATTTATCATCCTTCCTTTGCTCATCCTTGGAATTATTTTGACCTTGAGGTCTCTATCTGTTACATTTCAGGCTGACTTGTGAGCTTCCCACTTGCAGATTTCTTTTTGGCTTGCCTGAATTTCAATCTGCAGTCTTCAACTGAGGGATGCCACATTGGCAAAATTAGAATATTTATTTGTGAATCTGGATTAAAAAATAATAAAATTATAGAGCTGTGGCTTTGCGAATGATTTCTGAACACAAGTCCTCATAAGGAGACTGAATCACAGGTACATACAATCCATCTTCCTATACAAACTCCTGTCAGTGGTGAAACTGCTGCAGTCTCAATCAATCTTGCAATACTCAGATGTCTCTTTTGTCGTGGCTGCACACTCCTCTGCCCTAACAAACGAAGTCTATTAATGTTTAAAAGCTGCAATTAAATATATGTATATGTTTGGGTTAAAGCCAAGCACTGAGTAATGCTAAGGGATCGATACCCATAGTCAAGAGCATATAAAGCAGAAAAAATGTGTTTTGCCTTATCTGTGTCCTATACAGTTCTCCATATGTTTCATTTTAAAGCCTTTTAGAAGCTTAACAAGGAGAGTACCTCAGTGAACGTGGAACTAAACGATGCACAAGGATAAGAAACACAAATGCTCCAGGGGCCTCATAGAGTCTACAGTCTTAAAATAAGCTCCTGGGTTTTAGTGGGATCCGATGAAACCCTCTTTACACGGGCAGTGGATGGAAGGGGTCAGACAGCTGGTGAGCAAATACTCAGTAAACACTCTGAGCAGCTGAACTCTGCAAACAGCGACTATTAAGGCAAAGACCTGGAAGATCAACAAAGAATTGCAGGTCTGGGTGAAATGATGCAATGGATTATACTTAGTGTCATTGGTCTGGGGAGCAGAGGTTTTCCTATCGACTTGGTTTCCTGTTACAGCTACAAGGCACCTTAATCAAATAACAAAGTGGGCTGGTTTGGGGAGAAGGCTCAGCATCAGTCAATATTATCTCAAGGACACCTACTGTAAATTAGCACACTGCTGCTTGAAGCAGAGCTTTGGTGTGGGAGAAAAAGTAGAAATTACTGGAGATAGCAGTAGCATGTGGCTTCCCAGAAGCACAGTGAGATATTAAAGATCGAGTGAGCCAATGGATCCCAACACATCTGAGAAGTGTATGTACTTGAAAAGGGCAGAAGACAAATTAATCAGAGAACTATAGAATTGCATTACAGCTTAGGTTGGAGGGGACCTTAAAGATCATTAGCTTCAGCCCACTACTTACCATGGGCCAACTGCTACCATGATCAGGCTGCCCAGAGCCCCATCCAGCACCTGTAGAGATGGGGCATCCACAACCCCTCTGGGCAAAACAAAAGCAAATTACCAGTATCAAAATCAATTAGGAATGTCAAATTCTTTTTGCCAGCAGGCTCAGGGAGAAAGCATACACCTCTTCCAATGTGGGTTATTGGAGCAGCAGCAGTCTGCCATGGGTCTGTGCTCCAGGGGCTGATGTGTCCATCTCTCCTCTAGCAGAAAACTCTGAAAATCTGAGGAAAACTGAGATTTTAGTGAGACTCTTAACCAGCAATTCTAGAGTATGTGGCGGTGGTAGGGGATCTTATACTGAGGGTCCCCACTTCCTCAGAGGGGAGAGCGAATAAATATTCCCATTCACTTCTATTAGAAAAGCTGGGGGTCTATTTGTTTATTTATATTTCCCATTTAAATCGAATGAACTCCTCCCTGCGGAAGAAAAATAGAAAGAAAAAAAAGAGGCACGGGCTGAGTGCAGCCGGTACCAATACCATTTTCATTTTGATTGTTGGGGGTGGGGGGGCAGGAGAGTAAACCCCACACTCGCACACCATAGCGATGCACCTCGGGAGGACTCGGTCCGCCCCATGGCACGGCCCCCGCAGCCATCTCCCGGCCACCGCGGGACTACCATGGCGGGCGGGCACTGAAGGGCTGAAGGCGCCGGGCGCCATCTTGCCGGGGGGCGGAGCGCGGCCCGTCCCGCCCCGTGCTCTGCCTGTCGGGGCGGCCCCGGCCCTGCTGTACTCCCCGCTGCCGAGCCGAGGGGTGTGGAGTGTGCTGCGGACGAGTGTCTGCTGTTGCTGCCGACACAGCTTCCAGCGCCATTGCCTTCCGCTATGGCAGGTGAGCCCGTCCTCCTCCTCCTGCCGCGCTGAGGCAGCAGCCCGGCGGGCGCCTCCCCCATGGCGCCGTCCCCTCAGCCACGCGCCGCCGCCCGCTGTCACCTCCACCCGCTGCCCTCCGTCTCCCCCTCAGCCGTACCCTCTCCTCCCGCCGCCTCCACCATGTTGCGGGGCTGCGCTTCACCTTGGCCTGGTGGCTGCTGTGCCATCCGCATTTCCTTTTTCTCATTATTATTATTATTATTTTCCCTTATAAACCTCTCCATGTTATCGTCCTCGGGGTGGGGGGGAAGGGGGTATCCTCCGTGAGGTGGGCACCTGCGGCCGCAGCCACCTGCCCGTGGGTGCGGGTACGGCTGTGGGCGTGGATGCTATTTCCACGGATATCTTCGTGTGTCACGCGTCTTTTTTATCTATTTATGTGTAATATATTTTATTATCGCAAACAAAATGGGTGGCAGAGCCGTCGGCTTGAGAATGGGGGGTTGGAAATCAATGCAGGTTATCCCCCCCCCCCAATCTCCATCCTTCGCTCCTATCTGTCTGATCCCATTCTCATGATGCGCTTTGAGGGTTTTGTTTTATTATTATTTAAAATGGTTGGGGCTTGTGGGCTGTGCAGCTCGAGGCATGTCTGTTATCCGTTCCTATTTCTGTCTGTGAGCCCCGCTCGGCGTCGTGCACAGTTCCCTTTTGTTTTAAGGTGTGTTTTGGTGGAGCCCGGTGATGCGGGCAATACGGAATGCCCTAACAAAAACCTCGTCAAGCACCTTTGGTTGGGTTTCATTACCTAACGAGTAATGCCTCAGTACCTGCATTGTGCCTTTCTGCCCTTAGTGGGTTTGTCGTAAAGGATGAGCGTGTAGGCAGAGAGATTTCTGTCCCTTCATTTTGAAGCATCATTGTCATTTTGTGGGCTCAGAGCACGGGCGCTGAGCTTTGGGAGTTTGCTCTTCGCATATCCCCTCTGCAGATGGGTTTGTGGGGCTGAACCCAATACGGAGCCAGCTGCCACTGGAGCCCATAGAAAATTCTGGCAGGAAAGAGAAAAATCCCCAAATGTCTTTAAGACAAAGTGTAAATCTTCTGTGATATCAATTTGGCCATCTTATTGCCTGTTCATAACTCTCTGTATCAGAGTTCAGTGCCAAGTAAATGCGAGGCTTGCTGTTGAACTTGACCACTGAAGTAATGCTCTGTTCTCATGGGGAGCTTAAGACATCTGTATATCCCCCCTGCATCATGTTGTTTCCTTACTTGAGTGAGCTTTAAATTCCCCAGTTTAAGCTTAAAATAGGAGCTGGTAGTGGATAGTGGGTTCTGCTGGCACCCAGAGTTTGATGCAGGCTGGAAAACCAAGTGGAGAAGCAGAACAAACGCTGGAGCAGTCTGTTGGGAGTGCTGCACCCTTCCAGAGCAAGACGCCAGCACTGCACACCTTGATCTACTGAAAGATTTCATTAGAGGTAAGGGATTATCACAGCAAGGAACTCAGATTAGTAAAGTGTAAAATAATCCTGGAGATACGTAGAACAATTGGATTTGTAGTTGATGAGCTTTTGTAACTGCGCTCCCAGGTTTAAGTCGTGATCCACGTAGCCTGAAATTGTAGCAGTGTTAACCAGGAGTTGCGCTGGAACAGATTCAGCCTTGGGTTAGCAGTGAGGTTGAACAACCCCTGAGATTTTTATCGTGGATTTAAACTAGCCTTCGGCTTTGGGAAAGATGCAAATTGGAGTTGAGAATGTCTTGTCGGAGCCCTGGGGATAAGGGAAGGAGCTGGGGTGGGTTGGGTCCTGCCTGTTCCTTAACAAGCCAAGTTTTTGGGGTTTAAAATCCATCCCAGTCTGTCACGTGTCTTAAACTCTGCACTCAGCTAGGGTGAGGTTTGATGCATGTTTTCTCAAAGGCATCGGCCCTCACATTGAGTAGATGTAAAGAGGTGCTGCTGGTGCTCAAAGATGTCACGGAGCTTCTTGGGGTTAGACCATGAAAGCTTACATTTTGTGTTGCAACCAAAGTTACGTGGGGAATTTTAATCTGCTCTGTTGGTACCTTAAGCCACAGGCATGTAGATCTCATTTTTATTATTATTTAGACTGCTAATAGGAGAATTTACATCTTCTGTACTAGATGCTAACAGGGAGCTGAATTCCACTAGAGAAATAAGAGTCGTGGGGTTGTTTGTTGGCTTTTTTTTTTTTGGTGTTGCTGGTCTGGAGACTGTTTTCTTCGGGAGGAGTTCAGGATACTGATGGTATTTGGGGAGGTGGGGAAACCAATCCAAACAGGACGTGGTATGACGGTGGGTTTTCCTCATGTTTGTTTCAGGGGCTTAGTAAGAGGATGGTGCATTTGTGTGCAGTACTACTTCTCAGTTTGAAAATAAGACAGGTTGGGTTTTCATTCTTTGAGCCTGTCTGCGTTTTTTTTTTTTTCTCCGATTATGTCCCAAAGTGTTAAATTAACATCCTCTGTAGCCTGGGCTTTCTTACAGCGCTGAGTGGGGCTTAGTGGAGTGCTCTGTATGCTGTTCAGAACTACCCGACTGCAGCTTTGCTCGTCTTTAGTATGGATTCCTGAGGAAGTGGCTGCTAAACTGCCCTAATGGCCCAGTCTGACCTGCTGCTGTTGAACTCTTCTGATCTGTGGTCAAAGGGAAGGAAAGCAGCACGCCCTTGTGAGCTGTTTCAGTTAAGTGCAGTGTCCTTTGCAAGGTGCTTTTGGAAGGGTTTATTCCTTTCGATATCTTTGTGTGAACCACGTACAAAAATTAGGAAGAAAACCCAAGACCAAAAAGATTCTTCTGGAGCCATTTTCTCTGTAGATTTATCTTACTTTCAAACACTCCTTGAGACGTTTATGGTAGGAAGAGAAAATGCAGATGGCTGCAGGAAGCAGTTTCTCTGCATTGACGATGATGGTTCATGTATTACCAAAAAATTTATTTGTATCAAGTGCTCTTATTTATGGAGCCTTAGTGGTCATGAAACGGCCTGACTGCAGTTACAGTGTGGTTTATTTGACTTGAAAGCTGCAGGAAGAGAATATTGGCAGTCAGGATGAGTAAAGAGATGTGCAGCATGATGGAGCCTAAGGCAGCATTAAAGTAAATCATTTAAAATGAAAGCTATTTGCCATGTTTCTGAGCTGTTCCCAGGGATGGATTGCATTAAAACATTGTGCTAACTTTGTGATGCTGTGTCGTGCTTCTGTCAGATCTGGGGAGCATGTTTCTTACAAACGTGTTATGGTTAAATGTTTCTAACTGGTAGAAGTGGTCTTATGACAGTTTGGTTAAAGAGAGAAAAGTCTGATGGTAGGTTATGGGAAGGAAATGTCTACTATCCACGTGTTCTTCAGTTAGGGAAGGATCTTCATTGGGAATTTCTTGTTTTGGTAATTTGGCCATGAAAGGAGAAGTGGTACCTCCTTAGGAAAGGGTTGGGCTGTTGACACATTGCTGGCAGTGGTGGGGAAAGGAAGGAAGAGGGGAGAGGAGTCCCTGTGAAGTCTCCTGCTTTAGCTTTATACCTTGCACTCGATGTAAAAAGTTTGCAACTTCCCTTTCCAAACATAACAAGAAGAATGTATATAGCATCAGAAGTACCCTGTGCATAGTAACGTGCTGTGCACATCCTGTCTTCTGCTCTCCCAATGTGCTTTAGGAGATTAGATATTGACAAACAGTTTTTCAGTGCTGGATGTTAACATCAGTCCAGTACCAAATCAATGTCATGCGCACCATGCGTGATGGCATGGTTGAATGTACACTATGGAGACCAGTGTATCTTCCTCCTTTGAATGAGTGATGCTTTGATCTTGTACTTGCGTCAGCAAAATGCCAGAGGAGATGAGCTCTGTCTGAGGGTTTTATTTTTGAGCTTTGTCTGATGGTTGTATTTTTTTAAGGAGCAGATTTGTCCATTTGCCATTGTGTTGAGGAGCTGAAAGTAGCAATGAGGTACCTGTAAGTGTGTTGAGCTTTTAGGGTCTGTGGCAGCAAGACCAGCATTCATTTATGCACATGCATACATCTATACAGTAATCACGTGTGGATTTAACCAGTGTTAGCTTGCTGTGCCCCTTATGACTAGAGACATTGTTAACTTTGTACTGTTTCCTTTAGGCTGAAGTTGCTTGAAATATGAGTATAAATATGAGGTTGACTCACCATGGTGATGGTTTTGAAATGGGATGACTCATGGGACAGATATCAAATGGCTGCATGACCCCCAAAGTTCTTGTCTGAATTTCTTTTCACATCAAATTATTGCTGTGCCTGTCATATGAACAGTTGGCTGAAGCATTTTGAGACTGCACTGTAGACAGGAATGCTGTCGTAGCAGGCAAGTAAAAAAGGATATTTAAGGGATTTCTGTGCACTTAAATTCCTAGGCATTAGCCTTGTGTGTAGATTCCTTGAGTAAGTTCAGGCTATAAAAGTAGTAACACATTTTAGTTGGGTTTACCCTTAATTGTTGCATGGCCATGAAATCGCAGCCTGAGGCAATGCTTTAGTGGCATGCTGGCTGTTACTCTGCTTGGAAAGTTATAGAAGTGAAGAGAATAAGGGGCAGTTAGGGAGATTGAAGAAGAAGGTACCCAAACCAGTCGGTCTTATTTGTTTATGTGATGGGGTGGTTCATGTGCTGGTCGTTTGCACCCAGCTTTCAGTGCTCTGCAAATCCATGAGAAGAAGGTGCTCCCTAATGCAAATCTGACTTCTTGCTTTTGCTCTTAGTTACATTTGTACTTGGTACTTGTGGTTTTCTTGTACAAAGTGTAATGATTTTCAGGGCTTCTATTTTCTGGTCTCTTGCCTTGCATTTCAGTATATGGGGTTAGTGTTTTGTTGTGCTTGTGGGAAGAAAGTGCTTATGTATATATATTCTCATCAGTACTCAAGGTTGTATTGATTACTTAAGGAAAATAAAATCTTGTTTATTTGCCTGCCTTGTGATAAAGTTAGACTATGTCTAAATATGTGGCAGGAAAAACCCTGAGTTCTGCAATTTTTACTCCATGTATCACTGTAGGTCTCTGTATTCAGAGTCTTACCGTACCTGAGCAAAGAAAACATATCCTTTCTTTTGCATATGTTTATGAAAATTACTGCTCGTGGAAGCACCAGCTGCAAAATGAATTGTTTCTCCAAGCTGGCATGGATGTTCCTGATTCCAGAAACGTTTCCTTGAGTGTACTTCAATAGATCAGAGCTTCTGATAAAGGTTTAAACAGCTCTCGTTTCTGTCAAGTGTTTCACTGTGAATGTGCCAAACCCAAGGACCAATTGGGCTCCAGGCTGATAAAAAGAAAAAAGATTAAAATGGAGCTCCCTGCTGTGCAGAACAGTAAGGCATAGCTGTGTTATTCTCATGCTGTTCTGTGTCCTTCATGAAGAGGAACAGCAACAGGTATTGGTTGTTTGCTGGTGCTGGAAGTGGATATTTGTGTTGGTATCATTCAGTTTTGTGTGTGAAATGCTCAGTCTATGCTGAGCATAACAGCTATTATCATCGTGATAGTTATTAACAGTGTAATTTTATAGGGCTGTGCTGTTGTATTCAGGCTGTTAGGCATTTGTTGCTTATATGTGGCATATTTTGGCTTGTAGTTGCTTTTAAAACCCAAAAGAAAGGGGGGGGGTGAGGGGGAGGGGGAGATGGTTATTTAGAAAGAATAGAAAATAAGAAGTGTTCTCTTTTTATTATAGTAATTAAGATAGTGGATCTGTTTACTTGCTCTATTTATTTGTTCTAGCTGGAAAGTGAAGAATGAATGAGAGCAGATTCTAGATGGAAAGAGAAATATGAATGAGAGCTGCTCAGTTTGTGGTGTATTGACCTAAGAGCACAGAAAATCTGTCTTGACATAAGATAGCATCTCTGGTGCTGCGTGGCCATACTGCTTGCTCTCCCCTGGACCACTAGCCACGCAGTGAGGTATGAACTCTGAGTCAGGCTTTCCAGTGAGCTGGTGTTGTCATTGCCTGCCTCTCTTGTTTGTAGATAACAGAAGATGGACCCAAGTTATTGCTGCTGTGCTGTGTAAGCCCTTCTCATAAAGACACCGATCTGAAGAGATCCTTCAGCAGAAGGAAAGGAGCTCCTGTAATTTTGAGCTCTTGTAAATATCCATTGCTAATGAGCCTTCCTTTTTAGAAGGGATTGAAAATGTTTGGTGCTTTTCCTGAAGGTGTCTAATAAGGCACGATCGAATTGAGTCGGTTAAGCTTCCTGTTGAGTTTCTTGGTATAAACGAGCTTAAACCCCACAGATTATCAGGCCTTGCCCCTTGGCTGTTCTGTTTTGGTGAGGATGTCATGGTCCGTGGTAGCCCAGGTTTGAATCTTGCCCAGGTGTAACGCTGCTTGCTTCCTAAACCTTCAGAACCACCACTGGAGCAAGGAGCATTAAGGATCCGAGACTAATTGGTGTTATTGTTCTGGAGGCTGTTGTAACAGATAATGTGTTGCTGAATGGCAGGTAATAGGTTTATTATGGAGAGAGCACAGCGTGTGAGTATCTTCAAAGGGGACTCTATCTGTATTGGTCTTTTCTCCTCTTAATTATTCAAATGGAAAATGTTGTTCGAGGGCAAAATGTATGACTAAATGATATTACTCCAAATAGCAGTTCTCTAAGTAATGCCAGTTAACTAAGAGTAATTGTGATTTTTTTTCTCAAGTGGTGCTAAATAGACATCTGCAAAGAAGCCCTGAAAATGCAGAAAGCAGGAGGATGAAATATTGAAATCACAGTATACTTGCTAAAAAAGTGGGTTTTTCCAGCAAAACAACCCTAAAGAAATATTCCATTAAACATTGCCAAAATACTTTTCTTAACAGGCATGTCATGCTGGGAAAAAAGAAATCTTTCAATAAGCTATAATTGGCATGAGCACTATTATAAGTTATGCGAACCCTGTTGGAATCATGCATCTTTTTTGCTCTTATTCTGAATGATCAGTTCAGTATTAAATGGGCCGTCCAACTCCTACCCCTTCCACTAGAGAAGAATTTGTGGGGACACTTAATACCCTGCAAATATGGTTAATTGTATTGTTAATCACCTGCTTACGTATGGAGAGTAACATTCAGAGCTCTTGGGTAGGTTCCACCCTGTGTCTCTCTGTGTTAATGTGCCCAGTGACATGCAGGTTAGATGTTCCAACAGGTCCTGTTACCTCTGGTCTCTGCTGCTTGTCCCTGCAGGGCTGGAGGACTGCGGTGGTGATGCACACTGACGTCTCAAGCAGCAAGCATGGTCAGCACATGCACACTGAGGAGGAGTTAGGTTGTGACTGCTGACCATGTAGGCACTTTCACCCCCGTCTGCCTGAAAGATGAGTAGGGGAAGTTAACCAGCAGGTCTGGTTAAACACGAGCCTGTCTGTATAAACACTTCCAGGCTTGTTGTGAAATTAATAAATTAGTAATTGGTGTGGGAATCAAGTGCAGGGTTGCATGCAGTTGTTTAGTGTGTGGGCAGGGAGTAAGTGCTGGTGTTAACTTAAAAATCGTTAATGGCTGTAATGACTTGATTTATCCCTGTGGCTCTGGCTGTGGCAAACCAAACTATGCTCTGAGACCTGAGCTCACAGGACCGACGTTTGGTCAGCAGCAGCTGGTACAAAAATCTCCATACCAGTAGCTGTCAGCTTCACTCTTGCCTTCAACCAGATCCAGCAGAAAGAAATTCTGCTCTTCTGGAGCCAAGAACTCTGAATCTCAGTACAGCAACAACTGCTTTCTGGAAACGTATTGGGATAGATGTCAGAATTGTGCCTGCAGCAGTCACTGGTTTGAAGCCAGAAGATAGTTGCCCTGCAGAGCAGAGTGCTCTGCTGGGTTACCCCAGTTACTGGGTTGCCCCCGGAATAGCTTCCTGTACAAAGGCACACAATTGTGTTCTCTCTCTCTCTCAGTGCTTGGATGCTTGGAAGCATTTCCTCTGCAAGTGGTATAAATTTGCTGATCATTCCCAGGAAAGATTTCTTGAAATAATCCTGAAGGAATGAAAGGTCACTGAGCAAAGAGGGCATAGCTCTCCCAGCTGGATAATTAAAAAGAAAATTAAAAAGTGTGCTAAGTTTGAGATTGACTTGTGGCCATGCTTTGAAGATTAAAAGGGCTTTTTCATTTCAGACGGAGGAGTTTGGGACTGGTGTGAGGGGGCAGTTTGGGCAGTGCTGTGAAGCTGCATTTGCCATTTGCTTATTGAACTGTGAATGGGAGACCAGGATTGCCAAACAGAAGTGTGGCTATCTGCTTTCCCTCCCTCTTTTACAATGTTTAATTTTGCAGCTGGAGATTTCAGCCTGCCTGGACACTCTTTAGTGCAGGTGGATCTCCAAGCAAACAGCGTATTGAAGTCGAAGCTGTAAGGTTGGTTTTTGTATAAACATGTTTTGCCTTTAGAAAATGAAAATAACAGCAACTTCAGCTGAGGGATGGAACTTTCCATGTTCTTTGCATAGCCTGTTACCAGATCAGCTGTTTTCTTTCTCTAAACTGATAAATAACCTGTACTTTTGAAACCATTTGCAGTCAAAAAATAAGGTAGATAAGCTAAAATGTGTGTGTGCTGCCTAAATGGTAGCAGCAAAATAATGCCAACAGATGTTGCAGGTCCAGACTTAATGTATAGATTTGCATATCCACTGCTTTTTGTGGTCTACAGGTTGCTGATTACATCACTGATTTTTGCAGTTCATGGGTTAAGTTTTGGCTTGTTGGGTATGTGGCCTTGTTGGGTTAGGTGTGTGCTGTTCTCTTGGCTGAGCTGCTGAGCATTGAGTTGGGCTGAATGCTGTCTTCTAAGCATGTGGTGATGTTGACAGTGCTTCCCTGGGCACATGGGGATGTTGAAAGTAATGATGCTGTGAGGGTGGCATCCAGCAGGCTCCATTAGTGCTGTATTGACCTACGAACTGCTTTTGCCTTTGTCAGCCCTCAGGGTATAGTGATGTGAGCTTGGGCTGCTAATTGCGAACATACCTGGGGGTCCAGAAGAGACATAGGTGGGTGGTTTAGTTTATGAGCACGTGGATAGAATAGAAGGTCACAGAAAGCACATTCCTTCATCATTAATAATTTTTGGAGCACATTTGGAGTATATGGCTTTGGCTTCACTCCTGTTCTTTCTTGACAGTGATTTTGTATTTCTTGAACAGAAATCAACCCTAGGTATTTTTAAAGGCACTTCCATCTAGCAATTACTTTTTGTGTTCTAACTTTGAATTACTTCTCAAACCCTAGAATTTAAAAAATATTGTGATTGCAGAAGTTGTGAGAAAAGTGGTAACACGGCCTGAATTCAGGGCTCAAAAAGGAAAAAAAAAAGGATTGAAGTGCATGTGTTTACTAATATGTCATGCTGTTGTCTTGTGTGTGCATCTTCTAGTTCTCTGGTGTTAAAGATTGCAAATTTGTTAGGACTTCGGTAGGAAGAATACTCACTGAGCCATCATTTGGCCACCATTATGATGGCATCCTTCACCTCACCCACTCCTTTTTCAACAGGATTTTCTTGCAAAGGCGATGTCTCTTTCTGACTCTTGCTCTGCAAAGGGTGCATTCCGACAGCTGAGTACTGTGTGCCACCTGCTCTGCTGGAATGGGCTTTCTTTATTCCTTGTTTCAGTAAGTTGTGGAACAGAGGACCTCTTCTTAACAGTTTTGCAGTGATTGCATCAGATTTGCCTTTTGTGGTGTTTGTTTTTCTTGTTATTACCTGGCAACATCTGAAGGTCCAAAGTAATGATTTAGTTACCAGGTGCTTGTGGTCTCTGGATCATGTTATTATCAGGTTCAGTCGTAGGAGTTCACCACTGTGCTCCATCCATGTACACAGAGATGCTTTTCAATAGGAAAAAACAAGAGCCTTCAAAGAAGAGTGTTGTCCTAAATCTGAGTGCTGCTAAACTGTCCTCAGAATAAATACTGCATGCTCAAAATGTTGCCTGTAAACTGTCGGTTCACCAGTGTGTGTCTGCAGCAAGCACTCAGCTATGACTCTCTGAAGTATTTGTTTCATGCTTAAACTGAGCACTGTATAACTGGGAAGGAGGCACAAAATTGGATTTTATTACAGTAATCAGAAGTGAACTCCGAGGAGTAACATCCTCAACCACGAGAGGTACTTCTGTCAGCTCAAGCTTCAAATATTAAGCGGGGCATAAAAATGATGACTGGTTATGCAGGATCGTTACGACAGTCTGCTTCCTGCGTAGAGAAGTGGAAGATAAATTGTCGGCTGTGATTTCGCTTCCATCAATAAAATGCAGCAATGCATAAACCTTCCCAGAAGGTTTGAATTACAGTAAGTAAAACACACCGCTGACACTGCTCGCTTGCGTAAAACAGGCTTAGTGGGTCAGCTGAAAAGAGAGCAAGCTGATCTTGGAGATTCCTCCTGTTCCAGGCTGATCCAGAAGATGAAGACTGCTGTGCTACAGCATAAAATCCCCCTTTTGTGTTCTCACTACATTCCCTCCTGTTCTTTGTGTTGTTACAGACTGAAAATGTAGTGTATAATACTGTGCTGTCTTGAAACGGTAGTTGTAAGATTAACATCTTGAATTAGCATTCATTTTGAGCGGAGCAGTGATTAAGTACCTATTCACTGCAAGCAATTTCGTGCAAACAACCAGCAATTAGTTCTGTCCGGCCGATGGTGGAAGCTGGGCTTTGAGTGAAGGCCTCCAGGTTAGCAGGTGGTTTGTTTGAACTCAATGATTGAGTATAAATACTAAGTAACCAGAAACAAATCTTTGTAATGATGAAATTGTCCACTACCTGATGATGAACTTTGAACCCATTAGCCTTAATGGGAAGGTTAATATACAAGTCCTGGTTAACGGAATACTTAAGCAACGTTGCTGGCGTTGAACTTAATTAATACTTTGAACTTTGACATCCAGTTCCTGGTTCTTATTTTTTTCTCTTTTTTTTAATGACTATTTAAAAGAAATCTAGACATTGGAGATGAGGAGTCATTAGACTCCTATTGAAAAAGCTGGTGTCTTGTTTGTTTTTTCCAGCACTGACTTTTTTTTTTGCCATTAATTGCATACTTACAGAATCATAGATTATCCCGAGTCAAGAGGAGGAACCTGTAAGGTTCACAGATGTTAGATGTGCTTACAGGGAGCACAACTTGTCTTGAACCTGAAATGATTTCCAGCATACTCCTCTGTAGTATGAACAACCTCATGGGCTGTCTGTGAAGCTGTTGTACAGCTGTTGCTTTGTGGCCTTAAAACATCAGGTACGGTGATGCTTGTATTAGAGGCTATAAGCTTTCTCTTCACCAGATTTAACAAATGTTTTGGGTTTTGTGGGTCAGATTCAGCACAAACATTGGGAATTGGAAGCCAAGAGCCAAGGAAAGAAGTTAAGAATCGGAAAATGAGCAAATGGAGGAGGGAACTTTTCAACATCTCTTTGAAGTGGAGACTGAATGCTGGAAAATGTTTTTATATATGCACACATTACACAGAATTATCATTGGATATTATTGACTTTATATTGTGAGTTCTTAATGAATGATGACTAAAAAGTAACGTGTAATAACAATGAAACATGCCCTATTCAGTGGTTCATACTTAGATGGAAGAACAAACATGAGCCATTGTCTGTGCCCATGCCCCAGTGAAGCAAGCTGTGGCAGTCTGTGATGAACTTTGCAAATTGCACTCTGCTCCATAGGAAATGGAGCTAGGTGGCGCCCTCGGCTTGCCTTTGCCTCCTCAATTTTGGGTTCAAAAGGTGTGTTTCGGGTAAAATGTGGGCAGCATCCCACTGCTGAGTGCTGCTTTGCATGGGCCTGTTTAAACGACTGTGACGCTGGCTGTAAAAGCAGCAGTGGTGGCTCATTAACACCACAATCTTGTGGAAAGGTTGCTGCTTTTCCCTCATACTGGGGGGGGCAGGGTTTGGCAAATCTAAAGTGCTTCCTGGAGGGATGATAATGCTGTGCATCTACATGAGAAACTTCAGGGAGTGAGGAATGGTGTTTAGAGCAAGCAAAGGGTCCTTCTTCTGCAGCCACATCCCCTTAAGGCAGTGCCATCCTCATCCAGAAATAAAGGTAGGTCAGGGAGATGAGGACATACCACACATTATTAATTCACAGGATTTTTGTAGTTTTAAGTCTCTCCTATTCCGGTCTCTTTTTCCATCTCAGGCTCTGAGCATCTCTGTGATACAGCTGTTCCATTAGTGAAGTGAAGGGGTCCAGCATGGGGCACATTCTGTGTTCTTGCTGCTCTTGTGGATTGCTAGACCTTGTCTTATGGAGCAGAGCTTTTGGATCTGGTGGCTAATTGCTAATAAAGATATTTCCTTGCAAGTTGCACAACTGAGGGTTATGGAAATGCAAATTTGTTCATCCCTGAGATGGGAGGAGAAAATTCCCCATCCCGATTACAGCTGCGGGAGTCTGGCATGTAAATATTTATGCAGCTTGATTTTGAGGGCCCTGGCAGGGTTATGCAAAGCTCTTAAACCTCCATACACAGTTCTTATATGTGCTCTCTGCTGTGACTTGGGGATACTGTCCCTTCCCTCACTTTTGTAACTGTGGCGGAGGCATGTAGTAACAATTTATGGCCATGTGGTGTCTTCCTGCATTTAACGTTGTGTAATGTGCAGAGATGTTGATTGGGCAAAGTACAGTTATACAATGTCGTGAGCCCAACCAGATTATAAAAGTCTGATGCCTGCATCCTTTCAGGCTGTGGCTTGCAGCTTGGACTGTTGCTCTGAGCACGGACTGGAAGAGACGCCGTGGAGGAACTGCCTGAGACGATCTCCAGAAGTGAGTCTGGTGGTAAGGGCTTCTCCAAGTCCACATGTTCATAGGGACAGCTGTGAAAGCTCAGTGCTGTGATGAGGGCATTATTAAATGAGGTAACTTAAACCTGACCACCTCAAACTTTCCATAGCTTAGGTTTCAATATACTCAAAATTTTGGGGACTTTTAAAATGATCATTGTTGTTGTGAAGAGAGATTCAAGAGTGTTCACTTTTTTTTCTTGTTTACCTGTAAACTTTGGAGTCCTTTTATATCTAAATGGGTGGAAAAGAAATGAGATGTGTCCTAAAGGAGAGGTTTTAATACTTGACCCCAGAAGTATGTAATCTAGATTAGTTTTTAAAGTCTCTTGAATTCCAGATCTTTTATTATAAATTTATCTTAAATAGAGGGGAAATACTCCGTTATTTCAAGTAAAGCTAACAAGCAACTGTTTATCTGTGTGTGTGTGTGTGTGTACATTGTATGTCATGTGTAATCAATTACTGGTTTTACATTATTTACTGGACTTAAGTTGTTTTCTTCCAGCACGGAATATCTGTTTCAAAAGTAGACTCAGGAGTGGTGGAGCCTTTGGAAAGGAGCTTCATAGGCAGAGAGGAGAAAGCTGGCACATTACCCCAGTTCACTTAATAAATGGATTTTTTCCTTGACGAGTCTCTAACTTCATCTTTTCTTATAAATGTGATTAAGGTCTTGGAGAAAAATAGCTTTATCAAAGTGCCAAGTGAAAGTACAAAGGAAGCTGAGAAAAGAGCCAGCGTGTGCTCAGGTTGCTGCCTGAGTGCTGTAAAGGAGCTTAATGAACTATGTATTAACATCTGTAATAATGCAGAGGTATCTGAATTCTTCAATTATTAATGCTTCACAGGGAGACTGTAAGGGCTGTGTGCTATTGTAAATCAAGTTAATGTGTACCATAAACAGAGATGGAGGTGTACTTGGCTAAAAATAAAGCCGTAAAGTAGAAATGTGTTTCATAAAGAACAGCAATACAGTATTTCATTTTTATTTATTCTGTCACTAGCTAGAAAGCATTGCAAGTGTCACTTGCTATCAGTTGTGTAGGATCAAGCTGCAAAACTGTTCCCTGTATTTTGCTTTCACTTCTTCAGAATGTGTTACGGCTCCTTCAGGGTGCTCCTTTTGTGCCCAATCCATTGGACTCTTAATGCACACCATTGTGGGCATCAAATAGGTCTCCTATGGAGAATGACTCATCCACTACAACAAAATTTGGCAAAGCCATTGCTGATTAGAACAATAAAATGAGAGAAATGCTGTGAGGAATGGGCAAGCTTGATGAATTTCTGACCAAAGGCACACCTTCACATTCACCAGTGTGCTTCAGAAGTGTAAATATTTCAGGTATTTTCATTTAGAATCACAGCTATGTTAACTCTACAATAATCAGAGTAACCAAGCATAGTTTTTGAAAGCTTTAAGGTCCTTTGTTAAATATCTCATTCACTCGGATTTGAGTCCTCTTCTCAGCAAGCTGATTCACATAGGAAGTTAATGAGATTTACCTAATGTGCTTTAAATCAGCAGCAGGTTTGAGCTGGGCATAACTTTCCTGCTTGGTGTTGTGTAGGCATGTGCTAATAACGTTGGTCAGCTCAGACATACTGTTTGGACTGTAGTCAAAATACCAACTACTTAAAAATTCATTAGTGCCTACAAAGGAGGAATACATCGGTGCTTTGACGGTGTTCTTTGAAGTGGAGTGAGAAATGAGCTCGGGACCAAAGCTTCTTGAAGTGCTCCTTAAATCTTGGTTTTTTTTTGTAAGTTAAGTGTTAGAAAGGGCGGGCATAGTCAGTACTTTTGGGGAAGAGATGTCTTTTGGGGAAGTGCTTTGGGAATGTAAAGCGTGTTTATTTGAGTGTGGATGTAGCTTGCTCTTAATTGGAGGGAGAAAATCTTATCTGCAGCAGTTTAGTGCCATTTCATTCAATGGGAAGGGCAACAGGCGTGTGGTTGAGACAAATCCAAGGATTTTCCAGACCAAAGAGGCTGTGTTTCAAAAGAGCCTGAGGAAATCTCTAGCGAAGACTAAACCAAGGAGATAGTTTTTACATGTAGCAACAGAAGATTAGGTGTGGGAGCTACGCAACTTTTTCCTTGTCTGTTAGATGGTCAAAATCCCCTGCAAGGCTGAAAAAATGCCTTCTGGGCACACCTATGTATCTGGTTTTTGAGGTAGAGACTTCACAGACACGATATCTTAGCACTGATCTTGAGATGTAATAGTGATGGCCAGTGCTGAGGCAGTTGTGGTTGTGGGGTTGCAGATGGGACTCGTGTTGCTTAATGCAAAGAGATTGCTGGGCGTTATTAGCCTTCCTGATGAGAGATTGTTGATGAGCCCTTTGGAAAGGGGGGGGATCTTTTTCCTATGTAGGAAAACACAGAATCATGGAATACCCCGAGTTGGAAGGAACCCCTAAAGGTCATAGAGTCCAACATCAAGTAACTTTACAGACAATTTGGAGTTGGAATGTTGCTGCTCTTTTGATTACCTGTAATTTGGTCATTAGTTTTAAGTCCTTTGATGCTTTATCAAAGTGCTGCTCAGTTTGAACAGCCTCTCAGAGGTGGTATCTCAGGCTTCATGCTGCTGAATAGCAGGTGGGAATGGCTGAGGTGAGCAGGCTGGAAAATAAAGGGGGAGACCTTGCTCTGAGGATCTTCAGGTGTTAAGAAGAGCTCAGCTCAGGACTCTGCAAAGTGAGCACTCATATAAATGCCATTTGCTCTGCCTCCCTTTTAATGCATGGAAGACCAAGTGTGTCTAATCACAGAAAGAGAATTCTTGGTGTTTTTGGTTTATTTTAAATACTGTAATGACATAAAATCAGCACAGAAATTTTGTTTGACTGGCGTAACCAAAGCTGAGGGCAAAACGGAGAAAGCTGCTGTTCTGTAATTAACTGGGAATTGCCTCTCTTTTTTTGTCAAGTTGCATGTCTGGCCAAGGGTGGCTGTACTCTGTAAGTAAACTTATCTAATTGGAGCCTCTGCAAAATTCCTTGATTGTCTGCTTTTCAGTCCTGAAAACGCAGAAGCGCTCCTGTTTCCCTAACCGCTTCGACGCTGTGCTTCAGTGAAGGATTTCTTTCCAAACTTCCCTGATCTCTTGGCATCCATCCCGCTGCCTTCCACAGAAAGCTCTCGTGCTGATCCCAGCTGTGTGACCATCTCCTCCTCTGGCTCCATCAGTCCACGTCATCTGGCAGCCAAACCGTAAGCAACCCTGTCCTGCAGCATCCTCAGTGCTGTAGAGTAGTAGTAACTACTTTGGTGTAAATGCACTTTTTTGTTGTTGTTGTTGTTAACTGAACAAAGTAAATCAAGTTTGCATGATTGTGTGACGCTGCTGGAACAGGCTGTTTATCTTTAGTTGCAGTCTCCAGGGTCAGCTCTGCAGTGCTTATTGCTGGGTTAGTGAAGGGGATTTTCAATTTGGCTTAACAGACTTGGTGTAATCTAACAATAAAACATCCCAAAGTAGGGAGTGCAGGTTCCTTTCTACAGCTCTGTTGTGCATCTACTGCCAAGTACGGGCTCAGACATAAAGGATGTCTTGATTTATATTTAGACACAATATGTCCTTGATTTTCAAAGGTGCCAAATACCTGGAAGTGGACATGATGGAACATCAGAGATCCTGCCAAAGTTCAGGTTACTTGCCTTACAACAACAGGGCATTGGAGCTAGATGGTCTTTAAGGTCCCTTCCAATTCAGGCTATTCCATAAATAAGTGCCCTGATTCTATATAAAATTTAGGTGAAGCTAACCTTGTTTGTAAGATTGGACAGCTTCTGGCTGAGCATCATCTCTGCTTGTGGAAGAAAGATGCTGATACCTGCACGAGTCTGACAACAGATTACAATTAATAAATTGAAGTTTGTAATTAAGCTGTCACCTTAATTTGCTTCTAATCTCCTTAGTGGATGGAATAGGCTGAGCTATCTTGGCTCTTCAGCCATCTGTAAAAGCCAAAAAGATCCTGCGTTGGCTCCGGCGTCGCTCCTTCCTCTGGGCACGTGACTTGTGCATACCAGGTGGCATACCTACACCTCCTGCTTCTGGGAGCTTTTCCATCAGTACATGCTAAAGAATGTGCTTTCAACGCCAGCTTGTTTTATAACCAGGCCTTTGGTGCTTATTTTCCAAATATTTCCCTTGCATGGCAGTGAAAGGCCACCAAATGTAGGTCAGCTCCTGCAGTAGAAATCAGGAGATGACCACAGCTGCTGATTAACTTGCTAATTCCACTTGTGACTTCAGTTATGCTAAGAGGTAGGAGGGATGTGCTCATGTCTCAGGCTAGCTAGGATTCTCCTTTATCTCTTTCAGCAGCTGGCTTCCTTGTCTTTTGGACCTCCATGGGTTGAACACTGTGTTTGTACCACCATGCAGCGTGCAACACTTGAGTTGTGTTCAAACTCCATTGCCATTGCATTTATCTGCTGTGCTTTACACTGGTTCAGCAGCTGTGAAAATCGGTGTGAGAATTCTGAAGTATTTTGAGTAATGTCTCTGTAGGACAAGCCTGACTCAGCTGCTAGAGAGATGCATGATCCAGCTGAAATATGGGAAGACCCTTGAGCTTTTGTTTTGAATGCCATGAAATGGCATGCCACAAAAGCAAGTTTTATGCTTTTTGTCCTCTCAGAAAAAAAGAAGCAGAGAACAATTTTAAAGTGATTCAGCCAAAAAGTGGATAAAAAATGATGCTGCTTTAAAGAAAGCAAAGCATGTAAGCAAATAAGGAAGAAGATGTGTGTGTGACAGTTTTGTGCTTCTTTTAAGAGGTTTGTGGTCTGTTTTTTCTTTCTGTATTGCTCTTTATGTTCTCTTTATGTATCTTCTGTCCTGCCCAGCGTAACTGTTGAAACTAGCAAGGGATGGATTTTCAAATCAGCTTTAAGACAGACATGCATGCAGTTCAGTAGCTTGTGAAATAGTAACTTCTGATTCACCTTGTCCTGATGGATGGGGCAGATTTCTCTGTAGGAAAACCTTCGTTGTATACTTCAGTGGACGTTTTTATTTAAGGTGGGAATCAGCTGCAAGAGCAAATGTGTAGCTAAGTTTGATTAGTTTTCTATTTTGCATCCCAGTCTCTAATGGTTCTTAATGCTTTTTCTTTCCCTGAGCTTGTTTCAAATGAAGTAGGAGCTCCCTTGGTAACATTGAAAATGTTGCATTAGGTGCCGTGGAAATGCAGAGCTTTAGGACTGCCATTCTGTCCAGACACTGCTGTAGTGGTACCAGATCTTAAAAAGAACAATAGAGAAGCATGTCAAAGGATGCATGTGGCCTTCACCTGCTTTCTGGCTTATCTGGGTTAGTCATGAAAAGTGCTGAAGATAACCTGGTATTCAAAGAGATAAATGCTCTTCAGTGATTTCACTTCTAGCCGTCGTATTTGAGCCAAGGCAGCAGATAACTTGTGTGTACTTAGCTGCTTTCAAATGAGTTTCATTTCCAGTTGCATAGATTTTCAGCTTCTGATCAGCTGGGTTTATTGTGGAGAGCTATAAAATGTCTGAGTCAGCTGGTTTAGCTGTGGTCGATCTGGGTAAGAGCTCTGATAATCTCTGGATCATAGGGGCTGGAAGGGACCTTTGGAGATGTCCTAGTCCAACCCACTGCCAGAGCAGGTTCCCTGCAGTAGGATGCACAGGAAATAGTGCTGCTGCTGCCTCCAAGAGGTTTCTCTTTTGGTTTGACACTTCTCACTGCAGAATAAAAGCATTCTGAAGGTGCGTGGCTATCATCTGTGCCAGTAAGTGCCTGTTTAATCACTCAGTAGGAGCTAGTAAAACTTAAGAGATTTGTTCTCATTGGCTTGGACTGTCCCCTGACATACATATGTGTGGTGTCTGTGTGCACATGCCTGGGTGTGTGTACAGACACTGTTGTGTATGCAAACACAACCTTCCTCCAGGGAAATAGCAGATGGGGCTATTTTTGTCTGTTAGTTTGGAGTCATTACTTTGCTGTAATCTTGGAGCCCTCTTCCAAGCCAAGTACCTTTCTAACTATTCTGTTTCAGCTCTAAAGAATTAATACAAGGCATAGCATGCTTGTGTGATCTCCTGATGTAATTCTTAAGAACAGTTCCCAAGGAACGATCACATCATCGTGGAGGAGATAACAGTCTTACTGTTGTGCAGTGCAAAATAAAGTAAGATTATACGGTCTTTTCTTTGGCATCAATGCATATGCTGGCAATGCCAATTAAGAAGCTTACTGTACCAGATCTCCTGAACTGCACTGTCCTGCTGGTCCAGCCCTTACAGTGGTGCTTTGTTGGCATGGCTGTGTTTGTTAGGGAGGTGTAATTCTGTCCTTTCCCTTTTCCTTTCCAAACCTGAGATATGTAAGCTGCCAGAGCAAACTGAGCCTGTCTCCATCACTGGTTTTCTTGGAGAATAACTTATGTCTGTGTTGAAAGAAAAAGACAAATTCCTTTTTTCTTTTAACACTTTTTGTGCTTGAAAAATAAATCCCACGTGCTTCTGCCATTAAAACAAACAAAACCTCACCTGTCCCCATACTTCACCTGGAAAAGCTTTCTATAGAAGTCAAGACCGGTGAATATTTGAACTAATCCTCTCCTCTAGTCTTAATTGCAAGCGAGAAATAATTAGTTATGCTATGCTACTATTTTCTTGGAGAAGCAAATCTTAATTAAGCCCTTATTTGAAGAATGTTCTCTCTGTTCCATTTTGATTTAATTAGGGATGCTTTAAGGGCATTTCAACACCCAAGCAAGGGTTTCTTTTGCCCGTATATTTTGTGTCTTGAAAAACTACATCACTTTGAAAGATGAATATCTACTTCACTTCAAGTAACCAGAATTTTCTGGCAAATGGACAGCTAAGAGCTGTTAGGAGTTCTTAAAATATTAACACACTATAATTTTTTGAGCAGTCAGTTGCTTCCATCAGAAGGGTCTTTGTCAGGTTTCATTCTTGCAGCTACAGTAGATATCTGAGCTGCTGGCATTTTCCTGAGCAATATTTTGAAAGGGAGGTTTAAGTAAAAACACCAAACTCTACTTTTTGGCTTTCTTACGTACACATAACTGAGCTTTTTGAATGTCCATTAGCTGCATTTCCATCTCCAGCAATTAGGTTGAAAATGTCATTAACTTGCTTTTAAAGAAATGCCAATGTGCAGTGGGGTTTTGCTGCCTGAATGCATTCCTGTTTTTGCAGAAAATTTCACTCATTAAGGTTTTGAAGAGTATTTTTCAGGTTCTGTCATGTACTTTTGTCTGTAGTGTAGCTTGTTTCATCCACAGCTGCCTGCAACTATGCTTAATTTGTTTGTAGTCCCAGTAACCACAGTTTGCAGAATTTGTTTTGCTGCAGAAATGTTTGATGCTTTCCCACAGAAAGTTTTTAGGTTCACATTGGTTGATTTGTGCTCCTTAGTCTTGGAAAAGGCAGAAGTGTAAATAGCCAAGGACTGGCATGTTCCTTTTAAGGAGCAAATGTGGGAAAACTATACTGTAGTGACCCATCTGGTAAAACAAAAGAATTGGTGAGGTGTATGATCTTTCCTGTTTTTGTGCCAAAACAGTAGTGATGCCAATTAAAATGCAGGCTCAGTTTTGCCCTGGAGCAGTTGCTTTGACATCATCAGGCAGTTTGCTTTGAAAGTCCCTCAAGAAACGGGGATAATTTGGGGTAATAGGCAGAAATAGGCTCAGTGCTTCACTGTCCTTCTAATCTAAGCTTCCTGGGTGCTCTGTATTTAAAGATGTCATTCTAAAAAGGAGAATTTAGCTATTCAGAAGTGAAGTCATGATTAGGTCTGAAATCCTTTGAAGGAGCACAAGTATTGTTTGCAATGGGTGTAGAACAGCAAGCTGTTTGGCATCTCTGCATAGCTGAAGTACAGGCTTGCTTTGTTTCCCAAAAACCTATTTAGAAATTACTGTGAAACAGAAACAAAGCCAGAATTTAAATATGCTACTAATAATTGAAGACCCCAAGTAAAGGGTGAGAGAATAATCACAGTAGTCCCATCCTGGAAAGTACTTAAAATACTATCAGCCTTATTTTTAAGTGATACCTACTCATTATCAGATCAAGAGAAGGAATGCTGAGTGTTGATGAGTCACAAGCATGAAAAGGAACCATGTCTGCAGGGATTGTGTTTGTGCATATAACTTAGATAATTGAGGAAAAAAATAAATCTTCTCTCTAATTCTAGGTGCTAACAGTATTTAGAAAAAACGACCTGAATATTCCACCTGGATTGCTGAAGACTTCTGTGATTCCTGGAGCTGCTGCTGTTTAAATAAGAACCTGTCCTGGTAGTACCTGACCTTCAACCCAGAAGTATTCTCTTGGATCCTGTATGCAAGTCCATGACGTACTGGAAACGATGGGGATTGGTAAGAATACCACTTCGAAGTCAGTGGAGGCAGGAGGCTCAACAGAAGGCAAATATGAGGATGAATCCAAACATCCCACCTTTTTCACTCTGCCTGTAAGTAGTATGTTCAGAACTCTGTACTCGAGCTCAGTGTGAATCGGTGAATAGTGCTTTGTTGTAATTGTGTCACACAGAACCTGTCCATCCGTAAGTAGTTAGTAAGACCTCTTTTGCCACTTGTTACTGTTTATATATAAACATGGCCAATTATGTTGTCTATAGTTATTTCCCATGTGTGCTCCAAAGCAAGACGTGCAATTCCCCAGGCAGTTTGTGATTAGAACAATTGGTGGTAATACTGCAGAGCACACCAGCCCCCATGAGGAGCATACCCTATGTTCCTTGCCTGAGAGCAGCAGGCAGCAGTAAGGAAACAGCTGTCGATCACCTTTTACTTAATTAGATTTTCATTACGTTTTTCCTGTCTAGACTTCAAAGAGCTGTATGAGATGCCTTTCAAATTGGTGTGTTTCTAGACATGCTGTTAGAGAAATGATCTCTTCTCATGTGTGTTACCTTTTCTGACAAAATGTCAAAGGCACTTGTTAAGTGCAAGCCAGGGGAGGGAAATGGCTGACGTGAACTGTTGATGCAGAGGAAAGAAATGTTTATTTTAGCACCTTTTTGTGCTTTGCTTTATTTTTAAGGTTGTGATTAATGGTGGAGCAACATCGAGTGGTGATCAGGATACAGAAGACACAGAGCTGATGGCCATCTATACTACAGAAAATGGCATAGCAGAAAAGGTATTTAGTTGTTTCCTTTTGTACAAGAACTCATTCTTGCTTTTTTTAGTGCTGTTATTTGTTCACATTAGTTTCCCTTAGCTGTGAGATTTTCTTTCTTTAATGTGCTGATTTGCAGATCCAGGTCGGGTCTGGAGGAGTTTTGTCCTTGTGATTCTTCTGGTCACACATTTCGATTGCAGAAGTTGGAGAATGACTCAGCATATGTTAGAAGCGGTTAATACACTATGACCTGCTGCCTAATTTCATCATAGGCAGTTTTTGCATGTCTTCATTTCCATTGGCCTTTTTACATGATTTCCCTGCTAAGATCCTTTTCTTTTGTTCTTAAATTCTTAATTTTTCCAGTACTTAGTCAGATAAACTAGTGGGGTTGAGCACCTTTGGGGGTGATATCTTTCCCAGTCTCTTCCAAGCACCAACCTCAAACTTAATTTTCTCACAGGTTGGGAAACTGCTGATTATTATTTCGTAACAGCCTTTATGAGTGAAGATGAAGTAATTCATGAGGACCCTTGCAGATTTTTCCTTAGGACAGCAGTAGTTGTCTATTTGGAGACCAGTTTGGTTGTGACTTTTCAGCTTTCTTCTTCTATCTCTTGTCAATCCTGTTTAATAACAGTCTTGCAAACAGAGACAGTATGAATCGACTGGACCTCTATTTAGAGGAAGATGATGACAGGAAATATGAAAAGCACTTTTTTCTTAAGTGTTTATTTTCTAATTGTCTCTGTGGTTAAGCATTATTTCAGAGAAGCCTCAATTTGGCAGGTTTTTTTTTTTTATGTCTGAACTGAAAGAAGAGGAAAAACTTCCTTAGGTCCTCATAAGAGAGCTTCTGAACATTTGTTTATCTGATTCTGTAGCTTATTCTAGGACGAGGATGATCTTAAATAGCGTAGTTAGTCTTTGAACTCAGACATCAAAATTCACTTTAAAATGTACCCCAAGCAGGTAATTATGATGTCAGTCTCACCATGTTATGTTTCAGAAGAATATATGGATGCTGCAGCATGCATTGGATGTGCTGTCATACACATGTTCTCTACTCAGAAATTTGTCTCTCATAAATTCTTATTACTATCTTGGTCCGGCTGATGTTACAGTGTTCACATCTTCTCTTCCTTGCAGTTCTCACCTTTCTCATGGTCCTTCCCAATTATACTTCATAATGAAGTCTTTGTGTCTTCATCTTGGAGTATTGTTTTTCCTTGATTTTTTTTTAGTTTGTTGTGTGTTATTACCCAACATTTTTACTCTGCTTTTATCTGTCTTGTTCTTTTTCCAGCTCATACTTACTCTATTTTTTTTCAGTTATGTTGTCCCACCTGTGTCCAGTTAAAAATTCAGAAAATGAATTAATTTCTGATGAATATCTCATACAAAAAGGTGCAGCTTATTCCTGGCAGTTCCCTAAAGCATAATAGTATGGCACATGTGGCAAGCATTGGCGTGTAGTCAGTGTATGAAACCAGTAGGCACATGCTTGATAAATGAAATAGCCAGTGACTACCCAGTGACTTATCACCTGGTTAGCCACTCCTCGCCTTAGTTGTTAGGTCTTGATGTCTCTTATGTCCACTCCCTTTAGCTATTACCACTAAAGTTCTGATAAAGTTAAAAGTTTCCTTGTTCAAAGCAGAGTAAATCTGGATTTTTGAAGTGTGGAGGAGTTTCCAGAGTGCTTTCTGTCCCATTGCTTTGCTGTTTGGGATGGACACTGCTGTGACATTTCTGGTGTCAAGTTAGAAAAGTTTTGTTGTAAGGGACCTATGAAATTATTATGTCTGACTGCCTGAGTGTTTCAGGGCCAACCAGAAGTTAAAGTGAACTGAGATCATTGTCCAAATGCCTCTTGAACACAGGCATGGGAGTCAGCCACCTCTCTAAGAACCCTGTTCCAGTGTTTGGACCACCCTCACAGTTAGGGAACTTTTCCTTAGACCTAGTCTGAGCCTCCCCTAGTGCAGATCTGTGCTGTTCCCATGTGCCTTGCTTATTACGAGGGAGAAGAGCCTGGCCCCTGCTCATTTCCCTTCCTTGGGAAGTTGCAGAGAGCAATGAGATCACCTCTGAGACTTCTTCAAACTAGACAGTGTCTCATCACAGAGCGTGCCCTCTGGTCTTTTTATTAGTTCATTGATCTCCTCTAGACACGTTCTAGGAATTAACATCCTTTCTATATTGTGGAACTGACAGTACTCAAGGCGCGACTGCACCTGTGCTGTATATAGCAGAAAAATCATCTCCTTTGACCAGTTGGCCATGCTGTGTTTAATACTCTGTTGATGATTGTAAAGTTGGCTACCTCAGTCAGCAAGGATCTTCCCAGGCTTCCAGCAGCTTTGGTTAGTTGTTGGTTATTAGGTGTAACGTTCACTAATTCAATTCCTTCAGCACTCTGGAGTGAGTCCTGTTATACCCCATGGACTTCAGTCTCTGTCTTTAATATTAAAAAAAAACAGATATTACTTTCTTCTGCCTTTTCCACATCTTCGCTTGTTGGGTGAATGGCTTCACCAGTACGAGTCCAGTGTTTTTCCATAGACCTCCTCTTGCTGTCGACATACTTAAAGCCTTTTTTGTTGCCTGACAGCACAATGGCCACTGTCAACTTCAGCTGAACTTCAGCTTTTCTCGTTTTCTTCCTGCAGGTGCAGACTGCAGCTCTGTAATCACCCCTTGAAACCTGACCTTGTTTCCAGAGATCATATATTTTTTTGCCCTTGTTCCAGGAGGAGTTCCCTGTTCAAGCAGACTGATCTTACGCCCTGCTTGCATAACTTGGAGCACAATGGGATTGCCTGCTCCTGGGCTTACAAATGCAGTTATTGAAAATCAACCAGCTCTCACAGATTCCCAGGATACTGTGTTAAAATGCTTTTGTTAGAAGAGCTAGAGAGTTTGCTCTTGGAAGCTGAAAGTTGTTGCCAGTAATCAGTATGTCTGAAGAGTTTTATGTAAAGCAGTTGGCTTGTTTCTAAGCCAATTGCCTGCTGGTCTTTTTCTTCTTTGCAGTCAAATGTAGGCACATGTGTAATAAGAAATGAAAAGCTCTAGAAAGACTAGTGAACTTTCAGGATACACAGGTAGAAACAGGTCATAGTTTCTGATTTCAATTGCCCTAAGAGGAACGGGAATATCCAGTTGGTTAGGTGGGCAGGTGGCAGTAGTACCTGATAGAACCTCATCAGCCATTTGAGCAAAAATGAATGCCTCTTTGGGTGGCTTCAGCGAGCTGGTGCTGATGTGATTCATGAAACAAGCAGATGTTTTCTGCTGATCCTTCTCTATTCCTACCTCATGGGTGGATTTTATAACTGTTCTTACTCTTCCCTCGTGACCTGTGCCTCTTTGAAAGTGTGTGTGACAGTCCTCTTGTTGAATAAGTAACAGTACCTCTGGTGAGCAAAGTTCTCAGGTGGTGCATATATTTCAGTGAAGCAGAAGGGAGGGGAGGCAATTATATAATTATATATTATATAAAAATACATGCTTGCTCACATGTATGTGTATTTATTAGGGAAAGCTTCGCTGTGCTGCTTTATAATTATAGAAATGTATCACAGGATCTTCTCAGGGTGAATCAGGCGTTTTTCAGTGACTTTTATCAGCTTCCAAATCTTTCTGCTTGTCTTTGTGGCTCAGCCACTTTGTGCCATACCTTGGTTTTATGCATACTTAGGGTGACATGGGGATATACACGTTTTTTTTCCAAAGTTCCCGGAAGAGAAGAGACATACACAGGTGTACAGCTGCTCCGCTCTCTCCCTTAAGGTTGAGGTGAAGCTTTGAAACTCAACTTCATAACTTCTTTATTACAGTTTTAGAGAACTCAGTGAAGGGAGCAGTCTTTCACTTTTTGGTCATTGAAAAAATGACGTGGATGCTGCAGGCTGGTAAATTAACAGTTGTACTTACTGAGCTGTTCAGGACCTGCACCTTTAATCCTGGTGTGCAGAGTGCTTAGTGCTCAATGCTATTTAAGCATCTCCTGAAATCATTTTCTTCTGTATTTCATATTCTACTGTAATAACCTTAGTCCTTCCTTAGCAGTATGATCATTCACACTCTCTGAATTTAAATTGATGTTAATTACCCAGTGCTAGATAAAAGGGAAACACTTTAGGTCCATTTCGCTTCCCTGACCTTGTAGATGGTAAACAAAGTGGAGATTATCTAAGAATTATCTATGTATGTGTTGTTATTTTTGAAGAAGTAAAGACCATATGAAGTGAAGTCACAAGTCTGGCAAACCTGCTGGCCTGTTTTGTAAGGCTGCTTCACGTGAGATCGAGTTCAAGTATGGATTAGGTCACAACAGTAGTTATATAATGTAGTTTGTGGATAGCTGATCTGAAACGATGAAGTCTGATATTTCCTCCTTCTTTTGTTGTTGATACTTAAGCTCTGAATTGTTTGCATTTTGATTCTCAGGAACTGAAAAACAGAGATATTCCACCTACTTGTAAAGAAGAAATGGTTGTGCTGAATCTTGTTTTAATAGAATATATGTGGGTATTTTAAAGCCTGGGTAGATGTGATCAGTGTTCTGTTAGCTGTCTGTGAATGAGGGCCTGCACAAGGCCTGAGTGTGATGTCACTTAAATTCCTGTAGGTTTGCAGTTTGGCTAATACAAATTGACCTTGTACATATTCAATTACAACAATCAGGACTTTTTTCATGTATTCTTGAAAGTGGAGTGGGGAAAAAAAGGTATATCTAAAAAATGGTTAACCCAGACTCAAATTAGTTAAGAATTAAACTGGGAAGCAGCTTCCATGCTGCCGTAATGAGGAACTTCCTTGCCTGTGATTTAGGTCTCTTAGCAAAGGTAGCTATTTTACTTTGCAGATAGTGCTCTTTTACTTAGTTCCAAATCTTCATTTTTTCTTTCTTTCTTTTTATATATTGTATTTTGGGGCACCATTTGACTGCCAGATTGGTTGCACTGGAAATGAACTAAACAGGAAATGGTTTTTAAATGTGATTTGTTCCGTACAGTTTCTGTAGCCACAGTTGAAGATGAGCTCATTGCCAAAGGTAGAAGGTTTCTGTAAACACGACATACAGATGTTGCTTAGGGATTATTATATCAAAAGTGTATCCTAGTGTTTGGGAATTGCCTGATAGTTCAAACTCAGATTATTCCTATGTCATATTAACCTGTGTTGTGTTTTATGTCCTCCTCCACCTTTCTACCCTCCCCCATTTGATAGAGTTCTTTGGCAGAGACTCTGGACAGCACTGGCAGTTTAGATGCTCAGAGAACTGATATGATTTACACTATTGAAGATGTTCCTCCTTGGTATCTCTGCATATTTTTGGGGTTACAGGTATGTTTCAAAGCAGCTATTTTTTTTCCTCTGGATTTTTTTAAAGCATTTTTAGCACTTTCTGTGTATGTGATAATTTGATTCTTCCCACATTCTCACACGTTTGAAAAGCTGTTAAGATATTTTCTTCTGAAGTTGATCACACAGTAAGTTCACTATGTTAATAATGACCTATATTACTGCTGGCTTATTTATTTGTGAGATTCACTTAAATATTTATTATTCTAAGCTGTTGTTAGGTAGGAAATAAGTGAGCAAAGACAGTGCGAGGCTTCAGAAACTGATACTTGATACCTCTAGAATTAATGATAAGGGGAGGTAATTGTTTACTGCTGAAATGTTGAATATTAACTTGATACTGTAGTGGTTTCTGTTCTGCAAACTTGATAGAACCATCCTGCAGTAATTACCTGCAGACCTAGTAATGAGCAGGGTGGGGAAATTCTGTCACTGCTCTTGGATCGAGTGTGTGTGCATCTTGCAGATAGGACTGTAGTGGTGAGCTGGACCATACTGCTTGCCCAGCCACTCACTTATGTGAAGAACACCTCTTTTCATCTTGCTTTCTTCTTGAATGGTAATAAAATCTATCCCACAGGAATGCTGAGAATTTGTTAATATCTGTAAAGTATGTTGAGATCTCCAAACAAATAATATTCGAAAACATCTTTTATACTTCTGCCTTTTCTTCAAGGGCAGGCAGTTCTGTAGGGAATACAGTGACACCTATTTCTTTGCTTTACATATTTAGATTGGGAATTAATGTGTACCTAGGTTCTGCTACTTGGGAGCTTATCTGCATCCTAGTGTATGTGTTTTAAATTCATTTGTAAGCTAATGGTTTTACACGTGGTTGAAAATGAATGGAGTTGTTTCTCTGCTTTTCTGATTTGAAAGCTGTTTTCAGCAGTTACCTAAATACCTCCTCATCAAGAACAGTAGCCATGCAGCTATGTAAATAACAGTGATTATTAGCAGTAGTTTAGTGGTAGCTTAATACAGAAGTAAATACTTGAAGAAATGCTTTAGAACCAAGAAATGAGTGTTTTGATAGATAATGCAAAAAAAATATCCAGTGGAAAGAAAAGAAAAAAAAAGGTCATTAATTTTTATATATTTAAGTTTAAGTCTGCTGAATTGACACATTTGTTTTTTGTTGTTGTTGTTCACAGCACTATTTAACGTGTTTCAGTGGAACTATAGCAGTTCCCTTTTTGCTAGCTGATGCCATGTGTGTTGGATTTGACCAGTGGGCCACCAGCCAGTTGATTGGGACCATTTTCTTCTGTGTGGGCATCACTACATTGTTACAAACAACTTTTGGGTGCAGGTGAGATATGGGACTTGTTTCCAGTTGTGAAGATGGTGATTGTAAGACTTTCCAGGAGGTAGGTAGAGATACAAGAAACAGTCTTTTTTCCAGAGGAAAAACACTAAACACAAGACAGCAGTTCACATATAGGACATATATTAAAAGCTTTGGAAAACTTATCCTAATAGAAGTTAGATCTGGAATCAGAGAAGATATTTCATGGGTTAGAAAATTTAGCATATAGAAAAGGAACAAAAAAAATAAGAGAGAAATCTGTGAGAACAGAAGGTAGAAGTGTTTCTGATGAGGAGTAAAAATTCATATGCCTTTGTAAAGAGGAATTAATTCTGATATTTTCCTTAGTTTGTTTTAATGATGTTTTGTTTTACCAACATCTGAGTTAGGGTTAGTCCTAGAGCAAATCGTCTGTTCCCATGAAGTGCTTGCCAGATTAAAAGAGTAGAGTTTTTGGAGTTGTGCCACAGGCTAATCATAGTCAAAGCTAATGTGTCAACATCCAGCTCTGGTATCTTAGCATGTAGTTGACTTTGAGTAAAGCAACAACAAGTGTAACTTATTCCTGAAGTTGATTCAAGATTTCAGATCTTGTTTTCCTCCAGAAATGAAAGTTACAACAATCAGTGCTGGAAAAAGGGCGTGTGTGACTTTTCACTCTTTGAACTGAGTACCTCTGGTAACAACCAGACTTACAATAAGCAAATTACTTTTGTAAGTCACTTTGAGTTGCGAGTAATGATCCTTCATTGAGTTGGGAATGTGCTCATTAGTGTAGCCTTGTGGGTATGCCTGAACTCCCCCTCTAGGAGAATGCAAGAGACCAATTCAGGTGCTAGTAAATATGTGGGAAAATCTCACCTTGGTTAGAACAGCATGTTTTAATAACATAAAGCTGAAAGTTTTTCAAATGCCTGTTCTACAGTAAACCCTGCAGAGAGAGGTGTTATTTCTACAAAGTTATTTCTGCATCTTCTTGAATAAACCAAGAAGGGTAAGTGAAAGCAGAAGAAAAGTGCATACTGCATGAGTATGCTCTCGTATGGTTACATGAGTGATTCATGGGTCATTTAGTTCAGTTTAAGAACAATGCAAAGTTGAAATCCTACATTCCATAGAGGATGGACAAAGCTTCTCACGTTTGAAAAGATTTATCTAAGAAACAGAATCTTTGGGTGGAAAAGTCACCTCAGTAGGGTGTAGAAATAAAGCCCGTTGTATATTTAGATCAGTTTCTGTCCAACGCTTTCTCAAGTATTTCAGCTTTTCCAATGTAATCTTTAGTTGAGGTTTTAGTTAGAAAAGATACATTGCTTGCATACTTTCTTGTCCTTTGTCTTTGAAAAGGAATCGTTGCTTTATTTTTATTACATTTTGTTAAATGCAGAAAATCATTTTGTATTTTTTTAATGGAAAGCTCATTCTGATGACAAAGCAGAATAATTGAAACTGTTGAAAGAGAACAATTTCTTTCCCCAGTGTATTTTTTTTTAATTTTTTGGTCAAGACTAATCATATTTTCTTCCTGGTTGGCTCTTTGTGCTTATAAGTTAGCTCACTTTAGCTGTAATCATATTCTCAAGTACCACGTATGAAAGGAAGCAGAGGAGCAGTGTTCTGTGCCTTTTGGTATTCTGAACCTGATTGACCTCACTTATGTTAGGGATTTTATTTTCCCCACTCCGATTTGTGCTTTGTGTAGGAAATGCAGAGATTGTTGACCTAATTAGAATGTAAGGTCTTTTGTTTTTCATCTTTGAGTGTCCGCTGCCTGGGTTTATTGAAGTTGAAAATCTCCATATTTTCTAGACAAGTGCAGAGTTATGAATGGATATTAATGCAAAAGGGATCTTGGTTTTCCTGTGCACCGAGCTGCTTTCTTCTTCTGCCTCAGATTTATCAGAAGAAGCTTACTTTTTTATATATCCTGAGACTGGTATGTCTTCACAGATCTCAAGCTTGTCATCTTTCTTTTTTTCCCCTAACTAATCTTGGGCTTCCTGTCCTTATTACTTGCTGTAGAGTGATTTGTGGCTCTTTCAAAAACAGGTGTGGTCCCATCAGTTCGAAATGCTCTGTTTCTCCCTTATAATGTAGTTTTCCCTCTGTGGTTTTCCTTTTCAGTGCCCTTTTCACTTGCCCTGCAAAAGACATATTTATAAACAGAAGAGGTAATTGTGCTTGGGTCTTCTCTTTAAGAAGAAAATTCCAGTGGCTGAATGTTTTGTAATGATTTAACATGTGATTCTGGTTTTATAGAAGGGTGGGGCTGAGATAAAGCAGCAACGTTCACTAAATGAGATTTTCAAGTATTTATTGGCAAGCCTGACAATTGTAAAGTATTTCAGCAAATAAAGCTAGCATGGTTTCAGAAGGACAAATTCCATGGTTTGAAGGTTCATTTGGCTCCATTATGAGTAAGAGTTGTGGTCAGTCGGGTACCCATACTAATTTTTAGGAATTCTAGCTATTTATTAGATTTCCTAATACGTCAAAAGATTTGGCAAGGATTCAGAGCAGCTAATATGACTGAGACAGTCACATACAGCTTTAATATACCTAAGCATTCTAGGGTTATTGCTGTGCCCATCACTACATTGTCTAAACATTCCTACATCTGTGTGAAATGTTGATTTAATGAAGAAGCTCCCAAATGACTTCATAAATAGCTCCATCTTCACAAGGGCTGGTGCCAGAGCTGAGCTACTTAACCATATAACCATGATATTCCAATACCAGTCTGGTGGTACTTAGCTATTAATGAATGCCTGGATTAGCAGTGGGAAAACTTCCATAAAACACGTTCCAAACTACCACTGTCTCTCTAGAAGATGCTAATTGTGGTTGGTTGATTTGGGGTAATGTTTTAAAAAATGGTAGAGGAATATAGAGACTGTTATTTTCTGCTTAGAAAAAAGCACAGCATTTTGAGCTCACTAGTCCTTCTGGTACATATTTTGAATTAACCATCTCATATGATGATTTAGCAGATAGCAAAGCAAGATGTGCTAAGACTGTATTATGCAATATGTAACGTTATCCAGGTGAATAGTCTAGGTCTACAGAGATTAATTGGGTAGAGTAAAAATACCAACATGTTTTGAAAAGCAGCAAACGGCCCCAGTTTTGACAAAACAGCTGAAGTTATGAATAGTCTGGCAAAAGATGAGGGAAGAAACTCCACAGCATGAATATCTGGGTGAAGAATGGGCTGGCTGGCCAGGCTCAGAGTCATAATGGAGTTCAGTCCAGTTGGAGTTTGGTCACCTGTGATGTTCCCCATGGCTTGTTTCTGGGGTTTAGTCTAATTAATGTTTTTAATCTGTGATCTGGATTAAGGGATCATCAAGACCATCCTCTCTTAAGTCTGTGGACCATAGCAAGCAGGGTGAGACTTTTGATCTGCTTTAAAACAGGAAGAATCTGCAGAGGGTTCCCAATGGGCCGGGTCGCTGGGCTGTGTCCAGTTGTATGACATTCAGTGAAGCCCAGTTCTGGGCTCCCCTGTTTGAGAGAGACAGGAAACTACTGCAAGAATCCAGCAGAGGGCTCTAAAGGTAATTAAGGGCATGGAGCACTTCTGTTACAAGGAAAGACTGAGAGACCTGGGACCGTGTATCTTGAACAAGACTGAGAGGGAATCCTGTCAACATCTACAAATATTAGAGTGGGGATAGCAAGAGGATGGGGCCAGGCTCTCTACAGCTATCTGGAAAAGAAGGCTGTAGAAGGATGGGTGTTGGTCTAATTTCTCAGGTGACGAGTCGTAGGACACAAAGAAATTGACTCAGTTTGTGTCAGAAGAGGTTTAGACTGGATATCAGGAAGAATTTCTTAACAAAAAGAGTGGTTAAGGCATCAGAGCAGACTGCTGAGGGAAGTGGTGGAGTTGCCATCCCTGTGGGTATTGGAGACGTGTGGACGTGGCATTAAGAAGCGTGATTTAGTGGTGGGGCTCATTAGGTCAAGTTGAGGATTGGACTTGATGATCTTGAAGGTCTGTTGCAACCTAAATTATTTTATTATTGTGTGGTTTCATTATCTTTAAAAGGATAATTTTGAGTCTGAATGCCCACAGCAATTTGTGTGTGCTAAGTATGCCAGTGGTGAAGGTTGTGCAAGGTTTCCGAAGGGTATTTTATGTCATAGAAAACTCACAATCCAGACTTGTCTCAGTGTGACTGACTTCATCACTGGAGAATGTTCTTGCAATGTGCGTTTACAAAATCATTATGCAGGGACAGAGCACTGTGTAGGTGGGACAGAGCAGTAACAGCTTGTTAAGAGGTATTACATGTTAGGCCATGGGCACCAGCTTGCTCAGTTTGCCCAGTGAACCTTGAAAAATGAGGTGAATCATTCACTCATAGCTACCACTGTTTCTTCCCCCAAAGCTTTGATTTTTGCTAGGGTAACGTAAAATGAAATTGTGTGAAGGTCAGTTGTCCTCCAGTGGCTCATGTATTTCATCATGATTGACTTTCTAATGCAGCTCTCAAAGTTTGCAGCAGATAGGTCGACTTGTTAGAAAGGAGTTTGAGCCATGAGCAGTCTGTAATAAATAGTTCATCTGGTCTGACTTCCTGCCTGTGAACTTCTACGGTTGCTGTTAGTAGCATGCTTCTGTTTCGATCTTTCCACTGTTAAGCATGTTGTTGGGTTATTTTCCCTTGTACCTTTTTGATCTTAATCTGAATCTGCTGCAGTCAGTTTTTGTTCCTTTACCAATACTTGTACTGGATTAACTTGACTGTCTGTAAAACAGCCATAAATGCAGTTCGGTAACTAGAGCTGCATGAGCAACTGTTTCACGTGTTATATTTGAGATCTGCTATTAAAGAGTTACAATCCATTGGTATTTATAGGATAGTTCAAAGTGCATCTTCTTTGTAGTGAAGTAATGTCTGGATATTTGTAATGCTGTGCATGCTACAGTACATTCAGTAAACACATAGTTGGTGCTGGTGGATGCTCTTCAGATATTAAACCTTTTGGGAAGTGTAAACACGACGACTAAGAATGTAGTCTTGAAATTCTTGCAACATTTGTATTTGTTGTCAGTTAGCCACCAGGTACATCTAATCAACACTTAGCAACCTAATTGGTGTTTACACATACACTTAAAGATGAATCTGTAAATGACTGCATTTCAAGTCATGCAGTGGGATGGTACTGTGTGTGCAGGCTGCTTACCTCCATCAGGAGGCTTTTTAATGTTGTGAGACTGTGAGAGCTGCGTGTTCAGCACCCTGACTGCTGCTTAAATCAGAGCTTGCATCCTTAGCCTTGTTTTGATACTGAGTCAAAAGCTTAAAGCAGTGTCTGGTACCTGTGGCTGGCATCCAGTGATTATCTGTTACAGGCATCACGTTGGCTTCACACACATAGCATCTTCTGATAGATCTTTGTTTTGTGATATCTTAGTATTTCTATGTTTGTTCTTTTCAAGAAGTTCTTACGTTTCACGTTTGTAGTAAGGGTCTGATGAAGGATGGTTTTCAGGATGAGTAAGCACCTAACTGCAACTGATAGCTTGACAAAGTGCCATGATGTGGAATAACATCAGTGTCTCTTCTTTCACTTTCCACCAGGTTACCCCTGTTCCAGGCGAGTGCTTTTGCATTCTTAGCACCTGCTAGAGCAATACTCTCCCTGGAGAAGTGGAAATGTAATAATACAGGTAACTGTCATTTATGCTTGTTCCCATTTATGTGACAAACGACCCAGATGTCATATAGAGCAACTGCTGAACCTTTTGATACGGAAACTGCAAGTAATGAGCAGGGAATATAGAGAATGAACTCCTTTTACAAGGTTAAAACCTCACTTTGAAAGATTACTAAAAGTTCCCCCGTGGATTTTTAGTTTTCATTCCTTTATGTCCATGTCTGATCTACTTGTTTTATAGGTGAGTTAAATAGAAGATGCAAAATGTAAGAGAGCCATTAGGGGGGAAACTGAAGGCCTTGTAAACGTGTGTTTGTTAGGGTTAACATCCAGTTATAACTTCTGCTTTGAGAAGTATTTAAATCCTTCAATACTGAGAAGATTAAGCTACTGGAAAAGAGCACATGGACTTCAGTGCCCACCATGTAAAGGCATACTATAGTATACTTCACTTCTCACAGCTGTGTCAGATACTTTCATATGTCAAAATGTGCCACTATCCTGATATATACCTTGCTGAAAGAAAATACTGTCTGATAACATTTGATTGCAAAAGCAATTTTTCCACTACTTGAGCTTTTCAGAAAGGACCTTTGCTGCATCTTGCTCTTGAACCTTTTAGCCTCCAGATATTGTCAGATGGGGCTGTTACCACGGGTCAGTTCATTCATCTAGTGTCTTAAATTGGCAAACAACAAACATTGGAGCGCTTCCTTGATTCCCAGTGTGCAACTGAGTAATTGTCCATTCATTTGTTTGAGTGGGAAAAGATCTTTAAAAGGCCTTTACTTCTGAAAGTCACAGTTTTTTTTCTACTTCAGTACACTGGGTAAAATTAGTGGGTTAGCTCTTGGGAAATGTTAACAAGATTTGTAGCACTGCAGAAGGTTTTTCTATGTAAATCAAAGTCCTTTTGTTAAGCTGTGTCTAAGGAGAAGTTTTTTTATTAAACGATGGCAGACTGACTGAGGAGTAATACCTGTGTTTTCTTTCCTTCTTTTGGTAAGATATAACAGTTACAAATGGAACAACAGAACTGCTTCATACTGAGCACATCTGGTATCCCAGAATACGAGAGGTAATGTAGGAGTAACCTTTTGCTGTTTATCTGTCTGATTTCAGTTAAGTTTCTCATTTAACCATCTGTGTGTTCTCATCTTTTAAGTTGCTGATCTCTTCTTTCACTGCAGTTTCATTTGAATATATCCCTTTACTCATTCTATGGAAGTCTTAATTATTTTTTTTCAACTTATTCACTGCTGAACAGCAAATACAATGAGTTAGTTGCCACGTTCCAAAAGATATGCAGTAAAATGCACAAATGAGATGAATACTGTTCTTGTAACACTTGCAATTTGTGCTCACCATCAGCAGCTCAACATACCATCAGCTGCTAGCAGACCACTTGCCTGCTGTCACTCTGGTCAGTAGGCAGTACCATGGAAGGTAAAATGCAGTTTGCAAATGTGTTCATCCCCAGGTGTTTGAAGTTGGAGACTTCTGATAAGACCTTGATCCTCCCAAAAGGCTTGCTGAAATATATCAGACTCCTTCTCCACTTGCAGCATTGCAATCTGAACTGCATCATTTTCTGCAGAGCCCACAGTGAGGGTTGTGCCCAGGCATCCCACTAGAGTGATAGATAGCGTAGTCCAAATCAAGGCGTGTGTCATGGAATTTATCTCCCATCCCGTTGCTTTGGGCTGCAAACTTTTTCTTAATTAAAAACAACCCCTCTCTCTTCCCCATGTTCAAACCATAGCTACATCCTGCCAAGAGCCCTGCAGCCAAGAGGGCTGACAGTCTCCTGAGACCACAACGCTGCTCTATACCAGCTTCTAAGGAGCACTTGTGAACAATGCAGCATACACTGCCCCTAGGAGCTAGGAGCATCACCTCCGTGGCGCCACCAACCCTTGCCGGCTCGATCTGAGAGCTTAAAGGTTAGCCTGGAACCCAGGTCTCCTGTCTGACAGTGTGATGTGCTATCCACACAGCTACCAGACTGGCCCACTGGTCTGTTGTGTAATAGTTTTGTGGAGAAAAACCATAAGTGTTATGCTTAAGCAATAAGTCACTTAAACCTAATGAGCTGTTTTATGACCAAAAAAAAAAAAAATTGCTGAGTTCTTCTGTGTCACTGAATTCTTTGAACTGCAGTTTGTAATCCAGAGCAGAAAAAGAAATGTTTTGGTTTTGCTTTAGGATGCAACTGAACTGTCTCTTTCCCATTCTTGTGTGTTCAGATCCAAGGTGCTATTATCATGTCCTCTCTGATAGAAGTGGTGATTGGTTTGCTTGGCCTTCCTGGTGCCCTGCTGCGATACATTGGACCTCTGACCATCACTCCAACTGTTGCTCTCATTGGCCTCTCTGGATTTCAAGCAGCTGGAGAAAGAGCAGGCAAACACTGGGGTATTGCTATGTTGTAAGTACTCAGAGTGTTCTTGTAGACCATTGAGTCCCAGTTGGTAAGTTATCACGGAGATGTTCTGGAGTGCAGTGAAAAGCCTGAGTCTGCTTGGCTGCCAAAGGTAGCACTGCAGTGCTCCCAGCTTGGAGAAGTAGAACATGCAGGAGTCTGGGTTGGATCAATTAGAGAATGAAAACCACAGTGACTCAGGGAGAAGAGGAAGGAGGACTATCTGACAGTGAGGAGTAAAGAACAGAGAATGTTATGAAATGGTAGTTTATCTGGGAGCTATGGATGGAGTCTGTTAATTCAGTGCAAAATTAAAAGCAGCTCTGCAAAAAAACCAGAGACACTGGTGGACAACTTGTAGTTCTTTTTTAATGACGCTTTTGCACGTGTCTTATTTGGCAAGAACAAGCAAATAGCTTTGATAGTAGTTGTCCACTTCTGATTTTTGCTATTTTATTTCTGTATGCCCCCCTAAAAAAATTATATGATTATACAACGCCAGTTGCTGAGGAAACAGATTGGACTTTTAGGATGCATGTGATTTCTTTTTCTCTACAGCTGTTCTTTTTTCTCTTGCTATTATATCCTACCTCTACTTTTCCATCTTCATTTTCATTCCGTGGAAACTCTGAAGTTGATTCTGTGAGTGCTGTTCCAATCTCACGGTGAATTTGGAACTTATGCATTTCAGAGCTAAAATTAAACAGGGATGTGACAGTATTGGAGGGCAGCTGTGGTAGCTTGAGCGTGTCTTGTATTATTCCTTTCTAAATTATAAGAATTCTTTCAGTAACTGAAGCATAAGTAGACTGATTGCTGTTCAGCAGGCAAAAATACTTGGAGAGTGAGTTTCAGGCCATGCTGTGCATATTTCTGGAGGTATAGATGCCAAGGAAACAAACAAAATGTGATTAGAAGTACAAAAGGGAATAGCTGAGAAAAATGAGATGAAGCAAAGACAAAAATTTCCTGTGAGATGCTGTTGATAACCAGCCAAATTGGGATGGAAACCACACTTTAGGGAGCGTGAAATTGGCTGAAGCGTTTGAAATATCCGATGTATAGCAACCAACTTTGTACTGGCTATGGAAGTGGAAGGAATGACTTGATGTGATCAGAGCTCTGAGCTGACACATCTGTTAGCACAGTACTTTGACCATGTAAAGTATTCTGTAAGTGCAGCTTGTGATTAAAGGGGCTGTTAAAATCATTATGTCACATGTTAGCATTGTGGATATTTTTTGCAGTTCTATTATGTTAAGCAGCTGACCCAAAGAAACATTTATTTTTGTGCAAAGCAAATTCTGTGCAAGTTGGGACTGATGCTTTATCAATCATGTGGACCTTTGAGTTGGACGTGGAAACCTGTAATGACAGTTGACATTTTGCAGATGGAAAAATACAGATCAATGTAGGAACAAGTCTAAATACTGCTCAGTCAATAAGTGTTTCTGGCTTCAGCCATTCAAAACGTGTGCTAGGGAGCTGGAAATAACTCCATAGTCATCTAGTGCCACTCAAAAGTAACTTGATTTCTACAAGATACGGTGCTTGAAATGGTCTTGCCTATTGCAGAGGGATAAAATGACCGCATCGCTATCTAGCACAATGGGGTAATATTTGTGTAAGGGCTGTTTGCATTTCTTAGCTGCAGATGTTACTTGACAAGATTTTCAGCCTCCAGAACGACTTTCTGACCTTGCTTGTTCTGTAGGTGACAGTCTGAAACAATTAAACAATAAAACACAACCAGTCTCTAAAAAGGAAAAGCATTCTTGAATTTGTCTGATTTATCAGATAATTGTGTGTCTGGTGAAGAGAAGTTCAGTTTCATTCATGCTATGCATGTATCCTCCTCGCTGTCTTAAATAATGCAGCCCTTCTTTTAAAAGAAAAGAAGAATTCCTGGTAAGTGTCTGTCCTGAGGGCTGGCGTGCTCTTTAGGGAGTGGAGTCCATCATCTTTCTGTAATGGATTTCTGGAGAGATGCCAAAGCATTTCCTGAACGTAAGGGAAAAGGTGTCTTTATCATTGGACTTTAGTCAAGGCTAAAGGCTGTAAGTGACGCCCTTCTGGTGCAGAGCTCTTTGTTCATGGAGGTGGAGGGAGAATGAAGCTCTGTTCTGTTTCATTTGAGCTGAAACTGAGCTTGGATAGGAAAGGGAGGGATGCTTAAATTCCATCTTTTTCTCCTTAATAAATCTGGTGAGAACATAAGCTCATATTGCAGAAAAGCTTTGCTCCTTCAGACAGCTTGACTCTTTCTGTAGCCTTTTTACAGCAAAGTGCTTCTTGGTTACTTCAGAATTGAACAACTCATCTTGGCTTTTTATTTTATATTGCAATTGAGTACTTAATTTAGCCATAGTCTTAAATTATTTCTAACATATGGGGAAGCTTAGCAGGTTTGACATGGAGGAAATGCATAATACTTAACATGTAAAAATATTAATGAGCTGGGTTACTGCTGACCTGCAGTTGTCCAGGATCTTGTTTTTTGGGCCCTGTTCTGTTAGTACAGCTACTCTAGTAAAAGTCATATCCAGTAGATGTTGGGGCTCTTAAGAATTGAGGGCAGATTCTTCCCTGGAACAGTAGTTCTATGCCAATTTTAAGATGCAAAAAATACTATGTACTTTCTTTAGCCTGAGAATGGCCTCCAGATTTCCTTGTCCTTCCTATTTGCCAGCAGTAAGCTTTGTGCTGCAGGTGCAACGCAGAGCTGGACCCACTGACAGATAGAGTTTGAGTCAAAAAGAAAATTGCAGTGCAGCATATCTCTTTGCTAATGGTTTTCTTACCTCTGCAAATCTTACTGTAACCTATCTGATCTATTTTTTTCTTGTTTTCATTTACCTGTTTGCTGCTGGCTGCTGTTAACTTCAGAATACGAATGATGTTGTTTTGGATTATGCAGTAATTACTTAAAATTCTCTCTCTTTGTTTTGTCTAATTTAAAACGTGCACTTAAATTAATCTGAAAGGTTGCCAGGTTTGTGCTGAGAAGGATTTTTAATGTACTGGTGCTAATGACATGTCTTTTTTGTCCCACCCTCCTCCTTTTCTTTTTTCCTTCTCAGGACCATTTTCCTCGTATTGTTGTTTTCTCAGTATGCCAGAAATGTCAAATTTCCTTTACCCATTTACAAATCCAAAAAAGGATGGACAGCATATAGGCTGCAGCTTTTTAAGATGTTCCCTGTAAGTAGCTGAATTTATTCTTCATTGGGCAGAAGTGAACCTGATTTTATGTTTGGGGGCTTTCTTGCTTGATTTTGTTTTTTCATAGTAGTGCAGTAGATTGCAAAGCTGAGATAAAATCTTGAATGTGCTTATGAGAAGCTTAAGTAAATGGCTCATTTACCATAGGAAATAGTCTCATTGTAGTCTTGCCAGATCCCATCCTGGCATCCATGTCCTCGGAGCTGCTGGAGCAATGAAGGTGATGGAGGGAAGGGGTAGAGAAAGACGTATGTTTATGCATGTAGTGAAAGCCTAAACTGAGCCCTTCAAAAAAAAAAAAAGGGATGACAAGATCATTATCTTTTGGTTTTATGAAAGCAGTGCTCTGTTTCCCCACGTGAAAGGCTTCCTTTATTTCTGTTAACGTAGAGACTAATTCGCCAGCTCATGTAAGTGCCCATTTGGAGACTTTTCCATTTGTTAGCAGAGAGAGCAGTCTTATTCTAAAGCTTCTGTAACAGCACTTTCATTAGAGAAAAAAGATCCTCAACAGATCTATTGCAGGATTTACTGCTTCTTCAGATTTAAAATACACTGAAGATTGCACTCAGATGTGTGTGCAGTAAATGCTCTGTGCAGAAACTGGTGATGAATATTGCCGATGATAGTTGATTTTTCAACAGCTTCTTTATCTTCTTTCGCAGATCATTTTAGCTATTTTGGTGTCGTGGTTGCTTTGCTTCATCTTCACCGTGACAGATGTCTTTCCCCCTGACAGTTCAAAGTATGGCTTCTATGCTCGCACGGATGCCCGACGAGGAGTGCTCTTGGTAGCTCCATGGTTCAAGGTTCCTTATCCCTGTAAGTATGTTTGGTTGTAAGGGCTGTTTCAATAGCCTGTCAATATCATTTTAGCTAGATTTTATATAGGTAACTCTTGACTCCTAATAACGTGGATGTGATTGTATATTTAACGTGGGGCTTCAAGTAAATGGTTGATTTATCTCTACTTGTCAGTACTGTGACCAGCTGCAGTTGATGCAAGGATAGATTGTTATGACTTCAGTAGCACTCTACAGGAGTTATTCATTCTCATTGTCAAAGGAATAACTAGTGCATGGAGTTTTTCCATCTTACTGTACTTCCCTGCCCCTGAAGGCAACTGTTGTTGAATTAGCAGAACTGTTAGACAGCTGTTCAGATGTTCTGACTTACAGAATTGGGCTTATGGGCAAACTGGTGGATGCCAGTCAATGCTTATCAAAGTGCAGATGAGCACATAGAAGACAACATAAAATTATTTACATGGCATCTTGGGTGTTCTTATTCTTTTGCCAGCAATCTCTAACACTGTTAAAGGCTTTTCCCTATGATGTGAGATAGAATTGTACAACTGGCTTGTGCTGCTCAGACATCAATAATCATAACAGAAAAATATTCTTCCAGAATAGAGTAATAGAGATTGTTAACAAATGCCACTAAATTGGAATGAAGTGTCTTCACTTTTCTGTGTGCTTTGTTTCTAACCTAATTTGTAGGGAAAAAACTGATCTAAAGCATTACTTGCAAGATGTATAATAGAAGATTTTGGGGAAAGAGGAGGCAGAAAAATTTTCCACCCTGATTAGACCTTCCTTATTTGTGAAGCCTTGTTCTTTCATGTTTTTGTAACTTAAAGTTCCTTTTGTTGCGAGAGACTCTTCTATTTCAATGAGATAAAAGCATCAAGACAATTGCTGGGGAAAAGCTGCCAAGCTTTTCTGCAGGCTTAAATTAATCTTACTTTCCCTTTTACAAGAAGTTAGAATTGGAAGTTTTGTGCAGTGATCATAGCTGGCTGTTGGACGTTGTCTTCACTTGAACTTGTAACCAAAGAATGATTTTTCAGGGGAATAATAATAATAATAAAGAGGCATTTGCCTCACTGATGTGAATTGTTTTTTTTTTCTCCTAGCAGTGGTTCAGATTCTTTCTTTCTGAGCAGGAGGAAAACCCCCAGAAATTATCAAAGCAGTTGGTTAGGTGGTACTCCTTTATTCTAATTGAACTTGCCACGCTGTGTGACTGTGAAGGGAATTTGTTGATTCCATTAAAGAATAATAAATTGCTGTACATTTTGGTATGTAAATTGTTTTATGTGGCATGAGAGATTTCAGTTTTCTTTCCTTCACAGTTCAGTGGGGACTGCCAACAATTTCAGCTGCTGGAGTTATAGGAATGCTTAGTGCCGTTGTTGCTAGCATTATTGAATCAATAGGAGATTACTATGCCTGTGCCAGGTTGTCTTGTGCTCCTCCTCCTCCTATTCATGCGATAAACAGGTATGTCAAAAAAAGAAAAAGGATAGAAAAGAATATCTAGTTCTGTTTTATATATATCCCTTTTTTTTCATTGGGACAAGACAGTGTTGTGTTGTAAGTGTTACACGAGGGCCAGGGATGTGAAATGAAAGGTGGAAGAGCTAAGTTGAACTTTGAGAGAAGGCTGTGGAGAGGCCTCAGAACGAGCAGCATTTCAGTATCTAAAGGGAGGCTATAAGAAGGAAGAGGACAGGCTGTTTAGCAGGGTCTGTTGTGATAGGAAAAGGGGAAATGGTTTCAAACTAGAAGTGGAGGTATTTGGATTGGATATAGGGGAAAAGGTTTTTTTTCTTATTATTAAGTCACTGGCATGAGTTGCCCAGAGAGGTGATGGATGTCCCATCCCTGGAAGGATTTGTTCAGAGTCAGGCTGGACAGGGCTCTGGGCTGTGATCAAGCTGTGGGTGTCCCCATTCATTGCTGGGATGATTCTATGATTTGAATTTACTCATTTTAGGAACGTAGTTATCTGAGACACAGAAAATCAGAACATGTTGATTTTCCAGTTGTATTGGGACTTGACACATTAATTACAGTAATTTGTGTGGGACAAATGCCTTAACAGGCACTGCAGACATAACACACTATCTGAGTGAGTCTACAGTAATGCAAGTTTGACAATTTTCTGTTTGTGAATTACAGAGGAATTTTTATTGAGGGTCTCTCCTGTGTTTTGGATGGAGTATTTGGGACAGGGAACGGATCCACTTCTTCCAGCCCTAACATTGGTGTCTTGGGAATCACAAAGGTATGTTCTTTGCTTTGATGCCATTTTCACATTTTGTATCTACACTTTGTGCAGACAAACTTGATACAGTATTCTAAATTTAAGTGTCAGCTGTTGTCTAATGGAAACTGTTAACTGTACCCTAAATGCCTCCATTGTGATAGGTTTATAAACCACTGTGCACAGTTAAGGGATTACGTTTTTGGGGAGTGTCACTCAGTGTCACTGTGTAAGTGATTGAGGAATTCCTTTGTTTATGTACTGAACTGGATGATTGGTTGAGTGCTCTGCTGAACTGGGAGACCTTGGGCTGCAGATGGATTTGCTTGATGTTGTTAATTTAACCTTGTTAAGAAATATCAGCAAAATCAGTAAGAGCAGTTTACGTTGTAACTGCGTACATCCTGTTGTGTACTTGGCTTGGGAGCTATAAATCTACTTCATGCAAGCAAGATATGGAATGTATGTGCTCCTTTTGAAATAACTCATCCCCCTGACTTAATCCAATATAGATGATGAATTTATCTTCAGCCATATTTTTTTCTTCTACACAAAGGATGGCTCTGTTTGCTTCTGCAGTGGAATATACATACTAATAGCACCATCTGCTGTCTGTATAAGTGCTCCTTTCAGTTGGTGGAAATTTCCTAGAAGAAATTTGCTAGAAAAATCCTGAAAGAAAGGTTTATTCTGTTCTGCTCGTTCATTTGTTCGCTTCATAGTACCATGAATTAACAAGTATGTTTTTTATGAAGAGTCTGCAGGAATGAGCATGTATTTTGTCTTGAAACAGAGAACAGAGTTAAGCACAGTTGGATTTGTTCAGAGAGCGTGATGGAAGAGTTGAATGTGCCTTATCCAGAGTGGCACAGCTGGATGGCTGTGCTCCAGTGTTTTGTCCTGTTTTGCTCTCTGAATATTTGTCCCTAAGAAAATCTTAACAGCTTTGCAACTTCAATTTATATTAGAATTGATTTGTACTACTCAGATATTCTGCTGTTACTTGGAAAAGGCAGTGCTCATGAGCAAAGACTAAATAATTCTAGTGAGCCCATTATACCACTGCAACCCTTGAAAAGGTATATACCTGCCTTGGGATTAGTATTGGTTGCATTTAGAATTTTAAATTTGAGGCTTCAACTGGATGGAAATACTGCAAAGTGTTTGAGGTATACTAGATGAGAGGTGATTGACTAAAACTCGTTTGTTAGGCCAAAATTATAGACAGCTTATGCTGTAATGTCAGCCCCATTCATCACTGAGAAGTTGGTCTGGCTGACCTTTGAAGGTCCCTTCCAACTGAAACAATTCTGTGATTCTATGATACGAGTACATCTTTAAGGTCCCATATCCTTACTCATACTTTCCAATGTAATCTTTTAGTATGTGTACAAGTGCCTTGGAGTAATTACATAGTTTAAGCTAGGTGCTGACCAAGTAGCTTTCAAATCCCCGTTGAAGCTTAATTTATTTGGCTTGTAGAGGCTGATCAGCATCACTATCATGGGGATTTTTCTTTCTTTAAAGCATCTGGCTATTTCATACAGCACGGTACAAGACTAAAGCATTGGTGCTCTTAAGGAAAGGAATATCTTTATTTGCACATAAATAGGGAAAGTTGCAGGGTAACTGTTATTGATTTAACTCATTTAGTTCATTCACGTGATTAACAAATAAATTTTGAGTTCACTTAGAGACATAGTACTCTAATAGAAGGCCTGCAGAGAGCTTTGCTGGAAACTACTGTACCAGTGTAGCTTTTTTATTTTTATTTTTTGTTCCTAGTGGGCCTCTTAAGCAGTTTAACACTATTGAGATGTTGAACATTCAGGTTTATCAATTGCAATTACAACATAACACCAGAGAGCAACTGCCCTGATGTCTGGATGCTTAAAATAGAAAAGGGAAGGAAGTGCAGACATTTGGTTTCAGCATTAGCACAGCCATGATTTGCATGTGAAATGCATTCAGTTTTGATCTCAAAAAGATGTTATAAAATCTCTTGATAATCTGTCTAGAAAGGCTGCATCTCTTTCAAGTGAAACGCATGAAAGATTATTAATATATGTATTGCTGTGTAAAAGGGTTGGCAGTACATGACTTCTTTCTTTTTGCATTACAGCTGGTCTGTTTCTAATCTCTCCTAGTTAGGGTCTGTTTATTTTCTGTATTGTGGATGGGACCATGCCACGTGGTTGTAGTGACTGCAGCAGTTATGGATGGATTTGTTAACATTCATAAAAACAAAATTAAGTTAGCACTGGACTACAGCCATGTTACAGTCCAGTGTGCTTGTAAAGGCTCTGTAGCCTGCAAAAAATAAATGTGGAAGTTGGAATGTGAAAAAGAATAACAAAATGGAAGGCACAAAAGTGGATGAAGTGCAGACTTTTTTCTTCCAGCGTGCTTTCCTTTTTGTTCTCCCACAGGTTGGAAGCCGCAGGGTTATTCAGTATGGAGCAGCCTTCATGCTCTTGCTTGGGATGGTTGGCAAGTTCAGTGCTCTGTTTGCATCACTGCCTGACCCCGTGCTTGGTGCCCTCTTCTGCACTCTCTTTGGTAACGTATGTTTTCTGTTCCTCTGCGTATTCTGTGGCAATACCTTTTTTACTCCAGTGCTGCATTTATGTGTTACTATATTTTTATCATTTTAAGACAAAAAGATTGAAAACTGACACTTGTTCTGTTTTTATTTAGGGATGATTACAGCTGTGGGTCTCTCTAACCTCCAGTTCATAGATTTAAATTCTTCTCGCAACCTGTTTGTACTTGGATTTTCTATTTTCTTTGGACTTGTCCTTCCAAGTTATCTCAAACAGAACCCATTGGTGACAGGTATGTGTTCTTGTTCATATACATGAAGCCAATATCAGGTAAATAAGAAGAAATCCAACTTGTTTTGGGGGCATTAAAAACTATAGGTAAGAAGACAGGTGCATTCAGAGAAAAATTAATTTGGATGTTGAGATTGGGGTTGAGCGTTTCAGTGGGGTACATCTCAAGTTGTCCTGTTTTTCTGGGTAAGAGCAACACCAGGGCACAGTTGCCAGCTGGACTGGAAGAGTGACTGCAAAGGTGAACCTGAGTTGTAAACAGTGTTGAAAGAATAAGTGGAAGTATTGAGGTGGACTTGAAAACTAGGAGTTTGTTTTCATTTTTCAGCTTTTCTTGTCACTCTGGACACGTGTTGAATCTGAATTTTAAAAAACTCAGTTTCTGACTGTTGCTTATGACAGTGTACATCATCAAAGGAAGATGCTGTGGAGGGGCACTGTAATTGATTTTGAAAAGAAAACCTCTTTTTTTTATAGCTGTCAGTTCAGAATTAGATGTAAGAGCATAGCTAACCTTCTTTAGCATGTATAGAAAAGTAGGTCATTCAAGCAAAGAGTTAGATTATGATATTAATACAGTGCTTTCCAGTGGAAAAATCTTGATTGAGCAAATTCCTCACTGAATTTAATAGCAGTTTTCCCTTGTAAATCAATAGAATGTGTGTATGTGTGATTAAAGTTCAAGCACAATATAAATTATTTTTCTTTTCTGTTCTAGGAATAGCAGGCATCGATCAAGTATTAAATGTTCTTCTCACTACAGCCATGTTTGTTGGTGGCTGTGTTGCATTTATTTTGGATAATACCATTCCAGGTCAGTGTGAACTTGCCATTTTATTGCAATCTGAATGATGATAGCACAGCACTTCAAGGAGAGAGACAGGAGATGAGGAAGTGAATGCTGCTGCTTTTGTTGTTTTTTCTATAGCAGGCTACTTCATTCCTGTATGCCTCAGATTTTTTGATAATGCTTTGAACATTTTTCAAGATAAGGTCTCTGTTTTCTTTAGAAATAGAAAATAGACAAGAAAGAATCAAGCCAGAAGACACTACAAATCATAGAATCCTTAGAGTTGGAAGGGGACCTTTAAAGGTCGTCTGGTCCAACTCCCCTGCAATGAAGCAGGGATGTCCACAGAGCCTGGTTTAGGCTTCTTTAAGAAGATAAAGTAAAAATATTTGGAGATTCAAAATATTTCACTTTGAGAGCAAAAATTTGCCTCAAATTCCAGCAGCATAATTTTGTTTTCCAGTGTTTCTATTTCTTGTTCCTAGAAGATTCTTTCAGTGCTTTACTGAACGTGGTGCTTGAGACTTAAGGCTAGCTTTCTCTCTGTTCTTACTCCTAGTATGTGTGTGTACCTATTTATTTTAATGTTTGTACTTCTAGGAAGCCCTGAAGAAAGGGGAATACGGAAATGGAAGAAAGGGGTTGGTAAAGGAAGCAAGTCACTGGAAGGCATGGAAACATATGATTTGCCTTTTGGCATGAACTTCATCAAAAAATACAGGTGTTTCAGCTTCCTGCCCATCAGCCCTACGTTCATGGGTTACACGTGGAAAGGCTTCAGGAAAAGCAGTAACTGCAGGAGTTCAGATGAAGACTCAGAAGCTACAGTATAGCCTTAGTTGAAACTATATTATCTAGTTGTAGTAAAAGATGTATTTGCAGTTTCTTGCTGATTAAGAAGCATTAAAATATATGTTTTGTATATCTGCAGTTAAATTCTGGAACCAGAGCTGAGACAGATTTAAAACAAACAAACAAAAAAAAAGAGGAAAAAAAAAAAAGCTTTCCTGTTGTGGGTGGTGGTAGCCAGATTTAGTGTCTCTGTTGGATTTCTTTTTTTTTTTTTGTCAAAATAGATACCTGCATGCTCAAGTCTGCTTACTTTAAATGGGACTTAGGTTCCTGAAGTTTGCAGGTGCTGCTGAGAATGTTCCTTTTTATGGTGATTTTATTTAAGTCATTGATGCTGGCATTTTTGGCTCACTCGTTGCTGGCAATGTTGGTCATGCCAGAAGATTTGAATCCTGTGAAAAGGAAAAAATAACAGTTCTAATTATGCCTAATTGCATATTATATACTGTTTCTGACCACTGATTTTGCACATTCCATAGTTTCAGGTCCCTGGAAACCAGACTTAGTTTATACTGGCAAATCCTGAGAGTAATTTTCAGATCATTTGATAGTTCAGTCAGATGTCCAGTGTCAAGACAGAAGTTTCCATAAGCTCTTTGCCTGTGAAAACTCTAAATGACTTCTGTTGGCTTCTTGCTTCAGAAAGAGTCACTCATGTCATATCAATTATGCATTTTTAAACTTTTTTCTGCTTGGCTTTTAACCCCATAACTACTGTCCAGGTGTTGGTTTTCTTTAGAGGGACGTACGTGGCTTGAGTTTTATAGAGATGAGAGACTTAACTTCCAGGTGAGACCTGATAACCATTCTGACAGTGAAATGAATGTATGCATCTAGATGTTTCCTGATCAAGAGCTCCAAAAAAGTGGTTCTGAGGGATTAACACCTCTACACACAAGATCAGAATGCAACCAGCATTCACTGATGTAGATCCGTGCAAAATTTTCTTGTTTGGATGTTGAGATCCAGTGCTGCCTGTGAATGGCTTCTGTTGCATTGCCTCTTTATTTTTTCCCCTCTTCATGGGATTACTGTTAAAGCTCTCTACTTCGACAGAGCTGATCTTGAAAGGCAGAGACACTACATTTGATGTCCTCATCCACTGGATGGTTTAACGGGTATTGGGTCCAATCAGGGCACCATTCAGATATTTTTTTTTCTCCTGGAATAGTCTCAGCTCTGCTGTTATGTGAGTGTTCATGCTCATCATGCATTCATAATTAAAAGTTTCATTCATGTTTAATGTTCTTAACTATTGCAAGTTAGTTTTAGACTTCGGTGTGGCCCCAAAAGCATTTTTAAGCTGTGGAGATCATCAGGGAAATGTAGTGTAATGTAATTTCAAGGCCAGTATGCTCTACGGTGCTTGCGTTTTGTATTCCTGGAGAAACATAACAGTAGATCCTGTAACTCACTAATATATTTATCAAGGTTTGACTACTGGATGGGAGCACAGGAACTCTGTTTTCTGAGTCTACTTCCATGTGAATTTGTTATTGGTTATTGAAGCATGGATGGGTTGGGGTGGGGAGGGCAAGGAAGAAGCTTTATGGATCAATACTGAGTAGTGTAGGATTGGAATGATTCCATTGATATCCTTTTTCAGCATGTCATGGCTGTTTCCAGAAACATAAAATAATACTGTTGTGTTTTTTTTTCCATAACAAAGCTTGTGTTTGTTCCTGCTTCAGGGAACTTTCAGTAGTTTGCAGTCTTCGTGTCAGTTGGACTATCTTAAAAGCTGGTCAGAAGAGTTAACTGTGTCATAGACAAGGTTGGTTTGCCTTTAAAACTGAGTCATGAAATTCTTCTCTACAGGTAGCGGGGTGTTAGATTTTTCACATCCACTTACAAATAGGTTTGAGCATGGAGACTTCTAATTAGTGGCATAAAGCTTCCAAATCTCCCAACTTTATGTGCAACCAAAGACATGTGAGAGAGGTGGGGGAGTTAAATGGGCGAGGAAAAAAAAGAAAGTCCACCCATGTGTGGTGGTTATCATCATGTAAAATGCCAAAGTTGATTGTCATACAAATGTTGAGAGAGGCAAAGTTTTGGTACTTTAGAGCAGTGCCACCTCTTAAATGCTGAAGTGTATCACTTCCAGCAGTGCTCCTGGGAGCTGAGCACAGCAGTGGTAGCTGTGTCCTGGGGCTTTTCTGACCTTTCCCCCCACATATGAACGCTTACACATTGAAGAGACAAGGCAATGAGAAACAAATAGTGATCTTTCTGTCACTTTGGATGGAGTGAAGCTTTCAGTGTTCTGCACTGTCTTTGCTTGAGCACGTCAGAAAGAGCTGCCAAGATGATTTGTGGCTCTTGGGTTAAATTAGGGCTGCGAATCCAAGGGTTTTTTCCCTCTTCCTGGAGCAGAGCACCACCCCTCTGCAGTGTCATGGGGCAGACTTGTCCAAATAGGTGAAACTAGATGACTGTCAGACTTGGATTTTGGATCCTTTCTCAGCTTTTGGTTCTACCATACTGATTCTGTGGACTGGCTGAGAAGTGCAGTAGCATTTAGCTGGCATGCTTTGCTTTTCTAGCCACTTAACTCAGTAACACTAAGCTAAGTAGTTGTAGTTAGCAGTCATTTTTGTAACCAGATTTGTATCTCGTGTAAAGACACTGTCAGTCCTACTACAAACATGAATGATCAGAGATGAGCCTCAGTTTTGCAGTGGAGATCTGAAGCACGTGTAATGTGTAGCAGAAGTATAGCAGAGGGTTGTAATGAAGTTGGTGATGGTCCCCTGAAGGTGCAGGGGACGCAGCTGCTGCACCCTGAAGTATTCATCCTGAAGCATGCATCTCTCTAGAGCTTTGAGGCAGAGAACAGAGCTGAGAGGCAGTTTGCCTTGGAAAGAGAAGCTCCCCTTTCTCTTTCTGATGCATCTGGAACAGTCCCAGAGCTACCACTCAGAGACGGCGCAATGCAATGCAATGCTTACTTTCCTTTGTGAAGGAAAGCACTGAAATTGCCCCCATTTTTGTACAAGTGGCAGGCAGCCGTGGACCCTAGATATTACTCCCACATCCACTTCTTTCTACATTTGAGTCTTAGCGTGGTTGGTGTGAAATGCCCTTTCCCGGAGGAGCACGGGTTGTGGGATGAGCTGCGGTGCAGCGGTTGCTGCTGGTTTGAAAAGCACTTAAATCCTTTGTGTCAGCTGTTCCCATCTGGGCTTCGGTGTGTGAGGGCAGCTGGGCATGGCTTACCCATGGGGCTGTAAACGCAGTGTTGTATTCGTCCCGTGGGTGTGATTGCCTGCCTCTCAAACAGCGATGCTGAGCAGAGCTGCCTTACAGCAGCCGACTCCTGATGGATGAGTGAAGAGGCAACGAGATGTTTTGACCAAACTTGGAGGTGGGAGGGCAAATATTCATGGTAGAAATATCATTTTGTCATATCGAAGATGGTTTAAAATGTGTGCAAAAGGACACAACGTTGGACTGTTGTAACTGATATTCTGTTGTTTGATTATTTTATTTTTTTTTAGGTTAAATTAAGAACTGTTGCTAACATGTTGAAACACGCTTTCTAAAGCAGATGTGTGCAAGTGATACCTACAGAAATTTGGGTTTCATAGCGAGCTCAGCTATGATTGATTAATGTTGTCATATTAGAATGTGTTGGTGGAGGAACACGATCAGTTACCTCACTCAGAAAGTTCAACCTTAAACCCAGAATTTTGCTTTACGCCTTTTAATACTGACTTTAAATATGACAACTTGGTTTGTACATGAATATTGCAGTATTTTATTTCCATATATTAAGAATAACATTTCCACTCAGGATAATGACTGCAGTTTTCCTGGGAGGGAGTGGTATGATTGTCATGACAATGTCATGTGATGGTAGAATTTCTTCATTGACGAATCTATAGTAGTTGTGTATACTTTATTTACCCATGTTTATGTTCCTACCAAAAAAAAAAGAAAAAACTAAACTAAAGGGTTTCTTTGTTGTTCATCTCCCTACTGAGATCTCTGTACTCCCAGTGCAGAGTTGGCTCTCACAAACTGAAATCCTCAGTGCTGTTTATACCACGGGACCACAGTCAGTGGTCAGAGGCATTGCTTTGTGGTATCAGCAGCACTGCAGGCCCATGTGGTTTATAACAGCCAGCTTCTAATGGTTGGGGTTGGCCATTGGATGTTCACACGATCTAATACAACCTGTGCTTAACGTGATTTGTGTAGAAAACGCATGTGACAGACCAGCACAACCTACAGTGTTTCTTTTATGTGGCCTTCTGAAACCAAAATCTGCTTTTTTAATCATTATGGGGGAGAGTGAGTGGGTCACGTTCCCTTTTTTTCCCCCCAAATGCCCCACTTGGTGCATGGGTCTTACTCTTCCTTGCCGAGGCTGACAGCCTTTTGGGGCATGGGATGGCAGACACCCAATGCTCTCACGTTTCTGTCACTACAATAGGTCATTCCAGTGTTGGAGGAGGCCACAAGTTTGCAGGTGTTTTGCTTCTGCCCACGAGTACACACAGCTGAGTGCTGGGCTGCTTTTAAGTATGGGGGATCTGTGTTTAGAAACATCCCAACTATTCCTGTCTTGTTCTAATTCAGCTGTGACTGTGCGTTGTCATCCATACCCATCAATATGAGAGAGGTATTTAGAATTGCCTTGTGTACTCTCTGGCGTTTATTACATCTTTCCAGGTCAATCATTCTTGCTGCCAGTCCAAATTATTGTACTTCATCTCCTTATAACAACCTTGGGCGTAACAAACTATTGACTGTTCTTAGGCAGTGGGGATAAATATTTCTTTCTTTTTCATGACTTTTTGTGACTGACTTTGGCTGTAAAACATTGTTTAACAGCGAGAGGGGTTTTTTATTTCCTTTTATTTCCTTTTTTTTTTTCTCCTTTGTTGTTCTGAGATGTGTAATTCTTTTATGGAGCTGTTTTTTTTATTATTTTTCCTAACATCGCTTTGTTCAACAATTAAATATTTAAAAAATTGTAATATTTGGACCAGATGTTGTGAATAATAGTAGATAAAGCTATTTTATTCTGTATTTTTAAAGCTGTTCGGTATAAATAAACACGGGCATAGATGCAGCTTGGCAGCATGGTGTTCATTGCTTCTGACATGTCCCCAGAGGAGACTCAGTGGGGAATCCAGGGGATGCCAAGTCCTCTGTCTCATCAGAGCAAGTACAGCTGCAGCTGCCCTCCTGACCCAGAGCTCTTACCACGAAGACTTGATTGCAAAGCGGTCAGGATCTTGGTTTGTTGGATGTATGTCTTAACCATTTGGGCAGCAAAACTGTGTAAAGGCATTTGTGTGCTCAGCACTGATGTTTTCCTGGGCAGTGTCCAGGCTGTGAAGCCTTTAGGGTTGGGTGTTAGCCTGAATTGCCCTCTGTGGCCTTGTGCCCCACGTGAGGGCTGCTGTTGACTGGAATGATCTGCAGGGGTGCTCACAGTGCTCGGGTGCCTGAGCTGCTGTTGATTTTGAGTTAATTTTAGGCTTTAGACCAACCTGAGAGCATCACAGGCAGCGAGTGACAGATGGGAAGAGCAGTGGCAAAAAGCCACCTGAATCAGCCACAGGAGCTGGGTGGGTTTGTGCCCACAAGCAGCAATGAAAACCACTCTTAATCCCAATTAATCCTTCATCTGACTGGGTCAGAGCTCTGGAAATCATTGGGTTTCCTCCACGTGCACTGCCTGAGTGCAAACACATTCAGCATCAGTCCATTCAGAATGGGCAGATTTATGCTGGGCCAGCTCTCAGGAGTGTTTTCAGAGGGAGACATCGGGCCCATCCTGAAATGGGGGCAGCAACCACAGCGCAAAGAAATCCCCGTTGGCCGTGAGCAGGAACCTTGAAACAAGAACATCCCCTTCCAGATGGTTCCTGGAGGCTGTGGGACAGCCAGCAGATGCTCCTGGGTCAACGTTTGGTATTTACAGACAATTAGCTCGGGGGTCTTCAAGCAGAAAACACTGGAGAGCAGCCAGGGTGTGAAAGTGAGTTTGGACGCGGGCTGGGCCTGGGAGGAAATAGGGGAATTCGTACTCTGGTTTGAATGCACAAACAAATCCCCCAAACCCAAAGGTGCAGAGGGCTCCAACCACATTCACTGCACAGTGTTCAGCACAGAAAAGCTGATAGAGCACTCAGTGCAGCACAGGGGAAACTTCAGCACAGTGGGGGCAGAATTTGGGGCCTTAATATTTTTCCCACACGAGTTCGGTTCCCATCGTGTTAACTCTCACTGCTGCAGGGTCGCTCACTGATTGTATTTTATTCCATCTATATTTTGCTCTGCTTGCTTCAGGAATAAACCCCTATTTCAGGCACCTCTGCAACACAGCCACAAAGGGCCTCTCAGCTCTGTCAGCCCCAGAGATGCTGCTGGAATACCAATAATCCCCCCATGCCCCCCCCCTTCCTGGCTGCTTTTGCCATGTCAGTGTTTCCCCACGCCAGATGGCTCCTCCTGAACTTCTCATATTTTATACACACATAACACACACACAAAAAAAAAGGCTGATTACAATCTGTGGTTGTGAAGAGCTGCTTGTTTTGCTAAAACCAGCTGTTTAGATGATTTCTTTGTTTCTCCCTTTTTTACCCCGGTGTGGGCTGTTTCTACTCAAAATTCCTTAAAAAGAAGAGGGGAAAGGAGGGGGGAAGAAAAGCCCAGGGAAAGCCACAAAGCAGTGGGAAAGGTCAGGAGCAGACAAAGGCCAGGCTGCTCCCACAGAATACCGAGTGCCTCCGTGCCCCCCCCTCAGCCCTCCCCCCATGACCATATCCCTGAATATCACAGGGTTTGGGGCATTTGAAGGCAGAAAGTGCTCACGAAGCCCCCCCCCCTATCCCCCTCCCCGGGAGTGTTGTGCACAAAGCTGGAGCTGAATGTGAGAGCGTTTCCAACCCGGATGCCTGGGATGGGGCATCCTTTGGGATTAGAGGTCTGGTGGTTGGGGTAGAGCGTGCAGGAGGGGACACCCAGTCCTGGCACCTGCAATAATGGGGCATCCTTTGGGAACTGCTCCTGGGAGCTGGGATGGGGTATCCCTTTGAGAGTCACTCGTGGGACGTGGGATAGGACTTGTCTGGGGAATGTAGTGCTGGTACCTGGGATGGGATATCCTTTGGAATCGCAGTCCTTGGCTTAGGGTGTGTTTTGGGAGTTCAGCCCTGGATGGAAAACTCAGTCCTGGTGCTGGGGATGGGGCATTCTCTGGGATTGCCATCCAGGTACCCGGGATTGGAAACCCAGTCTTGATACGTGGGATGGGGTAACTTGGGATTGCAGCCCTGGTGGGTGCTTGTGATGGGGCTCCTTTGGGAATGCAGTCCCAGGCTGCTCCCAGGTGCCCAAGCCACACTTCATTTGCGTCCATACTCCCACAGATGGGGCATCCTCTGAGTTCCCCCTCCTGCGCACCGCCCATCTCCCGGAGCCGGGCATCACAGTGCGCACCCTTAAACGAGGGAAGCTGTGGGCTCGCCAAGCGGGGACATTAGGCATGATAATGCTCGGGCTCCCTCCCACCCCCCCTCCCCGCAGCCCCGGCCGCGCTCCCCGCCCCGTTCCGCCCCTCTCCGCCCCACTGGGGGCGGCCCCACGCGGACAGCGGGCGCGGAGCAGCGCGGAGCAGCGCGGTGCGGGGCCGGTGAGTGCTGGAGGAACGGGGCGGCCGCGTTCTTATCCCCATCCCTCTGCCTTTCCCCATCCCTGTCCTCATCCTCATCCCCGAGGAGGAGGGTGGCTCTACATCCCCCACCCTTCCGTCGGTGTCATCTCCACATCGCTGCCTTCGCTCTCTCACTCGTGGAGCTGGCTGCATTAGCAGCGAGCACCCATCTGCGTGGTCCCAGCCCTGCACGCGATCCCTAACCCTAACAATTCCCCGCTGGTTCCCCTGTCCCCATGGCTGAAGCCCCCCTGCCCCCCAGCCCATTTCCCTGCAGCCCCAGTGGAGCTGCTGCCGACCAATGGCTCTGCACAGGGGGGGAATGAGCCCAAGCAAAGGGTCCGCTCTCTCATCCCTATGCCATCAGCCCAACCATCACCACCCGCTCCCCCCTCTCCCCTTGGCAGGACGGAGCTGAACAATAGCAGAGCTGGAAAACAATGGGACCGCCGCACCGTCACGCTTAGCTCGGGAGAAATCCCGGCTTGAAACCAACATTTGGGTCGGAGCTGGTGGGAACCATCATCGGAGCGCTGCTGGGATCTGCCTGGAGTGGGTGAGGATGTGCAGCCGGAGCCCATCGCCGTGCGGTGCCTCTCCCAGTGCCTAAAAGGGGATAATTGTCGCCTGCGGATGTTGCTCTGCTTCTGCATCGGGATCGATGGATGCTCTGATGCTGCGCTGCCCCGGGCAGGGTCAGGGCAGGAGGAGCAGCACGGGGTTGGGATATTCCCACAATCCCTCACTGTGAGACGGGAAAACGCTCAGCCCTGAAATCAGCGAGAAAACGTCCCCTAAAACTCACTTCTCTTTGCAGGAGCAGGGCTGCACTGCTTCTCTCCTGCTGAAAATATCGTATTGGGATATTTTGCTGTTTTTTCCCTCTTTTTTTTCTTTTAATGAGCTCCCCAGCAGCTCTGCAGAAGCAGCAGCTCGGTTGCCCTCCATGGGGGAGTAGAAGGGGCTCTGAGGGTCAGGAAGGGGATATGTAGGAGGGGGTCAGAAGGAATGGTGGCAGTGGCTGATGGGTTTTAATTGTAGGCAGACAACGCTGGTGCAGGGGCGCTGGTTTGATTAATACAGAGCATCAGTACAGCCCTCGGGCTGCCCTGAGTTCTCAGTCCGTGGCAGAGGTGAAGGAAACACATCAAAAATGGGGAAACTGAAGCACGGGGATGTCTGGAAAATCCATCCACGCCAACTGCAGAGGTTTGGGCAAAGGATTGGGCAACGTGTGCGTTTCCAGCCGCTCTGTTTGGCTCCTTCGCAGCGCTTCAGGTTTGCCAAAGCTGTAGCAGAAAATCCATAGGCTGAACGTTTTTGGGGGGATCTCTGTCAGCTGCCCACTCCTCTGCCCTCAGCCCGATGCCCTCGAGACCCAAAAAAGGAAGAAAGTGCCCCGTTCCTGGCAGCTCGGAAGGGGATGTGATGACGGAAGCAAAGGTGGCAGCGCTGCGGGGCGGTAAACAGGAAACCCAGCTCCACCCTGCAAGTGTTCGGGGGGGAAAAAAAACCCAAAACTGCTTTTGGGGGCACCCCTTCCACCTCAAAATGGGTGGGTTTTACTTATTTATTTAGCCCAGATTTTCCCCCATTCAAGGAAGCGAGGGGTCGGGCTTTGGCCCTCTGTATCGCTCTACACTCATTGGGGGTTTTTCTTTGTCCACTTTGGTATTTTTGGTGATGTTTTTGTGGGACCCAAGCGATGTTACCCCCCTTTAATGTTACTTCTGTCATCTGGAATGGATGAGCAAAGGACCGACTCCGCTCCACGCACCGCAGCTGCCGATGCTTTGGCTCATCCCAAATTCTGGTGCCACCAGCGTTCCCCTTCCCTATGTAATTCTCCACGCACACAGAGGACTGTTAATGTTTTTTCCCCCTTTTTCCCACTGTGATGAACCACGTGGATGGGGTGAAGGCCTTGCACTGATGTGGGGCTGCAACGCAGCTCTTCCGGAAGCGCTCAGCTTCGTCAGCTTTTCCACTGCAAGATGCAAACTCCTCAAGGGCGGGTTTCTCTTCTGCTTTCTGCTTTGCTTTTGCAAACGTTTCCCTGCATCGAAGCACAAATGTTTTCTGTCGCATGGTTTGTTTGCTGTAAGCTCAGGATGAGGAGCGGGGAGTGCTGCTGTGCTCAGGTTTTTGGTTTCCTCTGACACAAGTTTTGTCCTATGGCCTTGGTTGAATCACTCATCCCTCTGCGCATCGCTGTGGGTTCGGGGTTTTGTTTTTGCAGTAGAAGTTTTTTTTCTTGGGGCTTTGGGAGTGTGAAGGGATTGTGAAGCTCTGGGCAATGGGGGAAGTGGAGAAAATGGCAATTCATGCATCGAGTGCTTTTGCTGGCCTGGTGTAGGGAACCTGCTTTGGCAGGGGGTTGGACTCGATGATCTCTTGAGGCCCCTTCCAACCCCTACGATTCTATGATTTTCTCTTTCTGTGTGAGGAAGGGGAGAGGACCTCAGAAAAAGGATTTGTGCAGATACATGGGAAAAAGCAAGACCTGAAAAGTCACCTCTCATAGCCTAAAACTGCCCTGAAGCTGCACTTGAGCTTCTCTCAAGTTCTGTTTTTGCAGAGTGCCCCGAGTGAATGGGTGACCCCAGAGGTTTCACCCCAAAACTCATTTGATTCCGGTCTGAAGCTTCTGAAAAACATCCTCGTGTTTTAAAGGCCAAACCACTTCAAAGGTTGGGCTGCAGGCACAGTTCCTGAGGGTTTGCATGAGAGTGATGGGATACTTTGGCACTGGAGGGAATGCAGTAATTCAATGGATGTTGTATTAATTAAAAAAAAAAAAAAGAGGAAAAAAAGGCAAGAAACTGATGCAGCAGAGCTTCCTAACAAAGCTTTACAATAAATGGGAAAAAAAAAAAAGGAGCAAATCCCACTTATTTCCACCTGATCATCTGTGCACTCCATGGATGGAGGCTGCTCTAAATGCAAATGTTGGAGTAAGCGTATCTCCGCCGGTATTAAATTTTCAGTGGGTTTACAACAGTTCTCCCCTTATCTGATTTCCCCTCCTGCTTCCCCCGCCCATTGCTTCAGCTGGAGGAGCAGCATTTAATTTTCCCCACATCCGCAGCTGCTGCCCCAGAGCCTTTTCCCAAGGGCTCTCCTAAATCCAACCCAGTTTTTGTTTCCCATTGGCCATCATCGCGTACTGGGGATGTGATAACGTGGGGGTGATAACGCCTTTTGTCTCTTTGCCATTCAGTTCTCATGAAAGAGAAGTGTGAGGATGGAGTACAGCAGCTGTGAGGACCTGGTCCCCTGTGGGAAAGACAAATTCATCTCCAAGTAAGAGTGACAGCGGAGCTGTAACGCCCAAAGATGCGCACTGTTGTTATTTGCAAAATGGGGTTTTGGACTTTGAGGGAGAGCAACCCAAGTTGGGTGGGTTGTTTCCTTTGAGTTGGCTTCACCAACCGATTTGAAAACTCCATGTCTTTGAAATTTCTTTTGGAAACTCCATTTCTTTGCTCTTCTGGGGCAAAAAATGGCGACTTCCTCTTAACAAACCATCATTGCTCAAATCATCATTGCTCACTGTCATTGTTATACATTTGCAGCCAGAGTGGGGCTCAGACTTTTAATTTGAACATGAAGTCAGGATCTGGAGCCATGAGCCAAAAGGATGAACTTGTGATAACTTGTGACTCCAGCATGACCCAAGGGCTTCAATGCTCCTAAATTTTTCTTTTTCAGCCTTGTGACTGACTCCACCAAGGGCCCACGGGTCTTCTTAACTTCTTTTTGCAAGGCTGGAGAAGGGCACTGTTGCCCCCAAAACCACAGTTAACAATGGACAGCGGGGCACCTGGTAGAACCCACAGCAAATGCCCCTAAATAATGGAGAGAGGCAACAGAAGACCCACATTTTTCCAAATGAAGCCTTCATACTTGCTTTTCCTCTCCTCTTCTCAACTCCTCTTCTGTTCTCTTGCAGAAATGAGCTGCTGCTGCACTTGAAGACATACAATATCTACTACGAAGGGCAGAATTTGCAGCTGCGGCACCGGGAGGTGAGGAACCAGGGTGGGCACCAGACAGACTCCTCTCTGGCAGGAGAGACTCAGTGGAGAAACGATGACATCTGATTTGATTCAGGTTCACAAGGTCCTAAGAATGCCTGTTGGCAAAGTACATCAATATTTGCCGATTGAATATGGGTACATCCAAACAACTAAACCCACAAACCCCATAACTCTCCCACAGTAGCATGGCTGAGATTGGAAGGTACCTCTGAGTCCCTCTGGTCCCACCCTGATCCAACAGGATCACCAGAACTGGTGCCCAGGACCGCATCCAAGTGGGTTTGGAGATCTCCAAGGAGGAGACACCTCAACCTCTGGCACTGTACAGCACAGCAGTGCTCCTGTTGGTCAGGGGAATCTCCTGTGCTCCAGTCTGTGCCCAGTGCCTCCGATCCTGGCTCTGGGAAGCAGTGAAAGGAGCTCTGTCATCTCTGCACATCCCTGCAGGGATTTATGTGTGTGGGATCCCCCTCCCCAGCTCTCTCATAGCAGCCTCTAAATAGCAGAGATGCTTCTGTTCCTTGATCATCTTTATGGCCTTTTGCTGGGCTCTCACCTTGGGGCTCTCAACAGCTTTGCTCTGGGTATGTTCTGCCCCATCATCTAGATCCTTATCGAGGCTGTTAAAGGTCTGGACCCACTAGTGGGGTCAGCAGGAGCTGGAGGTGATCGATCATCCCTCTGTACTCAGCACTAGTCAGGCTGCACCTCAAATACTGAAATACTGCATTCAGTTCTGTGGCCCTGGAGCATGTCCAGAGAAGGGCAGTGGAGTTGTGAAGGGTCTGAAGTACAAATTTTACAGGATTGTTCAGTCTGGAGAAGAAGGAGGGTCAGGGGAGGCCTTATTGCACTCTACAACACCCTCACAGGAAGCTGTGGTGAGGTGGGGTTGGCCTTTGTTCCCAAGTAACAGCAATAGGATGAGAGATGATGGCCTTAAGTTGCACCAGAGGACGTTCAGGTTGGATGTTAGGAAACATCTGTTCTCTGAAAGAGTAGTGATGCACTGGCACAGGATGTCCAGGGACGTGGTGGAGTCACTGTCCCTGGGGGTGTTTCAGAACTGTAGAGATGTGACACTTGGGGACGTGGTCTGTGGGCAAAGTGGGATGGGTTGGGCTTGGGGATGTTAGTGGTCTTCTCCAACCTTATTGATTCTCCACGTGGGCATGGTGGAGCTGGGTGGATGGTTGAACTTGATGATCTTGGAGGTCTTTTCCAACCTTAATGATGTTATGATTCTATGATTGACCCCTGGGATACACCGCTAGCATCCAGACTACCACTATCCTTCACACCATAACCACCACCCCTCACCCCTCTAGTTCCCAGCCCTCCTTCCACCCACTTTCCTGCTGTTCCTCCACAGTTGGGGTTTTCCTGGGACTCGGGTGGGCCATGCCCATCCCTCTGCTCTTTGCAGGAGGAAGGTGAGCTGATTGTTGAGGGGCTGCTGAACATCTCGTGGGGCCTGCGGCGTCCCATCCGCCTGCAGATGCAAGATGACAACCAGCGCATCCGCCCGCCGCCCTCCTCCTCCTCCTGGCACTCTGGGTGCAACCTGGGGGCTCACGGGTGAGTATAGAGATGCCCCAAGCCACAGCATGCAGCCACTGCCTGGGTGCAATCCCAATGAAATCATTTGCATCAAGGTTTGCTCATGCAGTAACGACTGTAATAGATGGTTTCTCCTAATGAAGGTGAGGCCCCAGGGCAGTAAATATTTGCTTTTCACCTCCACAGCACACAATGACTGCACTCAACGGTGATTCCACGGTGCATTCACTCATTGCTTTGTGCAGGAAATCTTGTTTTTTCCCCCAGCATGCAATATGCAGAGGGGCTGTTGCAAAGTGGAGTCCCATGGTTTTACTCTGCAAAGACCCCAAGGCGCTCCTCCAAAAAGTCTCAGTTTCCACTTGAAAGCACACCGTATTTTACACTGAATTTTAATCTGAGTGCAGGCAGTTTCTCCAGGACAGTTTCAGAGTTTTCTCCAGGTTTTTGAGCACCCGTGGGACCCTATGAAGTGACCAAGAGCAACGTTGCCATGGGTCGCTCTGCTGTGCTTTTTGCTCATCTCATAGACATCTGCAAATAGAAAAAACAAATGCACGATCTGGGGGTTCTTAATGCTCTGTGCAGAGACCACACAGGAGGTTACCGAGTGCTTTGCCATGTGTGGATCCGTGTGAAGGGGGTGGTTGTACTGCTCAGAGCATCAGCCTCGTGCAATTGGGTGCACTCAGCTTTGGGCAAGTTGGGGTGCAGAGCTGTGAGATGGACAGGTTGAAAAACCACAAGCCACGGGGGAAGTGCTGCTCTCCAGTAGTGGGTGGGATACCTTTGTTTCCCAAAACCACAATGTGAGGCTCAGAGGCAAAACTATGTTATTTCCAATTCTTCATTTTACAAGGTCCGTGCTGAAGCCCAGCACCTTGCCAGACATCCAGGTGACAGATGTGGATGCCACAGTGAACACAGAGAGTACCAGCAGCAACACGGGTGAGGATGAGTTGGGTTTGTCTGTGCTGCCTCCCTTATCACCCAGTTTTATTTGCAAAACTCAAAAACTGGCGTTTTGTTTTTGGTATAAACCAGCGTCCCCCCTCTCTCAAACCATTTCCAAAGTGCTCCCATTGAATCGCAGTGACCCAAAACCCTTCCAAAGAGTTTCCTCGGGGAAATACCACTGGTGGATGTATGGGAGAGGAGGATGGAAAGCAATAGGGGGATGGAGCACGAGGCCTCGTGGGAGCACAGGGCAAAGGATGTTGCTGCTTCCCCTTCCCAGCAGCTCCTCTTTGACGGAGGAATAATAAGCGCCGTTGTGAAGTGCCGTTACCATGGGGAAGTCAACATTTCTGGAAAGTTTTTTTCCTCCCCACGGCGTTGCTGCGTGGACTGAGGTCAGACTTGAGGGCTTTTCCTCCCTGCAGAGTGCTCCCTGCCCTGGGGCTTCCTTAATCCCCCCCCAGGACTGAGACCTACCATCCGCTCTCTAACTTCGCTCTCTGGTTTTGAAATGGACAGCAACAAATGGGACACCAGAAAAAATCTCCTTATGAATTTTCCCATTCACTCCAGGCATTTTGCACGTGTTCCTTGCTGGATTTTTTTTTGTTGAGCTGATATGGAAATATACCCTAGAGACAGAAAAGAGTCAGATAATCCTTTCAGCTTTGGGCTTCGCTGCTCATCCGCTTCCGAGCCGGGGAGGAGCTGAGCCCTTGCAATGCTTTGAGATCTGCAAAAGTCCTCGTCCTGCTTCCCCTTCATCCCCCCCCCCCCCCCCCCCAGGACTGAGACCTACCATCCGCTCTCTAACTTCGCTCTCTGGTTTTGAAATGGACAGCAACAAATGGGACACCAGAAAAACTCTCCTTATGAATTTTCCCATTCACTCCAGGCATTTTGCACGTGTTCCTTGCTGGATTTTTTTTTGTTGAGCTGATATGGAAATATACCCTAGAGACAGAAAAGAGTCAGATAATCCTTTCAGCTTTGGGCTTCGCTGCTCATCCGCTTCCGAGCCGGGGAGGAGCTGAGCCCTTGCAATGCTTTGAGATCTGCAAAAGTCCTCGTCCTGCTTCCCCTTCCTCATTTTGCTCTGCCTGTGAACAACTCTTTTGTTTTTTATTGCCCTGGAGACCTGTTAAAGATTGCTGGCTGATATCCGCAATGCATTGCCTTGTAGAAATAACCCTGCTGCTACTTTCAGCATAAGATGTGACTCACAGAAAGAAGCCTTCATTGTCTTTATCTCCAAAATCCTGCAAAATCAGTGCCTAATGTGCATGCACAGCTCCTCGTGAGTGCTTAGTCACTGGTGTGCATCCGAAACGGCGCACACAGGAGATTGTCTCGGCGCAGACATGCTTTGAATTAAAACACCAGCTTGAGCTGGAGGGGTTCATTAAAAATGGATGAAGGGTGAGTTTATAATAATCTGGATGCGGGCCAGTCTTCATGCTGAGATCTGAGGCTTCGGCCTCGTTTTCTTGCTCTCGTCAAGGGAAAATAAAAAAAAAAAAAATTGAATGATGGAGAAGTGAGTAAGGTGCTCGAGTCCCCAGGAGGCGAGGCATTATCCAGGTGGTGGCGTGGATGGATGCAGTGACTGTGAATTAACAGCTTCCTTATGGAGATGGGGGAGAGTAAATCCTTTGGGAGATTTGTCTATCTTTTGGGGCTGTTTTGCCTCGCAACTCGCATCATGACAATTCCATCAGGGTCCCCGCTGCTTATCACTTGATTATTGGTTGATCCTATCAGCTATTGGTTGACTCCACTGGTTGTCGGTTGACCTTGTTGGTTGTGAGTTGACCCTGTCGGTTATTGGTTGACCTTGTTGGTTGTGAGTTGACCCTGTTGGTTATTGGTTGACCTTGTTGGTTGTGAGTTGACCCTGTTGGTTATTGGTTGACCTTGTTGGTTGTGAGTTGACCCTGTTGGTTGTTGATTAACCCCATTTATTATTACTGGTTGACCCCACTGATTATTAGTTGACCCTGTTGGTTATTGGTTGACCCAAAGCAGAGCAAAGAAGTGATTTCTGCCCAACTTGTACAGGGAATTGTCTCTCTGTCTGCCTGCCTGCCTGTCTGTCCTCAGCCCCATCCTGGCTTTTCCAGGCACCACAAGGCTACAGCCAGAAGATCCACCACAGCTGCTGCGCACACGGAGTGACGTGGGTGTGCGACGTCGGGGCAGCTCCCGTACCCCCAGCGAGCAACGCCGCATCCGTCGCCACCGCTTCTCCATCAACGGGCACTTCTACAACCACAAGGTGAGACCCAGTGATCCATCCACTGGCACCGAGGATGGCATTTTGGTTTTCACTCATAGGGGTGACACACATCTTGTGCCCTACAGACATCTGTGTTCACGCCGGCGTATGGCTCCATCACCAATGTGCGGATAAACAGCACAATGACAACCCCGCAGGTGCTCAAGCTGCTGCTCAACAAGTTCAAGGCAAGTGGGGGAGATCCCTGCGCTGGGTATTGTGGGGAGTTTGAGTCCCATGAGAGAGCAAAACAATGGGATTTTCTGTTTGTTTGTTTGAAAAATCCCGAATCCAACTGCAACTTGATGTCTGTGCTCAGATTGAGAACTCGGCGGAGGAGTTCGCGCTCTACATCGTGCACACCAGCGGAGGTGAGGCTCCAGGTGGGCCCCAGCTCTGGGGCAGCTGAGCCCACTGGTGGCCTTGCTGCCATAAAATCAGTGCTTTTGGTATTGCAGAAAAGCAGAAGCTGAGGGCCACCGATTACCCACTCATCGCCCGCGTCCTGCAGGGCCCTTGTGAGCAGGTCTCCAAGGTCTTCCTCATGGAGAAGGATCAGGTGGAGGAGGTCACCTATGATGTGAGTTTTGCCTTGGGGGAATTTTTTTGCCTTTGAGTGTCTCCACGGGTTGCATGGGCTTGAAAATGCACCTCCGAAAAGGGACTTTGCAGCAATTGCAGTCCCTGGGCATGCATCCAGGCTGGGCCAGGTTCTGAGCACCTGATAGAGCTGTGGGTGTCCCTGTTCATTGCAGGGGAGCTGGACCAGATGGCCTTTAAGGGTCCTGTCCAACTCAAAGGGTTTTACAATGCTTTTCTTCCCACGTGCACGTTCCTAGGCTTCAAAGCATGGCAGGTGACCAAGGAGCTGCTTTCTGCAGACTCTCAGCTTTGCAAAACCTCCTGCTGGCATGGACCTGTTCATTTCCAGGAGGAAGGAGAGAGCCCTCCCACATCCTCCCACCATCTTGCAATGTTTGGTGCCACTTTCAGAGTTTTCTAAAAGCTCATTCTCTGCTTGAGGAGCAGCTGAGAGCAAAGGGACCCTGCTGTGATGGTGGAGGTTTCTTAAGGCCAGTGGGAGAAGTAGCACTTGTGGCCATGCAGAATTCCTTTTTCTTGCCTTCATTTGACTTTGCAGAAGGATGGAGAGCAGCCTACTGGGCAGAGGAGATAGGAAAACAAAAGCCAAGCAGGGAAAGGCAGTTCCTGTATGCAGGGGGATACAGAGCTCCCCTCTTTTTGCATCTGCTGTGCTCCATCTGCCTCCCATCTCCCAGATCTCTCAGCTCCACATCCTCTGGTGCAAATGATTTCTTTTTTCCCAGCTGGGGAAAGCACTGCTCGTGGGAATCAGCTCTGCTGTGCCATCTGCTGGCTCGCTCGCACCCCTGGTGTGGCTTTGCTCCTATGTCAGAGCGCAGATGAGGCACTTTGGGCGTTTGGGTAGAAATAGCACTGTTGGGAAGTGCGTGTGTCTCTCCCTTGATGTGAAGAAACCGGGTTCGGAATGACGAAGTGATGTGGAGATTTCCCTGCGTGTCTCTGCTCCACAGGTGGCACAGTACATCAAATTCGAAATGCCCGTCCTCAGGAGCTTCATCCAGAAGCTGGAGGAGGAGGAGGACCGTGAAGTGAAGAAGCTGATGCGCAAGTATGCACACTGTGCCCTGCACAGAGGTGCTGAGCTTAAAGGCCACAGCTGAGGGGCTTAGCTGGGGGCCAAAAACTCATTTGCAAGGCAGGAAGCATCCCTTATGCGTGCACAAGCTGTTGCTTTTTGCATTATCCAGAGCTTTCTTAGCAGTTTGGATGAAAAGAGCAGCTTGCTGCTGCTGCAAAAATGCTGCTCTGGAGCCAATCCCTGCAATAACCCCGGGCTTTGGTGCAGTGTCAGCTCCCAGCACAGCGTGCTCCCCCGGGGCAGAGCTTGGCTGCAGTCTGTGCACGTCCCATCAGGAGGTCTGGGCTTCTTTGCAGCGATGAAATGATCCCAGTCCCAGCATCTCTGACCTCTGCTTGAGCAGATGCAGTGGGGAGCTTGGAAGCACTGGGAGTCTCAGCTCCATTTGCTTTGAAGAGCACTCAGAAAGGAAAGGAGGCACGCCAATCGCTCCAAAACCCTGACATTCGTGGGTTTTTCTGTATATAAAAACAATTAAAAAGCGATTTTATTGTTCCAGTTTAAAAAGGATAAGGCTCAAAAACAAATCAGTGTTCTATATTACCGGTGGGAAACTGAACTTTTGACATTATACTGAGAAAAATGGGTTGTTTTGGGAAGCCAGTCCTACATAATGCTGTGACTGTCCATAAAGCAGCAAGCACTGATTTCCCAAAGCCACTCTTTCTCAGCTCAGCTCTCTTTGCTTTTCCCTTCTCCTTTCCAGGTATTCCATCCTTCGGCTGATGATTGAGCAGAGGCTGGAGGAGATCTCTGAAGGCCCAGCGAGGCTGTGAGCGCAGCTCTCTTTGCAAGAAGACTGCATGAAGGCCATCCTGCACCAAACCCTACATTCCCACCACTTGGGGAGCATCAACCAGGAGCTGTCCCATCCTTCTAAGTCGGGCAGGATGTAGCTGCTGCCATGCCATGCCCAGATGTCACCCCAAAAATTTCCAGCCCGTGCAGTGCCGGCACACTCAGGGTAGCCCCGTCCCATGCACAGGACTTGGCAGCTTCCTTGCAGCATCCTTGGAGGGCTCTTCTTCTGCAGATGCTTGTTCTGCTCCTTGCTGGATGCAGAGAGCCATGTGCAGGGCTCTCCCAGTGGCACAAAACTCAGATCCTTGCAAAAACAGAGAAAAAGAGAAGATTGGGGAGCAGGGCGAAGCTGTTGCACGAGGGCGTGAGAGGGGCTGCAAGTGCTCAGCAGCAATAACCCAGGCTCAGTTGGCTGCAGTTCCCCCATGCAGTGCCTGGAGGAAGCCAAACAGCACAAATGATTCCTCTTAGAGAAAGAAAAAAATATATATGTATTTTAAAAAAGCACATTTGTCTTCCAATAATCCACAGGTGATGGGAAGCTTTTGTACAACCCCAAAGGACCTCTGAGAACTGCTTTCTTCCACTTTTGCCATGGAAAGCAAAACGAGATTGAATGTTGGACTTACAGTGAAAGAGTTTTCCAGCACGTTTCTCCCTTAAGCCTGCAATCTGGTTGTTTAACCCTCCTCCCCGTTTCTAATTTGCACTAATTATACTGTGGGATTCAAAAAAGAAACCACCACACACATGATGTCAAAGCTCTCTGGTAGCTGTACCGTGCCAAATCGCGCTCACCGGAGCAACGGCGGTGCTGAGCTGCCCCTGAGAGACTGCTGTAAGGAAACTGGAGCAGCACAGGGACTCTCTGAACTCATCTCATTTTTTTCAGGGGGATTTTAGCGTGTTTGTGCATTGAAACTGGGTCTGGGTCATGTTCCTCCTTGTGTGTGAGGATGGTGGGAGGGGGTTGAGACAGAAAAAGGTTTATTATGCCAGGCTTAATCCTCTCTCCGTCCATGCTAAACCAGCAATATCTATTTTATACCTCGATGTGAACTAAAACTCTGACTTCCTCCCACTCCTGAGCATTTTGTAATGTATCTTTGTTAACATTTTTTGTTGTTGATGATGTTCATGGTACCTTTTACACTTTTAACACACGTTACAGGAATTATTGTCCGGTGTCAAAAGTGTTTTATGTATTTGGAGGACGACTGTGGCGTTGCTTTGTTTATTAACAAGAAAACCAAAACGTGTAGCAACTTAATACAGTAGGAAAACACACAAGTTAGAGCCAGTTTTGTTCAGAACAAAGCACTTTGTGGATGTGGTTTATTGGGCATGGTGGGGATGGGTCAACAGTTGGAACTGGTGACCTTGGAGGCCGTTTCCAACCTTGATGATTCTGTAAGAATGGTAGGTATGGGTCAATGGCTGGACAATCGTGACCCTGGAGGTCTTTCCCAACCTTTACCTTAATATTCAATGATTCTATGGGCATGGTGGGGATGGGTCTATGGTTGGACTTGATGGTCTTGGTGGTCTTTTTCCATCTTAGATGTCTTTTTCCAACCTTAATGGTTCTCTGATTCTCTTCCAGAATGTACAATTCACCTCTGAAGCGAGGCTCATGTCCTGCTCAGACTTGTTTCAACCCACTGACATTTTCAACCTTGTTTTTTCGCCTCCCAGAGGCTGAGCTCTCTGAAAGCCACCGTCACCGTGTTGCCCATCCCATTGAAAACAATTTATCCCTCCCTGTACAGGAGGGGAATCGTGTGACGTTGGCTCTGACCAGCAATGCTTTATCAGCTGGGAAAATCCCAGTGTGAGCTGAGCTCCGTGTGTGCAGACAGGAGGAGGCTGTGGCTGCATGGTAAGGGCAGTGCATCGCTGGATGGCACAGCAGAGAGGGGTGAGAAATCTTGGGGATGGAGCTGGGGGATCTGCAGGTTTGCAGCATGCACCAGAACTGGGGATTGGGGTGGGAAGAGCAACCCAGTATTACCTGCAATGTGATAAGTAAGTGTGGATGCTGCAGGGATGATAATAGTAATAGGATGGAAAAAAAAAGAAGGAAAAAGGAAGCTTTCACTTGTCTGTTTTCTCTTTTTTCTTTTTGTTTCCATATCTGCAAACATCTGGAATGGGAGCTTGTACCTAACTTTCTTTAAAGCAAAAAGAAGAGTTGACGCTACACTATTTGGAGGAACTCTTAACAGTGCCGAAGGTGGATAATTTAATTAATTAAGTCCTTTTTGTTTTGAAAGCTCTGTGTTTGCACTGCCTCTCATGTGTCAGCCTTGGCGGGGGGAGTCATTTCTGGCACCTTCTATCAGGGGAAATGCTGATGCAGGGATGCTCCATTGGCTTTCACTCAATCAGGGCCATGGGCCTCTGCCTTTTCAAATGGCTTTTGTCAACACAGCTCAGCGATGGCTCAGCAGCTTTGGCACAATCAATCTATTTGCTCAGCCACAAGGGCTGATGGAGTGATACGGGGCCAGGGGGGAGGGGAGTCATCACTGCTGCTTTTCACTGGGCTGCAAAAACCAAGTTGCAACCTCACTGGGACACTTGGGAGCGTTCGCATCACAAGTCAGCACCATGGGAGTTTGCAACACAATGCCAACGCTGATCTTATGTGCATCAAATACATTGAATGTGGTAAGTGGATTCAATAGCAAGGTAAAGAATAGGTTCAATGTATCAAACATATAGAGGCATCCAAGGCCAGGTTGGATGGGGTCCTGATCAGCCTGATTTAGTGGCTGGTAACCCTGCCCATGGCAGGAGGGGTTGGAACTCAATGATCTTACATGTTCCTTTTGACTTTAAGCCATTCTATGATTCAAAGAAATATATTGGATGTTCTTGTTCATGGCAGGGCAGTTGGACTAGATGATCTTTAAGGATCCATTCCAACATAAAACAGTTTATGATATCTTTGGATATATTAAATGGATCAAATACATGAAATCATAGAATGGCTTGGGTTGGAAGGGACCTCCAAGATCATCTATTTCCAGCCCCTTTGCTATGTCAGGGTTGCCAACAACCACCAGATCAGGCTGCCCACTGCCCCATCCTGCCTGGTCATGAATACCTCCAGGGATGTGACATCCACAACCTTTCTGGGCAACCTGCTCCAGCACCTCATCAGTTGAGCCAATTAACATTAAATGTATATAAAACATAGCGTCTCTCCTCTGAAGATAGGGTGAGGGGGCATGGGTGATTCAGGGTAAGAGAAGTCTCTGGGGGACACCTCACTGCAGTCTTCAGGTTCTTAAAGAAAGCTTATAAACAAGATGGAAACCAACTTTATATACGTTCTGATTGAGACAAGACAAAGGGAAATGGTTTTAAACCAAAAGAGGAGATGATTTAGTTGGATGTTAGGAAGAAAAATTCACCATGAGGGTGGTGCCCTGGCACTGCTGCCTGGAGGAGCTGTGGATGCCCCATCCCTGGAGATGCTTGAAGGCATGGATGGGGACCTTGGCAGCCTGAGGTGGTGGGAGGCAGATAGGCCATGGTAGGGAGTGGGATGTTCTTTAAGAACTCTTTCCACCCATTCTCAAGCCACCATAACCCTTCCTTGCAGGTTACACAGGATGCGGCCCCGTGATGCCTGGTGTTGGGTGGCCATGCTGCTGCTCGCCCTGTTCAGCAGCACTGCTGGAGGCCGACGTGGAGCTGGAGGAAGAGCTGGGGGACGAGGAGGAGGAGGAGGAGGAGGAACTGGTGGAGGAGGAGGAGGGCTACGTGGGGGCTTTCGGTCCATATCCCGTGGAGGCAGCACCTCAGGGCGAGGCTCCAAGATGGCGAGTGCCATCGCAGCCGGTGCTGCTGCAGGGTATGGCATGGGGCTCCTGGGGCGCCCACGGCCCTCCCGTCTTGGTCATGGCCCCCCAGCCCAACGACAGCCCCCACCAGCTGGGGGGTTTCATGCTGCAGCTTGGCCAGAGCTGGGGGCCAAGCGGGGACCCCCCAGCAGGGCCCCCAGGGGACCATGCAAAGGCATTGTCCCCGCTCTACTGCTGGCAAACGCCGTCTGCTGGATCAACTATGGGATGTGACACTGAGAGTTGACACGAGGAGGGGGCACAGCACCCTCCAAGATGAAACCATGGGCGTTTGGTGGTGTGTGGCTGTGCTGGGAGGTGGAAGGGGGATTGGGGAGGGGGGAGATGCTCTGCTGCCATCTCAATTCCTTGGGACCCTCCGCCAGCAGCCAACCCCATGCTTATGGCAACCTTGGGATCCTGCAAACCCATCAAGCACATGAAGAAATCAAGCCCACAAGGAAATTTCAGTATTTCTACCCACACTTGGGGCTGACACAGCTGGATCGACCCCACCGGCCTCGGTGCTTGTTCTGGTTTTGCATGGCATGGCAAAACCAGGAAAGATGTTGTGAAAAGGCGTTTCTTTCCCCAAAGAAGAGCACTGGGACTCAGCTGTGGACACAGGGCTCCAAAATGGACCCCTCCAACTTGCAATAAAGTTTGCTTTGAAGACAGCCTCTTGCTCCAGTTTGAAGTATAGGGGCATCTTGTATTGGGCTGCAAATTTTCCCGTTATGGGGGGTTTTACACTATATCAATTGTATTTAGCACTGGGAGTAGCCCTGCAGTTCTAAGTGATGTTGCAGGGAGAGTGACTCCAGCAGTGACAAAGTAGGACCCAATCTGTCCCAGCCTTCAGCTGCCCAAAACACAGGCACCTGTTTGTCACTATGTCCCTGGGCTCTGGGACTCCAAGGTTTGCCCTCTGCAGATGTTTCAGGTTTTCTTTCCATTCAGTTCTTCCCAGAAGGGAAACTGTTGCAAATCCTCTCAGATGTACAGAGGAAAGAGGGAGTCTTTCACCTCTGGGCCCTACATTTTCTCTGTTCCTTCTCTTGGATGGTCAAACTTCCCCAAAATCCCAGTCGAGCCACAGCAGTTGATAGCAAAGCAGAAGTGAGCAAAACATGGGGGCTGCCCCATTGTCACTTTCCTGCAGGTGTTGGTTTTTATTTCCCCATTGTTCCTATATAAAATAAGCAATGAGCTCCAGTTTTGCATCTTCCTGCTCATATTTTGCATCCATGCTATGGTTGAGCAGACAGACCACGCTGCAAAGCGTCCTCCACTCACCTCTCTGATTTGCAGCCTGAACTCAGAGATGCTGCAGCTCCAGTCCCACCTTTTTTCTTTGCTTCCTCCCTTTGCAGGAGCATGCAGTACACGAGGACATGCTTCAAACCTCCTGCAACTCAATACAAGCAATTGCACGAGAGGTCAGGGCATTTGCATGAGTTTTGCTCTGAAATTTCAACACGTGAGACTTGAAAGCTGCCTGGGGTGTTTGGTGACAATTTGGGAACACATGCATTGCACAGCTATCTCCAGAGCTGCTGCTCGGAGCTGGGGCACAGCTCAGACAGGAGATGGAGCTGTTGGCCACTCGGTAGGGCACATCCCCAGCACATCCCTGCCCAGCTCTGTGGAAACTCACACCCCAAATACTCTTTTTGCAGGATATGTTTGTTTTTTAAGGCAGAAAAACGTGCTGTGTGCTTTCCTGCATGCTTATTTGTCAAAATGAAGGACTCAGCTTAATGAAGAGGTATTGCTCAGAGCAGAAGATAACCCCAGCCCTTAACTTCTATGAACTTCGGGCCTTATTTCCCTCCTAACAGGCAGTAGATCTGAACGTTTCCAGCTTGCCTGGCAGCACAGCCCCATGCACACTGCAGAATTTGCAGTATTTCACCAATGAACTGAGCTCTGTGTGGGCATGGAGGGTGGGTATGCTTTTTATGAGCCTCCTCCGAGCATTGCTCATTGTTTCCATCTATCTCAGTGGGGCTGAAACGCCATTGTGTTCTTTGAGTGAAGCACAGGAAGGAATTTTGGGTTTTTTTGGGGTGGAAATGAGCACTTTGTGAGCTCAGTCCTTCCCTACAGGAGCATGGGTGTGCACCCTATTGCCATGCTCACATTGTCAGCACCAATGGCAGAGCCAACAAATCCATAGGGGTTTCTGTACCCCAAATCCACCTCTTCACCACCGCTTTTTGCACTGCTCTGGCACAAGAAGGATGCAGTGTGTGAGATCGTGGTTTGATCTTTTCTTCCCCTTACTTTTGAAACCAGCTTCAAAGAACAAACCCTGCTCAGTTCCTGACTGCCATCTGAACATTCACCCCACCCACTGCTCCTCTTACCGATAATCAGAGATAATGTGATGATGCCCATTTCTAATTAGCTGCCTTCAAGAAGAAAAGCTTTTATTTTCCTATTCCCAAACACCTATGGGAACTCCAGATCCCCACGATGGACTTCTTGTGGTTTCCAAGCTGTTTGCACTCAGGAGTAATTATCTGTTTAGGGCCTAATTGTTCTTTTTTTTTTTTTAATTTTTCCTGGCAAAAATACAAAAAGGAGTCACTTTGGGGGTTTTCTGACACACCACTTGTTAGACCAACACTTATAGTGTCCTTGAGGAAGAAGATTACTGCAGCACAATTAATAGGATAGAATCACAGATTCCTAGAATTGCCCACCTTGGAGTGGGACCTGTAAGGATCATTGGGTCCAACTCCCAGCTTGCTCAAACCAAATCACTTCAAACAAAAGCACCATTTGGCCGAAGTCCCAAACTCTTCACTCTTTCATTGTAAGTTTTGCAATATTCCAGGTAATCCATGCTGGGTTTTGCATTATGGGAGAAGAACACGAGGTTTAAACGGGGAGAAGTTCAAATCCTCAACTGCTGTATTGGCTTTAGTAGAAAATGGCTGTTGGATGGCACTGAAACCATCCGTGCAAGAGCTGGGGAGAGGTTAATCAGATCTTGATTTTTGGCTAAATTCAATGTTAAAGGGGACTGATGTGCCCAAGGGATGGGAGGAAGGGTCAGAGAGGTTTCAGGATGGATATTATGAACAACTTGTTCTCAGAAAGATGGAGAGGCATTGGCACAGGCAGCCCAGTGAGGTGATGGGGTCAGCATCACTGTTCAAGGACTGTGGAGATGTGGCACTGAGGGACACGGTCGGTGGGGTGGGTTGGGCTTGGGCATCTTGGATGTCTTTTCCAGTCTTAATGACTCCACGATTCTAAAGGGCAAAAAAATGCAGCCGCTGTCTGCAGCATATCCCTGTGGAGTGCTTGGTATAGAAGGGCAAGAAGAGGGAGAAGGGGAAGAAATTCAGGAATAAAGGAACAAGACCAGGATGTCACCAAAACCCAGGGCTGGGACATATGCTCATAAGGTGGCCCGAGCCAGAAGTGCATGAAGGAGGCTCCCTCACCTTCGCTTCACCCGTTTTAATTTGCACCAGACGTCAAACATTTAGAAAAATATCAGAAAATAAAACGTAGTGCATGCGCCGTTACAAATGTACAAAACAGTCGTGTCTCACAAAGCACACATTACCCCAAAGTCCTGATGTTTTCTATGGTTTTTTTTCTTTTGCTGAATATCCTGAAAGTATATCTCCACTTAAGTTACAGTGACGTGAAAATCATTTAGGACGGTTGGATATCGCCAACAGTGGCATTCAGTGCCCACATACATGATATATATTAGCTCTACGTGGGGCAAGCAGCTTGACACGTGTAACTTTACATATGCTACAGCTTATATACACGTCAGCAGCAACCAAAGCACAAGAAGCAACAGTTCCATTGGCTGCATCGAACAATTTGCTCACGGAAGGTGGATCTCCAGCATCCCCTTGGCGTTCGTTCCACTCATGCTTTTTGACATTTCAGTCCAGTTGAGCTGATTTAAGTCCCTCCCTGCGTGCTTGATTCCCCTTTGGCTGCATTTTAACATCCTTTGGGTTATGGGGCTGATGGCAAACGATGCTCCCACGGTTGATCTGTGCGAGATGAACTCTCATTTTCTATCACACGTTGACAGCAGCTTTTGCTCGGTGTTACTTTTGGGGGCATTCAGCAGTGCTCCCTTCCTCTGGGCAGGCTACAAAGGGCAGCGAGGCTCAGCTGGAAGCAAAGCAGCGTGGACTGATACGCTGAGCCCAGCCCCAAGCTGCTGTGGCTTCAGCCTCACTATTCCCAAATCACTCTATGTCTGGGGTGCAGCTGCAGGAGGTGTTTGCAGCATGCAAAATGCAGAGCAGACAGGTTCCTATGTACATGGTACGATTGGGATTGGCAGATTAAAGAGCTACACTTGCACCTCGGTAGCCCAGGGTGTTGCTTGGGATGCCCCCAAACCCATCAGCCTCCATGGGACCTGTGGGTGCCAAGCACCTGGGGTTGGGGTGTTGGTGTGCCCTGGGGAAAGGTGCTCTGCTGTCACTGGGGCTAAGTAGATTAGGTAAAACCCTGCTTGTTAGCAAAGAGGATTTTCAGATATGCTCTTGCAGGGACAATGAGGGCTGGATGAGCCCATATCGCTGCCCCAGAAAGGAAGTGGAGGAGGAAGTGGTGAAGGCCTTTTTTTGGGCATCCCACTCCACCACTGGCAGCCGTCCTGCCATGACCAGGACAGGACAAAATTCCCTCCCAGTTGCCCAAATGGGAATCTGCAGGGAGGCAGCGGGGGTACATCTTCACCAAAGATGGACAAAAGCGAGGACAAGGGACACCCCATGGGTGGGCACGGGGACACGATGTCATCTTACCACCACGGGGCCGGGGTGCAGTAACCCATCAGTGCATGGCGAAGAGGGTGGCGAGGAGGAGGAGGACGGCAAGCCAGGTGTCAGCAGGGTGCAGCTGGATGCCCGAGGTCAGGAGGTACTCGCGGTACTGCTGCACGCACATCTCACGGATCACCTTCGTCACCACTTTGGTCTCCATCTCCACCTCCGTTTGGTTTGCTCCCGGGACAGCCTCAGAGGTGTTCTTCTTGGCAGCGGGGCCAATGCTGTGCTCAGTCACCGTGATGTTAAAGCAATCGGCGACAAAGACATCCTGTGACACGGGGCTGCTGTAATCCCGGTAGTAAACCCGGTTGGGATAACGTGCCGCGTTCTCATTCCACCACCGATACTCATCGGGGCTATCGAAGCGGTAGCTCATCCCTGACATAACGCGCCCCATGGCGTAACCCCCCAAGCCCCCCACCACAGCACCGGCCGCCGCTGCCCCTGCCACGTGCTTGAAGTTGGTCTTGGGGGGTTTCCATGGCTTCTGGTTGTGGTAGCTTCCTCCACTGGGGTTGTAGCCTTGTCCCCAGCCTGGGTAACCTGGGTTATGGGGGTAGCCAGGGTTCTGGGGGTAGCCGGGGTTATGGGGATAGCCAGGGTTGTGGGGGTACCCTGGGTTGTGGGGGTACCCCGGGTTGTGGGGGTAGCCGGGTTGGCGGGGGTAGCTGGGCTGGCGATGGCTCCCGGCGCTCCAGCCGCCCCCGCTGGGTTTGCCTTTGCCCTTCTTGGAGAGGGCGATGTCGGTGCAGGCAGCGAGCAGCAGGGCCAGCAGGCAGCAGGTGGTGAGGAGCCTGGCCATGGCTGCGGGCACAAGGACACGCACTGTTAGGGCACTGGGCACAGACCCCACCCCCTTTGTGAGCATCACAGAATCTTCCATAGGACGTCATCTCACCCCCATTGTGAGCATCACAGAATCTTCCATATGACGTCATCTCACACATCATCCCCCTTTAGCCCAGCTGTGGAATGAACAGCTTTGGGCTTAAATGTTTACTCCCCCCCCTAAAAAAAACCCTTTGTGTCTCCCTCCTCCCCATGCTTGCAATCTGCTGTACGCCTTCCCACAAATCTCAAACTCCATCTCCACTGCTAACTGCCATCTTCAGCATGAGGTTTCCTGCCAAAGGATGGAACTCAGCATGCTTTCCCCCAAGTCCCTTGCCCTTAGCAGAGCACCACTCTGGTTAACACATTTGCAGCTCTCTTCTTACTCAGCACTCTGCTGCTGGCATTGAAGGGGCATGCCAGGCTTACCCTGACACTGGGACTGGTGGGAGGGCAAAATGCCACCGTAATGAGCTGTTATCTGCCCAGGAAATGGAACAGCTGTAAGGGACACCAGCTCTGAAAAACATCTCTCAGCTGAAAACTCTTCCACGTGAAGGTCACCACGTTTCTCGAGTCCATCGGAGCAATGGGCTGGGTGTGCTACCTGCCTCATCTCACAGAGAAATCTTACTGCCCATGGTTTGAGCCTTGAGTATGCTCTCTTTTCTTTTTCTTTCTTTTCCTTTTTTCCCCTCTTTTCCTCCCTTTCTTTCTTTCTTCATTTTTTTCCCCAATTTCCTTTTTTTTTTCCATTTTTTCCCCTCCACCCCAGGATCAATGATCACCATTCATCCCAAAGGTGATTTAAATACAGATAACAGATGACTCTTTTATGAGATGCACTCACCACCCCTCACGAGACACTGCCTCTAACACAACAATTCCTTCTTTAAGACACAACCTTTTCCAGTTGTGTTTTAACTATGGCTTCACGCTCCACGAGCAAACAAACCAACCCCTCTCCTCATTCAGATAATGACATCCTTTTTCCAACTCAGAAGAATCAGAGCATGGGGGACACATTGCCCTCTCCGTGTGAAGAGGGGACACAGCCTTGGCTGCTTCTTTACTGCTTTCCCCATCCTGCAGTGCCCACCTGAGGATAAAAGATCAATGACTTTAAAAATTAACTAGAAAACATGATCAAAATTTAGATGGGCAAATGGTGCCATGTGATCCCAAAGAAGGACTCAGGAAATAGAGGTAAGAAATAAAGCAGAAAGTTGGCAGCTCGCTTTATGATTTCCAGTAGCAAGGGATGGAAAAATAACCCCAAGACGCAGCGCGGATGGAAACAAGTTTTGGCAAAGCCCTGGGGATGTTCCTGCCTGGCAGCACTGACCTGTTTATGCAATGGTGTTAAAGCACTGATAAACACAGCTGGGGTTGGGTTGTGTTGGCACTGCTAATTACTGAGGCCTAATAGATGCAATTAAAGCCCTACAAGCGATGGGGAATGGGGATGTTCTTACCTGGGGGTGAGGTCTTGGGGTCGGCGGTTGCTTCCTCTGACTCAAAGATATTAATGTATGAGAGATCCAAAAAGCCTTGAATGGAGATGATAGATTGATTCAGGAGGTTCGTGGCATCAGGCACTGTAAGGAGGGTTTTATGTCTGTGTCATAGTGACGGCGTGGCAGAGGGGAAGAGGAAAATGGAGGATGTATGAAGAATCCTGAGCAGCAATTATGTGCGTGGGGCTTTGGCTCTGCGGAGGAAATCCAGCACCACTGCCAAAATCAAGGCGTGCTGGGGCCTGAAGTGCAGATTTGGGAAAGAAAGGAGGAAAGAGAGGAGAAGTGGAAGGGGAAGGGGGAGGTGGAGAAGTGCTGGGTGAGAGGAAGATGCTCTGTTTCAATTTGATGCCGATCTCGCCCAGCAGTGCTGGGAAATTCAGGCTCTGGGTTGCAAAATCAAGGCCAGGGAGATGCACAAAGGCACACAGACGCTCCCTGATAACCCCCAGCTTTCAGAAATCCCCCCCTTTTTCTGCACCCATTTCTGCACAGGGACCACACCATTCTGAGCCACTGGGACCCACGATGCCGAGTTAATAAAACCCGGGGGTGACATAGGGGTGGGGGTGGGGAAAATTTCCCACTGAGATCAGCTCGAAATCAGCCTAGAGCAGACAAGCAGAGGCGAGGAGCAGAGCTGCCTTAAGGCAGGCAGCTGAAATCTCTATTTTTAGGCACAGAAAGGAGGGCAGCCCCCCAGCCCTGGAAGCGATTCAGCCACAAACACCGTACAGTGCCCGCTGTTAGAAATCACTCCTCTGTGCCCCATCGCCTCCCACTGCCCCCAGTGGCTTTGTGCCCCCCCAACCAGAGCCCCTTCCCCAGCACTCACCGCCACCGCTCGGCTCGAGATGATCCAGATCCAGCGTAAGGGGGGGGGAAGGAATAAATAGCAAGAGGGAGGAGCTGGCTGCTGAGCAGCCCAACCCCACACAGCACAGCCAGCAATCTTCCTACTGAGAGCACAGCGTTCGGGTTCTTCCCATCTTCCCCCAAACCATGAAAGATAGACTGGTTTATTCAAGAGAAGTTTGCCTTCATTGATATCCAAGAGATATTTGAGGAGGGAAGGGAGCGGTTGCCAGAAGAATCCACTCTCCTGTGAAATATACAGAGAGAGATGCAGTGTAGGTTGATGGGCAGAGGATAAAATAAGCTCAGGCTGACAGTGCAAATGATCCTAGAATCTCTAAGATTGGAGAAGATCTCCTAAGATCATTAATTCCAACCACCAACCCACCTCACAAAGCCTATTCAGTCGTACAGTCGTAGCACCATGAAGGTTGGAAAACACCTCTAAGCTCACCAAGCCCAAGCAAGAGCCCACCCCCACCGTGCCCAAGAAATCTGTCTGCAAAGTTTGTTGTGCTCTGGATGAGTGAAACTCTTGGGCAGAGTGGTTTGGGCAGGTGCACATTTTGTGGTGAGTGGCAAGAAGCATCACAAAAACGGATTAAAAATGATGTGTGATGCTCAGGGCAGGGTTTTACAGCCCCCACTGTGGGAGGATACGTGACTGTAGTGCACTAAAGGACAAGAGAAACCCTGCCTTAGCCACCATGCTCATCCTTTAGGTTAGGCTGCAGTAAAAGGGTTGAGTCTGAAGCACTCAGAGGATGGTGTCGTGATGGCCAGGAGATGTGACTGCAGCTTGGAACTAATTGCACCCAGATTGGACTCGGCACAGTTGCCCCAGCAGTGCTCCCACCACTGGATTACGCAGCCACATCTGGCCATAAAGAGGATTCCCAGCTCTGTGCTTTAAGTTCTCCTCCATCCATCTGGCCAGATTACGTTAATATAAAAAAATCACAATCAAAATAAGTTCCGTTTGTGAGAAAAATAGGTCACCTCGGGAGTGTGGCTCTGTTGCTTTGTCATTCCTGTAGGGGATCCCAGCTGCAAATGGAGCAGGAGCAGCCTATGGCGTTTGTTTTAAGGTGCTGTGCCTGTAGCATCTCTCCAGCAGAACCACACCGACTATTTCTGCAGTGCTCTTTGTTTTAAGTGCCTCAGGGTGAAATTTCTCCTGTCAGCAACCTGAGAGCTGTATCGATCCCTGCTGGAGTTTTGCCCTTCGTCTTCAGCCTCAGCCACAGCTCAGGTGGATGCAACAATGTTAAGTGAGGGGGGAATCGGTGCCAGGTTAGAAAGCATTAATGGGTTGTTTTTCTTGTAACAGATGCATAGCACTGCCTTTGTTTTAATAATGAGAGCAGCTGGGAGAGGACCCAGGGTCCATCTAATCCTGCTTCATCGCTTCTCATTGATTTTTTTCTTTTCACTTTAATTCATGCACAACAGTTCACATAATGCACTCAGGCGATTTTGGCTTGCTTTTGGGGAAAGCCATGAATGCACGGGAAGGCACTAAAATGGTATGGTTGAGGTTTACTAGGTTTGTTTTTGAGGGCAATATGGTATGTTGGATAAGAGCACTGAGTCCCACAGCCCATCACCATCCTACAGGCACATGCTGGAGCTGGGAACTTAACTCATCAGCTGAGAATAAAAGGGAAGGGGGAAGGGGGAAGGAAGGAGAAGAGAAGAGAAGGGAAGGAGGAAGAGGAGAGGAGAAGAGAGGAGAAGAGAGGAGAAGAGAGGAGAAGAGAGGAGAAGAGAAGAGAAGAGAGGAGAAGAGAAGAGAAGAGAAGAGAAGAGAAGAGAAGAGAAGAGAAGAGAAGAGAAGAGAAGAGAAGAGAAGAGAAGAGAAGAGAAGAGAAGAGAAGAGTTAATTTGAGGTGGGCCTTCAAGGATCATCAAGTCCAACTGATCACTTCAGGGCTAACCAAAAATTAAAGCATATAATTGAGGGCATTATCCAAATGCCTCTTGAATGCTGACAGGCTTGGGGCACCAATCACTTTGTCAAGAAATGACTAAGAAAGCATTTCCTCACCAGGATACACTCTGAACTCTCCAACGGCAATAATGTGTGCAAACATTAAACCCTTAATGTGCATGGAGTAGTAATGAAATGTGTTTTTGCATTTGCAAATTGGTTTATTTTCTGGTAGTGCTGCTGAACAGTCTCTTCCTTTAAAAATGCTCTCCCCTGGGATTTTCTGGTGAAACAGACATCTCAGTGATGGCTGGTTTCTGCCTTGATGAGAGCAGAGAAAAAGCAATTTGGGAATAAGCAGGGCAACATTAGCACAGAGAAGGAAAGCACCAGGGCATCTGCACCACAGTAAAACAGATTCCACTCGGTTGGCCTTCATTTTCAATGTCACTCTGGTATGAAAAGTAGTTTAAGACCAGTTTGGGGATGTTGCACAGGCCTTGGTTGCTCATGTTGGATAAAGCTGTGCTGGGGTTTGCATCCCTTGAGCCTAAACCTGGCATAATGTAATGATGCAAGCAACCCAGCAACACATCAGGAGAGGAAAAAAACATAAGGGAAAAGCAAGCAAAGCAAACTTCTCAAGCAGCCTCTTTTGCTGTTTCCAGGACTTCTTTATTTAAACAGATAAAGCCAAGGCCTGGAAAAAGAAAATCAATCACTGCTTGCCCAAGGAGATGGCAATACCAGGAGCCACAGTCCCCATGTTTGTATCTCCTTTGCTTTACAGGTCCCTGCAATGCCTCCTTGCAAATTTCTCCATGATACTCAGGTTTTATTGTGATGCTGTGGGCAAGAGGCTCCTGCTGGAGGCATAGCACTGAAAAACGTTCCTGCCTTTTGCAGCAAATGAGTCAGATATTGTTCTTATTGTGTTTCCAAGCTGCAGCTCCTTCCTTCAGTAAGTGGGTTCGTTGAATGAGTGAAACATGGAGAACACACTCACCCTCTATTTACTATTAGACATCTTAAAAGAGCTATAAATGCTCATTGACTTGACCCAATCTGATTAGGGGTGTAACAAGCTCAGTGTATCACTACTATTTCAAGCAGGGACATGTGTAAGCTCCTTACAGATGGGACCACCCCTGACGGCAGTGGTGCACTGCTGAATGTAATAGATGTGTGAATTTATGGAGAAATTGGTCTACAGGGATGAGCAAGTCGTGTTACTTCCAGGATTTTGCCATTTGATTCTGTGCTTCAGTTTAAAAGTAATGCATCCACTGGATAGCTGCCATGGATACGTGGGATCAGTGTCTTTGGGGTGAACAATTCATTGCTGTGCCCAAAGCATGAGGGAGTGGAAGGGCCATAAATCTTAGCAGAAAGGGCACATTATGTCCTTCTTTTTTCCTCAATAACACGCTTGTTTGTTGAAAAACACGAGGGCAGCCAGCATTCGGGCTCTTTCAAAGCTCTGTAAAGCTGCAGGAACAAACACTTGGCCAGCAATGCTTTAATCCAACTTCCCATAACCTTATTCATAGCCCTTCCCCAAGCAGAGCGAGGCTGCCCCGCTGGCTCCCCTGCAGGAAAAACTGAATGTCTCTCCTTTTCATTCAGGACTGGTTGTATCTGACTCACCAGGAGGCTTTCCTTCACCTCTCCCATTTATTTTTAACTTGCAATCCCCTTGGAAGGCACTCAGCAATGGGAGCACGAGCAGCTGACGTAGCGTGGCACTGAGGTCACCTCCTCAAAAATAATCCAGGGCACACCCCGAGCAGGCGAAGGTGCTCTCATTGCCATCGTGTTCCCATCAGTCATCCAGATACCATTCCAGTTCCTATCCAGATGTGAGTCAGCTGCGTGCTGAGTGCTTGCAGGAGCCTGCCCAAAGCTGACGTATGGCAGCGTCGCATCCCATGGTGGGAAGGGCAAAGAGAGGCTCATTAGAAGGATGGCTTAGGTTGGAGGGGATCTTCAAGATCACTTAGTTCTGACTTCTAAACCCCCCAACTCATTCCTCAGGGCTGTCTCTGAAATGGGGCAGGATGTGACAAAATGTCAGAGATGGAGAAACGTTAAAAAGAAGTGTAAACTTTCATTATCTGTATTTTATTTTCTGTATTTTTTTAGTTACTCTCTTCCTTTTAGTTATTTTCTTCCTTTTCCACGCATAACTTTGGTCCAGCTCTTTGCTCTGTTTACTCACTGGGGACAGAATCCAGCTCTCGCTTCCTGTGATGTGGTTTCTAATTCAAGAGCTCAGGGAGGATGAGATGATTAAACTCACTTCGCTCACAAATTAGTGTGCAAATCCCCTTAACCCCATTTCCCCCCTCTCCCTGCAGATAAACCCTTCCAGGGCTATCACCTTGCTTTCTACCTTTCCCACGGTTGAGTGTCAATAAGATAAAGCAAAGACAAGCAGAGCTTGGGCAATGCACACGTTCGGATGGGAAACTTTGTAGGTTTTCAGCCTTAGGGTTCTTAATGCATTGAGTTTCCCATGTGATGTGCACATTTTGGCACATCTTCCAGCTGGGAGGGTGACCTGAGATTTATTACAAAGCTTTCCTTTTTCCCCAAAGCAACAAAATGAAAGGCTCTTTGTGAGGCTTGTGCTGACACTACGTATCAGAGAGACACTCTATACCAAAGGGATATTACATACCAAATACTCAGAGATGTTAGATGCCAAATCTGCTCCATACATTTCATACTCTGCCCTTTTATTTTGGCAGGGGGATTGCTGCTGGAGGAAAGCTCTACCACTCCTGGGTGGGACTCAGAGATAATAACCACGCTTTGATGCAGGGAAGGGACTGGGGAGAGAAATGCTGCTCTGAAGATGCTCCAGATGCTCACGCAGAGTTGTCATGGGCACAGTGCTCCCCATAGGTATCTCCATGGCTACCTCAGCACTGAGCAGTGGGGATGCAAGTGATGCAGAAAGCACAGATAGCTCAAAGGCTGCGTGCCCCCTCCCATCTGGGAGCACTTGGGATCATCCAAAAGCTTTGTCCTTAGGGACGGTGGCTGTTTTTCAGCCAGAGTTTGAAGGCATCTGAGATCTGGAATTATTATTATTATTTTTTTTTTCCCCAAGTGAAAAACTGAGATTTTTAGTCTCCTCTCATGCAAATTTTCTGCAGCGGGTGCACTGGGTGCAGACGAGGCTCAGAGTTTTTTAACCATCTTTATCCAGTGTCATCAAAGAGCCATAGAGTCACAGGATCATGAAGGTTGGAAAGACCACTAAGCCACCAAGTCCAATCCTGCCCCACCATGCCCACTGACCATGTCCCTCAGTGCCATATCTCCATGGTTCTCGAACATCTTGAGGGATGGTGACCCCACCACCCACTAGGCAGCCTGTGCCAGTGACTCACCACTCTTTCTGAGAAGAAATTGTTCCTAGTAGCCAATCTGTGATTAAAAAATAAGGGATACAATTCTTGCTTCTAGATGGATGATTGCTACGCAAAGCCAGCAACAGCACACAAAATGCCTGTGTTATTCATTATGTGATTCAATAAACTCATACCAGCTCCTGGACGTAGTGCTAATGCCAATGGGATAATAAAATTGATGTTAAATCTGCAGAGCCGTGATGGACTGGATTACAAGAACCATGTAACCTTGTCATGGGGCTGCTGTCTAGGGAGGATGGAGGAACATAAACCTGGCCAAGAACCAGGTAACTTGTGCATGTCAAACTTAGCACAGTGAGGCTTCTTGCAGGGAAAGCCTCACACACAGCTGTGAAGTAGCAAACAATAGCCAGTACTAACAATACAACACGATTTCTAATTCCCAGAGCATTTTTGTGGCTGTATTCTGCCCAGAAACATCTGCACTGTTCAAAATATCCTTGTGGTAATGCTGGTGCAAGGATCTTGTCACGTAAAAAATGAATTATGCTGTAGCAAAGCCTCTGGGACATGAGTTCTCAGCATGTTTGGGAGCTGGGGTTACTCTGCTAAGGAGTCCTTGGGTCACCCACTACACAAAATAAATGAAAGATGCTCAGTTCAGTGCAGTTACATCAACCTCTCAGCTGGGATTAAATGAAATAAAACTACACATTGGGGTCTTATTGTTCCCTCATTAACCACAGTAACTATTCTGACCAAATATCTTAAAAATGAACATTTTAGGGTCTGGGATGAAAACAGAGATTGGAGCTCTTTGTGGCAGCAGGGGGGTGCTGCAATTTTGTGTCTCAGCTTTTGGAGCTATTTTCAGGGATGATGAGGGAAGCAGATGGGAAAGGTCATGGGGCCATTTTCTGGAGAACAACAGGTTGGTCTTCTGAGAAAAAGAGAGAAACAAAGGGAAATGAAACAACAATAGTAAATACCCTCATGGTATTTTAATTCCAGAAATAGGCTGATTGTGTTAGAAGGGGGGTACAAATACTTTTCCTGTATTTTTTTCCTTAGTTCTGGGAGCAGAGAAGAGGAATTGGTGTCTGGAAATAGCTGCTGGTAGGGGACTACACCTGGGCTGGCGCCAGAGCTCCTGCTGCCCTCCGGCCATTGAATTATTGATTATAGTAATTATAGACACTTCTTGAGGTCACTGTTAGAGCATGAGGGAGGTATGTATGCTAGGTGAGGTACCGCAGGAGTTGAATTTCCAGAGAGAAGATGTGAGAAGGCAAGCAGTTCAATCAACACTGGTTTGGTTCAAGTCCTGTAAATGCGCAGAGCACTGAGCCAAGACAAAATCAGACGGGAGGGAAAAAAAAAAAAGCAACCCAAAAACTCTGATGAAGGAGATACTCACTTTAATTAAAAAACTCTGCATTCAGAAGCAGGAATGTGCTATTTGCAGTCTTTATGTTATCAATCAAAATAACTGAGTGGAGAGGAGGCGAGCCAGCCTTGACATGGCACCAGAGCTTTGGTTCCAATAGACTGGGAACTGGCAAGAGCTTGTGGGGGTTATTGCTGGGATAGCTGACCTAAACCAATCAAAATGGACATTCCGTACTCTATGATATCCCCAATAAAAGCTGAAGAAGTGGGGGAAGCCGCTTTCTCCCAAGGATGGGAATCTCTTGTAATAAAATCTTCCCTCCTCCAAAGAACTGCTATGTGTATTGAGGCTCTTCTTGCCAAGAATTGGCCAAGTATTGCTTGGTCATGGAAAGAAGAGAATGTTTTCCCCTTCTGCTTCTGCACAGCTTTTGCTTTCTTTTCTCTTTTTTTTTTTCCTCCATTAAATTATTCTTAATTCACGAGTATTTTTTTGTCTTGTCATTGTAACTTCTTTTCCTCTCCTTCTGAAAGGCAGTGCTGGTGCTTAGATGAACACTAATAGTTAAACCATCACAAGGGGGCATTTAGGAAGGGGCTGGAGGTTATTCATAAACCAAGGCATTGCTTCAGCTGAGGAATTGTTAACCGAGTTTGTCCTCATTTCCTTTTTTCCCCCATAAAAATAAAGAAAAACTCTAACCCACTTGGTTTAGGGCAATTTCTGGAATATTCACTGGTAATTTACTATTAACCCAGTGATGCATCCACTCACATTTTCAATCCACCTACCTCCCAGGCAGGGAGCAGAGCTATGGTAGCACTGACCACACGTATTTACAGCACTATACTCTTTTTTATTCATTACTCATGAGTGCACCACTACATGCATTGTGATTAGGCTTTAAGAAACAACTTTGGGAAGAAGAGCTAATTGAATTAGGCTCCTTCGTTGGCACATCTGCATCATTTTTTAATCAACTGGTCAGTTAAACAAATATTTTCTCAGTGGTTACCTTGCAGTTACCAAAGCTCTTTGCAAAAAAACCCTTTCCAGTGCTGACCTCTGCAGGTAAATGGTGCATAGAACCAGCTGCCTTTGGGCAGAAATAACCTAAATAATGCATAACGTGGGCATTTTATGTGCTGTTGCTGGCTTTGGATAGCAATTGCCCTTTAATAATGCATAAAATGAGGCATTTCTCTGTTGGTTACCAAACAGAGAGTATCTCAGTAGGGGAAACACAGGGAAACCCCATTTGGAAAGCACAGATCTGTCAACTGCTTTATAGATTTTGTAAAAAATAACTCGCTGCTATGGATAAAGTTCTTTGAAGATGATAAAAGGTACTGCAGCGATGCAGACACTTCCTACCACAAAGCCATCAGTGCCATGAACTGGACATGGGAGTCCCCAGCTGCATTGCTTTACAGATACGCATCTTCTGAACCAAGCCTGAAGCACACAATATTTCCTCTTAGGAAAGAGTTGCTTTCCTTTAAAAAAAAAAAAAAGATGTAGCCTGCATTTTTTTCCTCCTGGACTGACTTCTAATTACGTTTAAGAGGTGGGGTTGCTTAGGTCCCATTTTTCAAGCCTTGAGCAAGGGAGTTTCCTGGTCCTCAGCCTGCTGGCATTTTTTTTTTCACCAGCCTCCTTGGCGAGTGCCAGAAGCACCAGCCAGGGCCAGGAAATAATAATTAATAGGCATAAATGATGAATACTCCCAGTGTGTTGAAGGCCCAGGCCGGAGGGTCCCAAGACTCAAGGTGTTGAAGGTCCGAAGGTCCAAAGTTTTCAGGGTCCCAAGACCCAAGGTGTCCAAGATGCCAAGACCCACCCACTGTGTTGAGAGTACTAAGGCCCAAGGTGTTCAGAATCCCAAGACCCAAGGTGTTAAGGGTCTCAATATCTGTGGTCTCGCCCTCAATGCATGAGAAAGGCCCTGCCGCCCCCCCCAGCCCTTATCCTTGTGACTTTGAGGCCTTCTCCAACGTGGCTCAGGAGCAGAGGGGACTGAGAGCTGGATATGGTCCCACGAGGGGCTGAAGCCCCCCAGGCCTGAACATTTCCTGGCAAAATCACAAAAATAAACAGGCAGTGCTGGGTTTGGCTCAGGAAGGTTTAATGTGCTCCATCCTGGGAGTGGAGAAGCATTGCAGGGTGCTGCTGCAGGAGGGCTGTGGTGAGCGAGAAGGAGCCAGGCATGTGTCGCAGCGGGGTCTGCGTGTGCAGCGGGTGAGCCAGCGGTCAGTGGGAGCTGCCTGAGGCCCCCAGTCAGCCAGGCTCCAGGAAGGTCCTTGATGGGGCTCAGACACTGAGGAAGAGATGCTGCAAGGACCTGGAGCCCTTCAGTGTATGGACACGGGTGTCCCTGTGGTCAAGAAAGATAGGTAGATCTCATGGACGTTGGACTGCTGGAGGGACTTGGAGTCTTACAGCACTTGGATGTGCCTCACACACAGGAAGGATGCTGAGGAGGAGGAAGGACATATGTTTGATAGGCAGGAACATAGGGCATGCAGCAAGCAGCCCAGGTCTCAGCCTCCACCATACCTGCAGAGCCTGGCCTAGAGCTTCAGTGCTGTGACACGAGGGATGTGGAAGGGACAGGTCTCCTCTGACCCTGTAGAGCTGTGGAGAGAGAAGGAGAAAACACGAGATAGACAAGGAGGAGCACAGATCTACCCACTCTGCACTGAACTTGCCCGCCCCATGCTTGCTTCTTACATGAGCCGGTTGCGGATGGGGCGGAAATGCTTGGTGAGCCTGATGGCAAAGATAATGTTGGGGATGAGGAAGAAGGTGCAGCACCCCAGGCTGAACCAGAAGGCGTTCTGCAAGGAGAGAACACATGGGTCCCTGCTGGGCTGCACAGCGAGAGGCAGAACTGAGGGTCCAGAGGGGCTTGGGGAGTCTTGTGGTTGCTGGTCCCGGTGTGGTGGGCAGAAGTGGGGTCCTCACCCAGGGGTCAGCAATGCGGTCACAGAGGATCACCCTCCCATTGTCAAGGGCTGTGGCGAGAGGCTGACACGAAGCCACATCTTCTTTCAACTGGAACAAGAGGTGAGGGAGGCCAGGCTTAAAATCACACCCAGATTGGAAGGATCACACCCAGCCTGGGAGGACGTAGCTTGCTGTCCTGACTCTGACAAAGGTGAGCACCCACCGTTTGTCTGACCCAGTGCAGGTACTGTGCAAAGTAGCGCAGCTCCTTCCTCATGAAGCAGCCAATCTCCTGGGCAGAAGGAAGGTGGCATGAAGGCTGGGCTTAGAAAGAGGGTTTGAGGCTCCAGCTGCCCCTTCCTCGATTCCAGATCTGTTTTACTGCTTTTTTTCTCTGGCTGTGGGGTATTATTCCCCCCCTGGCTCACCTGCCGGAGGATCTGCTGGGCTTGCACGGGCAGTCGGGCTTCCACTGATGCAATGGTGGCCAGTGTGGTCTTCACTCGCTCCTAAAGAGGTGCAAGGAGGACAGAGAACCCTCATGGCTCTGAGCAACACTGGGCCTGGTGGGGTGGGCATCCCAGGGTGAAGCCTCTAATAGGGTTTGATTGCTATGGGGCAAGGAGAAACCTCCTGGTAGGGTGCAGGCTTGATTAAACACAATGGAGCACCTCTGTCAGGAATGGGACTGATGCTCTTGGGCTGGCATCATTCCTGGGTCTCCATCACCCTATAACTCATTTAGGGATGCTGTACACATAGGGCCCCGTGTACGTTTTTTGGAGCTGAAGGAAGTACCTGCAGGTGTGGTGCCAAGTGTGAAAGGAACCGGACACTTTCCCCCAGCTTCGCCTACAGGACAGGGAGGTGAGAAAGCTGTAAAATCCCCGTTCTCCTCTCCAGGGTCATGAGCTGCCTTACAGATGTGAACTCACCACCAGAGCCTCCTGAGTTTGCACCGTGGAGTTCTGCATCTGCCACAGAGCCTTGGCCTCGGCAGCCAGCCGTCCTGCCACCGTGCCATTCCTCTGCAGGGGGACAGCAGGGTGAGGACAGTCCTGTGGATACCCAGGCAGCTGCTGCTGTCTTACATGCCACTCACCTGCATCTTCTGCAGCCCCTCCAGGTTCCGAGCCAGAGCAGGGAGGCTGGTCTGCACCACAGGGTTCTTCATCTAGGGGAAAACAGTCACCGTCAGCTTGAAATCCAGCTCTGGAAAGTCCACTGTCATGGAAAAACCAGATCTCTGCCAGCATCCCCTCACCTCCTCCTGGAAGCGCCCATAGTCCACCTCATCCACACCACTGCGGGCAAAGGTCTCCAGGTCGTTCCTGCCCTCGCTGCGGAGCAACCGCACATCCCCAAGCTGTGTCGTGAAGTCACCCAGTCGTTTTTGGAAGTTGGCCATGTACTGCAGGGATGAGATAGGGATGCTGCAAACTCAGGACCTGGAACCTCCGTCCCAGTGATCCCAGTAAAGCTCTTGCATTCCTGTGCTGTATCCAGCTCTGCTTGAAGGCCGTCCTCACCTTGGGGCTTCTGAGGTGCTCATCCAGGTCGTAGGACTTCTCCAGCTGCAGCACCTCCCACAGCCCCGCGCCGCTCTTGCAGTCCCTGCAAGGTGAAGGGGCAGTCAGTATCACCCCCAGTGAGCACTCCTCCCACCGATTCGGGGCACTCACCGGTATGTAGCAGTGAGGTTGGAGTCCCTCCTGAGGTTGAGCTGTTGGGTGAGGTTCATGGACGGAGGCAGGTTCCCAGGGGTGTCAATAAACTGAGCAAGTCAGAAAGAGAGGGGCAGGGTCAGACACACATTCCCAGGTGTGATTTTGAGGGTGATCTGTCCCTCACTGGTGTGTTCTGGGGTACCCCATCCCATCTGGAGCCAATCTTGCATGTATTACATTGCCAATCACGAGCACTTCAGAGCTACCCCAGCACTCCCAAATATGCAGAGGACAGGGGTACAGGTGGGAACATCATCACACGAAGAAAGCGAACCAGTGCAAAGCCAATTTCCCACTGCAAACCCAGCAAACCAGTTGTAATCTGGTGTAGGATGGGGCTTCCAGGTTGGATATCAGGAAAAACTTCTCCAAAAGAGTGGTCAGGCACTGGCACAGGCTGCCCAGGGAGACAGATGGTGGAGTCACCGTCCCTGGAGGTGTTCCAGAATGGTAGAGCTCTGGACATGGTTTAGTGGGCAACATTGGTGGTTGGTGGACAGTTGGAGTAGATGATCTACTCCAACCTTAATGATATCATGATTCTATGATTCTGAGCAGGGTTCAGAGGGAGGAGGCAGAGCATTCGTAGGCATCTTGGTGAATGCACGCAGAGATGTATGAAGCAACAGACAGACGTCCACCCACCTTGTAAATCTCCTGGTTGACCCAATTCCTGCAAACCAACGTCTGGACATTGCCCCCGACCAAGAAGGTGGTGAAAACCATGAGGATGAGGAGCCAGGAGAACAGGAAACCCAGGCCCACGCCACTGAAAGAGGGAGAGGAGGTGCCAAAGGCAGATTTGCAGACCTGAGCGGGCTTGCGGTGACCTGCCTGGCCCCGCGGCTCCCTCCTGCGCCTGGGCACGCCAGCTGGGCGCGGGAGCTGCTGGCTCCCAGGGAGGAGCAGCTTCTCCCAAACCCTCCGGCGCAGGTGGTATCTACAAAAGCCTTTCAGTTCAGCTAGCTCCTGTTTCCTTTGCTTTTGCCCCTCTGTTTTGTTGGGCTTTTATTTTTATTTTTTAGGGGGTGGCATGAGATGGCCGCAGGCCCCTGGGATCCCCTGAGCATTAATGCTTACGTCATTAGAAACTTGGCGCCGGCTTCTCCTCGGCACTCATAGTCGCTTGGGTCCTCCCTCTTGGAGAGTCCATATGCCCCCAGAGCCATCCCTGCCACGTTGCAGGCGACGATGAGGAGGACGATGGAGCACAGCACTGCGCCTGCAACCCACCTGGGGGAAGCAACGGGTTGATGGTTGGACTAGATGATCCTAGCGACCTTTTCCAACCCTTAATGGTTCTGTGATTTTATGGGTGTGGTGCGGATAGGTTGACAGTTGAACTGGATGATCTTAGTGGCCTGTTCCAACCTCGGTGAGGTCCCAGATGGGGCTCAGAGAGCATCAGTACCCCCACCTCCTTTGTACCCTCTGTGCCCATTTGGATCACCTGTACCACTCGAAGCGCTCCACCTCCCGGAGGAAAGGCTGACTCCTGTCCTCTGCCTTCAGGAGGGCCTCGTTGACGTGCCGGGTGTAGTCAGGGAGGGGGAAGCCATCAGCTATGGTTTGCACCTTCTCTGACACTCGGGCCATCTCCTCCCGCAGCTCTGCAAGATGAACAGACATACTGAGGCCCAGAAGCATGTCCAGAAAAGGGCAACAGTGCTGCAAAGGGTCTGAAGCACAAATCTTTTGGGGAGCAGCTGAGAGAACTGGGACTGTTCAGTCTGCAGAAGAGGAGGCTTAGGGGAAACTTTACATCTCCCAACAACTCCCTGAAAGGAGGTTGTAGAGAGGTGGGATTGGTCTCTGCTCCCAGGTAACAGTGATAGGATGAGAGATGATTGCCTCAGCTTGCACTAAAAGACTTTCAGGTTGAATATTAAGAAGAATCTAATTTCAAAAAGAGTGACTGGACACTGGCACAGGCTGCCCAGGGAGGTGGTGGAGTCACTGTCTCAGGAGATGTTGAAGACGTGTGGTCACGAGGGACATGATCAGTGGGCATGGTGGGGTAGGTTGAGGTTGGACAAGATGATCCTGGAGGTCTTTTCCAACCTTAATGATTCTATGAGTCTAAGATTATATTGGAGGGGGTCCCTGTGTCCCACCCCACCTCTGAATCAGGATTTGCCCCACGGAGGGCATCTCTCCTCCTTGTGGGGGTTCTGCTCACCCTGAATCACTCGCGCCATCCTCTCCACAGCCAGCTCCGGGATAGAATTGAAAGTACCATTGCCCTGTGAGGAGAAGAGGCACTTTGAGTGGCACAGTTGGGGCTTACAACGGGCACTGAGCCACCTCGCTCCACCCACCTGCCGAATCATCTCCGCAAAGTCACTTCGGGGCAGACCAGCCAACGTCTTCAAAACCTTCTCCACCGAGGGCACCTTGAGGGTGGGGAGAGGATCCCGTGAGCCTTGGGACTGTCGGAGGGCTGGGGGGACCCAGCACCCCATCCCACCTTGCTGTAGTCAGCTCCCAGCTGCAGGCTCTGCGCCCTGCCCAGCACGCTGGCACAGGAGGTGCAGCGTGGATCGTCCAGGAGCGCGACCACACGCTGCCGTCGCTCCCGCAGCGCTGGCTCCATCTCGGCCCGCGCCGCTGTCAGCACTCGGACCGTCTTGTTGAGAATCTGTAAATGGTGCAGCGAGGTCTGTAGGTCTTAAAGAGAAAGCCCAGGGCTAGTTCTCGCTGCTCCACTCGGATACCTGACTGCAAGCAAGGCTTTGGGAGCAGCCCCGGGTTAACCGTGCTCGGCATTACCTCCTGCCCTGTCCTGCAGGTCTGCCAGTGCTGCGTAGGTCATTGCCTTCAGCTGTGTGTGGATAGAGAGCCCCACGCTGCGGCTCACCCCTGCAAGGCACCGTGAGACCGTCAGCCCCTCGTTCCATCCCAGAATGGGGTGCACTGGGGGGCCTGAGCAGTGCTTACCCCCCAGGTCAGAGATTATCTGCTGTCGGGGCACTTCAAACTGGTCCACCACCATTTGCACGCCCTGCAAAGAGAGAGGGGCTGGTGTGCAGGGGCATCCTCAGGGAGCAGAGGAAGCCCTGTGTTGTATTAAAAACGCATCCATCTCCCTTGCTTCCCAAATTGCTTTGCCCTGGCACAGCAGAGTCACTCCAGCACCCACCTGGGGGACGTTGGCAATGTGCTGCCGCAGTGTTCGCAGCGTGGCCGGCACAGCACCGAGCCCTGGCTCCATCTGCTCCTTCACTCGCTGGTTGGTAACCAAGGCACAGATGGCACTGGTCCTGTCAGGGACAAGCAGGAGGAGATGGGAAAATCCCACAGAGCATCCCCAACCCCACCTCCATCCTCAACCCTATGGCTCCTCTCGGGGTGAGGCACTTTAGGACACTCACAGAATGATGATGGAAGTGATGGAGAGGCAGGTGAGGAGGCAGCGGCGTCGGCAGGCCAGGGAGCGCCGGTGGGCACGCAGGCGACCCCCGCACCGCCGCCGGCTCCGGCAGTAACAGAAGCACAGCCCTGCCACTGGCACAGCCACGGTGAAGAGCAGAGCCACCACGGCACAAATGACATAGCCCAGCTCGTACTGCACCACCTGTGTGACGGCAGGGAGTGGTTTGGGGGGGTGCTCCATCTGTTTGCTTTCACGTTTCCTTAATTCTTGGTCGGGTGCCACCGCTGTGGCTTCCGTATGCCCACGTCTCTGCTCACCTGTGATGTCCGCACTGAGCTGGGGTCGTTCAGGGCTGCCCTGAGAAGCTCTGCAAACAAACCGTGGCGATGGTGAACGCCTCAAGGGCAGCTCCCACATCCCACCTGGTGCACCCCTATCTCTCTGTGGGCAGCTTTCTCCCCACCCCCCACCCTCCCCCCCCCCCAGCCGTGATGGGACAAAGCAGCTTCAACCCCACCAACCGCTCCCAGGTATTGCAGAGGTCTCCAAAGGTGTGGCAACACTAGTGGTGGTAATGTCACCGTTCCATCCAGGGACTCACCTGTGGGAAGGGGGTTCTGCTGGATCAGATCCAGGTAATTTCGGACCACGCCGTAGAGGGGGTCAAGCGAGCTGGGCACGCGGTGCAACGCCGGCACCCGGATTTCAGCGTGGGTATCGGTGAAGCGGAGCACACCGGTGGGGCTGCTGGGGTGACACTGCTGGGAGCCAGCAGGACGCAGCAGCAGCCAAGCGAGGAGCAGCCCGGCTGCCCGCATGGCTTCGGCGGTGAGGAAAGAGCCGGGCGGCCCCGTCAGCCTGCGAGCACACGGAGGGGCATGCCCGGCCCGGTGGCTTCGTTGGCTGCTCCAAGGAAACCTGCCTGACAGGTTGGCTGCCGCCGAGCCCAGACGCTGCGTGGCTGCTCCCCCGGGCTCCCTGGGGCATCTGGGCTTGGCCGGGCTGTGCAAGGCGGGGTGATGAGCCGCCCAAACCTTCCCAAGCCATCCCAAGGCTGTTTTGCAAGCACTGCGTCCCTGTCCCTCGCCATGCTCAGCCCTGCAGGCAGCAGAGATCCCTCCTCACCCTGCAAAGAGCATCCCCTTGGCTGGGCTTGGATGGGGCTTGTCCCCAGCTGTCCCACGGCCACATCTTGCTCCATAAGAGGAGCTGAGCACTAGTGACAAGGATGGCAGGAAGGAAGGGAGCTTCCCCTTGGGGCAGAGTGCAAAGCAGTGTGGACCCCCCTGCAAAAAAAAAAAAAAAGTACATTTCCCTCAGTAGAGAATGGTCACAGCAACTTTCTGGAGCAGATGGTATAGAGCACTGCTCCACATAAAATCATTGAGTGGTTTGAGTTGGAAAGGACTCTTAAAGGCCATCTGGCCTAACTCCCTGCAATGAACAGTGACACCCACAGCTCAATCAGGTGCTCAGAGCCCCATCCAGTCAGACCTTGGATGTCCCCAGGGATGGGACATCCACCGTCCCTCTGGGCAACATGTTTCAGGTCCTCACCAACTTTATTGCAAAGAATTTCTTCCTTATATCCAGCTTAAATCTCTCCTCTTTGAATTAGAAACCATTTCCCCTTCTCCTATGACAACTGCTAAATTCTTTCTTACAGACCCCCTTTATAACCCTCCTGGGAATGAGATGCACCAGACTGGAAAATCCTGCCCTGGACCTACAGGCTTGGCTGAATCCTCTCCTGGGACAAAACTCCCAGGACCAGAAAAGCATGGAGTCGGGAGAGCAATTACATGCAAGGCATCTATATATGTCTATATGACTGCAAAGCAGCCCTGGCCACCCCCGCTTCCCTGAGCCGTGGGAACGGCTCCTCCCAGAGCTCCCTGCATCTCCCATGGGTGCCCACAGCAGGACAGGAGCAGATTCCCCCTCCATCCATCTGCTCCCACCCATGGTGACCATCCCCACCCCTATTCCACAGGACAGGCATGGGAAGCAGGAGTGGGCTGTGTTAAACCCCAATAAACGAAGCTGTACAGAAAAAAAATGAGAATAAATAAGAAAAAAAGAAATAATAATAATCCCATCACAGTGATTTCCTATCCCAGGGACTACCCACTGCCTAAACACATCCTAATTTTCCATCCCAAAATTCTGCACCTTAACAAAGGATTTTTGGGGGGTGAGGTGGTTTTTGGAGGGGAAGGCATGGGGCTGGCAGTGGCAGCCTCCAGGACACCAATGCGTTTGTTGCATTATACTGCCCCAGAGATGGGCATGGGGGTCCGGATGGACACCAGCACGTGCCTACCGAGGGTCACCGTGGGTAACCTGCTCCAGGTATCAGCCCTGCAGTGCCTTGGCTCTGAGGGTTTGGGGCTGGAGCCTATGGCCCAGGAACAGAGGGCAGAAGCCCACCACCAACACTTTCCTGTAACCATAATGATTTCCTGTTTAAAAAAAAAAAAATCATTTCCCATCCCTGAGTCACCCATGAGCCCCCCAGTACTGCCCAGAGCCCTTCAATTACCCTCCCTCCCCACGGCAGTCTACAACCCCACAGTACAATCCCGTGTCCCCCAATACTGCCCACAGCCCCTCAGCGCTGTCTGCAGCCCCTCAACAACTTCACAGAGCCCCCAAATCTTTACCAGTGCCCCCTCGTGCTGTCAAACCCCCCCCCCCCCCAAAGCGCAGTCCAAAGCTCTCCAGTGCCCCCTGGTGCTGTCTGCGGTCCCTCAATAACCTCCCAGAGCTTCCCAGCACTGCCCAGAACCTCACAGCAGAAAAACACTATCCCCGAGCATTGCTTGGAGTACCCCCCCACCCAGTGCCGTTTGCAGCCCCTCAATAATCTGTCCCGCAGTGCTACCTAGACACCCCTCCTTGTGTCTTCCAGCACAGCGGAACCCTCCCGGAGTCCTGAATGCTGTCCAAAGCTCTCCATTGCCCCCTAGTGCTGTCTACAGCCCTTTAATAACATCCCAGTTCTGTCTAGGACCTCTTACTACAACCCCAGTGCTCCCAGTACTGCTTAGAGCGCCCCAGTGCAATCCCAGTACCCCCCAGTGGTCAGTAGCTCCTCACTGCCCTTGCACTGTCCCCTAACTCTATCTGGAACATCCTAGTACACTTCCAGTGCAACCCCAGTAATACCTACAGCATCTCAATGCCTCCCGATATCCTTGAAGGCCATCTAGAACCTTGTAATACAAAGCCAATATCTCCCACCGTGATCTAGATCCCCCATCAGGGCTTTCTAGATCCCCAATACTCCCCAGTCCTGTCTACAAGCCATCAATCACAGCCTAGGGCTTTCCCAGTGGCCCCCCATTCAGACACACATGGAAGCATCTCCAGGCACCCCGCAGCACACTGAGGAATCTATACTGGCACTCCTGTGTGCCCTCGAGGCCACCTAGGGTCCACAATTCTATTCCTGGGTGCCCTAGAGCACTCAAAGGACTCACTGCTGTGCTCCAGGGCACCCCAGAAGCCTCCCTGGACTCCAGTCTGTACTCTTGGGTGCCCAAGGGTACCCACAGGGCTCAAATGTGTGCTCCAGGGTGACCCAGAGGCCTCACAGTGCACTTTGGTGTGCTATTAGATGCCCAAGAGTACTCGCAGAGCTCAATGTACTGTAGGACCTTCCCAGTCTGCCCCTAGGGCCTGCACAGTGCACCCTATGACACCCTACAGGACGTCTTAAACTGCAGGAACACTGCTTTTATCCATCATAAAATGCAAAACAGTGCAAATTAACCCTCCCTGCTGTGAAACTTGCTGGGTCAGAGCACATCACACAGACTCTTCTACACACCTACTCGGGACGTAGACATGAAATAGCACTGGGTCACAACAGCTTTGGTTTTGAAAATCCTGTGCTGCCTCTACTTCCTTTCTTCTGCTTTTAGCCACTGCATCAGTTCTAAGCTCAGATTAGACCTATGTTTGGCTTTCTATGCACGGCCACAGAGCAGTCAGCAGCAGGCTTGGAGGGAACCAAATTAGTGCATGTCTAATGAGCTGTGAGCTGGATCTCAGCTCCAACGTAAGGCATTACCTGGATTAGTGGGCTGACAACACAGCTATTCCTGTGCTCTTCTGCAGCAGCATAGCCCCACCAACCTGAACATCCTCAGTGCCTTAAGGTCAGGCTGTTGATTGCTTCTTCCCGACCTCAGGCTCTATATGCTTCTGTTGATTTTTTTCCCCCATGGGTTCACTGAGTCCCTGGAACTGATTTCCTGAAGGAGACATTTCTCCTCCTTCCAATTCAGAGTCTCCAGGAAGAAATAACGATAGGAGAAAAAGAAATGGAAGTTCCTCAGATGTGTCTTAACCAACCATCAGTGATTTGGGCTGAATCTCTCCCTGCAGTAAGGTAGTATCTCATACAGCTACACACCAAACCTGACCTGTGCCATTTCAGTGCATGCATGCTGATGTATCTAAGCCCTATAAGCACATCCCATCTGTAAGAGCCATGAACCCCACACCAAAGTGATTCGTTAGCAGGCAACTGCTGCTTAGTGGTTCTTGTGAAACACTAACCTGAAAGCTGATCCACACCAGAGGATGGGTGACCTTCACCACGAGTGCCACCTCCATCGCATCTCTTGGCCACAACCCAACCACTACCAGTGGAAGCTTCCCTGGTGTTGTTCCAGCCAGCCCCATCGCTCCCCATTCAGCCATCTGCGTGTGGCTTCCACCGAAGGCTCTCTCTCATCCACCATCATGATGAGGGTTCAAATGGAAACACATTGGAGGGCTGAGGACTGTGGCAATAGCTCAGGAAATCACACTGCTGGCCTCTTTACTATCACCTTCCAAGGAACCCTATCTTCTGCTGCAGTCCGTATCTCCCTCCTGCTCAGGACTGCAACCAGCCTACATTACAGTGATCTGAGAGCCCAGGCACTTCTTATCTGTCAGAGGCACCAGCCGAGGTGTGCAGTTACACAAACACATACTGTCTCGAGACACAGATGCACCTAGTGAAACAACAACATTTTGTCTTTATTACGAGTTCCCATGGTAATATAACACAGAGTTCTTCAGGAATAAAACACAAGACTTGGGGTTGGGTGGTTTTTTTTGTTCTTTTTTTTTTTTTTGCCATTGAGACAATGGTCAAATATCAGCACTTCTTTTTGCCTACACACATGTTCAGCTTTAGCACTTACAGCTCCTCCACTCATGGTTCACAATCACAAATCCAAGGGTTAAATCCAGCTAGTATTAAATCCTACCTTTTTTTTTTAATTATTATTATTATTATTATTATTTATTTTATTTTTAGAGCTTCAAGTCACTGCGGTTAATTAATCAATTAAGTCGTCTTTTTTTTTTCTTTTTTTTTTCTTTAAGCATTTACATATGACATTCAGTAAACAGACACAAAGCGGACGAGCTCTCACAGGAATAAAACATGCTTACACAGCCTGCAAAAAACTTTTTTTTTTTTGATTTTTTTTTGTTTCTTTTACCCTTTCAAAGGACAAATTAAAACTCCAAAAGTCATCATGAGTCAGCGAAGGAAAAAGGAAGACTTAAGTGAATACTGAAGAGCCACGAGTGTTTCTGAGAATTGGAACGGGTCTGAATTTCTTTCTTTTTCTCCCCCAACTCGTTCAAATTGGTTTTAACATACAAGTGAAAAATAGCTGCAATAACGCTCACAGATTACTTAACAAACAAAGTGCAAACTCTTATGCAAAACTAATCCACCAGGAGTTAAACCTAGATACGAAAGGCATGGATGAGTATGGCCATGTGTTAACTTTGATGTTCAAAGGGGCCTATGGGAATTGTGCTGGGAGGGTTTGGGTGCCTACATGGCTCCCGGATCCTCCGACAATCCCAGCGTTGATACCGAGTAACAACAGATTTGGTAGCTGCTTCTTAAAAGCCTTCATATATATCGTTTCTCATTGAAAGAACCTGTAAACAGCAGTTAAGAAAACGCTCACAGAAAAACGAGGTCGGTGTCAGCAGTGAAGGACAAACAGAAGAGAAAGCAGAAGATACAGCCAAGAGCCAGGCATACAGACAGTGGAGGTAATGCTGTGTTAACTGTGGGTAGAAAAGCTCTCTGTGCTAAGAGGTGGTCCCTCGGGATCACTGAGCCCTCCAGCGAAGCCTAAGTGGGACTCTAATGGTGCAGATTTATTCTCCATGTCCTGAAAACCTGAAAACATGAGCCTCCAATTCTAGGGCTGAAAGACCTTCCTGATCTGGGTTTAAATGCCCAGATCCTGAGTTCACCCAAGGACCACTGTCATCCTCTGGTTTCTCAAACCTGAGGCAGATACCCGAGCAGGGGCAGGGCCTTCTCAAGAATATTTGCACAAAGGCAGATCCCTGAAGGAATGAATGACCGTGAAATCTGCACATGTATGAGAGATTCTCAGCTGCTGCTGACCCATCGAGCTGCTCGGAGGCTCCCAGTTACAACAGCTGGGCATCTGGACATGAACTGGAATTGCCACGGATGCTCAGGCACACACCCAACAGATCAGCCTTCCAACGAGAGCTAAAGATAAGCTCTCCAAGTTTTAAATAACCACTCACTGATGGCCAGGAAAGGGGATGTGGCTGCTAGAGAAATCTTTCAGGCAAAGCATTGCCTATGGCCCTCTGCTTACTGACTGCCACCTGCGGGAAATAAGACAAACCAACTGCTAAGAGCTCCTCAAGAGGCCCTGCCCAGATCTGTGGCTGGTGTCCAGCCCTGTTGTCTGCACCAGCTCAAGACCTACTATACTGAGGTGAAGATCATAGCTTATGAACCTGCATTGCAACCTCCTATTGCAGCTAAGTGGAAAGTATTGGCTGGAACGATGCATCCTAGGAGCACCTGAAGTACCAAGGGGGGCAGTGACATCAGTGGGGGTCAGTAACTCGAATAGAGGCTCAGAAAGGAGAGGGGAGAACCAGGAGATGCCCAGTTCTGAGATAAGGCTTTGTAAACACAACGATACGAATGCATTAAAAACACGCACCGACATTTTAAAAATAAAAAAGGAAAAAAAAAAATCCTCGAGGACCTAATTTGCAGCAGAATCAAGAAGGAAAATAAAAAAGGGAAAAAACCCAAACAGAACAAAAGTCTCCAACAGTTCTAGCTCACCCGATGGCAGGGTGCCATGTGCTCTGTCAGTTCCTAGTGCTGGGTCCTGTTTCTCTCCCTCAGCTATGCAGTGGCCTCAGAGGTGGTGGTGGGGAATGGTGACAGACTGAGATTCGTGTCCCTCCGTGCTCACCTAGCTATGCTGCTGGAACACAGAACCCTAAAGAACATCCAGTTTATAACCCTTGAACTGCTCTCCTGCTTGACATTGGGAAAACAAAAAACTAAAACCAAAAGAAAAATAAAATAAAATAAAATAAAATAAAATAAAAGCTACTTTTTTACGTTTAGAATTTATTTATTCTTTTTTTTTCTTTTTGTCTGTTGTCTTAATGGCAGCTCCTGGGAAATTCACTTTAAATCCTTCCTTTATTAAAAGAAAAGATGCTGAATGGGACATAGAGGCCACGTATCTCAAACATCCTCTTTACATTTACTTTTGCATGTCAGAGGTGTCAAAAGGGGTTGCTTTGCTTTGTTTCTTTTTTTTTTCTTCAAACGTGTAGGGGCTGACGGGGAAGTGAGAGGGGTTGGTGAAGAAGGGAATCTGAGGGGACCGAAAGAGGCGCCTTACTTCAGCCCCCCCCTCCCCCCCATTGCCCGCAGTAACCATCACAGGCTCTAAAAGAATCAAAAAGGGTCTCCAGGTGCCCCCGTCCCCTCCCCTGGTCCGCTAGGCGGGCGCAGAAGGGGTCGGTCCTTAGCCCAAGCTGGTGATGTTGGCACGTCCGCCCGGCGGTGCCACGATGCGCTGGGTCGTGCGGCGTGGGATGTTGTCATCGATCTGTGCGCCTGCGGGAGACAAGGAAGGATGTTGGGTCCAACGGGGAGACTGTGTGAGCTGGAACAGGTTGCCTCGTTGCTGGAGACAGCCAAGGGGAGGCTGGATGGTGCTCCGAGCACCTGATGGAGCTGTGGGTGCCCCTGCTGGACGCAGAGGAGTTGGAGCAGACAGCCTTCCTTCCAACTCAATCCATTCTATGATACTACGAGCAAGGTGCTTTGGTTTCCAGAGCCTTGATATTACTGAAATCTGCTTTGCATTAATACCTCTGCACTGAACACCCAGCCCGATGCAATGACAAGTGGCTAAATGCTTTTCCCTTAGCAAGCCTTCACTGTTTCCAACTTCTTGCTCAGCCTCTTACCCTGTAACAGTCTCTTTTCTTAGTCCAGTTGTCCTGACCCTGTTAAGACATTCATGTTCCTATCCAAACCTCACTGCACTGAGAAATCCCCCTGCTGCATGCCAGACCCACAGCTGCTCTCAGCTGGCAACTGGTGTTGGTGCAATCTGCCCTGCTCACACACCCAGCTGAGGACTGAGCTACAGGGAACCCAGTATTCAAACCACAGCAAGGAAATAAACAGGGCTCTATGAGAGCTTCTATGCAAGAATACGTACCAGACAAGCTAAAGCCAGACTGGTGCAGGTTCCTCACAGGTGGAGCTTGCTGTTTGGCAGGAGATGTTTTAGCTGAAGACGCGGGAGTGACGGTCTTCGGTGTCACCGACACTTCGCACACCGGCCCGTCGTAGAGGCCTCGAGGGACACCCCGCAGCTCAGCCAGCTGCAACACACAGGAGCAGGGAGCTTCAGCATCAGACAGCACTCAGAACGGCCCTAAACAGCTGGCTACATGTTGCTAAGCCAAAGGTGCACACTTCAAGATTCATCTCCAGTAAGGAGATTTGAAAGCGAACAGCATCTCCCCTTCCTTCCCCCTTCCCCCTTTCCTTTTCCCCTCTTCCCTTCCTCTTTCCAGGGCTGCAAAAACAGAAGCCAGGCTAGCTTCACTTCTCCAGCTTCAGAGCTTTAGACTGGATTAAACGTAATTATTCCAGTTGAGATACTGCCCTATTGGATTTATAGGTCAAACACACATTTCTGCAGGAAGCCAGAACAGAGCAGAAACCACAGATCTGTTCTCCCCACTGTTAAATTATTCGTGTTTGTAATTCTGGTCACTTGTAATTTATTCAACAGAACAATTAAGGAAAAATCATTTGCTAGGGATGTGCCTACGGTCAGCAAACCAAAACAGCTCCAGTTCTGTCCAGGAGAGGGCAATACTTCAGACACTGGAACGCCTCCTCAGAAACCTGACTTTATCTGGAAATAAACTTCTTAAATCCCCTGAAGTTCATCTGCAACTGATTTCAGCATCAGCTTTTTTACTAAGTGAAGGCATATCAGAAAGCAGTTTGTTTTGAATGGGTGTATTTTACAGCAAACACTTTTCCAACAATTTTAGCCTCTTAAAAATAGGAACGTTCCCACTTTGAAGCAGTGACTCACCAGTCACCAGACAAGAGCATCTGATGGTACCCGACAGAAGGGAAAGGAGCATCTTTAGCAACAAATCAGAATTCTAAACTGTTGCTGGAAGGTTTGATACATAAATGCTATCAGTATGCTCTCTTGGTACTCTGGGTTATCTGCAGATCGACTCAAGTCCAAACCAGACAGCTCTCGCTCTGCCCGGAGGTCTCTGAGATAGAGAAGAATCACAGAGCAAAAGGAACGAAGTCTGCAGGAAACCCATCCTCGAGTCAAAGCATTTCCCTGCAATGACTCAAGAGAACAGCAAAAATGAAAGAGGAATGAGCTACACATGGCTCCTGTCCAGGGAATGTTTTCCCTTTATGAAGCGTGTGCGTTCTGTGAGCCAGGGATAGCCTCTGCTTTCCACCCACTTCAACTGGGGAGTTTCAGTGGCACGGCCACTGTGCACCCAGCTGCTGCACTCACCCTGCTCCTTGCTTTGATGCGCTTGTAAACGAAGTCAGGGAATGGTTTCCTGGGGATATACCGTCCAGATCCCTCGGTTACATGCAGATTCCCATCCTCCAGCACGATCTTTCCCTGGCTGATAACCACCAGGGGTGACCCACGGCACTCCATGCCTTCAAAGATATTGTACTCCAGAGACTACAACAGACAAAGAGACAGCATGAGGCAAACATTCACGCCAGCAGGGCCTAGCAATCACCAGTCACACTAATTCCTCAAGTCCTGGAAGCAAATCCAAAACCATTTACCTCAGTCATACATACTGTGGTTTCATAGAACCTGTTTTAAATGAGAATACTTCCAAGCATACCTGGCTGAAATGGACTTCGGTACACACATCCTCTGCATTGCCTGGGATTTTAAAGCCAAATTAAGTTTATCCGAGCTTCATATTAAAAATGATGGGTATTTTGAAAGACTACTTGGAACCAGTGCTTCAGTTGATGGGTCAGGGACCAGGACAATCTTGTTTCACTTTAATGGGATTGCTCATCTTCAATTAATAGGATTTGAAACGTTACACCATGGAAAAAAAGAGAAGTTTTAAAGGAATCACTCGTAGATGTCCCACCCAGGAAGTGTCCTGGAAGGAGATGCACCATGCTATTTGGGGACACTCACTCAGGCAACCAGCTCTGAAACAAATCCAACTCTTTTTCACTGAGTTAATGATGGAGTTGGACCTTGAAGTGTGTTATAAGTATGGGTAGGCCTGGCTGCAGATTTACAATTAGCTAGAATGGTGGTTAAACCGACAGCAAACCAGTTCCAGTATGAAAAAGCTGTGGTGGCAGAGGAGGAGGCTTGGTCAGAAACTTATGAGTTAGGCTGTTCCAAGAACAACACGATTTCCCTCTCCAGCTCCTAACATTTCCTTGCCAGACAGTGGCAACGGCAGTGTGAATGCTTGGAAAACGTTTGCATGTTGCTCCAGCATTAAAAAATGCAAGAATCATCCAATGCCACATAATCATTATGTCTCCTCGTGTCGCAGCAACGGCTCTGCCTGACTTTCAAAGGGCTTTTGTTTTATCCTTGGTCTAAATAGGATGCTTTGACTCTCCAGGCATTGCTCCTCTAAATCTCTTCTTCTTTCACGGTGTGTGAGACACTCTGCAGGAGCTGCAGTGGGGATGTGCAGTCTTCAGCCCCCAAACCACTTCTGAGAAGTGGCTTAGAAGAACGTAGCATCGTGGAATTGTTAAGGTTGGAAAACACCACGAAGATCATCTATGTCTGGTGGTCCTTCAGCTTAGCCCAGAAACACAGCAAAAATCTGGAGGTGACAAGTGGTCAGTCCTGACTGTGCTGGAGAACACCCACTAAAGATATCTGCAGTTTGTGTCAGGACATTCTGAAGAGTCCACTTCCTAAAAAAGACACCCAATAAAATGGCAATGGTTGTCAAATCTTCAATCCAACAAGCTCCTTCCAGCTCTCTGAGCTAGTCAGCTCCCATACGTGCAAACCCAGGTTCAGACCACTAAATCCAACCCCTGGGCTCCCCCTGTACACGAGCAAGTCTTCTCTCTCCACATCGAATGCGATGAGTCTGGAGGAACCTCAAAATCAACCAAACTTCTGAGTCTGGATGCCTGTGATAGAAATCAGGCACAGGTAAAATGAGTCCAAGCCATCTGTGCCCAATTCTGACACAGAGTTAAGTCACAGGAAAGGAAACCAAACCTTTCTTTAAAAAAAAAAAAAAAAAAAAAGGTTTCTTTGAGAATGTGCCCAGGGATCCAAGCGTGGAAGAAAATTTTGCTCCTTCAGCTCTGGAGTGAATGAAAGCATTCATGGAAAAAAGAACAAGGAGTTTTTTCCAGGGAAACATTCCATAGGTTCATCGCCAGCAGAGAAACGAGTTGTCAACAAATGCAAACAGGGGTTGCTTTCTCTGAGACAGAGCTAAAATGTCACAGGGAGACTCCAACCGGTCCTTTGTGCAGGGACAGTGCTGCCATTTCACACAGGGTGGGACAGCTCTTGCACTGCAGGAGCCAGATGGGAGGTCTGGGGCATCACTGTGAGCCACAAACCTCTGACAGTGCCACCATAAAGAGACAGGAGGAGAGGCTGCTTCGTTTGGGAGCTGCCCTGTGCTTCCCAGTGCCAGCTAACCTTGGGATGTGCACCAGGAAAATCATGTCTGACTCCACATGCGTACCCCCTTATGGCTGGCAGTCCCTGCCATAGCTTTTTCCCAGCTTCCCTCCTCCTCGTGGGTATTCACCAACTCCAGAACCTCTACCCATGCCACTACTGCTGCTTCTCAATGCTGTCAAGGGGCAGGACATCCACATCAAAGCCTGAACACTGTCAGAAGCCTGCAGCAATCAGGGACAGATTAGCACACGACATAAATCTACTCAGACTCGTTGAGCTGGATCAGATCTCCAGAAAAGGTGTCCAGGAGCTGATGTGGCATCACTGGCTTCAACTAGAAAAGGCACAGTCCTCATTCCCACCACCACCAACGAGCCTAAAAAGGTCACCAGTGACACACTGTGATGTGTGTCCTCTTGGCGTTTTTGAAGACTGAAAGAGCTTTCTGCATGCTCAGATTCACACATCCAACACTCAAGAAGCTCTTTGCTCCGAGGGGAATATCTGGGTGCTCATGTGATTTCAGCTTTGGACTCACACAACTGAACTGGGTGCAAGACTAGAAAGGGCTTGGGGCAAAGGTTTAAAAAAAAAATAAGTAAAAAAGCCCACAGTTGTCACAGGTTATATCAGCAGAGTCTGAAGGAAGAGAGAACAAAACGAGGAGAAATCACATCACAGAAAACATCCTTACTATGTTATGAGTCTTGGCAGAGATTGTCTTGACGCTGTCAGGATCCCAGATAACCAAATCAGCATCAGAGCCCACTGCAATACGGCCCTTCCTGGGGTACAGGTTAAAGATTTTAGCTGCATTTGTGCTGGTCACAGCAACAAACTGGTTCTCATCCATCTTGCCAGTCACCTGGGGAGAGGAGCAGGGAGGCACTGCATTAGTCAGGATAGGACCACTATGAAAACCAGTCCCAGGGTTCCCAAAAGCTCCTTCTCCAGCCATAAACACAACCAGTCCGCGATGTGTGACATACCACAGCCTTGTCCCAGATGATGGACATCCTCTCCTCGGTCCCATTAGTCCCCTCAGGAATTAGGGTGAAGTTGTCCTTCCCAACAGCTTTCTGAGCAGTGTTGAAGGTGCAGTGGGCACTGCCAGTAACTTGGAGGTCCCCACTGGAAAAATACAACGACAGATGGGTTTCACATTGTCACAGCTTTACTCCTAAAGGTAAAACAGCCTTTTGCTAGCTGGCAACAACCACTATCACTTTTATTAATCGCTTGTCCCATGACGAAACACATGTTGTATTGAATGCAGAGAGCTCTACTCACCAGGACAGCAGTGAGTTGAGGAAATCAGGAGTGGTTGGGTCAGGACTCAGTGGTGGGGAAGTGACAAAAGCGGCCGCCTTCGCCCAATTCTTGCTCCAATAATGAGATCCATCAGTACCCAAGCTGGCTGTGATGGGCTCCCCATACACCACAGTGCCTACAAGACAGGAATACAGGCAAATCCACTGTTACTGCTGAGCAATGTGCATCTCTAACTTGTCTTCCAGAGGCAAAGCATCAACCTGAAAAAGAACGTTTCCAAACCCGTAAATACCTGAGTTAATATTAAAGATACTGATACAGATAAAAGCGTGGAAACATATGCAATAAAGACCTAGCAAGGCTGAGTTTATCAGAGCAGGCTCTGTGCACAGACCAGACAAAACCTGTATTAGAAAAGCTTACTGCCTAAAGCACGTCACTGAGAGGAAGCATCAGTGTTTCTGATTCCTAAATGCAGCTCAGGAAAACAGAGTGATTCCCCCCCACAGCAGTTCAAGGTAAATGTGTGGCAGAACTAGGAAATGAAATCAGGTCCTCTGACTCTCTGTCCAGTGCACTAACCACCAGTGCATTCTTCCTCTTCATTAACATTTCTGGAACCACATGAAGGAAGAGCTGATCCGTGAGGCCACGCTGGAATACACCAGCACATCTGCACACCAAGCAGATGGAAGATGCTGTGACTTCAAACGCAGCGCAGGCCGGTAGCCCCATGGGTCTGCTCACCAAATGAAACCTTCCCAAAATCCCTGTAAAGTGCCTGTCCATCTGGCTTCTGAGTCCAGACACTCCATGCATTCGCAACAGCTTGCAAAAGATGTGGGTGAGTTAGAACAAAGCAAGCCAAGAATGGGTCAGCAGGGTCTTACACAGCTCACCATACAGAGTACAGAAATATGGCCTTTCACCATATTGTCCTAGGGAAAGAGTGCATTAGTTGAGGCAGAATAATGCATGAAGTGCCTCTGTGCTGCTTCCAGAACCTCACTGACACCAGAGGAGTAGGATCAGTTTTATCAGAAGGGATCCACCAGCAGAGGAAAAGGGACTGCCTGACACTGCCTGCCCCACCTAGGGTTATGAAACCAGAACAAGGCAAAAAGCACAAGCTGGCCATTAATGGGAGGCCTGTTGTGGGCCAGTACATTGGGAGGATTGTTCTGCAGAGAGTGAGCTCCCAAGATCTGCCAGACAGAGTCTGCGGGGTATCTCCTCCATACAAATGCCACTGGGAGCATCTGGCTTTAAATAACAGTCGTTCTTTTCCATCTGGCAAATCAATTCTGTTCTGTTTTTGCTTTGGATAGTCTTCAGCTATGTTTCCCCTGTTGCTCGGGAGGGCAAGGATGATGTGTGTGGCCCTCCTGAGCTATCCAGCTGGGTAATTGCACAGCATTTAAATTGAATTATTTGAATAAAGGAGCAGAGAATGGTGGGCCATTTATACCCCTAATTCTCCTTATAAGGAGAAAACACAATCTGAAGTTGGCTTCCCTGGCCTATAAAAGTAAGCTGCACAGACTCATCAAGTTGATTTTTGGGGTAATGCAGCACACAGCCACTTTGCCATGTCAACACATCTCATTTCAGCATGATCTCCACTGTAATGGAGCTAAGGGAGGAAAGTTTACCCAAAACAGCTTGAGCTGCTTCTACATCATGAACAGAGAGAGCTGCTTTGGAGATCAGTCCCCTAACCAACTCTCTGAGCAGGAATCGTGGGATCAAAACACTTCAGAGCTAACACACACACACAGACAAGCACACAAGACTGTTTGCTGCAGTCGGAAATTAGCTCCTCGAGCACCAAGCACCCAGATGGAAAGTGATGTCATCTGTGTATCTATTCAGGCTTACTGAGACTGCATACAATTAAATACAACCCTTCTGAGGAAAGGAGGGGAAAAATCACCCCTCCTGCTTACTCACCCACTCAGAACCACTTTAAATAGAAATGAAGGGTTTAGTCACAGAAGAAGGGAGATAGGCACTCACTGTGCTCTGCAACCTTTGCTCCCTGGGGGCAAGGCAGCAGGGGCAGGACCTGGAAGAGCTCCTGAACAGACCTCACCATGAAAAGCAGCACCCAAGGTCTGGGTCCCTCCTGTAGCACCCTCAGAGGCAACAGGAATTCCCAGCCAAGCCCAGACTACTGATCCCAGTTCCCACTTGGATGCCAGGCTGTGAGTTACAGCACCAGGAGCATCCTATTTCACAAGCAAGAGCTGGAACTGGTAACCACATCAGCTGCCCCAATTGACTTCAACAAGGCCCACGAGTCAGACCTCCATCAGAACTCCTGACATCACTTCTGACCCCAGCAGCAGCTAAGGAGGAAGCACTGAGGGATGAGCACAGGAGCTGGAGAGAGGGACACAGCTTGCTGTCTCCATGGAGATTTGTCAAGCAGGGAATTGCTCTACGACAGCACGAAGGCACATGGCTCCATGTAGGAGGATGGGTGCAAAGAGGCTGAACAGAAAGAAACAGCTTCTGGCACTGATAACGACCCCTGAATACTGAATACAGAGTATCTCTGCAGGAGATGAGACAGAAGCAGTTGCTTGGGACCTTCTGAACGAGAGCCTGGACAGTGACACTGGAAAAAGAAACTCCTCCTGTAGCAGTGAAGCTTATGTTGGCAAGGAGTTGCATGGAATGAGCTAATAGGTTGCTTCCATCCAAGGGTAATAACTTACCCTTTTTCCTGGCTTGAGCAATGACTTCAGCAGCACTTTTGCTCATCACCTTGGTGATATAGAGGGGGCAGTTGGTTTGGTTGGCGATGGTTATTGCCCGGTTCACAGCTTCTGCCTCCACCTGACAAACAAAGTCAGCAGCGAGTTAGCAATGCATGCCAGCATAACCCATTCTTGTAGGGGAAATTGGGGTGTGCAGGACTGAGGTGAGTTTCCACCTCTCTGAATCTGAGCCAGAAAAATGTACAGCGTAATCATGATAATTAAGATGGCATCAAGCTGCACTCCCCTCTCATTACTGCCTTTTCTCTCAGGCTGCTTCTGAATCTCTGCAAGCAGGCTGAGTCCTAAAGCAACCCTCCAGGTGCCTGAGGTCAGTATGGTTAAGCCCCTCCTTTAACCTAAGCAAAAATAAGCAACTAAATGTTAGCTCAGCAGAACTATTCGTGCTCCAGCCCACACGGAAGAGAGATGCTGCAGCCACATATTCTGGTAAGCCACGTTTGCAAAGAAGCCTTCTAAATTGTACCCTCCACTACGATATCTGGCTTGGGATCTGACAGATTGTGAACCACCCCATAAATCAACTTGTAGGGGGAGTCTGAGCAAGGCTGTGGCACCACTTGTTATCTGTTCTTGGAATGAAAGCAATCAGGACTTTCTCAAGTCACATATTCTAATCAAAGCAGTCCAGCTGACAAACTTAACAAGAGGAATTCTCATAGCATCTACTACTACAAAGAGCTGCAATGCCATAGACAACTTCCAAACAAACAGAGGAAAACAAAACCCACTGCCACCAGGCACCTATGTCCAAAAGGAACCTCCCCCAGGGCTGGCACACGCTCAGCCCTTTGGAAATCTGCTCTGCAGTGCTTTATCTCAGGCCAAGCTCAGCAAACCACCATCAGCCCCAGAAGCAGAACGCACCACCAGCTGCCAGCTCCCAGCCTTGCACGCTGAAGGGAGCACCTGAAATAAAGGACCTGGCAGCTGAACTTGGCACACAGATGCCCAACCACTCCCTAGACCCAGCAGGGTTGAAGGGGTATGGCCCAGGCCTGTCACCACTCCGGGGCTGGTGACAACCCTCCCCAGGCAGTGCTGCTGCTGGAATGGGGGCATTTCTGGCCCTAAAGGGACAGGCTGCAAGAAAGGCTGTTTGCTCCATGAGATTCCACTGCAGTGTGCCACAGTCAGCAGCAGGAAGAGGGAGGCTGAAAGGAAGAGCAAAGAAAAGCTCAATTGTCCCTCCTGAGAAGCAAAGAACAACATCAGATGGGCCAGTGTTCCCGGGCAGTGGCATCAGTTTGCAGGCACACACACTGCTCCTCGGCTGCAGTGCTCACAAGTCTCATTTCCACCCCGTGCTTCAGTTTCCTCACTTGCAAACAGGGATAAAACAACACCAGGCTCCAAAGCTCTGACCAAAACGCCTTCAAGCAGCTGCTGAGCAGGAAGAGGATCATTCCTACCCAGAAGAGAGCGAGGCTGTTGAATTCCTGCCTTGTGCCCAGATGCTATGGTGACAGGCACATAACAATAACCCAGCAACTAGTCCAAAGGGGAATGTTTGCAATTAGCAGCATGCATCAGAAGCCCTAGCACAGCAGTTCTGGGAAAAAAAAAAAAAGAAAAAAAAAGAAAAAGAAAGAAGACAGACATTTCCTGGAGTGCTTGGACCACTCGGGCTTTCGGCATTCTTTGTGGCTGAAACTGGAACAAAAATATGAAGGATCTCTCTGAGAAATCATCAGAGAATGATCCCGTGCTACGAGGCCAGGGTTGCAGAAAGTGATGGGTGATGCTGCCCTGGGATGGAGGTGGCTTTGGGAAGGATGGACCCATGTCACCTCGGCTTGGTGCTGGAGCCAGCAGTGAAATGTGAGCCTCAATTTGTGCCTTCTGCCCAACCTGCAAGCTCGCAGGGTGTGTAGGACGTGGCTTTTATTGGCCAGTGTAAACAGCACTGCATGGTTTGAAAAACACAACAGAGAAAAAAGGAGGGGAGGGAACCAGATGACATCGTTTCCTGCTCTGTTTCCTATGACTTTAAAGGAGGGGAATGTGAGCTGAGCGCTTCCACCCTGTGCAGACAGCACAGCTGAGTTTGGAGCACTGGGGCAGCCCAGCTGCTGGGCCATGTGTCCTGGGGCAGCCCACCTCACCCCACCACCAAGAACACATCCCTACACAGCACAGGAGACAAATGTAGCACCAAAGCCAAGCCTGGGGAGCACACAATTCATGCTCTGAAGCTCCTGCTCTGCTAACGATGGTCTTTGAAGCACCTAGACGAGCCTGGGCTACTCTGAGATAAGAGCAGCCTTTCCTAAGCCCACAGTGGTTATGGGATGCTCCACACATCAGCCCTTAAGTGTCAAGTCAGCATCTGTTCCCACTCTCCTGATGCAAGGGAAGAAGTATGTCCCATTAAAAACAATGCAGGAGTGGGTGGAAGGCTCAGTGTGTTAGCTCACAACTTCCAGGAAGCAAGAATCCCAGCTCCTGGGGCCAAGCAGCTCTGCGAAGGCTCAGCCCAAGCTGAGCATATTCTCTTCTCCCTGTCTGCAGCAGCTGAATGATTTATGTTCCCACTGAAATGTCTCTGGATGCTGCTTGTCTGAACCAAGGGGAGGAAACAGAGGGAGCGTGAGGGCACGTGCGGATGATCTCACACATCCAGCTTCCAGCAGGACCACATCTGGCAGGCAGCAAAGCCCTGTTATCTTGGGGGAACAGAGATAGCTTGTGGTGCATTAAGCACACAGATGGACTTCTCAAACCTAGAATGCCATGGTGAGGTATCGAGCTCAGAGATACTGAAAGAAGGGAAATGAAGAACCAAACTGAAAGGGCAAGTTGTGAGGTTCTTTCCTGCTCTTCAGATTCCTTTTAGGACTTGGAGGGAGTGAGATAAATGGAATTAGGGTGCTCAACCCTAGAGAAAATGAGTGGTTGGGTATACTGAAGTGCTAGCTTAGGACCTGAGACTCAGCTCCCCTCAGTGGTACATGTTTTCTGTGCCTTCAGTAAATCATTTGGGTCCCTCAGGGTAAAAAAAAAAAAAAATCCACCATCTGTAAAATGTGCATTTAGCAATCAAATACAGTGGAAGATACAAGTGCCTTAAACAGCGTCACTTTGCTTTAGATACCTGATATGAAAACAGTGCCTTCCCAGACCCTCTGCAATAACCAACAGAAAGAGATGAGCATTTCCAGAGGGTGAATTAACTCTTAGGGTGGAAGAATTGTTCCCTGAACGTGCTCCTTCCCCCAGCAAAAAAGCTGAGGGGGTTCCTCAATTCCTCTTAAGTACCCATTGTAGCTAAGCTTTTAGAAGGTAGCAGTTATTTAGTAGGAGTTAGTTCATAGAAGAGTCTTTGCCTCTTTCTTTATCCCATGTAGCAATACTACTTATAACCAGGATGAAATCCTGCTCCTGGCCACATCCATCCCAATAGGAACTATCCAATGGCAATGCAGAAATGGTTTAAGGTGGGGTAGTTAAGGCAAAAGCATCCTCACCTCTTCAGGTCTGCTCAACACGTGCCCTTCAGGGCCTGTTATTCCCAGCTCCAGGATCCTTTGCTGCTCCTAAAGCAGATGAAAAAAAAAAAAAGAGTGGAAAAAAAAAAGATTTAAAGCAATGCACATTTTTCTTGCAGCAAACACAGCTGTTTGAAAGAGGTACAAGCGAGATCCTGAGCATCTGTCCTAGTCAGTGGTCACATGAGGCTTTGCATTAGGGCCTTAGAACCAGAGTTCTGTCCAACATCCACTGCTGAGAATAACCAGAGCTTTACAAAAGCCCTGCTGATTTGTTCACAGGAGGTCGGGGAAGCCTTGTATATTAATTTGCTTTACATTGGGTTCACAGTCCCCTCAACCTTCATTGCTCATTCACGTCTATAAAGCAGTCTCTCTAGGATGTGAAAAAACAGTATCTCGTGGAAATATCACCCAGCAACTGCAGGCAGCTGGGCTCAAAGACTCAGGTGGTCTTCTCCCCACTGAGACAACCCTTTGCATGAGGCACAACATCTAAAACAAGCTGCAGATCAGATCAAATCCAATTAGTAACGCTTCCTCTTCGTTGCTGTTTAAAGGATTTCGAGCGTCAGCATCCCAAGTACAACATGAAGTTGTTTTCCTTCTCTAAGTCACTGCAAAGCATTTTCCCATGTGCAGAGGCAGTCACAGCCAGGCACAATGGGGAGAAAGGCCCCAAAAACCTGATTCTCCCTGGCAGTGAAGGGAATGACACTCGATGCACAGCTCTGCTTGCATCCTGTGTTGTGCTCCTACATGTCTCACACATAACCCTGGTTGCAAAGGGAGATGTCATTTAAACCTCTCCCAGCAGTTTGAAGTTGATAATTCACAGAATAAACAGAACATACCTCAGCAATGATGTCACCATTCTCAGCGTGCACTTGAGCTGTTGCACCAATATCCCGGATAACACTCAGGACCTCATAGATCTGAAAGAGGGAGAATGCATGTAACAATACACACCAGGCCTGGGTCTATAGCAGTACATTTGACCTCCTTTAGCACACAGAATCTGTCAGAGAGGAGTGTGATTTCCCACTCTGCAACGAATTTGAGAGGGCTCAGGGTGACTAACCCACAACTGATGCCTGCTCTGTTAATGGCTGCTCATTAAAACACTCACCAGAGTCATTAGAGGTAACTGTCATCCACCACTGCCTCCCACACTGTTCCAAATGACTCCCAGGCATTCCTCTCCTCCCACCTCAGTTAGAAATATAAACTACCCGTCCAAACAATTAGCTGTGCTCAGATGGATCCACTACAAGGGCAAACAGCAGGGCAATTCCTTTCTAAGGTCCCAGGGGTTCCAACACTGCAGCCCCAAGCCCACTTTCTGGACCAGGATGAATTCTGGTTTACAAACACACACCACAGATCTCACTGTCCTGCCCCACGTCGACATAAAAAGCAGCAGTTTATAGAACCGTCACTGCTTCCACACAAAAGGAGCTGGGACAAACCCTCTGCTCCCTCAAAATGAGTTTTACCACTGCTCTCCCCTTAGCCAAGACTTGAAAGAATTCTTTGAGGCAGAGCTTGTTACGAACCTCAGGTACAAAGATAAAAACCAGAAGAATGCTAGATCCAAATATAGTGAATTTAAACCCTCAGAGACTGATGCTGGCTTTTCAGTACCTGGGAATCAGACAGCTGGAAGCGGTCTTTGAAAGCCATGTAAACCAGGAAGGAATTCACACCTAGAAAGAGCAAAGGAAGTGTTGTTAGCATTCAGACTGCAGGCACAGATAAGGCTAGGAAACATGCCATGGAGAAAAGACATCCCCCTCCATCAGCTGCTTATCAAGCAGTAATGATGGACAAATAAATTACTTTAATCTGCTGTGAAATGCATGCTCATGGTGTGCATGCTCTCTTAGCAAACCCGTGTGAAGGCAGGAGCTCCTCTGCCACGTGGCATTTATTGACACAGCGACCTATTAAGAATCCTGTGGATTCAGCACTGCAGGAGATCAAGTGAAAAAAAAAATAAGTGAAATGCATCACATAGAAAACAAGAGATAGGGCAGCTCTGCCTGTGAGCACGCCCTCCTGCACCACAGGGGTACTGCCCAAGGCACAGGGGCTCTCCGAAGTTCCCATTCCCTCTCCTGCCCTCCTGCACATGAACCAAGACACTCCTGCAAAGGTTCTGCTTTGTTTTTAAAACTACAAGCAGGATGGAAAATGACTGAAGCCTAAGGATGAAACATCAAGGAAATCACAGAGGGGAAAAACCTGTGAGGTCACTTAATTCAGCTCTCGTGGGCCTGATTCTTCCCTTGTTTACAGCAGGTTCGTGTCTGAAGTGATCACGACACAGGGCATTTATTTTCAATTCCAAGCTGATGGGTTTCCACTGAACAAAGGTGCTCCTCTGCCTGGCAGCAGCCAAAGGTTCACCTCTGTACATCAGCACTCCCACATCAGTGGGACAAGACAACATCAGGGCCCAACGTTATCAGGATGCAAGAATAAAGTATGACTGAAAAGCCAGTCTTCAACACATGGGAACCAATTCTGAAGAATAAGGAAGGGGAAAAGCTTCCCTGAGCTTTCTCTAACTGCACGTACCGTGATCTTTGACCAGAGCTTCCATCTCCTCCTGGACACCTTTGTGCCACTCGGTGATATCCACGTGCAGGGAGTAGTCACAGCAGGATTTGCTGTCTGCCCATTCTCTCCACTGGTCAAAAGCGGTCAGCAAACTGGTGCCCGGCTCAGGAACCACGTGATCAACTGAGAAAGACAACAAAAAACAGCTGGCTCAGCACTTTTCTTGGATGTTCAAGATGGAAAGCATGCCTTGTTGTAAAACCAAGGCAACAGAAGCTGTTTTTTGTTCCAGACCCCAAACAAGAGTGCAAAGTGAAGAACAGGCAGGACCAGCAGCTTGTCCTGGCTGCAGAGATGGCCCTGATGTCCACCCCATCCCCTCAGCCTGATTTCAGCCCAACACATCGGGTGTAACAACACCAGGGTTCATAGGCAGTTTCTGCCCATTAAAGAAATCTGTGCTACGGGTGAAAGCTCTGACATTTGCCTGGCACCAGCTCAGGGATGTCATTTTCAGTGCCCTTGGGAAAATGAAGCCAAACTCAACCAGCTGACAAGCAGCCCTGCTGTTGGAAAAACCCATCTGATTTCTCCTCCACCAGCTCCACCTCTCCAATGGTCAGAACCCCTCCACAAGTTTCCAGACTGAACTGTTTCCTGGCCACTCTGCAGCCCACTGTCACTCTGCCAAAGTTAATCTTCAGCTTAAACAGTACGAACAACAAGGAGAAAAATAACATTCCCTCTGCATTACCAAAGGGACATGGAGAAAGCCCAGGTTTGCAGACATGGTGCAGTCTTAACACAGGAAGAGGAGTCTTCCTCAGCCTGCTGGTTAATTAAAAAGCCAAAAAATCCCACTCCATCTCAACGGCACCAAAGTCATAAATCCATCCCTGCTCAGACAAAAGGTGCCATAAGAGCACCCTCAGTCCCCAGACAACACGTGGCCTATGGGAATTAGGGATTTCTGCCTGAGGGCAGCAAGGGGTTAACACTACAGTCCCTGCAGCCCAGCACAGAGCCCCAAGGAACAGCTCTGGTGTTCAGGATCAGAGCTTTATCACCATCCCATTTCATCCGCTGCTGCCCAAGGATGACTAATGGGAGTTAGCAGAGGGAGCAGGAGAGGGGGTAAGGGACCTCTACTGGATCTCTGACAAAGTCAGACCACAGCTGGTTATAGTAAGGATAAGGGATGGAGAATATGAAAGTCAGCTCTGGGGATTTGGGATATGTCATATGGAAGCTGTGCTGCCGACACATCTCACAGCAGCTCCCTGGAGCTCACTGACAGCCATACAACCCATCATCCCCATCCTGCCAGAAGAGTTTGCTTCCATCACAGCTCCCTGCCTGGCAAATGCTATGAATCACCTACTTAGTTACATGCACTTGTTTGCACCCACACGAGCTGCAGGCTCAGGTGTTCAAGGTAACCACCAGGCTCCCAAAACCTTCAAACCACTCCGAAGAGATTTGGGGAAGCAGCCACACCTGATCTGCAGCAACCTACAGCATAGGGGGGGGGGGGAGCAGTCAGGGAGTCATAAAAGACAGAAAAGACCACGAAGATCATCGAGTCCAACCATCACCCATCTGTGCTGCTGCAGAGGCAGCAGATGCTGCACAGAAGGCACAAGAAACATGGATGTAAGCCCCGAGTTCCAGTCCAGAAGTAATTCATACAGGCGTGCTAATGGCTTCTCAATTTTTCCACCTCTCCTTACTACACTGCAAGGTCACGTCCTACAATCCTCCATGCTAGGGCTTGGGGGGGCTTGGTTTTTGTTTGGTTGGTTGTGTTTTACTCAAAATGTAATAGCTAGTCATATGAACAAGAACAAGCCCAGGTCCCTTAAAGGAGAAGAGTCAATCCCAATTCTCTGCCTGCTCTTAAACCAACCAAGCATTGTAACTGCTTTTGCTTACTGGGTATGGGTAGAGATCACCCCCACGCAGCTCAGAGCCCCTTCCAGCCCTCGGGCAGAGCTCAGAGTGCAACAAAAAGCTTTTTCTTTACGCTCCCTGCACAGAGAGCAGCACAGAGCAGCAGATGAAAGCTCCATCCGCTCCGTTCCCACAGCCCTGAGCTTCCTGAGATGACCCCCGGGCAGGAGCACGGATGTGAGGTCTCCTGACCCAGCAGAGCACGCAGCCACGGATGGGGACAACCCCAGAGGTTCACCATGTGAAAAGCAGAGTGCTATCTGACCTCAGAGAGAGCTGCTCCTCAGGGAACCCTTTTCTCACTGCCCCACGGAGCGGCCTCGTGCCCGCAGGATGCATTCAAGGCAAACTGTTGCAACACAGTGTTGTCACCCCTTTGCTTTCCAGACCACTGCAGCCTTGATCTCATCTCTCTTCCAAGCCCAGATGTTTTCTTCCTGCTGTACGGATGATGTCAGCTGCCGAGCGCTGAGGAGGAAGTTGCCAACTCGCTTTGAAAGCTCAAAGCTTGCTCCAAAAAAAGAAACAAAAGGAAGAAGGAAAAGCAGAAAAAGGAAAGATCACTTCAGTATCACTTCATTAATGCTGAAATCTCGAGAGGAATCACAAAGCTGTGGTCCTCAGAGCAGCTCCCTGCGTGGCAGTGATCTTTAGGCCCAATCCTGGCGTTTCTCTTTGCTTCTTGTTACATGAAGTGGCAAAGCTGGGGTTTGGATGGCAGTGGTTTCTCAGCTCGGAGCAGAAAACGCTCTGGAGATTTACTGGGATACAAAATCCAGAATGCAAGAGGCTGTAAAGCAAGCTGGTCTACATCAGAGAAGTAACGCTCCATGGGAGGAAAAACAAAAAGATGATGTATTTTACAAATCATCTCATTTTTCTCTTGATAAGAAACCGATGGGATTGTGGTGTTACTGGACAGTTTATTTGTCTTTTTCTCCAACAAAGCAAGAGTTCACTGCCCTTGGGAATGCAGCGGGATTTGAGCACCTGTGCATCCACATGCCATCATCAAACAGCCTTTAATTACCTCTTTGATGTGCTGGTTTTGCTCTCCCCCCATCACACTGTTTACAAGGTGCATCTGTACTTACTTCCAACTATTTGGGCTCCCACCCACTCACCACCCATGGCTGCTCTCTGCCCTTCTCCTGATCCTTTGCTCTCCTCCTTGGGCAGATTAAGCAGCCCAAGATTAAAAGCAGACAATAAGCCGAAGTGAGACAACAGCACTAACCACTGTTAGCTTATCTGTGCAGCTCCCATACCCCAGAGCAGGCATCCAGCCACATGAAACATTACACATCCTACCATCCCAAAAGGCTGAATGCTGCAGGGAAGAGATAACGCTCAGCGTGAAGTCAGAGAGGAAGGAGAAAACTTAGTGGCTTTGATTTAAAGGGAACTTAAGAGTCAAAGAATGGTTTGAATTGGAAGAGACCCTTAAAGGCCTGATAAAGCATCTGCTCCAACTCCCTGGGATGAACAGGGACACCCACAGGGGCTCAGAGCTCCATCCAGGCCAATCCTGGGTGCCTCCAGGGATGGGTAATCCATCACCTCTTGGGGCATATTGGTTTCCTCTTCTCAACTCCAACACACTGTGTATCTTTGGTCCTTTGGAGTCTTCCTAAAGCAAGGAGATGTCTGCAGCTCCACCCCAGCAGTTCTCAGATGGAAAACAGAGGTAATGGGCAGATGGGATCGCAGAGGCACTTCATCAATAGCCTACAGGATGCTATTGGGATGGAAAAACATCACTTTGAAGAGCTCTCTGGCACCTGAAGACCTCAAAAAACACAGCTTAAGAGAAATGACTGCTTTCCTAGACCTCGGTGGCACAGCTGAATCCAGCACTGGAAACAGAACGTTATTAGTTGGACAGATGCCCCAATGGGTGGGGATTAATGGGTTTTATAGCTTCCTGGTATTGTGGCATGTTCAGGTTGTTGTTTTTTTTCTCTTTTTCTTTACATCCTGCCTCATTCGAGCAGGGCTTGGCTCCCTCACAGCTCTTCCTGGAGTTTCTATTAATAGTTTTTTTGCTTCCAGCTTTGCCCTGCAAAGCCTTTTTTCAAACAGTTTAATTATGTGACATCTAAAGGATACACAAAACTCTTCCTCTATCTTTGGCTAATGAATGCCAGTACCAGGATAGAGAACTATTTGATACGGACAATGTAAAACTGAATTAGGGTCAACCAACCAAAAAAAAGTTCAGTGTGTCATAAAACCACAGGGCTCCATTCACTGTTATTAACTCAGTTGTATGTATTACTTCAGGCTCTGACCAGCACAGAATGCACCTATTGTTTAAGAGGAGTTTATAAGGTGTAAATCCTCAATATTTAACTGTTAGCAGTCAGATTTTAAATAGCAGCTTGATTACTATAAGCACATCTGCCTTTTTAATACTATTTAATCTTCACGGCCACCACGTGCGATGAAATCTGGTGAATTTATTGAGTTGTAGGTTTTGTTGGAAGGGTTGTAATTAAATTCAGCCCTGGTAATTGCAGAGCTCCTTGAAAAGAAGACTGGTGTGTTGCTGGACTGTGGCTACAGCACTGCTCTCCTGGCCCTGGGATGGACTGGGAAAGAAGCTGTGAAAGTGAATGGGATCCAATCAATACACACAAAGGAATGGTCAGGTCCTTGACTGACCCAAGAGAAGATTATGCCATAATCAGAGACCTTATTTCATCCCAAGGCTTCTAACTCTCAGCTCTAAGATGCCACAATCCCTTCCATTGTTAAATACCACTATAACCAAGGTCAAGAAGCATGCCTCATCCACTGGCAATGCTGTTTGTAAGTCAAATCAAGGGAAAGAAACCCTCAGTGCATCTTCTGATCTCCAAAATCCCAAATCAAGCCACCTGAAAGAGCCTCACATCTCCTGTGCTCCCATTCCAGACAGTTCTCTCTCTAAAACACACTTCAGTGAGTATTTTTTTCAGTCTAGGACAAGGAAGGATCACTACCATGTCACCTTTAAGGTCTCTGCTTCACCTGCCTGGTGTACCCAAGCAGACATGTGGACTATAGAAAGATAATGAGGATAAAAACGAAGAAATTTCACAAGACCTCACAACGAGATTTAGTTTGCCTATCCCCAGATTGTTTTCTGAAGAACAGAGGGGATCGAGGAGTATCAGCTCTCTGCACCCAATGGGACTGCTCATGCTATCGCAACTGCACTGGGGTCGGTCGCTTGGAAGCATCTGCAAAAGAGCAACAGAGGGAAAGACAAGGCCAGTGAAATCATGGGTTGTTTTCTGTCAGTTTTGATCCAGTTTATTAGGCTCCATGCAGAGAAAGTCAGAAACTGGACGAGACTCAGAAGGATTGGATATATCCACAGTGGTGACATTTTCTGACTGCAATGTTCTGCTGCTCCCTCGCTGATGTCATGCAGACATTTCCCTTGTCCTTTTAGCTGCCTGATTAGATCCAAAATATGATTAATAATGTCTTCTGGACACAAATTTAAGGGCTGTGTGTCCAAACAATCACAAACCCCCCCCTCCACAGTTGGAATGACTGCATCTTTAGATGAAAGAAAGGGCCCAGCTCCTTACAGAGCAGGTTTATTGCACACCCAGGTCACCATGGAAAAAAGAGAGGGGAGCCAAGTTCAGAACTGATATTTGAGTGATTCCAAAACTTACGCTTTCCTTTAGACATGCTCCACACTTCAAAGACAAACTGGACCGAGCAAAGTGCTGCTGCAGCCATGGATCTCAGGTCAAGGCAAAAATGCAACTACAACAGCACCCACAGGGCAAAAGTGTGATTAGAACGAAGCGGACACGCCGGCCCTCTCAGGTCAGCAGAGCTATGCCCTGCCCAGAAGGCTTTTTCCACTGGTTGGGAAGCTGGAACAGCAGCACTGGGTCTGCACTGCTGTCCCCAGGAACATGCTCCAGCTTCTCTGCCTTCTTTCATCACCCATCACCATCTCATGGGGACAAGGAGACGAAGAGGAGCACAGTTGTGATAGGGGACTTCTGCAGTGAGGCTCTTCCAACCCATGTTGATGACAGAAGGTCACAGATGTGGCTCTGCCTTTCGTATTCACCACGGACCACACCTTTACAGCCATCTCTCACATTCAAGACCTCAGTTTCATTTCTGGTAGCAAACAGATTTAGAGTTGCAGGGCAGCTCAGTAGGAAACACTCCCATATAGCTGCTGCTTCCCCTTTCTATTGGGTGTTTGCAAAGCAAACTGCTCCACAAACAGGAGCAAATGCTGACCTTGGAGCCACGGCCAAATTCTACTTAACAGAAGAGCATCTACAGTTTTCTCCAGCTACAACAGCTTCACCAAACTACTCTGCTTCACAGTGGACAAAGAGCCTCTGTCCATCAGCCTGAGAAGTAGTCTGAACCCCATCAGTGGCCAAACACGTCCCTTTGGATGCTGTTACAAATCCTGACAAACCCCATCTGAAATAAATAAAACTCTTGGAAAGAGATGGATCAGTTCCCATGCCCCGAGCTGGGAAGAATCCTTAATGGACACATATTTCTGGGGTGAGATGTTGTAACTGTTGGGTTACACTACCTCTTGCCATGCAATTATTTGGGAACTTATCCCCTTCCTCCTCCTTGCACAAAAGCAATGCTGTGTAATGGCACGGGATCGTTCTCACGGAGCTCCTCCACCAGCTCACAGTGTCTGCAGGCTGGGACAGGGAATGGCATTCATATGTAAACCACCACAGAGTCCCCCAGATCCCCAAAACACACGGGCTGCACACATGTCACTGCTTCCAGGAACACAGCAATCTGCTGAAAATACGCCTTAAAAGCAGTCAGGAAGGGGAACTTCCAATAGCAGAGCCCTTTTCGATGGGCTCTGAAAATTCCCCGTGAGGTTGCATCAAACCCAGCGGTTCTTCTCACTGCTTAAAAGCAGGGAACCCAAAAGCAAGGAGAAATCAAACAATGCACCCATTGGCAGCGCCAACAGTGTTGTACCAAGGGAAGAAAAGAGTCTTCCCAGCAGCCATAACTTCTCAGTGCCCATTGCTGCATTCCTTCCCACTGCACACGGCTGCCACGGGAGTCGGGGTGGTGCAGAGATGCACACACAGCCCCAACAGACAGCAATAAAAGCGTGATTAGAGTGTGCTAGACAGGGGGAGCTAATTGGTATTCCCTGAACGCTTCCTCTCAGCACAGAGATGAAAAAGGTCCCGTTTCTAAGAAGCAGATGGGATCCACGAACCGAAGGCACAGTGGTTGAGATGGAAAAGGGCTCTGCTGACTCAGGGCACCGAATTCAGTGTGCCAACAGCACCCACATGAGAAACAACGCGTTTAGTTCTGCCATCGTTGCTTTCAGGCATCGTTTGCCTCCTTCCCCTGACAAGCAAAGCTAATTCCCAGCGTGGAAAGCTAAAGTTCCTGTCTGACAAGGATGATTTCTGCTGAGTCAAGCTCACAGGAAGGCAGAAGAAGCCAAAGAATGCCAGCAAGAAGGCAGGAAACCCATGCAGAGCCAACCATGCCAAGGGAAGGGCTGCAGGCACCATTTCCTGCTGCTTTTAAGACCTAGTCTCAACTTGAAGGTGATTAAGACAGGTTAACTAGCAAGATTTGATACGTGCCCTGAAAACCTATCACACACAGCATTAACAGAGGTGGTTTTTTTGTTGTCGTTTGGGGTTTCTTTTTAAGACTGCTTTTCAGTCTCCAGTAGACAAGCTTTAGACAGTGATCATCTGCTCAGGCAGCTGAGGACCCAGCTCAGATTTGGCAGCGTGCAAAACACACTGTCAAGTGATACCCATTAGCTCCCATCCTTCTGTGTGTCATCCGTAAGGCACGGGACTTGGGGCTGAGAGCACTGGGCACATGAAAGGAAGGGAAGCAATGAGAAGCAGCTCTTCAAAGCAAAGAACATGAACTCCACGCAGCGGGAGAGCAGCGATCCCGAACATTGTATGAAATAAGAGGGATTAAGTGGTGTTGCATAAACACAGAATGCTGGTTGCTTCTCTTGAGAGAGTGCCAAATCCCTCTTTTCGGATGCATGGAAAAATCTAGGTCAGTTCCATCTGCAGGAAGGCTGCACTGTCAGCGCTGTGGACATTTCAGCATTCATTTGTGCAGAGCTACAACGGAGTATCCAGGCTGCAGCACGTGCAGGACGGCCTGCACCCACTCCTTCCTCCTCATGGAACAAAACAAACAGTGCTAGGGCCTCAGTCAGAAATCAGTGGTGCCAAAGAGGCAGAAGACCAGAGAGAAGGGAGGGACGGGGCGCAGAGCAGCTCTGGGAAAGGCAGAAGATGGAAAAACAGTCAGGAATCTGCTCCCAGCAGTGGTTTCACAGCACTCCATCCTCAAGCTGCTGATGCTATAAGAAAGGATGATGGCCCAGCCAGCAGGTAGGGCCACTGGGCAGGGCCAGGGCCACCACCTCCTGCACAACCTCAGGCAAAGAAGCACAGCTCTAAGGCCCTTAAGTGCTCCTTGCAGGAGCAGCCAAGATGCTACAAACAATCACTGCAGCCCAAAGGGAATCCAATGTGCAAAACAAGACACAGTGTATGCAGAGGACTGAGCAGCTGCTTCCTTCTCCACTAACTGGCAAAAGGCATCAAGGATTTGGCAGGTTGGCTCCAGCAAGACCCCTCCGTGAACCCCAGCAGAGCAACAGGCAAAACTCCACCAAGCAGAAAGCAAAGAAGGGACAGCAGGAAGCACAGGCAGCAGGGCAGGACATCAGCCCACGAGCACCACAATGCCTAATGGACTTAGAAGGGCTCAAAGCTGGAGCTGCTCAGCACACTGCAGGGGTGTGCCCATCCCTGTGTGCAGATGGACTTTCTCATGAATGATTTTAAATCTGCTCTGAATGAAGGCAAAGAGTCCATCAGCAGGGAGCTGGAGGGCAGCAAAGCGAGTGGGACTGAGTGTGAATCAGCACGGAGCCCAAAGAGCAGGGGGGTATAAAATGCACTGAGAACTGGAGAGAGGAGAGAAAGGGATGGAGGGAATTTGCAGTCCTGCATGGTCACGTCATGATCTTAACACCAGCATCCAAGGGAAGCCTCTCCCCATACAAACATCCAGCATTCAAACAAGTGGATGTTTTCATTAGCTTTCTAGAGGATCAAACATTTCTCTGCTGCAGAAGAACCACCACCAGCTGCTGGAAGGTGAAGCAGGCACTGCAGCCTGGCGTGGCTGCCCCTCACTGCACAGTTCCTCTTTTATCTTTGCTGCTGCGTGCAAAAAGGAACAAAATTCAGACTGGTCTCTGCAGAACAATGCAGCATTGTGTACACAGCTGCAGGGTCCCCATTCATTGCAAGGTGGGGAGGGGGCTAGATGACCTGCAAGGGTCTCTTCCAACCCAAACCACTCTATGACTGAGATGCCACAGCTCTCTGCCCACTGCCCTTGGACTCAACTGCTTGGTTTATGCTCAGTGCACGACTGCTGGGTCACCTCCCTCTTTCTGTTTCCATCCTCTTCCTTCGCTCACCATCCAAAAACAGAGAGGTGAGGCACTGTACTAAGGTGGAATCACCCTTCTCAGCAGCTAAATTGATCTCTCAGGATAACCCAGGAGTTGTGAAGTCACCTTGCTTGCACCGTTGAGTGGAGCCGAGCAGCCAGTACTCTCCTATAGAGCCCTGCCATCCTGCTCCAGCCCTTCCTTTAACAGCAGGGTAAAGCATTAAGAAGCAGAGTGCATTCCATTCAAAGTTCCCCTTCGTCTTCTGAACCTCCCCAGATACAAAGCTCATATCCCAAGTGTATATTCTCCGTGTTATTAGGATAACTGCTAGTCAAGTTCAAAAGGCAGCTGGCTCCCAAGTCACCAAGCCAAAAAGAGCTATAATTTCTCCTCACTGTAATTTCTCCCTATGATTATAACAGCGGTTGACTGAGTCAACACAGGCAATGTCAGCAAGCAGTTTGACTCCAGGACAGCAGATACCCAGGAAGAAGCAGTGTTTGGGAAGGGGGAGGGGGGTTGAAACGTGCGTGGGAGCTGTCCTGGATGGATGCTGCTCTCACCACGACATTAAACAGGCCACAGGATCAGGGAGCCAACGAATATACACAGCTTAGCTTTGTCCTTTCTGCAGGGTGAGTAACACAGAGGGGAAATCCTGCCTCTGCTGAAGTCAGGGGGAGTTGTGCCCTGGACGTCAAAGGGGATTTCACCCATCACAACTAATACGTGACCACAGGGCTTTAGGAGCCCACCTTGCTCTTCATTTCCCTAATAGCTCCAGGGAACATCCTAAAGCATCAGACCCTCTCAGGCTGATGCAAAGGGGGCTCACAAATGCCATCTTTAGCTCAACATAAACTCCATAGGTTCCAGTGGTGAGAAAAACACTTGTGAAGGTCAACTTCAGGCCAAGTCCTTTTCCCAAACTCCAGAAGGACCGTTCATAGAATCATTAAGGTTGGAAAGACCTCTGAGACCACCAAAACCCATCCCACCCCACCACACTCACTGACCATGTCCTCCAGTGTCACATCTCCACTGAACACCTCCAGGGACAGTGACCTCAGCACCCCCTGGGCAGCTGTGCCAGTGCATCACTGCTCTTTCAGTGAATAAATTGCTCCTAATACCCAACCTGGCCCTCTCTGGAGCAACTTAATGCCATTGCCTTTTGTCTTATTGAATACAGAAAACAAGGGGAGCTCAGGGAAGCTGCCCTGGACAAGTTACAGCCCCATACGCCCTTCCCTTCCAAAATCATCTGCAGATCGTCCTGGAATCCTCCCTTCAAAGTAACACCCAACCACTTCATTCCAGCCTTTACAAAGGGGCAAAAATCCAAGCTTCCCCAAAGCAGAATCCTCCTGAGACACACAGCACTGCTCGCCCTCTGCTGACACAACTCACTGCAGTGCTCTTTTAAGCCAAGGATGGAGAAAGGAGCACGGCAGATTATAGTTTCAGAAGAACAATTGTTATCATGGTGCCTCACTTCACCTCTCAGCCCCACAGAGCAAACCCAGCTTTGCTTCTCTGTACGCCAGCCAAGCCAGCTGGAGCCTCACAATGTGCCTTTGGCACTGGGAGGGCAGAGACAGAAGGATCACTGCAGGAATTCCTGCTCAGAAAAGGAAATCAGCCCCAACTTGTGAGAGAAGAGAGCTCAGAAAGAGAAGGGCTGGGCAGAAAACGGGGCCACTCCATTTGATACCCATCAATAACCCCATGTTCCCATCAAGGATGCTGCAGCAGTGAGATTACCCTGAAGGGGAAGTAAATAGGAACAGGGCTTGGAAACAATAGATTACCTTCTGGAATTCCTGTGTGCTTCCCTCGGATGCAATCCATGTGAGAATTAAAGGGACAACACCCATGCAAAGCTGGAAGAGACACTCAGCACAACCAACCCAGGTGAGAAGAACATACAGATGAGAGAGATTTGTTAAAAAAAAAAGATGAGAGGAAGTTTTCTTGAAGCACAGATGGAGAGCTGGGGGCGTTTTTTAAGACAAAAAGAATGCCTGGAGAATGGAGAACAGCCACCCCCACCTCCAGCACAGGGATCTGCTCTCTTTGAAGAAGTCCCAGGCGCAGTGTTTCAAACATACACCACACAAATGCTGGAGCATGTCATTCTCAGGCTGGGTTTTGCTCGTGATGTGATCAATCCAGCTCACTGAACGCTGCTTCATTTATCACAAGGATGCTGGAATCAGACACAGCTCCCACCTGCTGGGGAAAAACCAAGGCCACCCACCAGGAGCACGTTTCACCACTCCTTCCACTGGGGAGAAAACAGCTTTGCAGTCTAATTTTGTGTCGGCTGAGCTGACACACAGCAGTACCCAATGCTCTCAAGTCCTGCAGGACTACAGACCAGGCCTTCCTATGTCCCCTTCCAGTTGCTGACACTCGCCCATAGCAACGTCTCCATCTTCCCAGCAGCCCTAAGTGCTGTCCTCACTGTCAGGAAACCATTCTTCTGCTGGGAGGTGATTGTGCATTTTGTTATCCTGCTCCAAGGGAGAAAGGCAGAGTGGAAAGTGTGGGGGAAGCTCTAAATGGGGACTTTCCTCCAGTTCCCCCAACTCAGAGACGTGTTATGAACACAGACCACAAACACATGGGTACAGCAGTCATAAAGGCAACCAACATGTGTGCAAACAGAGGCTTAAGCAGTTCTGAAATACAACTGGGATCTGACTGATCCCTTTAAAGTAAAGGGCTACTTTAGAAAACTTGACTTGACTTTCTGCTTACTATGGTTCCCCCCACACTGGGTGGAAATAATGCTCTCAGAGCCCAGATACAGATGACAGAGAAAGTTATTTTGATCTAATTCAACTGAACAAGGAAGAACAAAATGATGACTCAAGTGAACCAGGTGTATTATAACACACAGACAACCAATTAAACAAAGTCAATGAACTGAAGCTGAAAAGCAAATCCTGATTAAGCAGTATTAACTTAGATTGACAGCAAAGATTTAGAGGGGAAAAAATGGATATCAGTGTGTACAGTGAGAACATCCACAGCTACATTCCCAGTTTACATTCCCTGAACGTGTGAGGTTATCTTCGCACTCAAACTTCATACCCTGAATTGATAACATTATGAAAAATAACTTCCCAGGTTATTTCATGACCACGTTCACACACCACTCATCATGGGCCAGGCCCAGAACAAGCTCTGCTTCCAAAACAGAGCCTGGCTGTGTTGATACCAGTGGCTCCTACTCCCAGTGTCAACCAATCCCAGTCCCCCACACTGGGACAGGGATCAGAGAGCTCTTCCCTAAGAGCTGAGGATGTTCTCAGGTGTAAGGAGCTGTGTTTGAACCAAGGAGAGCAAGGGCAGCTCCTGGCTGTGCCTCACATCCCTCTATATATGCACGTAGATGGGATAAAGCCACCAGTACTTGTTCTGAACCATGTTCTTTCATTTCTCTGTACCTCAGCTCCCCTCCTGCAGAACAGCAGCACCTCACAGTACGTGAAGGAACACACTTCTGTAGCCAACATCAGTGGGGTCAGAGTCTGGAAGTCACCCAGGAGACATCAGAAAGCCAGAGGGGAACACGATGGGTATCTGACACTGCAGGACACTCAGCCCGTTTGCCTGTCTCTGTTTTGAGATGGTTCCGTTTCCTGATTTCTATCTTCCTCCAAAAGAGGATATGAGCACAAAAGGAAGGCTGCTCAATTCTAAAATCCCAGTGCCAAAACTGCATACATTAGATTGGGACTGGGCAAATCCTAAAATAAGTGGCCCCGTTTTTAAAGACTCGTCAGCACCCAGCTGCTCCACCTGAACTGCACTACGGACACCTATCCTTCCCCTGACAACCCTGCACGATGCAGCTGTCCTTTCTCTCACTGTAAATGCAGCAACTGCTGTTCCAGAGAGGCTGAGATCTACAAATCTCAGACATCGTGGAGAACAGGAACAGGCATGGGGAATCCAGGGTGCAGCTCACACCGGAGCCAGAGCTCAAAAGTCACAGTGGTTTCAGTGGGAGCAGACCCACAACAGGGGAACCAGCAAAGTCACAAAGCTACCAAAGTTAAACCCTGGCAGCAGGGACAACAAGAGAGAAGTGGCCACAGCTGCAGACACGGACACTGCAGCATCTCAGCCCCAGCTCCCTGCCCTGACAAAAGCTTTGCACAGGTACCTGAGCAGCCATGAGGAACCCCCTGCTGCTGGTACACAGCTCACAGCCTCTGCAGGGCTTTCTAGTTACCACTGGAGAAAGGTAAAGCTCTCCTGGAAGACAGAAGCAGCCAGCTTACTGATCATGGTGGTGCCCCCAGCCAGCGCAGCCTTGGTCCCTTGGAAGAAGTCATCAGCAGATGTCATCCCTTGCTCTGGCATCTGGAAGCGAGTGTGAACATCAATCCCTCCAGGAATCACCATCCTGCCGTGGGCTTCGATGGTTTTCACTCCTCCGGGCACGATCAGATTCTCTCCTATTTGCCTGGCACACAGGTTGCAAACAGGTCAGACAGACAGCAGACGAGGCACACGCTCTGTAAACACACACCCTGTGCTACTTAACCCAGCCACTGTTTTCCTTTTCCATATAAAGCAAAGTACAGGGCCGGCAGACCCAGCTGATAGAGTTTTATTCCTCCCCTTGAAGCAGCTGCATAATTGAGAGCAAAGTATGCAATTACTTTGGGACCTGGGGGGAACATTAGATTTAAGAGGAAGGAAAAGCAGGAGTCACGCTGGCAGCCAGCTGGAGAAGGGACCATGCACAGCAAGCAAGCAGCTCTGCTGGGACAGCACTGGGGTCACCAAGTGGCAGCACAACACCCAGTGTTGACTATCCAGCAGCGAGGTGGATGTTAACACAGGTTTGGAAGCACAGAAAGCACTTTTGCCTGTGTACTTTCCTTCCACGTGTAAGTATTACACAGCTCCTGAACAGATGGGAAGGATACGCAGTCCTGGTGGGACCCCTGCAGCTCCTCTCACTCATTGGTTGTGCAAAACACAACAGTGGGTGACACATGAGGCAACTAATGAGCTGCCTGGGGCTGGCTCCTCTAACTTCTAACCTTGATGAGCAAAGCACATGTGCTGCCTGTTAGAGCCAGAACAGGAAAACTCCCTGTTTGTAACCTCTGGCTCAGCCACTTTTTTCTTAAGTGTAACTTTCCAATGAAATCTCTGATCTATTTAAATGTGCCAGAAACACAGTTTTCAGGACTGCAAACACAGAAGCGTGCTGCAAAGAGGCATCTCTCCACAACAACAGGACCCTGATGAACTCCAAGGGACTCGGGCTCCATCCTTGCATCATCACATTGCAGAAAACAGCACTGCAAGAGACCTTGAGAGGTGACCTGAGTCCAATTCCCTGCCCTAAAACAGAGTTAAACACACCCGGGTACCGAACTCTGCATTCAAAATACCTTCAGTCATAACTGTGACAACACAGATAACTTCAAACATGTGTCACCTCAGCACGGGGCTATGGGCACAGCTGAAACCAAGTGTGTTTAAGCACCTCCCTGAGCCCATGCTTGAATGACAACACAGTTTGTGTTTTTCAGGTTCCTGCATCGATCAGGGTGCACCCGTGTGAAATATGCACTTTTCTTGGCAACCCAACACGCTGAGGGTCCACGCAGCTCTGATCCCCACTCCTCCCATCACAACGTGCTGCCACGCTCACTTACTTGATGAGCCCATCTTCCATGTAGATGTCTGCATAGAAAGACTGGTCGTCGTTGACGATCTTCCCACCTTTGATCAAAAGACGATCGCTCTGCAACAAAGAAGAGCAATCCGTAATCACAACGGGAGAAAGCTGACAGTCTGCAGTGTCACTCCGGGGAGATGAAAGAGGAGGGCTGGAAACAAGCTCTGCATTATTCAGGAGCGCATCTCCTGCAAAGATCAAAATGCTTTGTTTCATCCGCTTTTCATCGCCCTAACGATCCCAAGCAATCAGAAGGGGGGAAAAAGGGTGTTGGGTTGAGGTTGGCAGCTTCACTCGGCCCTGCAGCACAGCACCATCACCTGCAGCAGCAGCAGTGCACAGAGCTCTCCAGGGATGCATCACGGCCACGGCGCTGCTGTTTTTAATGCCTCGGTCGCATGCAAAGTTCCCCCACGTGCACCCACCCGCTGCAGTCATCGCTTGGCGAACTGTGAGTCAACGGCTGTCAGGGAAATAGCCCACGAGTCTGTTGCCAGGGGTTACACCACACAAACAAACCCCGTTTGTCCAACTCGGGGACGTTTGGGTGCAGTGGATGCTTTTACTGCCTGTCCGGATCGCTGGCGCGTGATCGGATGGAAAACAAGCGCCGATGAGCAAAGCCAAGTTGACAAGAAGGGCTTTAAGAACGGCGTCACCGAAACACCTGCAGCCTGGGAGGCAGCTTGGCACCAACAGAAAGGTAACTACGATGAGGCACTGTGTTTGGTACAGCCACCCAGGTCGCCTTCCCAGCCAGGACATCTCCAAAGCAAACCTTCCCTTTTTTGCAGGGGCCGTGAGTGCACGCTGCAGAGCTCGGATTGGGGACACAAGCTGAAAGTGACTTCTGTTCTCCTGGTTCCTCCATCCCTGCTCTCACTGATGCCTCAATCAGAGCACGCTGCGTTCAATCTGCACTCGGCCCCACTGCAGCACTCTGTCACTGTGTTGTTCCCCCCCCCCCCCATATGACAAAGCTACAGCACGGGGGGGGGAGGATGCCGAAAGCAACTGCAAGAAAGGGCAGAAAGCAGAAGAGGAACACAGATCTGCCTTGAACTTGAGCAAATGGATGCACAACAGTGCTGCTCGGAGCCCTCGCTTTGAATGAGGTCTGGCAGAAGGGAACGAAGCATTCTCCCAAAGAGCTCAGGAGCTCCAGATTTTCAGCACTGAGTGCCGAAGGAGCAACGTGAACGGTGCCAGCTCCTAGCTGACACCCTCAGATCCATCCTTTACGGGGGGACCAAAGGTCTGTGAGACGTTAAACGCTTCTCCATCCCCCCTCTCCCTTTTTCCCCTCCCGCTGCGATGAGCGCTTCCCCGAACAACGCCCGTCTGCGTAAAAACAACACACCAAAACCAAAGGAAAAGCCCGAGATGGAAACGCGGACGCCGACGAGATGAAGTCGGGGGCTGAAAAGCCGCCCACCTCTCCGCACCAGGAGACAGCACTGCCCTACACACCATTCCCAGAAGCGCTGCAGTGCCGGTGCCCACCTCCAGCTACACCCTGTGCTGCTACAAAGGCAGATGCTATAGGGGTGGGCTGAGGTTTGGCCGTCCGCGGGAGCCAACAGCAAAGGGCCCAAAGAGCATCACCACCCCCCCCCCCACCTTCGTCTCCCCCCCATGGGGAGGAAAGCTATTCTTTTGCCCCTACAAACGCCTCGACGTGCGGTCAGGGAGCAGCGATGCTGTCACAGATCGGAACACCGCGAGGATGGAGGACGGCACTGGGTACAGGATGGCACTGGGTGTGTCCCCTGGAGGGGGGGGGGGGGGGGGGAAGCCGTCAAAAAAGCCGATGCCCGCGGCGGTCCGACGATGGGAGCACCCACCTTACGTAAGGAAAAGTTGGGTCCGCAGTACCTGCCCTACATCGGCTCCCGCAACGGGGGGAAGCGAGGGAGGGGCTTTACATAACGGCGCCCGGCCCCGCTCCCCCAGGATCGCGTTGCGAGAAGCTTCTGGGGAAGGGAAGGACGGATCCGCCGGGCTGGGGGCTGCGTGCCCCCGTCCATCCCCCGGCGCTGATCTCATTACCCGGCCCCGAGCCCCGGCTGCCGGCACACAAAGGGCTTAATCCCCGCGCAACCCTCCCCCCCCCCACCCCCCCAGTTCCCCTCGCCCCCCACTCACCGTGATCCGCGGGATGTTCTTCTTCCCCTGGTAAGACATGGTGCGTCCTCACCTCCGCTCTATTTATCCGCCTATTTTATTTTATTATTGATATCAATATATATATTTTTTTTCCAATAAGGAAAAAGCAGCGGGGCGGATGCTGTATCCCTATTGTCTCTCGCGCAGCGACCGCTTCCCAAAGGGGAGAGAAGAAAAAATAAAATAAAATAAAACAAACAAACAAAAAAAAGAATAGAGAAAACGACACCCAAACAACAACAACGAATAACAATACCAAGCTCCCCGAACCCAAATCGCAGCGATCCTAAAGGAAAGGGGCGCGGGGTGCGCCGGGGAGGCGAGCGCAGCTCTGCGCAGCGCAGTCACAGCCGCCCCAACCCCGCGCTGCCTTTCTTCGCTCTGCGCGCAGCTCCGCGCGGCCCCGCCCGCGCAGGGAGGAGCGAGCGCGCCACCGGAGCGCGCGGCGCATGCGCACAGAGCCGTTCTTTTTCGCTCGCTCCCGCGCGCGCGCGGCGGGATGGAAATGAGGCGCGGGGCGACGTTGGCGCAAAGGAGGGGGCGGCGGGAAACGCCCGCACGGCGCTGCGATTGTGAGGGGGGGGGTTCAGGACAGCCCTCCGTCTTCTTTGTCCCACCCCGCCCTTCTCGACGCTGTAGCGGATGAAGGGGAAGAATGAGGCGCAGCCGCTCCCGCCTCTTTCATGTCTCAGTTGATGGCTGCGCTTTCTCGCCACAGCAGCAGATGAAGGCCCTTGCTGCTACCTGGGGGCTCAGGGTGCCCGTAGCACCCTTCTGGGACACTGATATGTCTGTCCCTGTGCTCCTCAGGTCGGCACTTAAGGGAAGAACGGAGCTAGGGCAGCACATCTCCCTCCTTCCGTGCACAAAGAAATGGGTTCATGGCTGCAGTGCAGGACAGGTGTCCTCTCACACCTCCTCCCATACAGCCCCAACATCAGCCCGAGCCCACTCGTGTTCAAGGGTCACTATGGCCCCATCAATGACCAACCAGCACTTACCTTCTTCCCCCGAATTGCACATCCCACAAAGCAAACCACAAGCTGCTCCGATCACAAAACAGAGCACTCCTTCCATACCCAAGCTGCGTGCAAGCCTTCACCATCCTGCTGCAGTTAATCATTACAAAGGCAACATCTGTGCAAGCAGATGACTGCCAGGACCTTCCACGTGCATCATTTCGCAGGGGGCTGTGAGGGAAAAAGAGCTTTGCCCGAGTATAGGTGGGGCAGCAGGCACTGTTTAAATAGCTAATATGCCAATCAGTTAGTATTCAATTAGTAGCAAAAGATAAAGCATCTCGTCGTGACAGCAGCAAAATGATTAATTCGTTAGCCTGCCGGGTTTTATTTTGATTAGAACTGACAATGCTAAATGGGTTATCTGCAGTGGATGTCTGGAAACCTCGGCATATTTCTGCTCAGAGCGTGGACAAAAGCACCTACACCAGATCCTGAGGTTTAGGCAGAGGAGCTGTGTATTCTCTCTCTTTAATGCTGGTTTCGCTCCTCCCCTTTGTTTCTGAATGGCTTCTTGCCTTTGCTTGGCCTCGTTTGCTATCATGGAGGAAGCCAACACTAAGAGTTTGAGAGAGCATCAATGCTATGATTCTGTAATCAAGGCCCTCGGGCAGCTGATTTGAGATGTGCAAAATCCAGCTACCCCCCCTAAGATCCTGCCCTGAGAGCAGAAAACTCATTACAGACAAACAAACACAACTATGGGCACAAGAAACCATCGATCTCTGGTGCTCACTTGCCTTCCTGACCAGGTCATTTCTTCTCCAAGTTGTGAAGCAACAGCACTGGTAGCAGAAATAGAAGCACCTCTAAAGGGAAGGTGTCAGCAGCACATTGATGCTCCTAAAGCTATTCTCACCTGCTCAAACATATTTTAAATACCTTTTTAAAAGGTAATCCTTACTGCATATGGGCCTAATTCAGAGCACGGGGTCTTGAACTTGGAGCATTTTCCACTACTGGGATCCAATCGTGATTAGGTTCAAAAAGAAATAATGAATCTTTAGGTGACACTGGGCTTTTCCTTCCCATCACCATGTTGTGAGCACCTAAGTAGCACAGAATAAAATAAAGAAGAGATTATTCCAGAAGGGCTGGAAACCATGGTTGTTTGATAGTCAGCATCTACACAGCACCAAGTTTTAAAATCTGTACCACTCAAAGATCTGTAGGGGTTGGAAGGGACCTCTAAAGATCATCTAGTCCAGACTCAGCACGTACCAAAGACCAGAACTGTACCTTTCCCTGAGATGGATGTAATTGGGAAGGATGAAGGTGGGTGAACAAAGCCAGAGAATGATGTTCAGATGAGAACAAGTGGGAACAGAGCCTGGTGGTACAGAGATACACCACTACGTCTCTTACAGAAGCTGATCTGTTCTCCCAGTAAAGCCACCATTTGTGTATAAACCCTTCCCATTAAGTTAAAGTTAGGAATATGACTCCTTATGAGAAGCCAGCTGTAGGAGTCAGCTCCTGGGCTCGCAGCAGCACGCTGCACTCCATAAATCCTTGCAGCCTCATGTCCAACCTCGTTGCCAAGAGCTGCTGAGAGAAGTAATGGGAGTTCTAGATAATGCTGATGGCAATGGGTCTTCCATAGGTCTAGGAGATGGCTTAAGTTATAAGGTGCTATAGAGAACACTCCAATCTTTCTTGCTAGGAGGGAAGCACGAAGGACAGCTGCACAGCCCCGTGCTCTGGCAGCAGTCACTGCAGTAGTGGAGGAACCCCAGAGCAACAGAAATACCTTAAATTATACTATGTGAGCACAGCTTCACTCCTCAGAGGAGTTACTGGATGATGGCTGGAAACAAATTCCAGAAGAGTCGCTTTCTCTGCGGCATTTTAGTGTCGTTGCAACAAATCCCACAAAATTCCTGCAACAAACGATTGCTTTTATTTCTACTGAGCTCTCACCAATTTCTGCAGAAGGACAGTTTTGCTGTGAAGTCTTAACGCTCAGAAATGGAAACGTAACAAAAACAGGGATCAGAGCTGGAACTGAAAGCATTCCTGGAAGTATCTGAAATTCTAGCACTCGTGCATCAACAGACTCTACATTTCCCTTCAGGGTGTTGGGTGCTAACAATCCCTGCTCCCTATTGGGGAATCACCCACTGCCCAACTCAGAAAGGCTTTACATTGAGGGCAACAGGACTGGGCTAAAGGTCTTTGAGCAGTCACTGGTCAGGCTTTAGCTCACTGGTCAGGCTCTAGTCTTCTCTCTTGATTCTGCCATGCCAATTGGTTGGCTCTTAATCTCAGTAACTTCAAAAGTTTCCTATGGACCAACATTGCTTCTTATTAAGCACTGGGAAGATGAAAAGCAAACTGGTGCACAGCAGGAGTATCAGAGAAGGATAGAATCAGGTGATTCAGCAAGACAGTGCGTTCTGTCTTTCTTAAAAGGCTACGAAGGAATTTTCCTTTATCAATCAGTATAAATTAAATTCAGTTACAGACACAGACTACCCTCACCAATGGGCATCTTTGCTTTGTTTCATTATCTTACAGGAGAAGATTGTAATTAACCATCGCGCTATGGAAATGGCCATAGGGGTCAACTCTGAAATCATGCAACTTCTCAGAGAAGTAACCTTATTCTGAATGTGCAGTTTGTGGGGGGAGCAATTCTCTTTGTAGCCACGCAAACAGGACAGTAAAAAAAGTATGGCTGATCCACAAATGAGAATTAACTGCTCCTCCCTTACATCCAGTGCAAAGAGATGAGCATCTCCAGTGCAATGGGAACCAAGAGCAGGGTCCAAGAAACAGCTGTTCTTGGTGATTTACACCATTTCTTATCATTCCTTCTCCTCCCTCTTCCCCAAAAACCTACAGGCCAAAGCTTCAGGCTCTCAGCTATCACTCTCCTGTCTGTCAGCCAGCAGTGCCCACCTGCAAGGTACAGCACAGTCATCACCCTACACACTGAGAAACAAATCAGACCTTAAATATCCCCACCAAGATTCAGTCCAGCTCTCCGGGAGCTGCACCACAGAACACGATACTCCATTTGTGTGTGAACCTTACAGTAAGAAAGTCTGATTTTTTGGGGGTCATTTGTTACAGCTCTGCTCCTGAAATGCTATCCCTTCTCAGGGGAAGAGAGGGACAGAGGTACACGACTGATCTGTGCCTGGTAAAAACAGACTGCTCGTGTCAGATGAGCCCAAGCTTTGGCACAAACGTGGCATGCAGAGCTGCCAGTCTCCGATGCCAGGCACCACATCCATCCCAGTTTCACCAGGTGCTGCTGAAAGCCCAGCCCTCTGAATTGGTTCTGCTCCAAACTGGGAGGAAAAGACCCAAAGTGTTTATGTTTTCCTTCCAAATAAATTGGCCTTGTATCAAAGCCCTTTGCTCGTTTCTGCATGAGAGGGAGCGGTAGCAGTGGATTCCTAGCATAACACTACAGACCACTTGGTGATACGCTCACTGGGCATGCAGCACATTCCAGCTATGCACGTTGATAGCTCGAGGGGAATCTGAGAAGTCAGAGGAATGTGACATTTGTGCTCATTATCATTTTTTTTTTCCTATGGTTTATTTTTCTAGTAGCCGGATAAATTATTGTGACCCATTGGAAAATTGTGCAAGTCATCCCCCCTGTATAATTATTTTGCGAGCAATACTGTTGAAACAAGGCTAAAGAAATTACAGGCATTACAGCAAATTAAAATCCTAACTGCATTTCCAGCTGTCTGGAACGAGCTCTTTGTTTTACACAACAGTTTCATCAGTGTTTCGGAGTCTGTAATTTTTTGGAGTGCTGAACAACATCTTGTTATTCACCATTTCTCTCCAGGAATTAGCAATCATGACCCTGAGAGATTTAAGGTTTTAGTGAGAGGTTCACTCAAACCCAACGTTTCAGGTGCTTTAAAACTCTTTCCTCTCCTGTCAGCTCTAAAATAAGAACGTTTTCCTTCCCTGTTATATAGTCATTTTTTTATTTATCATATGTAGCTTTTTTTTCTGGTAGACCAACTGTTCACACTCAGTGCTCTACGCTTCCCAAAGGCCCATGAACTGGTTTTGAGACCAAACGAAGGTAAAGACAATGGCTTATCACACAGGGAAATCACATGGATGGGTGGAGTAATCAGCTAGCAACTAAAGATGGGTGGTCCCAGGGCCCCAGACTTGGGTTGAAGGGTCTTAGGACCCATTCAGACTCTCTGTACAAATGAAATTAAAGCAGGCCACGAGCTTACTGTTCCCTCCCCCAGGTTTGCAGCAGTTGGTGAAAGCCAGGCTGTGGGTTGGTCATCTCTGTCAAGCAAACCCTGGGTTTGAATGTGGCCTTCTCCCTAGAGCACAGTGCTGGCCCAGCAGAGCCCACGGCCTCCAAGCACAGAGCAGTGCTCCAACACTGAACAAACAGCTTCCAGGTCTGGGTGCTAACCATCCAAACAGGGCCAACGAGAAAGATTTAAGACAGGAGATGGAAGTGCAGTGAATTCTGGAAGGCCTGGCTGCTGGCAGGGAGCAAGCTCTCCTCATCTCCCAAGTCATGGACCTGTTGACTGGGCTGCACTGCCTCCAGAGGCCTCGCTGTAAAGAGCTGCTTAAACTAAGACAGAAAGCCTTCCTGCTGCCTCTAGAGATGATCTTAACCCTGAATTATGAGGCAGCATGGCCCAGAGGCAATAAAGCAAGGCTATGATAGATGCCTATAGAATACCCCAGACAGAACAGACACAAATAGATTTGATTACCCTTATCTTTGCCTACAGAACAATATATTGCAATTTGATGTGGAATAATTACATTCCTTTCTTTATCCTCTGGAAAGTTAAGACCACCAAACAATAAAAAATAGCTTGTCATTCTTTGTTAATTATTTCCATGAAGATTAATGCAGGATCTTTCTATAGAGTGACAGAAAGGATGACTGTGTTTTAAACCCATTTGGATCCAGTCACTGGCTGAACACTCCCACCTATCTTCATTGAACCCAACCATCCTCTATGTTCATTTGTATTTTCAGCCTCAGGCTAAGGAAAATGAAGCAATAAGATTTCTAGCCTATAAAATAATTTATATAATTTCAAGATCTTATCTGTTCGATTACTGTTTCTTTCCACTACATTCACATCGCATGAAAGTAGTGTCCAGTAACACAGGTCTGAAAATACTAAGCCAAATTTGGTTGCAGAATTTCAGAAGGCCTTCAGCATTTCAACTCCTACCTGATTTTAATGCAGTGTTCCCTTCAATGCCATTTCCTGCAATAGTCCTTTTATTTTAATATATTTGATCATACCATAAATGCATTCCTACTAATTGCACTGAAGCAAAGCCAGCTTTACCTGCTGAGAATCTAACCACTGATTCAAGCTACAGATGCAGTCAGCAGGAAAACCATTAAAGCTAAAACACTCTTACTATAAAGTGCCAATCCATAGCAAGACTAATAAAAAACTGCACTTACCAAATGCACACAGTCCCTCTCAGCACAACCCACTGGCATCAGCGTTACACAAAGGAACCAAGAAACAACTCCAGCGTTGCACTATCCCATTATTTCACACCTTCACAGTTTACATTCTGTGACAGTCCTTAGAACCAAAAGGATGTGCATTTACAAAAATGGGATCAATATTCCACGTAGCTCTCCGATTTTTTGCCACATTACACTTGCAGATTTTAATACGTTGTACCCCTCAATCACACAGGACTTCATCTTTTTAGAATGAATATATTACCTGTTTACATTTGCATCTGTTAGGATATCAACACATCAAATTAGCCCTGAAAATGCCCCAAATTGCAAAACCTTGGGCTTCCCAAGGTACACGGCCTTTACTCCTAAGTTGCTCCACTGCCAGACTAAGATGACTAATTAACCACGGAGGATGAGCAGGAACATAACCACATTTAAATCAAGCCATAGGCATTGGTGGAGGCAAACTTTCACTTGAGCTGATGAGAAGAGGCATGGAGCACCGCTCACTTCTAATTAAAGGTTGATATGTAGAACTTCTGAACATCAGGGCCTACCTTGGTGATCTCACAGTAAACTGCTGCTTTTTGCACACATAAGCATGGCTGGATGGAGCCCTTAGGTTACCAGAGTAGGAAAACCCAGAGAAGGGTCTGATGTGGGGAGGATAAGACCCCAGCAATGCTCCTGGTAGTATTTCACATTCCTGACAGCAGGTGAAACCAGGGAACAAACCCACATTACAAATTCCAGGCCAACTCCCACCCTGTATATCCAAACCACATCACTAGAGGAAATCAAGAGGTCCATCTTAGAAGAAGGGACAGCTCTTTAAACCCACTGGGGCACTACTCACAGAAACTCTATCCCAGTTTGCTACTGGAAATTTACCAGTTTGCTGGTTGGTGCTTCATTCATTGCAGCTCTTCCAGGCTATGCATAGGAGCCAGCATTGTCAGAGGATGAACGCAGCGAGTATTTCATGGCTCAGATATGAATAAAGCTTGCTTAAATCTATTTATGGAGGGGAAAAAAAAAATTGTGCACGGTCAGCTTGAGCCATGTGGCTTAAACAGCTTTTGCCTCAGGAAAAGGATGGGTTTGTTACGCTATGACACATACAAAGAGTGAGAAAGTAGCTTCAGGAGTCCTAAAAGATTGGGAGGAGTTCAGTAGGTTTCTTAAGAGAACACCACATTCCTGCTAAAGTCCTGGCACATTTTCCTGAGGCAAAAATTGCCCTCGTAGCCAAAGGCCTTCATCGAAATTGGTATTGAAATACAGCTCCCATGGGTCACTCGGAGCCTCTCCTCCCCTGGGAGGAGGAGTAGGAGTGCATTGCTGAGTTTCCCCTGGAAGAAACCTGCAGGGAATCGATCCCTGTAGGCGGAGGCTCATTGATGTTCTTTTGCTTACAATCGCGTTTCTGTTCCCGTGAGCTGCATTCACAAGCTGGGTGGGGCACTTTGCTACCGTTGTGCTGGGGAAACAAAAAAAGTCAGTCTCTATCGCCAAATGGGAAGGCAGGGCGGGGAAAGGGAGGGTGTTTGTGTGTGCAGGGGCTCCTTTCTTCTTCTGCCCTCCTCCCTGTGCACATACACACACACCTGCAGAGAGCACAGGGATAACATTAAAGGTCTGGCAGGAAGGCTGTAGTAGAGATGCTGCTTCTTGGGGGAAGACATTGACTGCTACATGCATGCAAGTGACAAAAGCAGGGAACTGCAGGGTGGAGATGATATATCCCTCCTGCAGCCTCCTGCATGTGCAAGCTGCATCTCTGTATCAGACAACACACATGTATATATATAAATGTAAGTGCACCCACCTTGTCATTCAGGTTCTGCAGCGCCTCCTTCCCAGTGGCACTCCTGATCTCCACCTTTCTTCCGAAATCAACAGATGGTTCCCCTCCCTTCCCACTCTGCCTGGAATAGACGGACTGAGCATCCGGACCCAAGTGGGCAACATCCTTCTGCTTTGCCACCACTTTGTTAGATCCGCGGCCCACCGACAGGGAGTCAAAGTCGATAGTCTTGTTCTCCAGGGAGCCTTCCACTGGGCAGAACATGCCACAGAATTTCTGCCGGGGCTTCGGACTGCCCGAGCCCAGGTTTTTGAAGAAGGCTGGCACTTCTTCTTCCTCACCTTGCCGGCCAGACTGTTTCTTCTCAGCCATGGCTTGTGTGATCTCCCTGCTAAGGGGAAATAACAAGAGCGGTAACCAGGAGGATCCTTCACACACACACACACACACACAAGCAAAAAGAGGAGGAAAAAAAAAAACACAAAAGCTCGCTCAGGGTCCTAGAGACACAGCAGCATCAATTGCAAAGGGCTGTGCCTGGCAGATCCCCTGCCCCCATCGATGCAATATAGTCTGTGCCTCGCTCTGTTTTCTTTGATGCAGTGCAAAGTTGAGGGAAGGTTGGGGCAGATCCTGCTGCAATCGAGGGAGGAGGGTTCAAGTTCCCAGCATCCAGATGGGGAGGGAGGGAGAAGGAGAGAGGGGGAAAAAAAAAAAAAAGAAGAAGAAGAAAAAAAATCCTCACTCTGCAGCAGAAACTGGGGACTGATCCGGAAGTGATGCGAGTGGTGAATTGGCAAATGGACTCGATCAGGTTGGAGCAACAGCCCCCATCGATGCTCGCCGCCTCCTCCAGCTCTCTGCTACCGCTCCACGTTGCGGAGGGGCTGGCGGAGCCCGAGCACCCCCCACACCTCCGGAGGCGTGTACCCCACGCGGGGGAGAAAGGATCTCTTCCTTCCTCCCACCACCCTCTCTCCTACCTCCCCCAGCACCGCAATGGTGGAGTCGGGGAGTGCTCCGGGAGTCCTATTGTTCCTCACTTTTCTCAAGGCACAGCAGCCGGAGGGCGGGGAGCGGCGGAGATCGCGGCTGGGCTCCTGGGGCCGGAGGGAGGCTGAGCGGCTGATTCATCTCGCTGGGGTTTGGGGCATCGTTGGTGCCGGGCCTCGGGTGGTACCCATTCGGGGGGGGGGGGGGAAAGGGGCTGATGGATAGCGCTGGAGAGAGAAGAAGAGACAGATGGGAGAGGGGTGTGGGAACGGAGAGAGGGGAGAAAATGAGCCGTTCACCACTACTTACCTCGCGAAAGGAAAATTAGTGACCTAGCAAAGTCAATTAAGCCTGGGCAACGCCAGGAGCCCCCCAGTCCTTCCCCGGGGAGCGGGGGGGGGGGGGCGCCCGCAGCCGTGCGGACCAACGGAGCTGTCCGTTCAGCACCACCCGCGCCCGGGGCTCGGCCGCCTCCTGCTGCTGCACCCAGCGGGATCGTTCCCGTCGGGTTTGTCGCTAAATACACGGCCCCAACGGGTACCGACGCGGAGGGAGAGCTGTCCTTGTCGTTTGTAGGTTCTGAGAGGCAGGGTGAGGTGGGTGATTTGGGTTGGGGATGTATATTTTATATATATTTTATCGCAAAGGTAAAGCGGTGGAGAAAGACATTGGTGTTCGCTTGGCTGTGTGCACCTGATTCGTGTTTTTTGGGTCCCCAAGGCTAAACCGTGTGCAGTATCACTCTGAACCAAGCCCAATTGCCAAGCTATGTACTACTATGCATTATTCATTGATATGCATCTTTGCACATGCACATTAAATGATAATTTAGAGGCATCTGTGTCCGAATGGTTACCAAACACCTTAGCAAGACTCAGACCAAAAAACCCATCAAAAACAATAAATAAATAATAATAAAAATATATATCTCAGAGCTCTCTCTCCCTGCGAGCAATACCCAAAATCAATGCATTTTTACCAGTATGTGCAGAGTGAGGGGGAGAAGAAAAAGAATCACCCAAGGTCACATCCAACTCAAGCCCTGTAATAAATGCACGACACAATGCATTAAGACTCCAGACTAAAATGAAAGAAAGAAGCCTGCAGCTTGGTCCTGAAGGATGATGGTGATGTGCTCTGGTAACTAATGAAGGAGGGAGGAGGCCTACGATAGACGCCCTTGGGGGGAAAAGCTCCAGCCCTTCCCCTTCTGGGACCCGGACAGAAGACCAGCCAGGGTTGTGGTCACAAGGATCGCAGGTGCTTTGCTGGGAACTGGAGGCCAACATATGGTCTCTCAGGTACCCTGAAGTCCTGTATTATTTAAGGTTTATAAATATTAATGGTCATAGCATTGCTGATCAGGCAGTCCACAGAAGCAGCAGAGTGCTGACAGGCTCCAGCTAGCTGAAAGCCTTGAAGCGATTGCGTTGACACGTTCTGCAGTGGCTTTCAGGGAGAGCCTTAAATCGAGCTCATTCATCACTTGGCATATCCTTGGAAGATGCTCAGATGGCCCCTTGTGAGAGGATGGCAAGAGAAAGATCTGTGAGAAAAAAATAAATAAAAAATACAGCCTGGAGGATGGGAAGCGGCTGAGACAAGAATCAAATCCTGCAGATGAGTCTGCAGCATCTCATGAAGGAGATCAGAAAGGATGGTGGGATTACCATGAGGCATCCCCCTTGACTACATCCTTCTCACTGGCTACTTCACTGAGAAGTGATGTGCAAACAACACTCGGTATCTTTATGGTCCTTTCATGGACGTTGAAAAGTCATGGGGTAACTTTTAAAAGTTTCTACTCTGGCATGTGAAACACAAGTAACAAATCTTGAGATTACTACTTCTCTTACAAAAGGAATGCTATCCTGAGTAAGACCTCTCAGCACAGAGATAACCAAACTTTCCTGAAACATCACCAGGATCTGATAACCTGTGTGTTTAGTAATCCATAGAATCATAGAAGTGACTCTGAAATGGACACTGGTCCTCATCTGAATTTCATAAACCCAGCATCAATAAGAACTCTATAGGTAACTGCAGACTCAGTCCCATCAACAGCACTGAAGAAACACAGACCAGCTCATAAATATAAGCCTGAGATAAGAATGAGGCTGACCTGAGTTACACCAGTAACCTTCAGTCTCCATGCAATAGATTTTGTGTTCCAAGCATGCAGTGAATATTAACTGGTAGTGTCAATATCGGAGCACTGTAGGTATGTAGAGAAGAATAAATAACTTCAACAATTATTTGCAGATAAACTATTGGGTGATACATGAAAAGAATATAGATCTTCAGTTAATATTATCCACACATGCTATAACAGAGATGGGAATTGAATGTTACCACAACATTGGCTTTTCTCAATATCAAAACACTCTGGACAAGTGAAGTGATGAATAGAGGGCTTGCACAACTTAACCCAAACCACAGAGGAAAGCAGAGGCAGGACCAGCTTGAATTAAGATTCTTTTATGTTAGCGCACAGAAGTTTTAAGTGACACAAGTACTCACTACTTTAAGCACAGCAGTAGCACTCAAAAGAAGACAACTCCTGCCTGAAGATTACAGCTGAGTTTACAAGGACAAGAAAAAAAGACCATGTGAAGAGCACGAGGACTTCACAAAGATCCCTTTGCTAAAGGGAAAAAAAAAGAAAAAAGAAAAATTGATACAGAGGAAAAAGTGTGAGCACAAAGACATGAAGTAGGCAGCCCCTGTGTCAAGCAAGAGGAAAAACTAGGCCTCTTCCCTTACATACTCATGTTCCCACTCTGCTACCATAGTCCAACATCTGTGGCCTACCCAGACAAATCCGGGAGCACGGGGCTCCTTTGCCAACCTGCACTGCATCAATGGCTCCAGTGATTTCTGATCTCTAGTTCCATCTGGCCCAGACATGTCTACTTGTTGTGTATCAAATGATGAATGATGCTTTATTAAATTTCATTGCTGTTGTTACATGTGCAGGGCTAAGCTGAATAATGAAACTGGATTTGAAATGGAAGCAATGCAATGTAGCTTGATGCTGACTTATTTATCTACTATTGCCTTGGGTGAGGCAACTGCTGCAAAAATAAACTTCAGATACTAAGGCAGCAGTCAGAAATTACAGCAGTATATTCTGCCATTAAATTGACATTATTAAATTAATGACAGCAACCACTTCCAAACTGGGGCTCCTTCCTACTGCAGATAATTATTAGTATTTCCACTGGGTGCGAGATTTCTCATGCAAAACAAAATCCCATGGAAATAGATTCTTGCAGAGGCAGAACTCCACAAAGTCAAAGCCTTGCCAGGGAAAACTGCTGCTATCCATAGAAGGGAAGCAGGTGTATGTGCCGAACCATGGACCTACACTGAGTGAAGCACAGGTGACACGCTCAGGATCAAGCTCTAGTAAAGAACTAGACACCTTGATTTCAATGCCAACCCTTCCATTAAGTCTAATTGGGTCATAACTTAAGAATATAGCTTTGTTCTCAGAATTAAATCAAGTTGATGTGGTGTTTTCAGCTGGGTCCAGTGAAAGAGAAGGGACTCCATAGTGGAGTTAGCTGACTGCTTTTACTGCACGTAGAGGAAAACCATGATGACTGGAAGCACGGGGCTAAAAGCACAGCTTCATTGACCACTCCTCTTACAAACCAGGAAGTGATTTTGCAAGAAAAAGCTTACAAAATGACAAAGCCCTTGAAAATACCAACCTGTGGCATGTGCCACAGCAGTAGCCTGAGAACTTCCCTGTCTGACCACCAGCTGGGATAGCCATCTTTCCTCCCTCTGGTTGGTGCACTACCTACTGCTGATCCCTGCATCTAACTCTGGAATTTTCCTCTTCTAAGGTTTGGGCTCACCACAAGAGGTAGCAGTGATTAACTGGATATTCTTGGAACATCACAAATCAACCCAAATCTTTACATGCTTGACTGGGTTGGAATTGTTCTGGCATAACACAAAAACTGAAAGACCAAGTTGTGCACAGAGGAATCATTAACCAAGTTCCCTTTGGGATATGATAATTGCTGGAGTGGTTGACAGCTTCTCTTGGCATTGAGCACTCAAAGATGAGACAGTATTTCAAAGACACTGAGGACCAGTAGAAAATCTTCTGATAAATGAGTAAAGTCCATTCAAATGCTGAAACAAAGCTCATTTATTTCCATGTCCCTTTTTTTATTTCTGCTCATCCTATGCCTCTGTTTTGCTTTATGGTTTTGTCCTCAGCAACCTCAACTAATGTAAATCAGCCTGGGTGAGTTTCTGCCAATCAAGGTTTGTTGCCAGTGGGTTTTAGTCCCTGAAAACAGATGGTTTGAAAGCCACATTGTGCCACCGTGCCCACAGCCAACAGTACAAATATTTAGCCAATTAGAAGGGGATTTTCCAAAGGCACAAATGGAAATTAGGTATACAACTCCCATCGACTTCCAAGGAGAGCAGAGAGCCTTACTTCCTCCAAATTCTCTCCTCACTAATTCCGTCTAAAATAAACGCACACAAAGGGCACCAGACTGCTCTGAAGTCAGACATTTTCAGCTGTTCTCAAGATGAAAATCCTGGGCAACAGCAGTAGGAATCATTCTGCTCAGCGTATAAGACAAAGATCCACCAAAACTGCTGATTTCATTAAGGTCCATAAATGTCCTATGACCATTTTGAAGCCCTAACAATAGATTGGCATGGATTGATTACAGCTGAGTATTGAAGCATCTTTCTTTCAGACAATGTCATTAAGAGAACTCACCCGTCTGACCACAAAAAGGCATCATTAAATATTAACATTTCCTCTGAACACCTCTCTAAGAATATGACAGCTCCTGGTGTACTGTCATTAAAATCTGTATGGGACTGAACAGGAAAGAAGAATTGATTGCTGAAGTGGGAGTTATTTAAAATTTTGCCATCGTGTTCTCAAAAAGACCCAGAGTGGACCACAGCGATCTCTACCACTGCACCACTGCTTGAAATAGAGACCTTCCAAATCAGGGGGCTCCTATCAAGGTGGGAAGAAGAACAGGTGAACATTACTGTTTATCCTGTCAGTGAGACTACTCTCCCTCCCCCCAGATAAGATCTTCCTTATTGAAAGCATGCCAGAGCCACGATCCACATGGCTTCACACACCTTCTAAGCACTGTGTTAATAAATAATGATGACAACAATATAACAGGAAGGGTCCTAAAGCATTTCATGCTCTATGAATGATTCACTCGTTTGACTTTGAGCACTGCAGCTCTCTGATTTGCTTTAATTCAGGACACATAAATGAAAATAAAAATCAGTAATAAAGCAGACACAAGAAACAGCCCATACTTGGGATAAACAAATGCTATTTAAGATGAAGCTTTGCTTCAAAGCTGCGAAGTGAAGCTTCAGCTTCCCTTTCTGTTTCATCCTTGCCCTTTCAGCATCTCTAGAATTGCTCTCTCCCATCCCTGCTATTTCATAACAATTCATGTAGTACTTCCCAGCAAACAGAAATGCCTCCCCATTTATTACGATGGAAATATTTAACCCCACAAAATATCTTGGAGTGTTATCTGTGATGTTGCAATCACAATATACAACGATGGGCTCTGAAAAGGAAAGACTTAGGCTCTGAAACCAGTTTTCTGTACTCATGGGCAGTGACATAATCAACATTTGGACCAGAATTGTGCTTAGAATACTCACCACAAGCACTGAAACCCGTGTTGGTCCATCTCTGCACTGCTCAGTTTCTTCATTTTGCTGACACAGCTTGAAAACCTTGCCAGGCCTTCCTGCTCAGCAGGAGAGAGCTCAGTCACTTCTGAAGACGCCTTCAGCTAAGCACTCATACGAGGCACCGAAAACCATTTGTCATTTTTGAAAATCTCATTACATTTTAAATAGACAGGACAGACAAAGGCAGCATTATTAGCCTCACTGTACACATGGGAAATGAGGCATGGAAATTCAAATGGCCCACCTCAAACCACAGAGGAAGCCTGTCACGTGGAGCTGGTCCAGGTTCTCCTTCGCCTGCAGTCAGCCCAATTTGGGGATGTTTCTAAGCACCACCACTGCTCTGTTTACTCTGCAGTTTTCAGCCCTTCTTCAGGCAGAATAAGAAACAAAGTCCAGGAGTAACAACAGTAGTACGAAGGAAGACTAAAACCAGTAACAGCAAAGGAAAAAACAGATCTCTCTTTGTGCTGCTCTGTAGAACCCATTAGGTCTGGGGGCTTTGCTGCTGCTGCTGCTAACATGAGCTGATGTCCTCACGTTGCACTTATTAAATAAATCTAATCTTATTAAACTTCATTACAAGCTTTTATTTCATAAATCTGTATGCCTCTCAGGCTGCCCAGAGAATTAACTCCTGCAGGGTTGACGCCTTCACTCCCCTTGGCCTTGCAGGAGGCACTCCTGACAAAACCACCATCCCTACTCATTACACTACTCACTTTCAAGGAGTGGAACGGACTCAGAGAGCCCTGCAGGCATTACAGGTGGGGAAATGCCCTGGATGCAGCTCAGAACTGCAATCCCCAGCAAGCAGCAATGGGCTCCCTTGGGTTACGGGAGGGAAAAGACAGCAAGGAGTTTGCTTTGGCAAGGGGCTGGTGGAGGACACTTGCACCTTGCTGCCATCTGTGGCACGCTTGTCAGAGGGCTGCCAGCTGCTGCTTTGGGAAGGAACAGCCATGTGTCACCAGCACAGGGAGACCCCTCATCCATCCCTGCCAGGATAGCCCTGTGCAGCAATGGGCACGAGCCAGTGGCACACATCACTTTCCCTGGGCAGGATAAAGGCACGCAGGGTGACTGCCCCACTCAGTCCTCTTCTAAACAGCGAGGAAGGAGGAGAGCATGTTGGAACATAAAATTTAAACATCCAGATACATTTGGTACTGGTGCCTCCAAAAAAACCCAGCGTACAAGAGGTACACCCTCAGATATGGGTGGCATACGTCCAGTCAAAATCTTTTACATACAAAAGATTTGCTTCAAATCATCCAAAGACCTTCTTGTAATATACAGCACATGACTAAATCACAGAGAAGCAGTGCTAAGAGGTCAGGCCCTGCATGACTTTCTGCACAAAAAAGCCTTTCCTCCCCCGTCGTATTCTGGTATTGCGCTTTGGCGACCCGAGGTCAGCATGAAACAATTTGTTAAACAAACTTCAGTGAATCAAAGTAAAACATGACAGACTGACCTGCCTATCATCCGACACGAAACATCCCACTCGGGGGCTGAGCAGAGCTGTGCACTCAAATCCAGGGAAATGTTTGCAGAGAAAGACATTCTGATTTCAAAACGATGAAACGTGTTGGTTCCCCTCACCCCGAGTACCTATATCTATAGGTATCTATAAAAAAAAAGAAGGAAAAGGAAAGAAATTCTCTCTCCAGCAACTTGATGAAGTGTTTAAATCCATTTTAAGGATAGGCTCAATAGATGGGGTGGATACACAGGCGTTTGGATGATGAATACTCACAAGGGCTTTGCACTCCCTGCTGCACATGTGCAATGCCAAATCCCAGGCCTCTTTAGCTGAGCTGGTGTTTGGAAGGCACATGCATTTCAGGAATGCCCCCGGGATCCCCATAGTGCTACCACCATCCCACTGCAAGCAGGAGAACATTTCCAAGCAGTGAGCATTTGTTAATGTGCCAGCAACCCCAGTTCCTGAGCTCCTTGCACTGTTCAAGATGCTTTCATTCCGTGGGAGCCATTTGTTAAAGTGCAGCAGTGATATTGACCCTCTGCTCACAACTGGTTAAAGAACAGACTCACTCGTGCTTGGTGCTGTTTTCCATGGTAGCAGCAAATCCCATAGGGAGAGTGTGCTGGCAGAAGGAAAAGAGCTGCATTGTGTCGGGAGAGGGGATGCCTGGATCGTGATAAAGCAAGACAAAGTCAGCCTTCAGAGCCCAGTACTGGTAGCTGCTAAACCCCACTGGCTCTCATCCTTCCAACCAAAAAAAACCCAACAAAAAAGCCTCCCACTACACACTAACACTTCCTAAAAACACCCAGCACTTTCTCCCCTAAAAACTCAGATCTTTGCCTGTAGAAAACTGCTCGCTCCAAATTACCCCTCCCAGTGTACAGTGGACATATGGCGTGGTGTTGAATGCACAGAGACAAAAGAAAGAAAACAGATTCACAAAGGAACCACAGCTAAAAGGCACCATCCACTCACGGGTTAAAAAGAAAAGCAAGCCTCGAGGATGTTGGAAGCAGCAGGGTATCAGCTGGAGGCTGCACGGAGGCTTTTCCCACTGCCATTCATAACAAAATCAGGAGGCAGAAAGTTACTATAGCAATGGCCACAGAATGCAGAACGGGCACTCTTCAGAGGGTAGAAAGAGCTCTTAAAGAAATGCAGGGGTCTGTTTCTCTTCCATCCTTCAGGGCTGCCAAACACAGATCAGCTCCAGCTCACCCCTCTCTATGTGAAGCTCACTGTACCTCACTGAATTTTAACCTCAACACCTTAACAAAATGACAAAAGATGTCTATCCACCCAACTACTCTCCAGGTACCGAAGTAGCCAGAAAGTAACCCGTGGCTGCACAATAAAAAGGCTGTGCTCACTTTATGTGAGCAAAAGCACTGGGCAGTAACAACTGCTGCGTCTGCAGACCCCTCCTTCCATTGTTGCCTTTGCTCAGATCCGTTTGGCCCCTTCCAAGCTAGAAGTCTGAAGGTGGATGGCTGTGATCACGCAGGCCAGCAGTGGGACAAGTGCCCTGCATGGGATTCTGCAGCTTAGATGCTGAGTATCAGAGTCAAGTCTTGTCGTGAGGTTACCTGCAGAGCTGGATGCAGTGACTGACTTAACTCCTACAATGGGATACAGTGCAGCTAAGGCTCCAGCAGCGTGTGAGACCCGTCTGTGGCTCATCTGAAACACACACAATACTGCTGTGTAAAGCACCAGGGATCAAAGTTTCCATTCGTGCTTAACCAAAACCAAGCTCGTCTCTCAGCAGATCTAATTGTGCAGACAAACTCAGAAGTGCCCGAGGGGACACCAGATCAGAAGGACCAACTGGGGCAGAGAACAGCCCCTGCAAACACAAGGAACCACATAACCGAGATTCAGAGGCACCCATACATCCTCTCCCCGTAGCACAGATCAATCTCTACAAGACTAAAATCACAGCATAATTAAAGACCAGGAGAGATGCAGAGTGTGTTGCAGGGATACCAAGGGGAGAGCATCAGCCAAAGAATATTACACCACGACTGTAAATTAAAGCAGCCATCATAGATGCTTAGCCCAAAAGCCTTTAGCAGATGATCAGAGAACAAAAGTAGCTTAAAACAGTCCCTTGGATCACAACTCCCATTTATCCCTATGTCAAATCGAGCAATTAAAACCAGACCTGCAGGATCTTTTCCCTTCAGAGAAGGCTTCAAGCTGAGTCTGCACTCAGCTGCAGTCTGAATTGTGCCACAAACTGACAGCACAGATGAGACCAAACTGTGGCCACTCTGTTCTGCATCAGACCTTCCCTTGCCATCTGCATTTTCAGTTCTCCATCAGCTGTAACAGCCTCTTCAACCACTCACAGGGCAACGATACAAAAACCATCGACGAACGTTCATCCCGAGGTGGGATGGGCTTTAATTCAGTCAGCTCCATGGCAGGCCCCTCTGACTGCTTTCTTTGCCCAGAAGATCTCACCTCACCTCCTCCAATTCCTAATGCTGACCAGCTCTCTGCACAAAACAGGGGTCTGTAGCATGCAGTTATTTCAAAAGAGGCCCCGTTGCCTTGGTTACCAATCATCAAGCCTAGGCCTTTGCAAGCTCAGTCAGAGCCTTCCTTTTGCTTGCCTTCCTCCTGTTCTCTTAACACTGGAAGATTTCTGCAAAGCAGAATGCTGGATCTAAATAAAAGGATCAATACAGAGGGAAACGCCCTAGGATGTGCGTCATGCATCAGGTCTCGTATAAATCACAAGGTTGGTGAGAAATAACAAAAACAGCAGCAGAATTATACAACATTATTAGCTTACCAACAGTGCTACCGTAGCAATATAGAACGACACGATCTCCTGACTTGGAAGGGATACACTGTGAAAGGAGGCTTCACAGGAAAATACACTCAGCCTGCATCCTGAGGAGCTGGCACTGTCAATTAGCAGCAGTGGTGAGACAACTCAACCAGAGCAGTGCTGGTGCTGGGTACGCATGAAGTCCTAAGCAGCCCCTGAAAGTCCAGGAAGGGCAAAGGAGGAAAGAAACCTTGTCACACGCGTTTTACAGAAGCAGGATGGAGGCTCAGAGGCAGGGTTTCTAAGGAGTGCGGTGGATGGGGGATCTGCAAAGCTTGGGGTTGAGTGTGGGACAAAGATAGGGAAAGGTGAAGCTGCAGCCATCCAATGCAGACCCTTCTCACACACTTGGATGCTCGATGCAACCTGTCCCCCCTTACCTGAGACCCACACGATCCCCACCATCACCTTCTGTATGTGTTTATTCGGCACGTGCACTCAAAGCAGCTTGGATTTAGAATGCTGAATGCTCACCAAAGCACAGACCAGAACTTCCTCGAGGCAATTAAGTGAATATCTGCTTCAGATAAACAGATGCATTAATAAACACCCCCCAGAAATGACCCCCTCGATCCATCAGGACCCTCAAGAAGAAAACAAAGCCAAACCCAGTGAAAATAGCACTTACTGCTTCTATTAACTTCCCTCCTCTTCCTAGAAACTAGCTATCTTCACAGTTAAAAATAACATCAGACTTCCTTTCTGAGCACTGGCTGGCAGGATTGATTCAGAGCCCACTAAAATGTTAATGCATGCTGAGAAAGTCCACATTCTTCTGCATGGAGAGGCCTGAGTTGGTTAATCCCAGTTCTGGAAAGGACAAGCCACACTTTCAGTGCTGTATATCAATGTGACTGCACTGAACAATCATTCTTATCTCTGTTTATGGCATTTCAAATTGTCACATCAAGTGCAAACGATATGAAAACTTGAAATACATAAGATATCGTGCAGCTCTCATGCCCTACCCTATGCTGAATGGAAAAGGCCACCTCTAGCTCTTTATCATCTTTCAGTGCTGCAAGCTTAATTAGATCTTCCAGACTGAAACAATCTACCCTACATACAGGAGTGCCAGAAAGGAGAAAAAGGAAAAGGATGAGGAATTTTAATTGCACTGTAATCCTTTCAGATTGGTTTCTTGCTGCATTTTCAGGGACCTAACAGACTAGTACCAAGCAAAATTCAACACGGACCTTTAAAAAGAAAACACATTAAAATGAATGTGATCTGCAAGACCCATAGATGGTATTAATCTCCAGGCAGTGGGACACGCTGCAGTTTAATGCAAGGAAGTAATGTAAATGAAACCATTTGTCACTGCTAACTGAATGGAAAAAAGGAAACGGCCAATTTGTTGGCTGACTTTGCCTCCATCCTGATGGCTGCATCCATCCTTCCTGCTGCTCTGTACCTCACCACCAAAGGCACGGTCCGAGCTGTCAGCAGTTCTTACACGACTGCTCAGGCTGTCACCAAATGCTTCATTCTATAGATCATATATCTTGATGAGAGGTCTATAAATAGGCACCATTTCCTACCCGTTACTGCGCTGGATCCATCACAATGGCAGAATTACCTTTCAGCAATGCATTAAGTCATCGACTACAGAGTGCTAATGTCTGAGGCCAAGGGAAGTGGCCCACTGAGCCACCCCACACAGCAAAACAAGCATTTTCATTATGAGTTTCGTTACTGTGGTCCCAAATTCTGGAAGATATTCAGTGTTGACAACAGGCTGCCAACCCAGTTTCTGCCGGTAGGCAGATCCTCGCTGTACCTGTTCAGACCAATGGGGTCCTGACAGCAAAGGCTTATTCCAAGAGCTACAAACACAGGTGGAGCAGTTCAGCTGCTTTTCCAGACTGCAGGATGCGATGACTTGGGACTTCAAAGGGGTTTTGTGTGTACACGAGGGTGTTTTGAAGGCCTCGGGAAAAATCAGATTGCGTGTGCTCGTTGTGCTTGTCCCTGATTGCCCTTTTTAATGAGTTTTCAGTGCACTGAACCCTACTTAATACATTGCTTAATAAAATGAAAATAATTAATCAATTATCCAAGGGGCCCCCAGTTTATGGCCACTCTTACGTACTTATCCCATTAGACAGAGCCTGCTCCCCAGCATCACAGATCATCCCATTTTGACAACTGGCCCCCTGGATACAAAGAGGGACTTTTCTTCTCCAGGGCAGCAGCAGGACAAGTGGCATAACATATCTGCCAGCCATGCCTTGCTCCTTACGCAGACACTTGCCCTCTTCCGAGCACCACACTGCTGCCCACTGTCCCTTTCCACGCTGCCCTCGAGTGGGCTCTACTGCTCAGAAGTCCTGCACTGGGTCACACCTCAGCAGTGTTATGTCTACACTCGGTCACAAAGGTTAGACTTCTACCACAGGTGAACTCTGCTGGGCTGTCAGTGCTGCTATCAGTTTGGTACTCATGGTTTTGTTGTAGTTGTTTGTGTTCCAGTTGTGAAGTTCAGATCTATTGTATCTTCCTGCTGTCAGACTGAGCCTGCTCCAATCTCCTCCTCCCTTAAAGTAGGAAGGGAAAGAGGGGAAGAGATGACACAGAAGTAATTGACTCAGGCTGGACGGGGCTCTGAGCACCTGATCTAGCTGTAGATGCCCATGCTCACTGCAGGGGAATTGGACTAAACGGCCTTTGAAGGTCCCTTCCAACTCAAAAGATTCTCTGACTCTATGACCCATCTCAAATCACACACCAAATTAGCCATGGAAACAACCTCAATGGACAGCTTTAACCACCAGTGATAGGTTTTCCCCATAATGTGCATCCTGTAGTCAAGCATCTCAGGCCAATGACAAGACAGCATTTGTTTCAATACTTATAACTGCTACTGCTGCTGCTCCTCCAGGCATCTGTTGGCTATTCCTACCTGGATATTTTTTTCAGACCATCTCTTGCACCAGTCATGACTTCTCCTCCCAGTTTAGGCCACTGAAGCTTGCAAACTTCTTGACCATCCCCTCCTTAACTCCGTCGTCCTTCTCCTTGTGACATCACACCAGTAAACTGCTTGGAAAACATCCTGAAAAAGGAACTACTGTAAATGGCCACACTTTGGCTTCTCACTCCCCAGAGCAAAGTGGCTTCCTATACCTTAGAACTACCCAAAGGAACTGGTGCTCTGGCAGGAGCTGGCATCTGTGAGGAAAGGATTTCCCTCTACCTTATGGATAATGTTGTTTCACTGCTAGAGAAAAATATAAATAGTTCCAAGCAATCCTTTCAAAGCACCCAGGGCTTTTACATTCCTCACAACACGTTTCCAAAACACTCTGGGAAAGTGGGGTTACAATCCTTTACTGACCTGCAGGGTACATCTGAATTGCCTGCTCTTTTTCTGGATGTAAGCAGGGAAATCTAAACGTGGTATAACCACCACACTGTCAGGTTTCCTCTTTTGTGGGAGGGCAAGACAGCACCTGTATGGCCATCTAACCTTCAAACGTGTGAGGTGTGCAGAATAACCTTTGGGTAGAGATGTGAAAGGAAACAGAAGAGACTTAAAGGTCTGACTTCCACTGGGCAGGAGGAGCCCTCATTTAGGCTAAGATCATCACAGAACTTCAGACCATTACGTTTCATTCAGCCATGCCTGGATACATCTGAATACACCCGGGTCAGGCTGCCAGAACAATTCATCCAGTCTGTGACTCACTCCGTCGCCCTCCTTCCCTGTGCTCAGACACAGGCAAAGGAGAGGCTCCCAGCCACAGAAGTCCTTCTTTCAGCTCATCCCTGCCATGGGAAGCACCGAAAACCTGCAGTTCTCAGTAATTCTGTGGGATTCCTTGGCCCTGAATAAACGCATAAGCAACAATAAATTCAGCAGTGTCAGACACAAGTCTGATCAAGGAGCACGTCACAGAAAGAGCAGGCTAGTGCAAACAGACCCACGTACCAGCATGGGTGGATCCACTGTGACAACTCAGAAAATATCGGGTCTGACAGCCAGGCTGCAGTGCTGGAGGCAGCAAGGTCCTGCCACAGAGTTTGTTTTTCTTGTGATTCCTCCATCAGGGAAGTCAGACAGCTGATCCTGGAAATAAGAGCTGGGAGCAGCCCAGCACTCAACACCATGGTCATGAACATCTCTTCTGAAGGTGCTGATGTTAAAAGGGAGGGTGCAGAACAGAAACCCACTGGCCAGACACCCAACCTAACTGGAAAAAAAAAAACAAAAAACCCTCAAGTGTTTACAGCAAGGATTTCAAAAGGGCTCAGCAACTTCAGACATCTCACAGAGGCACAGACTATTAGTGTGCCTGCCTCCAGCAAACTGTGCATCGAACTCCCTGGCACACAGACAGGGAAACAGAAAGAAGAGCATCAGGGAGAGAAGATTTTATTATTCCCTCCCCTTCAGCCGTCAGAGCCTGAAAGAGGCAGAAGGATGCCACTAAGGTGGCCTCAGCTGCAAGGAGATGTAAAGCCCAGGAGATGCTCTTGATTGGTGGCAGGAGTCTGCACCGCTTTGCTAATACCAAAAGCACAGAGAAGCACGTGTGCTGGAAATGCACACGGACTAGTTTTGCAACAACCCTCCGAAGAAGAGCTTAACTTCTTTAAGCAAACCCAGAGTACCCCAGAATCACTAGCTATGGCATAAAAGCCTCCAATCCATAGGAATCTCTCCCTTCATTTTCCTGTAAAGGTCTCGGAAAATTACATTTCCTGGAAGGGAAATGTTTTTATCAGACAACCAGACAGTGAAAAAACAGCCTAGAGCAAGATGAGGGCGTTCAGTGACAAAGAAAGGTACACGATACTGCACAGCTGCAAGTGCCTGTGAAAGCACAAAGCACTTGGATCTAGGGAACTCTGCATCCTTCTTGGAAGAACAATGCCCTACAAAACCTTGTGGCATCCCACTCCATATCCCTGAGACATTTAGAGATATGGACAGATAGCAAAAATAATACAGCCTTGCACGTAGAACAGAAGGCTGTGCAGTTTGCTGAGCTTGAATGCTTCACAGGAGCATCTTTGGGCTGAAGCATGCTCCTTACCTACCCAGCTGGTAACTTACCCACACTGAGGATGTGTTATCACACCTTTTTTTCCTTACTTGCATGACCAGATCCGTTGGAGTGGGCACAGATTTTGCTCATTTTAGTCCCCTTCATCTTGGGCCAAACCTCCTCGCACTTATCCTCAAAGTGAAGCACCATCTAATAAGTGCACTGAGCACTTCTTGCCTTGGAGAAGCATCCCCCACGCTCCAGTGCAAGCCTGCATGCTTCCTCTCAAACCTTCAAAGTGACAGTGCAGTACCTCCACAGTTGGCAGAAAACGTGCTACCAGTTTTCCCGACATTAAATGCGACCTAAACAACTTTTCAGAAACACCTCAAAATTGAAACCTGCTCTAATTACAAACCAGATATTGGGTTTTCTCCTCGTGCCACAAAGGACCAACACACACCCAAAGTTCACATGAAACCTCAGTTTCCATTGACTCAGTGATTTTTGGTAAAAAATCAAGCTGCGACATGAAGCAAGGGTGGTTTTCTAAGGAAGTTATTGCTTATAAAGGAAGGATGCAGGAGTTCTTGCTTAATCAAGCTGCTGAATGGTTAATTATCCCTCAGAATACACATGGGATGGGGTGAAATGATTACGAGGCACTGTGTTGCTAGGGAGTAGAGGTTTTAGGAACAAAAGGCAAACGGGTGCTCGGGGCAAGGAATCACCATCCCTCTCTTTGCATTGTGAGCATCTGCAGCACGGTATTAGAGCTGGTTAATAATGAACTGCAGAGCTTGGCACCTGCTAGACTAATTGCAGCACAGCACGTCTGAGTGCTGCGTGGAGAGCATCTGGAGACAGAACTGAGCTCAGTGCAGCATTTTAAGAGCTCACAGGAAGAAGTGTGCTCGGCTCTGAGTGCCAGACCACGACCAAACCTCTGCTCCAGGGCGAGGAATGCAGATTGCTTTAACAAGAAGACAGAAGGAATAGATGTCTACTGTGACTCCAGTGCTCCATCTCTCACCCTGAAGTCTGCTGAGGCCAGTGGGAAAACTCACCCCAGCTTTTCTCTATGCTGTGTGGCCACGGCAACTCAGAATCGCTTGGGAGGTCACAGTGCTGGAGAAGAGTTGGTTTGGTCTCATGAGAGCTCTGAGAGAGGTTCAGGTCTGAACAGAGACCTGGCGTGAGGCCTGGGCAGCACCCACGTCCCACAAAAGGAGGTCTGTATACGGGGAACTTGACTCACATCACTTATCAGTGCTGCTGCTGAATTAAACCTGATTGTATTTCATACGTTCTTCAGAAAATAAGGCTCTGCTTGAAATCTGTAACTCTCAGTAAAGATTAGGCATAGCAAAACTTGGGTTACTGAAACTCTAAACCCAGCCTGCCTGCCTTTTAGCCTGTTTCTGGTTCTCGAAACCAGAGGGAGAGAAACACTTCTTTCAACAGCTCCAAGAACCCCAGACAACCTCCATCACTTCTCCAGAATCCTTGCAGGAACTTTCCCCACCATCTTTGTCTGCCACAGCCTTTCCCAGCAGCTCAGGTGTGTGACCCAGCTCCAGCACACAGATCTGTCACACCAATGTCAGACAGCACTACAGCATCACCAGCCCTGGAGAGCAGGTCTTACAGCGAGCACAGCCCCACGTGGCACAGCTCATCCAAGCTGCTGCTTCACAGGCAGAGGTGATAAAACAGAATCTATTCAGCCAGTCTGTAGAAGCTTAACCTTAAGGCATTAAAACTGATTTCAGCAGAAGGAAAGAGCAGCTGATGATCAAATTTAAACACGTTTCTATAGATGAAACCACTGATGCCAGCGCAGTACATCCAAACCTTAATCAAGCCTCAAAGTCAAAAGAAGATATTCAGTGGTGCACTGGAGAAGAGCCTTTAGGTGGTTTAAACTGCTCTATCCAACCAATATTCTAATTGCTCTGCCTAACCTCTAGAGATTATCATTAAGTTTCTGGCTCACTGCCCCACTGTGTGTGACAAAAGCATTTCAGGCTTACCAATGAGGTTTTCAACACTCCCCACAGGAGGTCTGAGAGGACCACTGGATTCTGTGAGAACAATGCAGGTTTCATTGCTGATAAGAATGGCAGGGGGAGAAAAAAAAAGCATACAACAGGCTCTGTGCATGCACTGAAAGAGAAAGGATCTTAGCTTGACAGCATTAGTCAACCCATTTCACATCACCAACATTCTAATGCACAAACGTGGCTATCAGCTTGAGTTGCACTGCATGAGTTTGCCACAATTCCCCACTTTGGCTCACCTAAATACCTCAATATCCACAGACACTGAACAGAGCCCCACTGCTCTTCAGCAAGGGTTTTTTATTGTTTTGTTTCTGCAGTGACGAAAGCAGATTTTCAGTTCTGGAACCTTATGGGAGAGTGCACGTGACACAAACCACACAGTCTGATCAAAATGAACACCACACTATTGCACTGTATGTGAAATACTCACATATATTATGCTGCTGAAAACAGAAGAGTGTCCTTACTTACTGCACATGCTACCACGTGAGCCCAGCTTAAGATTAAACAGCATATGGACAGCAAAAACAACTCACCAAAAATCACTCAAGTTCCACGCAGATTTGAGTCTCAGAGGAATATCCTTCCATAGGAATATAAATTTAGTAACCACTTAATGGCTAAATCTGTCCTCATAAGCAAAGACACAGATGCCACAATCTATTTCCAAAAGTAATCCAGTGAGAACAGGTTGGAGAGCACAGATCAGCATATCATTTACTGACACTGAACACATCTACACTGGTTAAGATCCTGGAAAGAGTATCGCTGGTGGTTGAGATCTTTACACAGAAGGATTATAGAAATCCTCTGCTTTTAAATGAAGCCATTAACACTTTTCTACAGATTAACATTTCCATTTCACAGATGAGGATCAAGTCACAAAGACTTTCCTACAGTCATTACGAGGTCAGGGGCATAGAGGGAGCTGTCCCTTTAAGTTCTCATCCTGGAAAGAAAAACACAAATCACATTTCTGAGCCCAGTCACAGAGTAACAGCAACTCCTTAGCACTTGGAGAACGAACTCCAAGCAAACCACACAAAATCTGGACAAAACCAGTGAGAAAAGGCGAATATTTAAGCAAACTGGTAAGAAAGAGCTGGAAAGCGACGTGGTACAACTCGTGCTGATTTGGCCTTCCATGGGTGTGTCATTGTACACACATCAGCACGCTCAACTAGGTGTGCCCAGCAGGGACACCATACGAGCACTCTGGGGCAGCAAAGAGCCCTTCCTGTGTTTGCTCCAGCTTCACCAAACCCGAGTGAGAGAGTTAGGAAACGGACTAGAAGGGAAATCTCTCCTGCTGTGCTTTTTTTGTGACACAATGCTTTCAGCAGCTCTGAGCCCGAGCCACGCGTCCATCAACGTAAAACGTAAGCCCTTCTAGCAGCTCTGCTCACTCTTGTGCAGAAATATGAAAATCTAATTCCCTCCTCTACTAATTTACATCAGCCTCGCTCCTAAGCGGAACGGAAACGATTTATAAACGACTCCTGCTTTTGCAGGAGGAAATGGAAGTTGGCACAATGCGCTCGGCCTCATGCACACTGCTGCCCCAACCCGAGCTGAGTGCTGCTGGGTGACATCACTTGTCATGCCACCGTGCCACCAGCCAATTGGGGAGGCTTCTCACACAGCCCTGCGCTCTCACCTAGCTGGGAAGCCTATAGGAAAAAGCTGCAGCACCGGGAAAGGACCCCCTCTGCTGCCGATGTTTATCTGGCCACACCTCCTCCTTTCCATTTCCCACTCCAGCGGGCACACACAGCAGAGGCAGAACAACCACACTGCTGCAAAAAATCCACTTTATGCTTTTGGCAGCAGTTCAGATGCAGAGTTACTTCTTGTTCTGGAGATTTATGGTTTTTGAGCAGCAGTGGCAGTGAATGATGCTTCCTTTTCTAAGTCGTTGATTTTAACTCGTTGTTATCACGCTGCACTGCTGCCAGTCCTCATATTTCAGTCCAAATGTAAGAAAAGCAACTCACATCCAGCCAGAGCCAGCCCAGCCACGGCTGTAAACCCATGGACAGGCAGTAGTGAATTATGTTCTGACTTTCCCTTTCTGCAATCTGTTGATTTGGCCACTCAGGAGTAAACCACACTCAGCACACAGAAGCGAAGCCCAATATCAGAAGAGGCAAAGCTGCAGGGCTGCAAACCGAGGCTCACAAGTGCATGCAGTGTTTCCAGCACAGAGATGCTTCGTTGTAGCTGTGTTCCTGTAGGAGAAATAGGAAATGGGCACACGAAGCTGTGGGATGAAGCAAGCTATCATCAGTAGGAACCAGAATCCCAAGGATCTTGTCTCCTTGTCAAACAGTGCTCCTGGAGAGGTGTTGATTATCTAGAGCAAAAAAGGCAGTTGGTACATCCAAATGCAGTCTGTAGTCTGCTGGAACTAGTACAGCCTTCTCATGTAAGAGGGATAAAAAACCCACAGGTGTTCAGCGACGTTCAAAGGGAGACTGCAGGCTGTACTCCAGACACACACCATGACCCAGGGACCTCAGCAGCACTAAAACATTTGACTCGAGGTGCACTGAGGCCATGCAGCACTTTCCAGGCCTCCAGGAGGACTTATGTGGCAGAAAAGATCATTTTAAGTTCTCAGATGAAACCAATTCAGATTACTTATTAAGCCCTCTTACACAGGACCATAACAGACTACTTTCTTCATGACCTACTTCGAGGTGACAGCAAAACATGGGACAAACCAGAACAAACCCTGCTGGACTTCACTAGGTCCAACCAAACAGAAAAACCAAAAGTTAACGAGAGCCCAAATGTAAAACCATGCAATATCTACCAATATCCACCTGAATAAAGCGTGGGTTTCAAGGAACCAGAAAGCAAGCAATACAGGGCAGTGTTTTGTCACAGTCATTTAAGTTCTTTGTGGAGTAGGTGGGTACTCAGAGCTTTTGCTTATGTGACTCAAGGAGAAGTGAGCAGCAGCATGGCAACACAAGCAGATAAAGGGAAAAGGAGCAGCTAACAGACAAGACTGGGCAGACCTTAAGAAAGAAGCAGCAAGAGGAAAACAGAAGGCACCCAAGGCACACACAAAGGGTTTTACAAGGAATGGAAAAGCAGAAACAGGCTTTCAATAAATAGCACGCTGCAGGAACAGGCGTGCTGTCCCAGCGGAGCATCTGTCAGAACAGACCCCAAAAACATCTTCCCACGACCTGAAAGATTGTTTGCTCCTGCTCCCAAAAAAAAACCACCTGGAAGAACAACGCACCTTTTAGATTTTGCTTGGTCAAAAGTTCACATGACATTTTTGAAGTAAAGACAGAATATGCCTTGAGGAGGAAGAAAGAAACAAGCACGTCAGGACTTCTATAAGCTCACAACCACCAGTGTGAGACCATAAAAAATAAAACTGCATTTTTTTTCCCACACAAAGATTAGAGATATAAAACTGAGGATGGAATTTCCAAATGAAAATGCAATAAACTGAACTGCCAGTCCCAAATGAAGCTAGCTGGAGTATATCCACTCACCTCAAAGGCTGCAGCAGCACAGCACAGCGTGGAACCTTTGCAAGGATACGTGCCCTTATTCATCCCGGCTTTAAGAGAACTTAAACTGCTGTAGGACTCACACTATCTTTGCCCTTCATTATATACAAAAGAATAAGCACTCATGGAATTTTCTGCTCTTAAGGTTCATTAATTTCACCCTAGACACCAAACTGCAAGTTAAACAAATGGTACTAATGCAAAAAAAGAAAAAGAAAACTCTGCAATCTTATCGTAAAAGTGTCTCAAACAGAAAATGCTAGTTTCCATGCTCAATCTCCTGGCAGCAGCTCAAGAAGTTAAGTCATGTTTACTTTCCTTAATGGAAACCCACCCCTCGCTCTCCCCCTAATGTCAGGACTGATCACATCTCAAGAGCTGCAAGCACTCGAGCTGAGTCAGCTGCTCTGGCCAGGGCAGGGCACACAAAGGGGGATTAAAGGAGATAGAGTAACAGCTTTTCCTTTGTCACATGGATATTTGGTGCACGGAGCATTCGATTTTTCCACGAGTACATTAAGGTGTTTTTCGAGTGATGACAGAACATAGTTCAGAAGTCCAAAACACAGAGGAGCTCTCATATCCAAACACCTGCCCAGAGCCAGGGTTTCAGTTTTACACGTATACTCACACAAGTAAATAAAGAACATTTTAATAGAGAGGAACTTCTTCATAAAGCACAGAATTCAAAGTTAATATTTTCATCTTCATACTGTTCATAATGAACACAGGGTGAGCAGGACTCGATATCCTATGCTGGTCTTTGCAATAGCTAACTTGGAAAATCCTCCAGGTGCACCACAGGAAGTCGAGAGAGAAGGTAATGCCCCCAGAACGTAACATAAAGCACTCGGTACTGATAACAGGGAGAGCAAAGATGCTACACTGGTAACTTGCCCAGCTTATCAGTTGCACACATAAGTAATATCAATGTGTTGCTCTAAATGACATACAGTTCAGTTCTTACTTGAGTGTTCCTGCATCAGAACAGAAGGAAACTTGAATGAAATAGCAAAGTCCAGCAGCATCCCATCAAAAAGTGATTCGTAACAGGAAAACAAATCTGTGTGCAACGGGACTGCTGCTTTACCACCCTGTATTTATTCTTCTCTGCAAAACACATTAGAATCGATCCAGTTTTGAAGTTGTGTGACAGATTTTTATCCCCCCGTACCCACTGTAAGTGCTGTGAACACCACAAACCTGTCCTGCACAAATGTTTCACAGAATTGGCAATTCCAAACTTCCAGCACAAATTTCACCAGGAGCTCATTCATTTCATTCACAGCAGCACAGAGCAGCCTGGGTGGAAGAGGACCACGAAGATCATCAGTTTCAACCCCCCCCTGCTGCAGGCAGAGTCACCAACCACCAGAGCAGGCTGCCCAGGGCCACCTCCAGCCTGGCCTTGAATGCCTCCAGGGATGGGGCATCCACAACCTCTCTGGGCAACCTGTTCCGGGGCATCTAGTAGGATTTATGACTTCATAAATATAGTTCCCCTGGGAAAAGGAAAAAAAAAATACATATTTTCCAACAATTCTGGATTTTTTTTTACATTAAAAACATGGCAGAAAACAGCAGGTGACTAAAATAGATAAGAGTGTCAGAATCACATTTATAACAAACAGCTGAACTCCTCCAAGGTGATGCTCCCGGAAGCAAACAGTGCCCAAACCAAGAATATGGAGGCAGATTAACAACGAGGGATTACATCCCTATTTCTTTAATCTGCAAATTTAACAGCATTAGAAAACAGAAAAGGAATAAACAGAGTACAGTAGAGTTGACTAACAATACAAAATCTCATCCATTCTACTTCACATCTCATACGCTGCTATGTTATTTTGCTTCAGATCCTTTCTCTGACAGTGCTGGAGAGAGGGGCACAGGTACACACTGCCAACAATAAAGTGTCTTCATTGACTGCTTCAGAAAGAGAAGCTGATGATACTCAGACACTCAAAAAACCCCCAACCCAAGCCATCTTTAAACAAAAAGTTATTCCAGTCTATAAACAGCAGCTCCCACGTTCACATAACCCAGAATACAGTTTCTATACAACATGATACAAAGCAGTCCTGGTTTTAGAAGAAAGGAAAAGGCGCAGCACGAAGTAATGTCAGACAACCAGTTTTGTGAGAGCTTTAATGGCACAAAATGTTTATCAGCTACAACTTATACATGTACTGTAAACTGTATATCATGTTACAAAGTGCTAACTAATTCATGAAGAATGCATAATCACTTTGGCTCAGTTAACTCCCATATTTCAATAAATGTCAATTAAAAAATTTCACGTTTCTTATCATCTTCAGCTTTCACTTTTTAAAACAGGAACTCAATGTGCTCTCTGAAGTTACCTGCTGCATTCCTAACGTGTGACTTCACACAATTTCTTGTTGATCGTATTTACAAGCATTGTAGGCCAGTTTTCATTGTATGTAAGAAAAAAAAATGAAGCCTGCTTTTTTTGTTGGTTTTTTTTTTTCCTTCCAAAACTGTAAACAGGTATAAAGCTTTTTAAATGTTTACCTCAGCAAAACTTCAACAGTTGAACCCTCTTTTCAAATCAGATTGGCTGTTCCTGCTCCTTGTAAAACTGGAAGTTGTAGACTCTCATCCCAAGTTTATAAGTGGGGTGCCAATAAACACTGCATCGTATCACAGCAAATGGTACAGTGATCATGTTTTCATTCCTCAGCTGTAGTCTTTACCATTTTTTATTTCATGGCTCCTTCAAATATTATAAACTATATGCTGATACTCCAGCTGCAAGCTTGCAGTGTTACTTATCAGATTTTCTGAATAAATATTTTGGAATTTAGAAAGGGGTAATCTCCTGCTGTCATAAGAAAGCACTCCCCATTCAGTAAAAAATCTATTTTTCTGCCATTCCAATTTTGATACAAAACAAGGTGCTATAATTAGAACTGAAAGCTTATCAGCCTTTCTTCTGCCCCCTCCACTTTTCAGGACTATCAAACCCTGTGCTTGATAGCATCTAAACCACCCTCACCACTTCCTCCTCACCTCCCCCACCTCTGGGTGAAACCCAACATCCACACTTGAAGCACAGATGCAGTTGTGGGCAGCTCACTTGGCACTGGCATTCACAACTACAAGAAAAAAGCAGATGCGTTCAACAGAATTGTTAGGACTGCTCTTTTACCCTGGAAGCATTCTCTTAACAGCACTCAGAAGCAGAGAATAAAAATAAATACAGGTTAGCAGTGGATTTATACTTAGAGCTTTCTGACTTCCTGGCAGCTAAGCCCTCTCAAACCAAACCTCAATTGGGATTTAGCTGCTACGTAACAACTGTTCCAAGCGATCACTGCTGTATCAAATATTCAGCTTTATAAAATCTGATGCAAGCAAACAATCTAGGTAGCTGTTCTCCCCAAATGAGCTGACTGCTTTCTTAACATTTTCTGTAAGTCAGCCTACTAAAGTTTTTATTTAAATGAGATTTTTGCTAGTCTTAAAATTAGCATTGTTCCCTAAATACTTAGTATTAAAGTCTATACCATATTTTTTAATATATTCATATATATATATAAAAAAGAGTATTCTATCCTTCAGAGTCATGCTACATGTTCTGAAATCCAATAAAATCTATTTAAGGACATGAATGTCCCAACGCTTCGTAACAATTTGGTACTAAAGCTTCACATTTTGAAAGGAAGTGTCACTGAAGGAGGACAAGGCTTAATGTTCCCTAAGATAAAAGTTCAACAACGTTAGCAAGGAGTCTACCTAACATGAGACATCACAAGTGACTTTCAGGTTCCATGTACCCCGAAGGAGATTGTACAGTAAACAATGAGAGAGGAATATGGAAAACTCATTTGCAGAAGACATTTCAGAGCTTTACAACCTCTGAATCTTTACACATCTGCAAGATTGTCCCCTTAAAGACTGGTCAACCACTTTACCATCTGAAACTGTCCCATTATCGCAATTGTAAAATGGTTCCACAACAAACAGAATCATATCCTTTTACACAGAGCCTAACTACACCTACAGCTGTTGGGTTTTTCCTTAATTTAAAACTACATTTCCTAGGAAGATTTCACATTTAAAATTCTCCCTTAAGAAAACAAGTAAGGAAAAGAAAAAGCTTCTTCACATGCAAACAATGCAATTTTTCTAATAACTTCTAGGCATCAGACAGATTTCCTACAAGGAATAAGGAGCTGACTTCATAGAAAAGACAAAATTACAACAATTATCTAATATTAAAATATGCTGATGGATTTTGTTATTCTACTTTAAAATGTATGCAGTCTTTGCCTCCTGCAAATCAAAAGGTGTTAGCCAACGTAAGGGGGAGCGTGAAGTAAATTCCCCTGTAAGCTGATTCAAACTTTTTTTTTTATTGCCAGGAATTTCTTGGTTTTATTTCACAACCGGTTTGTTTCTCGAAAGCAGAATTCAATTTCATCCAATCAATATTTTTTTCTTCAGAAGACACTGAATTTTTATCACTATTACACAGTCAACATTTATACCATGCACAACTGCAATTTAAGTCAGGTTGCACTAAGGAGGCAACAGCATCACTGATAAAATTAAAACTTGCTGGTGGCATTTTGCATTGAGAGAAGCCCTTGCAACATATAGACAGTTGTAAACTCTGTTCAGCAACTCTGACGTGTCTTGCAGGCCAAGAGGCAAGGGAATGGGAGGAGAGAGGAAAAGAATGTGGAGAGCGAAACACCTCAACAGAGTTCCAACACAATACTGAAATCCAGAATTAGCAAAAAACCTGGATATGTAAAGAAAGGGTGAAGTCAGGGTCATGCTTAAAACGGTCTCAAGTCAAATGTACTAAACGAGACAGAAACACCTTCACAGGTCACGTGGGTTTCCAGGTTTTGCACTCCGTCTTTCAGTAAGTGCTGGCTGAAGGTGTGGTCAGTCGTTTTCCAATGTAGATGCTGAAATAAAAAGTATAAAGCATATCATAGTTCACGGAAATACTGCCTGCTGCTCAAACACTTCTCACGCACTCTGCTATTTGTCTTTCAAGCTTGATGAGGCTCTTCCAAGGACTTCACTTCTCCTTTTATAAAAGGATTTAAGAGTGACATTGTCAGGCCAGTCTAGAAGTTATAAATGCTCAGTAAAAACAGGCTCCTTACAGTTCCAAGCTCATCCAGAAGACCCAGTCCAGGAGCTTTTATGCAGTCTGTAGACTACCTGGCTGAGGAAGCTCTTGAAGAGCTCAGCAACACTCCCACCAGAAGATTATTACAGTAAGGCAAAGTATTGCCAAAAAAGGGAAGAGATGAGTATTGAGGACCTACAGATGTTACGTGAAGATCTTCGTCAGAGGTCCGTGTTTCTGATTTAACACAAAAGATTCACTTCTGCAGCACTACAACTATTTTACAGTATGATTTCATAGATTCTGTCCTCCTAATTTACTCAATACCTTTGCCTCCTTCACAGAAAAATACAAGATGGATAAACATGTTAGAATTTAAGCAAGATCAGGGAAAGTTGGATTACGCAGGCATGGCAAACGTTGCTGAGCAAATCAGCAGCTGATCTTACAAGATACATCCAGTATTTCTCATATCTAACTATTCAAACTTTTATATTTGGTTATATCAAGAGAACTACAACATTAGACAGGGAAAATTACAGAGCATGCACCACACACACAGAACTTCAGCATCAGTATCTATATACGGTGGTTTTGTACTGGTTAATAAATATCACAGCTGTTTTCCACCTTACTTTCCCTACACAACCTTAAGTATTTAAGTAGAACATGTGTATAATTAAATGGTACACCCTGTAATCACAAAGGTTATCTGCAAATTCATGATAATCCATGCATTTTCAATATAAGAAACTTGGCCCCCAAATAAAACATATTCACAACTATGACTGCTGCATTTAAAAGCAAAAGCAAAAAGGCAATTCTCTTGAGCAAGGTGAAACAATACTCAAGTTATTCTAGACAAAGCCCTTTTCCACAAGCACCTGACATTCAAGTAGCAGAAAAAAAATCAAAGCCAGATGCAAAAAGTTGAAGTGAGAATTAGGTTAATACTTACCCTAGTCCCAAAGCCAAAACATGAGATATGAACAGAGATGGAATGAAAACCTTAAGAAATTCTGCAGAGAAAATGCCACCTTTTTTCATTGCTCCACTTTTCCTCATACTTAAAGACACTGAACGTTTAGGATGTCTGAAATGAAATTCCCTGCAAGAAGAGGAGGAGGAGAGAGAAAAAAAAATCAACACATTTTTCTTGTTGCATTTCTTTTTTGGCACACATATGCACAGATCTCTGTAGGAACTTTTTTTTTTTCCTTTTTAAAGTACAAAGAGCTAGAGATCAAAGCAAGAGATTCCTTACAAAGTACAGGATCAAAGAGAAAAATAGGAGGTATTGTGGAGAGACCACTTACACAGATAGTATAGAGACAAAGGGAGGAGTAGCTGAAGAGAGAGGTAGGTCTGAGAGAGGGAATTTCAGGATGTGATTTGTTACAAGAGCCTCTTTTTTTGTTCTGAACAGAGATACAGAAGTCTGCCAGACATAAACAGCATCCTCTATTTAATAAAAATGCTTTGCATTCAAGGTTCAACATTTCCCCTTCTGTGGATGAACATTACGTATTTTACGTAGAGAGTGAAAAAAAGGCGCAGAGAATTTATAAGGCTTGCTCAAAACTCTTCCATTCAATAAGCCAAAACAAAATCCCATGAATACCAGCTCCAAGTAACCAACTCTCTAAATAATTCTGCACAGAAACTTCAGTATCAACCTGCTGCAGATTCTTGTTACTTTCAGCAAAAGGTAATTCTGATGCTATGATTTTCAAACTTCACTCTCTTGTCTTTTTGGAGCATCCCCAAAGAAAATCTTTTTTTTTTTCCAGAGATGGTCTTATTTGGACAGATAGAGTAACAGCACCTAAGTGAGCCTCTTGGTTCTTCTTCCTAAGAAGGAATCTAGAGAACCTGCTTTAGCAGGAAGGTTGATCTCCAAAGGTCCCTTCCAACCCGTATGATTATGTAAAATTCATTAAAAAAAGTTTAACTCACTTGGGAGGAATGTTTTCAGGCCTACTCGACCAGTCTGACACCCAGTCAGCACTTTTCTTCAAGACTTCCAACTCTTTCTCTCCTTCTACTGCTTCCTCTTCAGACTGGAAACATACATGGGACAAGGCTTATAGCAGTCAGTCAGCTCCTCCTCATGGCATTAAGTTGTGAACAGTGGTAAACTGATAAGCACCAAATGGCAGCACTTGATAAACAAGCAGGTGTTCCTGGACCACCCACTATTTAAAAGAGATTTTATTGTGCTAAAAGGAGGCATTTTGTCATTATATCTAGGATCCCAACACTGTAGTAAGTTGAGTTTTTCACATATAGGTCTTGTTCAGCTTTTTCTGTTGTTGTTTGTTTAAACCTAATTGTTACTAAACAATTTTTTTTACAAAAAATACACTTAAAATGTCTATGACGTGCAACTAGTGGCCCCTCCTGGGTGCACCTCAGATTCAGAAGGGAAAGTCAAGCACTCAGCACAGCTGTCTTCACCCAAGGAGCTAACATTACATCATTAAACATAAGAATTAAAAAAAAAAGGCAGCTAAGAAGCCCAGAGAACACTAGATCTTTTGTAGCACAAAATGACTTGGTACAAACTCTTCCTTCGAATTAAAACAATTCCTGAGTTATCTTTAGAGAAATAAGATACAATACTTTTAAATAAGAGGGAACCATGCCAAAAGTAACCAAATTCAACAGATGAGAGATGGCAGACCTAGCCAGCAACTTCATTCACATAGCTCTGGCTCTCTGCAGGGCTTAAGTGCAACAGTACAACTTCTTGGCCAGATCTTAGGCACAATTAAATGCAAGGTTTAACTCTTCCAGAACTGCTTTCTTATATTGCTGAAGACAGCAAATTCCATTACATTAGCAAACTAAGAGTTCAGCATTAGTCTCCTCTCAGTTTGTATTATGAAGACTGCTCACTATCATGGAAGCTGACTGATTCACACAGAGATCCATCAGTTACAGCACAGATTTCTTTTGACAGGTGAAATACAGAATACTGAAGACCTTCTGAGGTGACTGAGAACTTGCTCTGCCCTTCAAGTACTCCCAACATCGACCTATGTAGGATTTAAATACACAATACCTACAACTTATACATATTTTTCACAGTTAATTATTTTAAAAGGTTAAATACCTGAGAACTGCTGTCTTTACTTGTGTGCATTTCCACATCAAATGTTATCTGTCCATCTTCTTGAGGTGAAGGGCTAAAGAAAAATTGATTTCATTAAGTCACTTTTGTCACACTACGCTGTCAGCTAAAGAATAATTAGCATTAATAGCATCTCAGTTGAATCATTTCCACATGCACTTCTGCACACTATTCAAATGAGACTACAGTACCTCACACATCATAATCACCAGAATATGTTCAAAAAGCCTTTGTTTTTTTTTTAAATAACCTTACCTCTTTAAACAGGATTAACTGCCATTCCAGAATTTACACCAAATAGTACTAAACTATTGGCAGCTAGCTCCTTATCAACACGGATGTACAAAGCTGTTTATCTTCTATTAAAACAAGCATTCTGTTTTAAATATTATATGAAGTCTTCAAACATTGTCTACTATAGTCCGTAATTAAACTGATTTTAAATATCTTTTATTTCTGATCAGCTACTTGTATAAGATGTACAGTAGACAAGGCAGTTCAACAGACAGCCACTATTCAGGAAATCCAAAGGAGTCATAAGCAGATGGACACGAAAAATTATTTATAGAAACCACTCATGGATCTCTAAAACTGGCCCAAAGCCTTCAAGGGAAATGCACAATGAGCAACCAAGGATATTGTGATGCTCACGTGTGCCTCAAAGGATTATGTTGTTCAGCAAAGATACTTTGCCTTCACAGAAAAAACAGGAGAATATTAAAAGCAGGAAGTACAAATTCCAAGTGTCCTTCTCACTGCCAAGTCCAGTGATGCATTTTATATGTTTGACTGAAAACAAGGATATATATGTTATTACTAATGAGCCAATAAAGTCAATATATTTCATATCCTCAGTGGTTTATGACAATTAAAATTTAACTGTACTGTTAACGTAACTGCTGCTTCTAGATTCCATGGCTTTCTGTAACAGTGATTTATTTTTCAAGTAAAAATGACTTATGTGATAGTTGAGAGCAAAAAGTCGGAGGAAAAAAACGTTACCTTCCAAATAACAGCTACAGGATTCAAAACTGCAGTGAACAGTATGCAGGACAGCAAACGTTTGCTTACCTGTCACAGTGGGAACTACCTCTTGAACTGCTCTGTCCTGATTCATGCTGGGCATCCAAAAGGATTTTTTCCATGTCTCCATTATGGATGGAGGATGATGATGGGACATGCTCCAGACCTCCATTTTTCCCATTGCCATTATCATTGCTATTGCCATTGCCGTTCATCTGTAACTCCACCCAGGAACCTGTTGAGCCAGCCAGACACCATTGCATTAAAAGCAGTGAAACTAAAACCACCTCAAGTTTATCAATTTCACACAGAAAAAAAGCCCTGAACGTGGTGAATTCAGATAACATGCACCACTGGTGGGGAAAAGCTCATAAACACGTACCAATGACAAGGGTGATGTGACTTCCTGTTGTACAAGAAAAAAAACACCCCCAAAATGTTATGTTGCTTCCTACCTCTGGAGCTGGTCACATTAACTGTCCTCATCTCCCCAAATATTAATACTTCAACAGGTCGCATTTCTCTCTAAAGCTTGAAGTTTTGATTATCCACGTATCTCTCAGTTACACGAGTCACTCCTCTTCCCGCATCCACTCCAAACAAAATTCTGTTCCCCAGCCCTGCTTCCATACAATTCCCCAAGCTAGCTACAATTTTATACTGTCCTTCTTCCTTCCACTTCCTAAGGTCTTCATCTGCAAACCAGCCCTTGACTTTACGTTTACTTCTGTAGAAGTCATACCATTAAAGGCCTCATACATGTATGCATTCCCAGAACTACAATCTTAGGGCTGACACACCTCTGGGACACCAAGTCCACGTCCAAGCTCAGCTCAGCCAGGACACCCAGGGCTGCTCCCAGCACCGCAACCAGGCACTGCTGAAGATCTGCAAGGGGGCCACCCCACAGCTTTTCCAGGCAAGCCATGCTCAGCCACCCTCTCGATAAAGAAATACTTCCAGAGACTGAGACAGAACTTCTTGTGTTCCTGCTGCAATTTAATGTGTGGTTTAATTAAATAGAAAACAGTGTTTACCACTGTGTTCATAAGTGCTGTGTTTCGATCCATACCACTCAGTGTCCTGAGGGGTAAAGGTAAAAGAGATCTCCACCCTTCAATCTGTTCCAAGTATTTAAATACATTCCCTATCCAATTCCAACTCCAACCTTCTCATTAAGATATAAACCCAGAATCATATGACTGCACAGCCACAGCAGATCTACCAGCCTGGAACAGATGACAACTGACAGATTTCCTTTTGTAGTTACCACTTCAATTACTCAGTTTCACACTGCATTTACCTATGCAGAAGAATCTTATCATTTAGCTACGTCTTAAGGGTCTGTGTAAGACAGTATATGCAGTTTGGACCTTACGATGCTTCATTTTGTTAGGAAAGCTGTAAGCTCTTCAGACACTGTTTCTGTTACACACTCTTCAATCACGTTAATAACCCTTTTAAGTAATTTGGCATTTGATGCATCCACCGTTTCAAATTCTTCATTAAAATCTGAGCCACGAACCCAACGAACTACTTGAAACACCATCAGAACATAAAGCACAGACAGCATTAATTCCACCATCTTTAAGTTTCTAAATCCTCTCAAAGAGGTCACAGCAGTTTCCTGAACATAAATGCTGTTTCTGTTTGATACTGTATAGCACATAATGCTTTCAAGTGAGAAGACCCTGATTAGGGAGAGCAAAGATCTCTGATTTCTCACACGCATACAGTCTTCAGTGCAACATCATTAAGAGAACAATTTCACACGTATATCGTATCATCACGCTTCTGTAATTTAACTGACACTATCTGAAGGTGAATGATTTATCACCGAGGTAAAAACACACAAAAAGAGAAAAGAAAGCCAAAAAATACAAATGCTAAAGCTAAAATGACTTCTTAAAATCACTTGCCCTGATTCTAAACTTCCAATACTGATTTCTTATTAAATGCAACTTTAATGCCTCCATCTGTTTTACAGCCAAGTGTCAGCTCTGTGACTCTATTAGGGACACGGGAAGGACCGTATGCCTGAGCAAGTTCACAGATTATCCATGTGTTTTTGTGAACCTGAAATAGTTTATCTTGGTACTGCTGTGCATCATGCTTTGCTGAGTCCTGGCTGTTTACAGCCTGCTTTCCCCAAGCTGTATTCACAAGCAAGGAATCTGGGTGTGCACAGAGCTTACGCACAATCACACGACGTACACCAACCCTACAAGACAGTGGGCTTCTTGAATCAGCTGCCAGACAGACCTGCACAACACTTGGTTTCGTGAAGATTTTGTTGGTGAGTGGTGCTCACTCCACACTGACAAAACTCGTCGTTTATCTAAAATACATTGCAGCCATAGCAGGAAGAACAGTCAAATTAAGCATGAGTAAAGAGTCCCAACACGTCGAGCAGTGGTTTACATGACCAGCAGCACGTTCCCTGTCTGACCTCACTTTTAATGAATCAAAGCCTAATCTGACATCAAGCTACAGCACGCTACATCCTCCCACTGGGAACTGCAACCAGTTTGTGAGCAGCCAGCAAGCACACACGGCTTCACAGTCACAACCAGAGGGATCTCCTGGAGCAGAAGTACAAGGAGATACCAGAGATCAACCAGCCAAGCAATGAGGAGTGCTTCTTACCCTGACTTTTCTCTGTATCTAAGTCAGTGATATCAACCATCCACATGAGAGTGTTGAATTCTGCTGCATATCCCATTTGACTGTCAAGCTGGAAACGTGGTAGAACTCAGCATTCTCACGTGGGCCCTTGATGTAATCTCTTTAGTTTACTTCCTCCTCCCTTCCGAAAGCAGAAAACACAATTTGGGGGAAAAATAAAAAAAAATCCAGAACCTGTTTATAAAAACAGTATTTCTCTCCAAAATTATGTGAATTCTGGCCATGCTCTAATGCAAATTATGTCATTATGAATTGATACATACAGAATCTTTGTAGTTATTCATGAAGAAATTAACCACTGACATGCTCACTGTTTTCCTGGAGGACTCAATGATATTTGTAAAAAGTGATAAAGCTTTTTCATAAGTTTGGTGGGAAACAGCATTCAAATCATACTCTTAAGAGAAAAAAAAACAGCAGAAATATCTGTTAGCCACTTCATAGCAGGTCTCTGGTAAATGTGAATTGCACGATTCACCTATTCCATTCCATAAGGAGTTAAACACCAGAACAGCTCCTGACTTTTCTGGATAGACAGAACTCTAAGAGCAAGGCTGACGTATTTTCCTGCCCAAGTTAAGTAGAAATGAATAGATTAATTAAAATGTAGAGGATTTGCTACCCATTTTGATCATATTCCAGCCCATTCAGCAGGACCCTAACACAGTCACAGTGTGCCGACACATCCAGGATCAGTGTTTAACAAGGACTTATGCAAAAGCATTAAGTTGGTTCACAGGCAAGCCCTCCTCAATCCTGTTGCAAAACTGAAGCATCAACAGGCTGGCATCTGGCATACAGCCACCCTGTACACACACAAGCTTCTATTAAATAGAGAAATTCAAAGTATTTGCAGGTACATACGTATGTAGAAATAAAAATAGTAAATAGCTCACTAGTCTGAGCTAAGCTCAATCTGAATAGACTACAGCATTAGCAAGGAAAAAAAGAAAAGAAAAGCAAGCTGTTCAGACCCCCACTGTGATAATTACTAAGCAAGTTTTCCATGACAGATCTAGATGGGCTCCTGCCCAAGGTGGGACTGACTTCCTGTCAATATGTAACAAAGCTCTATAATAATTAAAACGTAGGCAGCATCTGGGATTCACAAAGCATGTAAACTTTTTTTTTTATTAGTTTTTTGGGGGGTGGAGGGGGTTGGGAGTTGAACCCAACAAAACAAAGATTCATTTACCAGTTTTATTCCCAGGTCTTCTGCCCTACAATTCAAGTGCTTGGAGTTCTTTGAATGAAAGGCCTTAAACACGCACAAATGACACACGGAGTAAAATGAATAAGTGTCTAAACTCATTAGCCTGAAAAGGGTCACTGAAAAGCTTATATAATGGCAGAAAATGCACCTATAACACCAAAGCATTGTGGAGTGGCTGAACATCTGAAAGTAGGACTAAACCCATGCGCAGCCGATTGGCTGCACTTGTTTTGTTCACCAAGCACAGATTACTGAGCATTTCCTCTCATACCTTGTGTTCACCACCTCCAGTAATCACACTGATTTTGCTAAGCCTTTGTGCACTGACCCAGCAGCAAGATCTACGTGGGCAGATCCAGCCCAAGCTTACAGCGCTCATCCCTCGTGGTTCCTATCTTACAACTGATTAATGTGTTTCAGGGAGCAAGTTAACATACCAGCAGAAAACAATGTGGAAATATTGAAGCATAGAAGTGAAGATGGCAATTTATAAACAAAGCATCAACAAATCGAGTTAGGCACCAGGCACGCTGCAAACCTAAGCCACCACAATTACTATTTAGCATATGAATATACCTGAATAATCGGGTAAAAATACCTATTTTACAGAGGTGGCTGTAAACTGTGCTCCTTATCACAAGGTGTAACGCTACCATCGCACAACAGCAGCGTTATGACACAGCCATCGTTTATTCTTTAATGCAATCCTGAGTTACAAGAGATCAACCAAGCACGGTATTTCGTTGTCAGTTTGACTCCATCGTAAACCCTGAAGGGATGGTTAATCATTGACGCAATTTATTCACCTCTTCACCTGCGGTATCCTTAACAATTACAAGCAACCAACGTGACACTGTCGAAGCAGCTGATTCAGACATGGGAAAGCTCTCTGCCAGGTGAGCAGCAGAGGCCCACACGAAGCCCATGGATGCGCCGTGTGAGCGTTATCCCGGGAACAAAAGGATGCAGAGCAGCTGACACGGACGCCGGATATAGAGGAAAACAGCTCACGTCAGCGGTATCGACTCAGCCACTGAATAAACTCATTCCCACAGTCACGCTCCTCCCCCTACCGTGCCGTATCCCCATCTTAGCTGGTAACGCCAGCCGCTGAATAAACTCAGTTCAACCACAACACAAACCTTCTCCACTCCACTCGCCCCGACCCCACCTCAGCCCCTCCGCGCCCCACCGACACCTCAGGCCCCACCGGGACCCACCGGTCGCGGCCCAGGGCTCCTCGGGAAACCCAACCGCTCCCTCCCCACTCCCGAGGCGCAGTTCCCCCCACCCCAATCCCGCTCCCCTCCACGCAGCCCCAGGCCCTGCCCGCATCAGCGCCCCCTCCTCACAGCCCCTCCGGACGCCTCCGATTGGCTCCCGGCGGCTCGAGCGGCCCCGAGCTCCACCAATCACAACCCAGAGCGGGGGAAGGGGCTCCGGGCCCCGCCGCCGCCGCCCCCCTCCGACCGATCGCGTTCCGTTCCCACACGCCGGCCGGGGCCGCACTCACTGTTGAGGCCCGGTTCGGTGTGCGTCCCCTCAGCCGGCGGGTTGTTGTTGTTGTTGTGCTGCGGCGGCTCCTGAGGGCTGGACATGGCGGCGCAGGAGCGGCGGCTGAGGAGACGGAAAGCCGCTGTGGCTGGGACAACAACAACAAACCTGGACTCCGCTCCGGGCCCGGCCGCCCCGCCTCCTCGCTCTGCGCAAGCGTGAGCGGCGCTGCTCCCGCCCTCCGCCGTTGCGCGTGCGCCGCCCGCCCCGAGGCGCGTGCCGCGCGGCATGGCGCCCGCTGTGCTTGAGCACGTCCCGCTGTCACCGCCCTCGCGCATGCGCTGTCTCGCAATCGGAGCGCCGCGCCGGCGTGCGAGGGCGCGTGCGCGTGCGCCGCGAGTGGGCGGGAAGAGCGGGCTGTGAGGGGAAAGGCGCGAACCGTGAGGGGAGAGGCGACGGACGGTCCCATAATAACAGGAGGACGAGCCCACAAAGCGCTCTCATGTATCTGCCCCTCGCTGGTGTTTCAAAAGCGAGAAATGATTGCATTTCCCGCTGTTCCAAGTCTTCCTGGATCCTGGCCCAGTGTTCACAGTCCAACGCTGTCAGCCTACACTGCTTGAGCTGCTCAGGGTCCGGCTCTGCTGCGTTCCCCGTGTAGGACTGCAGTGTGTCCTTCCTGAACACAGCTGTTGTGACATAAGTAGTCAAACACGGGCAGCAGAAGTGTGATTCAACAAAACCTCCCTCCCCCTCAGCTCAGCCATCTCCATGTTGCCTCAAATAATTTAAAGCCAACTAAAGTAACGGGCCCACAAAACATAATTAGGTCTCCCAGAATTAACTAGCTGATTTTTCAAGGCTAAAAGTAATGCCTGTCTGAAATGAAAGCGCTTGACAACCAAATCGACCTTACTTCTAAGACCTAGCCTAAGTCAGCAAGGTGCAGTGCAGTTTACTTCAATGGTGGCATGGTTAAGATAGAGAAGGCATCTGTGTAACAGATTTGGAGCTGGTCTTGACTGGGACTCAGCTATGAAAAGTGAAATTTCACCTGTGTGCCCATTTCCTCTCAGTACGAAAATGAGAGACAACCTCAGGCTATTTGTGCACCCACAGCTGTATTGTGAACAAGAATAACACTGAATTTCCAGGGAAAGTAGACCTGAAAATGCAAGCAAGTGCTTAAAAACACAATGAAATACAGGTGCAAGCATGTACCTTACCTTGCTGAGGTTTCTTCAGTTACAACAAGGGTAGCTTCTTGCATCAATTATGTATTATAAGTAGCTAACATGAGACAATCATATATAGAACATAAGGTTCTTCTAAATCACTTTCAAGATAACAATCAGTATCTTCTTGAAGATCAAGCATATAAATGCCTGAAGGCAGAAGCAGAACTTGGACTAGGATTATTCCACTGCTCATCTCCTTTTTCATCAGCACTGTCTTGGGAGAATGATCCAGTGAGAATAACTTCACCGCAGATGGTTTCATTTGCCTTCATTTCTCAGTAAATCAGTTTTATTGCCTTCATTCCACGTGACATCACCTGAACTCCGAGGTCCTTTTTGAGGCCTGCAGTATCTCTGATGGAACTTCGTAACCAGTCCCATCCCACACAAATATATACCGCATTTTACTTTAGTGGAGCCCTTCACATAAAACCGTTCCCATCAGCAGCCTTGAGAATATAAGTAGGGGCAGGGGATCATTGTTTTGTGCGATAGTACCACTGCTGATAGCAGAGACTGAAACAAATTGAAACAGATCCATTTACATTAACGTTTTCCTTTATCTCCTCGTTACTCAGCAAAAAGAGGACTTCTTTATCAGGACTTTATCAGGACTAGGGTGTGTACAACTGTCAGTTATCCCATTCTAGATTATCATCATTATTTTCTCATCTGTGCTATGTTGTTGCGTCCAAATATTGATGCGTGGTCATTAGAAATCTGCCTGACGTGACACTCATCTTTCTTTCCAAATGGACTGCATACATGTCCACACCAAATGTCTTGTGAAAAATCTGTGTGCCCCTCGGCTATCACTGGTACAGAATTTGCTGTATGTTATGAAAGGGTGGCAGCAATTTAGATATTTTAATAAAACATCACAGGTAGAAGGGCCACAGATGTGTTCTACAACCGAGTCAGAAAAACAAGCTGCTTACGATTCTGAACAGAGCCCTATCCCACTTTGCAATCCTAACAATCCCAGGCTAACATCGTGTCGTTTGTCATCTCCATCATTCAGGAAGCATTTGCCATAATGTTTGTGGCATGAATATTTATCAGCAAAGTGGGACTATTAAAGTTTCTGAGTCAGACCAATTAATCGAGATTACAGAGTGAGTCAATGCAGAGCCAGAAATAGCATTCAGAAGTCCTGACTTTCAGACCTGTTCTCTAACCACTACACAGGTTCCCTAAGGCAGCTGAATGACGTAATTCGTGCCTGTAAAGTAATTGAATCCCTTAGATGGAAAATGCTATGACAGTAGCTGAGGTGGAGGGACAAAAAGCCACGTGATTGTAGAACAGTAGCTGTAAACTTCTGGGAAAGGCCTTACGTGCAAGGGAAAGGTTTTTCTTACAGAAAGCCTGCAAGTCAATGCAAGCCAAACACGTAAGGAGCCATTTATTTCTCTCTTAAGAGCTGAGACAACTCACTGCAGCTTTATGCTCGCAGCTCCAACGTGTTCTGTGTCCGCCCACCTCTTTGGTAACATTTTGCCTCCTAGTGGAGGACACCAATATAGAGGTACCTGCTTCTTCAGAAAGAAAAACAGATCTTCTGCAAAAGGCAGAGACTGTCAGAATTCAAAGGTACACTGTTCAGAAAATCCATGCTGTTTCTTGGTTCTGAGCTGTATCCCACTAGAAAGAAATGCCTGCTGTTTCTATTCCAGCCACTACTATGCCTTCTACCACTTAGTCCTTTCTCTACAAACCCAAACCTTCCATACCAGGTTAAATAAGGTAGTTGCTGTGAGCGAACAATAGAAACTATTCAAGACACCAATAGTCATTCCACAGCAACCTCAATTCTATACATCAATAGTCCAACATGCAACAGCTAATTATGTGGGAAGGGGCAAAAGGAAACACCTCCCACTGCTCAATCTAAGTCAGAAGTTATGGTGGGAATGCCAGAGATGAAGAAATGAAGACATTAAATCCGGTGCACAGGAAATTACTGCCTCTGGCTACGTCACCCCTATGACAGCCCAGTTCCAGAGCAGAGAACAGTAAATCAGTCTTCCATCAGACAGCAGCCTCTCTCCAGGAGGAGAAAGCGACCAGTTTCTGCGCATCAGCACTGCTCTTTGCTTTTCCAAGGTAGGCTGAGAAAAAGATGTGTTTAAATTTAGAACAACAGAGTGGAAGCTACAGCCCCGCCCCAAAAAACACTGCGCAAGAAGTAGGATGTTGCCACATTTGAAGGCATTAGCTACTCCTCAGCAGAAAAGCAGCAAAGGGACTTCAGCCACAGAGCTTGCCTGCCCCTCAGCCCTGTACCAGAGAACAACAGGCTGCACATTAATCGTGGCAGTTGTCACTACCATCTGAAGTACGGTTGTCATTCTGCAGGTACTAACCACCTCTGTGGCAGTTGTGAGTACTTCGGTAGTATTCAAGAGGGACATCAGGGAAGGGATCAAACTACTGTGTTCAGTATTAAAGGGCTGAGAACTGAACAGCTGCACTGGTTGCAATGGGAATGGAGAGAAAGCACTAGAATACAGCAGCTGCTTTTCTCTAACTGTACACGATGGAGGAGGGCAGGATTGCCATAACACCCACCCACCCTGTCTGGCAAGCTCTCCAGGCTAAGGCCCAGAAATAACAGCACAGAACCTAGCCAAAAGGGGTACTATTCAACATGCAGTAAGATGAGTAATTTAAAAAATGCCTGTAAGCAGAGAAAAAGGATGGGAAGGAAGATAAAAAGAAACCTGACAAGATGTATTCTATGCATACTTTTATTAATAAAATATAAGATTTACAGCATATGTCAATGGACAGTGTGTTTAGAGAAGTATCTAAGTTGGATAGTGTGACACCAAAGTCAGTAGCTGGTTTTGTTGAGGATAGATGAAGCCTCAAGCGACATGCCAGAGATCATTGCTACTGATGAAAACAAAAGTATTTCCCAAGACTAGCTTTAAAATTCCTGAAACCCAACAAGCACAGCTGAGGTCCAAGAGGCAGTTCTGCCTGCATGCAGTATTGCTAGAAGGCTGCACTTTCATCTACGTGAAATCTGCCTGTTCACTTGTGTCTTTGCATCCCCACTGCTGTGTCTGTGCAGCTTTTCGTGTATTCAGTGCATCATCCAGGATATACAGATACACATATAAAAGCAGCAATCTCGCTACCACAAACCTCAGTATACCCAGAATAACAATTAAACCTTCTTTGCAAAAACGGAGATGAATTTTTACCAGCTCTGTTGCTGAAGTAGTGCCTGATTTCCTCTTTGTCCTTGTGATAAGGTAATGAATAAACGCTGGGCTGATCCCGTGAAGCGCCTCTATGCACGACCACCAACAAGTTGTTTCCTGAACTGCCAGCAAGTATTATTCACCCATTGGAAAACAGCTGCTGTTCCTGGGGCAGTTGGTTGTTTTGTTTTGTTGTTTTTTTTTTTTTTTTAAGAACAAACAAGGCTAACAGGTGAAATGTGGTAAAATCCTTACAAAGGCTCATGGTCAGGCATGCACGTTACAAGACAAATACCGTATTTAGGAGAACCAGATCTAATATTATAATCTTTACATTTTCAAACCACTGCACAAGGACTTAAAGAAATTAAAGTATGGTTGCAAGTGTAGTCTTGTTAACAATCTCTAACCCAGCCATAATTTTACAGCAGAAACAGTATCTTAGTTGATCAAATAATAGAGGCATTATCATAACCATCTATAACTAAGCCATAGAAATGATTTAGATCTAGGTAACTGAAAAGTGAAAAGCCTCCAAGTCAAGGTAAGTTCACTACGACTTTAAGCTTCATTCTGAACACCTCCTGGAGGGGAGAGTAAACCTAAAAGCACAATTAGCAAAAATATCTGGAGGTAAAAACTCATGAGCCTTATAAAGCATCAGTATCTAGTTCATCTTTGGATAAGCCTTATTTGCTGAAGAGTTTAAATCTCTCAAATAGCTATGAACACTTATTTCATGCAGCTTCTGTACTCCACATATTTTCTGATCATTGCACCATTTAATGTCTCTCTAAGTGCAAGAACTTTGCAAAGCCAAAAGCCAGAAGAAACACTTGCATGGTAAAACTACATTTCCACTCAGTTACTGATAGCAATAAAATACAGAAAATAGAGCATCTCAGAATGCAGTGTAGTAGTTATCTATGTCATCACTTGTTATTTTGAACTACATAACATCGTACTGCTAGACAAGAATTCAAACAACTTGTTAAAAAACCACAGGGGACTTTGTACTCTAACCAAGGCATTAAAGGTATTGTATCCTAAAACAAGGCATTAAAGAAACCGGGATGAAACGAAACATTAAAAAGTGAGTCCCGTAACGTAGATTTTAAACCTGCAAATTCTATTCCTGTTCCAGCTTAAGCAATAGCTTAAGAAAAAAGAGCTTTTAAGGATACTGGAACAGTACCTGGTCTGTTCAGGGAATGGCAAAACATGACAGGAGTTGATGGTTTGGAAATGAAGGTGGTCAGCGCACACTACGGCTGGTATTGTCATTCATGAATGAATGCAGATACTTGTGATATCCCTCCCTCTCTTCATTCCCATTAAAAATAATTAATACTGGTTAAAATCATTACAAAAAACATCATTTTATTTTCATGCATCTAAGGTAAAACACAGAGTATTTGTATAAAGAGGTAGATTAAAAAAAGAAAACAGATTCTCCATTCTTTGTCACTTTTATTCAGTAGTTTTTTTTCTCCTTTTCTTTTTTCTTTTTTTTTTTTTGGTGCCAGGCATGGCAAGGAGTGATTACAGTCAACTGTTTATTAAAACATTTGTTGCAACACAGACCCCCTTTACCACTGACCCCAAACGGACCCATCTCATGTGCTTTATTTTGTGTTTTTTGTTGGTTTTTGTTTGTTTTTTCCTCTATACACCACCACCAGGGCTAGGTGGAGGGGGATGAAAGGGAAAGGGGGAGTCCAGGAAGCCAGAAGGAGGAATGCTACAAGCCACAGCAAGAATGAGCTGTATTTAATAAAAAAAGGGGGCCACAAATGATACAGTAATGAGGTTACACAATTAAATCCCATAGCATGATTGAAGGCTTTCCCTGTGTTTGACGTCATCACAATGGAAGGCATAAAAAGTGGAGTAAACCGATGTTGATACAGTCCAATCTAGTCCATTAGGCAAGATGGTGCAAGTAGTCATTTAAATTAAAAAGTGCCCTATCCTCACCTAAATGGCTAGCAGACATGGAGACCTCCGTGACACATCAGCAGAGCTTTCTCCATGTAGCTATAAAAGTGTGTTGTCATATGGCACATTTTTAAACACTGGAAAGGGGTGCCACAATGGACCTCTCATTCTCTTTCGTTTACAGGTACAAATGCTAGATTCAACTATTTCAACTATGCAGGAAGTGGACTCTTCAGTTAGGAATGCCAACCCTAATTCATTTTGTCTTGAAATATATACAAGTTGTTTGTAGTAGCTACAGCAATGATGTTTTCCTTAGGATGCCAGGCCGTGTGTAGAATCTTCTTGTTGAAGTCTAGGCTGTCAACACTGATTTCATCCTTCTTTCGCTTACCACTCGCACATACTTTACGTGGCTTCAAAACCGTACGGGGTTTATTGTTTTCCCGTGACGCCTCTAAGGTGATGTCTCGTTTTGTGTTTCTGTCAAACATTCTGAAGAAGTTGTTGTAAGATCCTGTCATGACAATGCTGCGTGGAAGAAAAGTACAAAGCTCAGCTGAAAATCATTTCCATTCAAACTCTGTGTCTGTTTACTAAGGCAATTCCCAATAATCCAATGCTACAACATCCACTGATAAAAGCTAATATACATGTGTTAAAGTCTATTTATCTCATACTTGGATAGTAGTTTCAAAAAGTACCATCCGAGGCAGTCTGAGGATAAAAGCAAACATAGCCTGAACCCTCCAGTCTGGCCTCAGATATCTGCTCGTTGTGCTGACAACTTGGAAAACTGCTACATACGTATGGAGAAGTGGTAAACTTACCTGTCCGATCCATTCCAGCAGCATTCAAATTTGTCAAAGATGCAATCGTTTTCATACAGTGAACAAAGTTTACTTCTGAGGTATTCATGCACCTGGGAAGAAGTTAAAATAATTAACACTGAGCGTGACATACCTGTAAAATAACCCCCAGAAATAGTGCTCCAGAACCAATTCTGCACCTGATACAGTGCTCACTCCCTACTCACAGGAGCATACACAGTCCCTTCCTTTGAGAACACAGATAAGGAGCAAAACACACACATTCCGTATTCTGCTCTATAAATTAACTGAAGTAAGGGAGGGAAGAAAGATGTCCCCCACTTGTCAGTTCTTTAAAACACTTTTCCTCTCTCAGCAGGTGCCATACCCTTAAAACCAGTACAGAAATACAGAAGTGTCTGGCAAACTTGGCTTCTCCCTAGAAGTCACGTTTTGGTGACCCATGATCTTCCTATGGATGATGAAGAGAATCTCCTCAAAAACATTCCCAGAGAAGTAGCTTGGAAATTCAGCACATCAGTGTTAGCTTGTCTACAAAGCAAAGGTTTTACCTCAGTATACACCAGGAAACAGGACACTGTGAAATCAACTAAAGACTAAAACAGAAGAGCAGAAAAACCCTTCAGCACATGCTCAGAACCCTCTCATCTCACTGATGCTTTGCCTGGCCATAGTGCTTTACAGACAAACCTAACAGCTACATCAGAACTAGTAGTATGACCATGTCCAGCAGTGTTTTAACTTTAAGTGCTCACTGTATACCTGGTATGTTTCCACAGGTCTGTTCTCCATATTTAAATCCCAGATCTTCACTGACAGATAATCTCTAGTCATCATGTAACGACCACTATGGCTGAATTTGACATCGGATATGGAAGAGATGATTTCAGAGAAAAATGATCTGTTGCTGGGATCTTCTGGTTCTTCAAACACTGCAAAGAAACAAAGGAGGCATTTCAAAAGGTAAGCCTGTATCTTTCCAACACAAAATACACCCAAATTAAATTACTAAGTTCTATTCACTTGCCACACTGGGCTGTAACACCTGACATATTATAGAAGTTTTTCAAAGGTTTCCTGTAATTGCTGTATTTGGAAACACTCTGAAATGTTTTCTTCTCATTGCAAATAGAGGCTAACTTCTGAGTAAGCCGAGTGCTTGGTGCTATTTGGAGGCTTCATTCACATGCAAAAGGCTTCTGGATTCAAGCACAGAACAAACACTTCAGCAGCTCAAATACCGACTGAGTCTGCACGAAGTTATTCCTAGCCCTACAGTCTGGATGGACTCCTGAGCTTAAGCTGCTAATGATTTCATTTGCTACTTTTATTTTACCAAATGTGAATCTAATTTTAAATCTCATTTAGATCTTCAGTCTTCAGTCTATTTAAGATACTGCAGCAACCCTATGCCACACACAATTCACTGCTCAGTATTTTAACACTACTCACTGTGTAACACTTCAATACTTCCTGAGCGCTCAGTTTCATGCAGCAGCAAGATACCATAGCCCACAGAAGATAAACACTGAAGAACTTACGTTTCGAATGTCTGTCACAGAGTGCTGATGCTCTCATATCACAGAGACGAATCGTTCCTTTACTGCTGCTGTACACAAATGTATTACAACTGTTTGGGTGGAACTCTGCAGCTGTTATCACCTCTGTCAGCTCTTCCATGTTGGCAGGCTTAATATCTACAATATCTACACCATTTTGTTAAGGAATTTCCTCCAGTTTCCACAACGTATTTTTCAGTTTAAAGGTATTCAACAATTCATCAAAATACATCTGAAATAGCCAAACAGAATTAAAACAAGCCAACACCACCACAAAAGGACAATACTGCTTGAAATCTGGAAGCAGGACAAGACTTCGAGGCCAAGGCCATGCTACACAAACACTTCCCATGAAATGCAAAACCTTTTATTTTTTGTTCTGTAACCAAACAGTTCCCACCATACAGAACAATGCCAAAAAAAGGATACTAAAACTTCTGTCTGTAATTTCTAGGTGCCACAAATTAATCCGCAGGTCATCTGCAGATAGGTACGTTTCATAATCGCTATTAATGGAGATGGAATTGATGTGATACGTGTGAGCATTGGCAAATATTCTTCGTGGACTAGCTTCAACCATGAGGTCCATGGGCCTGAATACTGGCACCTGCAAAATACACAGCGATGGAAGTCTGAATTGAAAACGTACTGGAGGCATTAGCACAGTCCTTCAGTGCACCAAAGCTCATTAAACTCAGCTCAGAAGTAGCTGTGTCTGCAGACGAGCAGGCAGAGAAACAGAGTTTCAGGGGGGAACACCTGGAACGTCACAGGAAATGAGATGCACGAGATGGGCCCCTCACCCACTGAGCCACACACCGAGTTCAGGAAGGAGAATACCTCTCAAATGCACGGTCACCTGTCCTCAAATGGAAACAGGACGGCCAGTTCACGGAGGGAACTACTCACCCGTAGTGTTGTAACTGTAGTAGGATCCCTATATCGGCCATCTTCTTCCTTTAAGTTATAGCCCTCTGGTCTTTTGTCCCTTTCACTGATTTTCCATAACTTTATTGTTTTATCTGAAATTAAACAGCCACAGTTGCAAATCAGAGCTCAAGCAGTGACACACTAGTCTTCGCAGGTGATGTGATTTAACACAAAGCCTTCAAACAAGACAAGACCACCTACGCGTACCAAAAAAGACAAGAAAATACTTGGAGATAAGGAGCTCATTTAGATATAGATTTTTGCTTCATCTCAAAGTTACACAAAGAAAACAAGACAGGATAAGAAGCGTTAAAAAGACCTCCTCCACAGTTTGTTCTTTTAAGAAAGTTAGAGCAAGTTTCAGTTCAGAGTGTTATGAATGACTAATGGGAGCACTCACACAGCTCTACGCGCCCCAACAGCCACCCCATGCAACAGTAAGTTATGCAAAAATAATATTAACTGATTATCACTCACCGTTTGTAGACAATAAAAACTGAGCAGCATTTTTCTGGGGTAACCACCTAATTTTGTTGATCTTCTCTTCAATTTCTAAACTTTTCAAGTAGTCAAACTCTGGTTCATGGCTTTGAAAGGTACTGTAAACATTGTATTCTCCCCTACTGTGAGACTGGGTTTTGTTCTAAAAAGAGAATTACATGATCAGGATAGGTATGCAATGTACAGAATACTTTACAAGGCTGCAGAGAGAAGCCAGAACTAGATATTCGTGCAGGAAGACACTCGGGCACAGTGCTAACCAACATAAAAGCTGCATGAGACTGCTGTGCTCCACCACTGCCCGCGCCAGATTTGCTGCAAGTATCCTTTGCTGTACAGTTTGCCTTGTTTTAACAAGCCAAGATCAGACTGAACGAGGATCATCTCTACTGCAAGAACTTTATAGTTTTCATTAGATTAAAGACAAGAAGCCTGTAATTCCCTCATAATAAATTCTCCCACCTTTTGTTTAAGGAAGATATTTTCTCAAGAGAACCTCAGCCTGTTAGGCACACCATGACATTCCTACATGACACCTCTACAAGCAGCTTAGCTGTTCTGCTGAGTAACATCCACATCCCCCAAAAACTTTGCAACTGTTCAGGAAAAAACTCCAAACATGAAAAAAATCCCTCATCTTCCTAAAAGCTGTGTTTCACACCGGGGCTTTCCAGCTCCAACACTGCACTGCAGGGATGGAAACTAACATCTCCTCCAGTGGGCGACAGAACTGGAACCCTTCCTGTTCCACCCCTCTCTAGAGGTTGCACCGTCAGATGCCTTTCCTATGAGATGTTCTTGACTACAGACTTCACTTCTGGGCACCTCATGCCCATCCATTCATTTAATCCCTAATAAGTCACTAAAATATGCTTCTCCATAGGATCCTAGCTAGCCCACGTTCGTCATACTCCTTGCAGCACTCTCTTGCTTCACACCCCTACGTGAAGTGGTTGGCAGGAATTCTTAATTTTTTCAATGTGCTCACGGGGGGGGAAGGGAGGAAAAAAATGGAAAAAATGCCTTAGAAACAGGACTTGGCACAAGAACACTGTACCACACCTATCAATTATACAGCCTTTCCCACCAAGTTCCAGTTAGACCTAACGAATTAAGCAGGGTCACTGCACTCAGTGGACAACTTCTAAAGTCAACCTACTGAGCTTTAGGAAATCCTGGCCACGATTCAGTGACCTTTCCTTCAATTCCATACTTACCACAACGATTTACTCTTCAAAATACTTCTGTTAAAACTCTACAGAACTAGAATGTGTACAATCAGCAACGCATGAAACGCAGCTCTGCGATTAGAAGCAAAATTTAAACCAACAGATTGTCTCATGGCACTCTTAAAAATCAAAACAAGAAGAGGTGTTGGCCCGAGTGCCTTATGTTAAATTCCAATTTCAGCGGTTGCAGGCTGCCTACGCAAATTCCGCCTTCAGTTTCAATTAGATACAGTATTCATTTCCTGCCTCTCAGTTATGTAAAGTCACTTGCTTCACTACACAGAAGGGCTGCCACATTCCAGCCCGGAGATGGCAGCAGCTCAGCAGTGGGTGAAGTTGCACAGGTCTGTGAAACTCAAGCACTTGTGTTCGTAGAGCTTGTCTTCCTCTGAATATGGTTTGTAATGCACTCTGATGAGAGAAGGGACTTCAATCCAACCAAAAGATTTAAACCCACAGCCATGTAAGCCAGTCTTACATACAACTTGCCCTGGCCAGCTCTCTATTTCAGCTTTCACATACTTGGAAGTACGAGGATCTATAAAGCACACAAGCGAACGAAACCCCCAAAAGTGTATGCATGGCTACAAACCACACAGTTAGGACACCCTACGTACTGTGCTCATCACAAGCTCTGGCCAAAGTTTAGCACAAGGTCAGTCAGCCAGGAGTACCCCACTAGATGGCACCAACTGACCAAAGTGATTTATTAGCAAAGACAACTCCCAGCACTCCAGCAGCCTGCATACCTGCAGCAGAAAGCAGCTCACTCCGGGGAACTGTGGTTTTTAAACTGTAATTGCATGAAACAATAAGGAAAGAAGTCCCAGCATGACCCTTCCAGACAGCGAGATGGCAGAGTGCCTTTCTCAACGTGCCTTCTTCTCCTCCCCCTTCAGTAAATTCTCATCAGGTCAACTTCTAACTACAGACTTAAACACTCCATCTCAGCTTTCCCACTTTTATGAGAAGAGTGGAGACCCTTTCCTGGCAACAGAAGAGTTGTCACTAGGACTCTACAAAGACCAAGAGAGCAGGCATAAAATGAAAACATGCCCTTCTTCAACGTAAAGCAGCTGGGTTCCAGCTCCTGGTACTGGGAGAGCACTTCCATGGTTGGTTTTGTGCTGGGTACTGACTGGGTTTTTTGTTTGTTTTCTTCTTCTCCCTGCTCATTTGTTTTCAATTCTTCTTAAAATGTCATCTTTCAATATCTAAGAGATTACTAGGTGGATTCTGTTTTTAGCAGGCTTTTTCCTCTCTAATTTTAGTGTTAGCTCAGCTATTCACTGCATGAACTTGGAAACAGAAAATTTAGCTTCAAGCTTGCATTCTAACATTTCCACACAAAAGTAGTAAGCAGTGGAAAAACACTGTCATTTCTTTTGATAAAATCATATTACTTTGGTTGTCAGATCAATAACAAACCTCATTACCGCTCATCTGCCAATACTGGTTGCTTATTTTAACACTGGTTATTTCAACTTCCAGTACTAGAGAGGTGCCAGAGTTAGTGACCTGTTACCTCCTGAAGATCAGATAATAACAGATAGATTTTGCATCACTTGGCTGAGAAATAGAAGCAAGTCTGTGCTGACATTCCTTTCTAACTCGGGCCTTAGGGAAACATGGTGCTTGTGCATAAACATCTGAGATCACACTTTTAAGCACGCGTGCAAAGAAACAAGCTTGTGTTCTACGAGAAGAGATGGAGGAATTCTGTACCTGATGCACAGATGGGATGCATCAGGGAAAGCATATCCCACGGGGGACAAAAAGCTGTAGTCAATATATTTACAGCATAAAAATAGAAGCAAATACATTGAGTGCAACAATCCATACTGTTTATAATCAAAGAATAATGCAGGCCCACCCACAAACACCTTCTGCAGAGAAAACACTCGTTAAGGTATCAGTGTTTACAAGATCAACTAGGAGGAGTCAAACTGAAGTCTGCTTTCCTTCCATATCTTCCACTGCTGTTCTTTAAGTCATGCACTAAATACTATCAACAAAAACTGTTCTGTACGAAAGACAAAGCAGCCTGTCACTTTAAAAGCGAACTTCAGATGTGAACAAAATTACTGCAGACGTGGAGGAAAAATGAGCTCCACTTCCAGAGCAGCAAGAGGGACGCAGCCACTTTTAAAGGAAAATTCCCTCTAGCTCTAAGACTTGCATGAGATACGTTTTAACTAGCATGAAATCCTACATCTTGATAAGAAATCCATGTTGACAGAACCTTCAACTGCTTTACCTGATTGATATCGAAACAGAAAAGGAAGTCTTAGGTCACAGCTACATACTCATTTAAGGGCAATTCTTATTTCCCCAACTACAGTGAAATCTGAAATAATAACCACAGCCAAGCAGAGCACTGCACAATGATGGGTTTCAGCTTCCCCAAGGACTTCATGCGCCTTTCCCCCCACAACTTCAAACAATGTCTAAACCACAGCTGAAGGCCCCAACCTTCAAATTCAAGGCATTGCTCACAGTGCCAGTTCAGGGATTCCTCTGCTCTTAAATCTTTTCAGTATTACATAAGCATACACATTCTGTGAAGTACACGATAGAAGCACACACCTCCCTTTAAAAAGAAAGGGAACAGAACCAGAGGAAAATGTTAATGCACTTTAATTAAGCACTCACCTCCTGCTCCTGTTGAAAGATGACAACTCGCCCTCCTTTGTCCCCTGTTGCTAACAACTCTCCAGAATGGTTAAATTCTACCGTAGAAATTATATCCGCTGTGGAGAGAACAAAAACAAAGCCCAAAGTTAACCATGCCTCCAAGCACCAAACGGTCAAGAAAGCTGGGACTGCAGGTGGAAGAAACCAACAGCACGCTTCATCTGCCTTATCCACACACCACGAGACACAACTAGGAGCTCCTTTACAAACACAGAAGCTATTTGCAGAAGTTACACATTTGAAACCATTTAATCAGTGAGAGGTTCAGGATTTATAGTTACCTTCTGTTTGGAAAGTGCTCTAATGTTAAGTATAGAAACACTCTCAGGACGTACTGTAACACAGTGAGTCTGTGCATACAGGTATTTCTACATTTTCTCCATTCTCATAAAGGAATGGGACACAAGCACAACCCAGCTGACTGCAAAGCTGGCTTTTTATTGAGGACTACATGCTTCTGAGAACTCAAGGGAAGAGAAGAGCTACCAGGGAGGAGACAGTCAGACCTGAGCATGTAAGGAATGCAAGGATGTGGGGCAAACAGTGACAGTAGGATGCAAGTTTAACACAATGACTCAAAAACCTGAGTACCTTTGCTGGATGAGCAAGCTTTACATTGCCACATTTTTTTTTACGTGGAGTGCTAAAATTAAATGGCAGATATACGTAGCCAAAAAAGTCATGTCTAACACTGAATTAATCTTGTTTGTGAAGCAAGAAGATAGAAAGGATTAAGGACAGTGTTCCAGCTCAAGCACAACCACTCACGTTCTCCAACACACCCACACCCTGCAGTACTTCCAAATACAAGAACCAGAAGTCAGACCATCATCTGAACAACATCAGGCTGCTGCTGCACATTATTCAACCATATAAACCCAGCTTTCTGCAGAAGGAGCTACTTAAGATTCTTATACGTGCAATTCAGGCTACTGCATCTCCATGCCAGTCTACAGGAGACAAGCAATGTGCCCATCTTTCCTGCTGGACTGTGCCTTCATTTTGTGATTTAGGGTTAAGAGCAAAAGAAGTCCAGTACCTGCTCTACAAACTGCAAGCCACTGCCAAACGTCAGGTCACACACCTTCACATGTAGGATTTTCCTCTTATTTATTTTAATAACAAAATGAAACTTACATCGTTCTCCGGCTGCCTTAAACGCATGGGCGGCGGCCTCTGAGGACATCAGCAAGCTGTGCTTTAATAACTGCATTACACAGCAGCTTCAAGCACCTGCATGTCTGTCTGGGAACTGCACAAAGCCAACACAGCCCAGACAAGCAGGCCAAACCCCGCTGCAAAATCCTCCGAGGTAAAAAAGATGCAGAGGCAGAAGCTTGGCACGAAGCTCGGCTGTGTTTGCTCATACACAGCAGTGTGCCACATAAGGTGTGAGCAGGAGCCTACCTTCATTGCCACGATTACACAGCACTGCTGAATGAAGCAGGCTGAGCTTCAAGAGCACTGTTAAGAACAAAGATGTGACACAAACTCGTGTCACTGGTCAACTGAGATCCACATGACCCGTGGTGCAAGAATTTCATCTGAGCACACACCAGGATGTGTTATTTTCTGCTTGCTGCTTCTTGGTCCATTTACTCACATTCCTGTGAACGAGAAGTGACCTCTCACATCTAAGACCTCAGACTGCGTGCATTTAAATGAAGATGTGCCATTCAGCATCTGCCTTTCACAGCTGGACAGTACACAGAAAGAAGTGCAAACCAAGCTAATTTGGACTATACCACACAATACAAACCCCTTTGCTGTAATCCCCTGACAGGAGGAGACCTTAAAGGAATCATTGATTACATCAGGAAGAATAACACACCTCTTAATTCAGACAAGTTTATGGACAGTACTATTTCAAAAAGCATTCAGAAACAGCACTGCCAGTCTTAAAGCAGAGTACATAATGCAGCATTTTATCATCAGATTTAAGTACGAACATGGGAAGGAGAACAAAAATTCTTTGAAATCCAGCATATACTCCTAAGAACGTATTCGCCACATTACTTTTAGGATTTAATTTACTACAAAGTTTTGCAAGGTCAAAAGCCTGAAGTTGTAGATTGCAAGGCTTCAGACAAGAAAAAACAGAAGTTTAAACGCATCTTTTTTAAATGCATCTTTTGCATTGAATTTAATTTTTAAGATCAGCCAAGCTTGAGATCAGCGATCTGCAAGTTGATGCCACTCCTGCTTTGTCCATAGGCTCGAGTGCATGGACCTCCAGCAGCACAGACTTCCAGTGCTCGTGTGCCCTGCCCTCCAAGGAGCACAGTGGGCTCAGACAGTGCTGACAAGGCTCCTGTCATCAGTTCCCTGCAGAAGATATTTCCAAGTTCTTGGACCACTGTAGTATTCAATTCAGAAAAAAAAAATGCATTCCCATTGTGATGGTGATGAGGAAAAGTAATCTCCTAAGCTCAAGATACACCTATAGGATTTCACAAGCCTTCCACACTCCAAGCTTGGGCTGCTCCTTCTCCAAGGACAAAACGTGCTAACGAAGGCGGCCTTTTTCTGCCTCCTCACAGAGCTGAGGCACGTATTCATACAAAGTCAGCACTGAAGAGCAAAGCAACCAATCATGCATTTTAAAGCCAACAACCCACCGTTAAAACTATCGTATTCCCATACCTTGCTCAAAGACAGAGACAGACATCAAGGCACTGGTGTTGAACTGGGCGGACTTAATAGTGTTTGAGAATTGACAGGGGAAGCATTTCATCTTCCGCAGCGCACCGATTCGCCTGTGTATTTTCATCTGTATTAACACCCTCGTTGCCAGATAAAAATCAATGTTATCCTTTGCTTCTCAAACGGTAGCTGTAATTCCCATGACAGTTACGGGTAGGGTTGGCTTTAGTCTTTCAATGCTGCAACGGGCAAGAGAGCATGTACAGATCTCACTGCCTCTCCCTCCTCCCTCCTGTGATGCTGTTTTTTGTTGCTGTCTCTAGGTGGGAGTCGTGCAAACACAGAGGGCTGCTCTCACTGCCCAGGAGCAGTACACACACAGCTCTAGGGAGAAACACCCGAGGGAGCAGATGCGTGTGGTACCCCCAGCACTGCTGACACCGATGGCTTTTGGAAACAGATGCGTTGTTCCATGTTTACTGCTGACATCACCTGAACGCGCTCCTCTTCGAGCACCAGGCTGTCAAAGATAAAAAACCACCAGAACCTCATCTGATAACCATACCCCACAGGATACAGCTCCATCAGCAGTGTGTGTTAAAGAGACTTGCACGAAGTTCCGAGTACACGTGCAGTACCCAAACCCTGAGGGATGTTTCTCCTGCCCCTAAGCATCTTAAGACATCTCTGACGCCAGGATGAAGCGTAACATTTCAACTGCTGCAGTTTTACAATGCTACAGCACCAAGCACACAGGATGAAAACATCCCTCCAACAGGAGCAAAAAGCAGGACAGAAAAATATATTCACCCTGCAATACTTCAATACCTGTACTGAGTTTACTCAGATGGGTAATGGGAGACAGACAGCTCAGGGGTTACCAGTGTTAGTAAGTGCATCTTTGCATGGGTTAATATAGCTGTTAGCTAGCTCCACTTCACACTCCTGATACCACTGTAGACCATTAAATACCTCAAAATAATGGCTTCCATTCTTATTAAAGCAAAGGAAGAATATGCACAACCCTAAGTCCATTTACTACTGCCATGGTACACTGCCAAGAGAAAATGCTGTGCAACACTGCCTGAAATGCTACAAACCACGCACAGAACCACGGTGCAGGGCAACTCCTACTTCCAAGAAGCAAACCACACTACTGTCAAACTGAGCCAGCAATCTCAAAATCCTACAAAAGCATAAGGATGCTTCTGGTCCCTCACCTACTGTCACACAGTGGCAGGACAGAGTCTGCTCTCCCAGGAGTGCTCAAAACCTGACACCTTCCCCTGTTTCAGCAGCTACAAGCTGATTTCTTGCAACTGCTCCCAAGGTTACTTTTCCCCTGCAAATCACCTTTATCTTTACAGCCAGCTCTAAGCTTTTTGTGTGTGGCATCAGTGATGCATCTTCACTTGAAGTGTCTCAATAAAAACTTTAACTACCAGAAGGAGCGGACACTTCAGAACTACTCCTGCTGAGAGTAGTGCAGGTTTTCCTTCGTAGAAGTGGAGACAAGAACCTGAAGCTCTCCAGCTCACCTAGAACCAAAGGAATCGAAACAGGATGTCCAGCTGATGGCCACAGAGCATGTGGGAAAAGCAGGGAAGACATCTGTCTCCGACTTCTGGCAGTGGTTAAACTACACGTTCACAACCACCACTCAAAGGGAGCCGTGCCAGAAGCCCCCGAGCAGTTCTTACCAGCAGCAGACACCTCTTGCTGTGTTATTCCTGAGAAGAAAACAGCCACTCAATACAAACCTGATGTGCTCCCTAGGGAGCTTCTGACGACAGCAATCGTGAGGTTGAGAATTTTTAGTCAGTATTTGTTACACCAACTTCTGCTATTTTGGGCAATCCACCTTAGAAGACAATGACAGGGATGAATGCCTGGTGCTGTAACACAAGGATTCAGAGGTAGCTGCAGACAGACTGAAGCATACAAGTGGCATTTGTGTCATCTACATCACGTGCATCTTCTGCTGCTTGCAGCCTCCTAATACTCATGGTGCTGAACCATTTCTGAAGAGCCAAAAGAAAAACTGCTCAGTCTGGGTTTGGTAACACAAAATCTGTTTCTTGAGAAGCAAAAGGGCCTTAAAACACTCAAATAACTAAGACCCAAGGTAGAAAGGTAGTCCTGACAGGCATGGAAAACTGAAGCTTATGAAAGATGACCAGTCTGAATGAAAATAGGCAGAACACGTTGTTCTGAAACTGGTGAAGAAACGTAACTGACATCAGAAATGCTGCTCCTTCCCTCTGCTTTAAAGGAGGGCAGTGTTTGAACTCAGAAGCTCAGTAACAGAGCCAAAAGATGCTCGCACACTCAGGGGACCCTCCAGCTTTTCAGTGAAGGTGTCTGAATGCTGCACAGGTTCAGAACTATGAGCAAGTTTCCTGAGATGCACTATTTTTTGGCTGACAAGCCTGCAGAATAAGGCAATGAAACAGCTTCATCACTTCAAACAAGCAAAACATACCTTAATCCACCGACTTCAGCTGCAGAAGGCCCAACGTGAGCCTGAAAACCAGCACAGGATAAAAACTGCTTTCCAATAATAGAACAAAAGCTACTTTACTAATACAGAAGAGGCCATCTATTTTAACGTGCCATGAACTTTTTATAAACTCTGCTCAGAAAACATGCTTGGTAGGCAGAACGTGTCACCTACAGCAAGTCAATCACAGCAGCCAACAAAGGGCGCCTTTATGTCAGCGGACCTGGACGGTTTCTGCGCAAGGTTTTGGAGCCGCGCTGATCCGCTGCCGCAAGTCGCCGTGTTTACACAAGTGCAGCGATCTCCTGAGGTTTCCAAGGACCAAACAAAGAATTGTAGTACTGAAATGAGTTCTGCTGCTCCTTCGTTGTTTGTACACCCAGCGGCTCCAAGTTGTGTTTGGGGAATTTTCCACAGGAGCAACTGAAACGCACCTCGGCCGCCGCGCGGAGCGGATTGCTTACAGGTTGTAATCCTGTCCTAAGGAGTAAAAAGACAACAGTGACCAGATGTGGAGGCCATGACCTCAGATCACCGGCCTGATGTATGGTCAAATCTGTTTTTGATCCAACTAAACATCAACTGATCGTTCCCAAGAATGCTTTCAAAAACCATCTGGAATGGGAACACTTCAAGAAAGCAACTTTTAGGATTACTACTGAAATCTAAGGAAGCTCAAGCAGTCTTCAACCAAGGAAGCAGCACAGGAATGGAAAAAACACAATGAGGTATGCAGACAGTATAATCCATTTCAATTCAACAGACAATACCAGCGTGTACCTGTTCTCCCCTAGGTTATCTCTAGAGATGAGCCCAGCACGCCCAGAGCAACTGTAAAGAACTGGCATGCCTTAGGTGTCTGGAAATAACTTGTTCAGTACTTTCTAACCAAGGGTTATTTATAACACTTATCAACAGTCCTCATTTATTGTCTGTTACTATCTAAATTCAGATACCTAAAGTGTTAATCTCAAAGCCATCGGGAAAGCTGTTTAAACAAGATTAAAAAGAGGGACAATAAGTGCACTGGTGGAGATGAGGGCTCCCAACACAACTACATGCACCAGGAAAAGCACAGAACCAAATGACAAGTGCTGTTTAGTACTGGCAGTATGAAAGAAAACACTCTCTGCATTCCCATCTCATCCCTAATTTATGTGCACAGAGGGGGAAGGGAACCCCAGGATCCTGTAAAGTTACCATGACCGGTTTTACTATTGACTTCATTTCCCTTTTCTTCATTCACTTTCAGGAGTGATTCTCCACACTCATTCTGTCTCTCCGAAGTGACTAGGCAACAAAAGCAGAGGCAGCCAGGGGAAGGCATTCCCACTGCCCAGAGCACTCCTCAGGAGTCACTCCACATGGCCTTTAAAAAGATCTTCTCTTTGCTAAGAGAGGGCATTAAAAATATATTAGTTCTTGAGAAATACGGGCATGGGATGGAAATACACACGAGACAGAAGGAAAAAAAAGGGGTTGTCTTTTGTGGCAAAGCTTTTCACTCTGGTGCCATGAAGCAGTGCAAGAGCCAGCTGGTTACTCCCTCCAAAGTACCAGCCTGCAATAACTGCTGCACACAAAGAACTCACAAAGCACCCTAACACAGAGGGGAGGGGAATTTCTATGCTCCCCAGCTAGCTTTGTACTGCCCTACCAGAGTCAGAACACAAACACGCAGCAGCCAGAGACACAGTTCAAGCAATGGACATTCCAGCTGGTTTTGCTGGCCTGTGAAAGTCTGGGAAACCCACACACGGGGAAAACATTTCAGAGTATTCTCCATCTCCCATGGAGAACTCCTGGCTCTCCAGGCCCTCTTACATTTAAAATAATAAGCATATAATCATCAGCAAAAAGCTTCTTCCCAGATCCCTCAATTTCTTCTCCTCTTTCCAACCATGCCCATCTTTGAAGGAAAAAATAACATCACTCTACGTAACAAATGCCAGTTTAATTACACATTCAACTTTGGATGTGAAAGCCTGATTGATTTACTCACTGTTATCACATATCTCACCTTGAACTTCCTATTCAGTTCCCTAAAACAAAGACTGGACCCCTCCTGATGAAGCAGATTCCCTCCCACTGCAATGACAGTAATAGGAACCTGAACCTTGTTGGCACTGGTTTCATGTATGGCTAATAATTCTCAGATAGTTATACTAAGCTCAACAACCAGAGAGAAAAACAACCCCGAGTCCATCTGCTCTGCACAAAAACAGCTGCTCCTGTCTGCAAAGCAATAGTGAGATGACATTAAAACTGCAGAAAACAGAACTGAAATAGAATTAAATCTCAAGTTCCTTCGCAAAAATAATACTACCTGAGAAACTGGAATAGCTGAACGTAAAGGTGAAATGTTTTAGCCAGGTAACAGCAAAAACAGATCACTTACTACCAAAACACAGTGCCCTCCATCCGGGAAGCCATCTCCTTAAGCCTCCTGAAAACAACGGTATCATACTAACCTTGTTTGAAGGCACTGCACAGAAAGCCCACCCAGAGTTCAAGCTGAACAGGGAGCAGCACACTGACTGCTTTATTACTTCTGTGCCATAAACAATCACTGTGCCTCTCTGGGCTGCTGCTGTTTTGGGTCAACACTGCCAAGCTTCCCCACTCACTCAGTTCAGGTTTCCCCAGCAGTTATCTCTCATTTCTACTATGTCCCACCTTCAGAGGAGGCACGAGTCCAAGCAACAGGCCTGCTGCAACAACATTCATTTGCTGGGGGCAAGAGGGAGGAGAAGGAGCAATCCCATCTCCAGAGGGCACAGCTGGATTTACAAAACACTGAGCTCACAACCAGTGTGACACTCACATGCGTTTCTGTCCATCTGTACACTGAGTTTATACTTCAAACAACAGCTCCCTGATAGTAAGAACTTGGTAGTGCTGAAAGAGAAAGGAAACTTGTTTAAATCTCAGCCCACTGGCTTCCTCTCTCCATCTATAGAAGGAAATTCAGTTTCTCCAGCACACATAACTCCAGGGCCCCTGTGGTAGCACAGAGAAAATGGAGAGGACAAAGTCAGAGCAGTCTTGAAAACAGGTGAGCAGATGTGCAGCAATGCTGACTGATCACTCATTGCCTCTTACCACTGAAAATGACTTCAGAAATTCCATCTCTGTGAAATGAGTTAAAGCATTCACATCCAAATCCATGCAAGCTTTGGGAAAGAACTTTAAGCATTAAATTGATTTACAAGTTGATTGATCCACTATGGTGAAGAACTGGCTGCACCACAGTTAGTGCAGCCACTGGACTACATCTGACCATAGGGTTTAGTTCCTGCTCACAGCATCTGGAACTGCGTTCTGTAATCCCCTTCATGCACACAACGATCACTGAATTCACAGGAGAAAGCTAAAGGCAAGCAGCTGTCCTGAAACCATTCCATCTGAATGAAGAGTTAAAGAAGAGTTTGGGGGCTGGTTTTGTGTTTTGGTTTGTTTTTTTAACACCAAATTAGTTATTAATAAGAGCTTGAAAAATTACCATGAAAATCTTCTCTTACTAAACTCCTAACAACAGAATTTTCTCTCAATATAAACAAATGCAAAGCTGTTTGGTTTCTGGGTAGGAACCATTAACCCTCATCACCCTGATTAATTACTTTCTATTTTTAAACCCTGAGAAAGGACACAACTGCAACTCCCTTCAGAACACACGCACTGGAATCCAGCGGGCAAATCCTCACCTTCCCCAGAGGTGAAGCAGCACAGCGACCACACCACCTTTAGCTCAGGAGGAGCACACCAACACAGCTCCCAGGAGCTGTGCCTTCCTGCAGCAGCCAGACCTCGCTGTGCTGGGAGAGCACAGACCCATCAAGCTGCGGTCAGAGAACACCACTATATATTTACAACACATCAAACACGACCAATATCTGCTGTCAGGGCTGCCTGGGCTTAGGCATGTTTAAAGGAGTAGGGTCAGAGTGGCTCCGGCATCAGCACGTGTAACAAACTACACATCCAGGGAAGCACTGGAGGCAGCACAACCAGGGCAGCTCCCAAGTCCTGTGGTGGATGCCTCACCCACGTGCAGCTCAGACCTCAGAGGGAACATTTTCAGCTGACCTACCCTGCCATCCTCCCCCCACTCTGGAAATGTAAAACTTTCCAGAGCCCTGCGCACAGAGAGGAAAGAAGCTCTGAATATTATCCAAGGTTACTGCAAAATGGAGAAGTTATCAGGTCAAAACAGAACCATTCTTCAACTCAACAAGCCAGACCAGCCTGGAAACACCACGAACTCAATATAAAGGGACTGTTTAATACCTAGCAGGAATTCCCTTCAGTCTCTGAGGGCACCTTCTGTCCTGCAACATTAAATACCGTTGGCCTGCACTTTTACAACACCCTTGGAAAGCCTCATGAGCCTCAGGGCAGTCTGAAGCATCACCCAACTGTTTTCAGTCCATATGTTTTCAAGGCTTTGCCAAAGGCCTCAAAGTCCAAAGCTGAGGAATGAGCCTGCTTAGGAAGACAGCTGAAACACATCCCTTCTTCACGCAGTCTTTGTTTTTCCCTTGAACAACATTCTGAAGAATCTATTCAAGCAAATGAGACTCTACATTACTTTATTAGCTCAGCAAACGTATTTGGAAAGACTGCCATACATACACCAGGGAAATTTTGCTAGGGAAAAATGCCTCAGCACTCAGTTAAAAATCTCTTAACCCGCATGCTTCCCTCAACTCCAGTATTCCTTAAAATATGCCAGGAAGTGCCTATTTGCTTTTCCTATTCACACTAATTCAGGTCTATTGTTGGCTGAAACAAAGGTCTTTCAACCCACATCAGCCGTTCCCAGGACATTTGACACCGGTTTATTAATATCATAAACAGAAGAGGCACAAGTGGCAGAAATCCAGACCCAGTCCTGGTACCCGTCTTAAATAACCTTAGTAAGGCAGGTGGATAATCCCATCGCTCGTGGAACTACAGTATTTATTCACAATTAGGAACAAGCAGTTAAAGGTCACGCTTTCTCCTTGGGCCTGTTCTGTACTGGCTCTGCAATAACACATTCCCAAAAAACAGCTCAGGTCTGCCCCACAAGCTTTCCTCCCTCCAAACAGCAGCACCGTTCTGGCTTCCAATATGAAAGTAACCCATGGCAAAAATCAGCATTTCAGCATTTTTAAATGCCAGCCAGATGCTCGACGTGAAAGCTTTTGTGGGGTTGTTTTCCAAGTCACAAAATCCAGCTGCTGAGAGCTTCCAGCCTGTGAAGTTCACATCTGCTTGGAGATAGACATAGGGAAAAAGCCAACTGGGCCTCCCACTGGGATGTGCACCAACCCCTTCCCACTGAAGGGAAGTCCTTTCCTGCCAGGGCTGCAATGATCAGGGTGATCATGAACAGCAGTTGCATACAACAGTCACACTTAACCCAGACAAATTAAATGCCCGTTAGATACGGATTGCTTTACAGCAATCCCACACCTGAGTTTTTAAACACCACAGAACTCCGGCAACCACTACTGATAAAGTAAATGATAGTGGCTGTTTTATGGCAACAGCATATCCCACACAGAAAGCAGTTTGTAACAGCCCAGAGCACTCATATAACCAAGCCTTGACTGGTTTACAGGCACCAAAAATAATTGGAACAAACACACGTTGCTTGGCACTGCAGAGTAAGGCTCAGAAAAGTCTTTTTTAACCCTAAGTGAAACCTGAGCTTGAATGCAAGCCTGGTAGAACATGAAGCCCATGGTTTGCAGGAAGGGAGGAGCTGGCAGTGCCAGTACTCTCTGCACCTATGGTGTATCCTACTACTGAATACTCCTGAACATGAAGCAATGACTAAGTGACAAGTAAGCACAGGGCCTCCTCTATTTTGAATCTTCTTGCTCCACACGTTTGGTATCACAGGCATTGCACCTGCCCAGCACACACCATACCTTTAAAGAAAGCAATTGTACTAAGCACTAACACAGCCCACAGCAGTTATATTCCTAGTACTGAAACCCTATTTAGTTTACAAAACCTACACAGATTTATGACATGCCTTCGTGGAAGAAGATGACAGAAGGGTTAAGCTATATTTGTACCATGCAGAACTTATGGAGTTTCTTGTCATTTCTGTCCTTTATAGAACTACAAGCAGATGAGGCATTATTTAATTATAAGGGAACAAAATTAACTCAAGCAGCAACTATCTTCATACACCCCCACTGGAAAACCTGCAGCCCTAGAGCTCAAATGCAGCACTACAGATGAAGCTCCTCCAGGACATGCACTGCTTCAACTCCATGCTTCTCATGTAAAACAACAGTATGAAATTCAAGTCATACCTCACATCAGGACTCCCCAGAATCTTTTGAGAGAATCAGACAGTGTTACTGAAGTTTTATTTCTACTGTGAAGAAGACAACATGCCAGCTCCGTATCCCTTTTCCAAGAACGTGCTAATTACTCCTTGTGGCAGAAGTGCTTTAGTGTATTGCCAAGCTGTTTTATTTATGCTTTCGTTTTCTTAGGGAACTGTTCTCAATATGCCTGGGAGGAACCAAGAATGTTCTCGAAATATCTCACAATCACAAATACCATCTAGGTCTTAAAAAAGAAAGAAGTGTCAGCAGCTAAGCTGCTCTTCCCATTAAGTTACAGCCAGTGAACAGCACCAGGTCCCCACGGCTGTGGGTACCAGGACTAATTTCCACCCAAGGCCAGCGTGCAATCCCCACATATAAATTGTGCATACTCATTTAGAGAAGGCACTAACAAGCTCCCTAGGCCTTCTCAGCCCACTTCTATGGTTCCTCCCTCATTCTGTGGTGACAGCTGATAATCAGGTTTGATAAGCAGGGACTGAGCATAACTGCAGAGCCTGCCACTCAGGGCACAGATTTCACAAGGGCCAAACATACACTCACGCTCTCTGACTCTTTCTAAATGATGTTCTCTGCATGTTAAAATATTTAGCAGCAACAGGCCTAGAGGGACAGCAGTCCTGTGAACTAGGTGAATCACTGAAGTATTTACTCACCTCTCCTGGTTTAGAAGCTTCTCCTCAAGACAGTAAGATATCTTACTCAAGACAGCTTGCACTCATTATAGCAGAACACACCCGCACCAAAATTGCCCCTACATTACTTATTCAAGGGTATGTTCACTTAGATAGCACTGAAAAATCTGCACTACAAAGTTAGCTGTGTATTAATTCACATAACCAAACACCCATTCAGTACAAAACCTTAAAAGGATGCTTTAAGGATGGCTGCTCTTTAGAAGAATAAGTGCTTCCTATTTCATGCTGTATTTACTTACTGCATGGCACCTGCTTGTGTATTTGGGTCTTCTGATTACAATACTAATATGGCTTCCATTCTAACAAGGAAAACACACCCATTTCTGCCTACATTTGTGCATTTTATCATCTCTCTTCCTTCACTTGAGTCAGGTGACAGAGGAGCCCTTGAATTCTGAACTCCTGCTTGCAGTCCCCCACCTCAACCCACGGAGGCATTCCTCACCTCCATCCCAGCACTCACAGCACAGCATCAGCCACTAATGCAGGCCAGGCAGTCCCCTCAGAGGACCTTTAGATATTTTCAGGAGCTTGTTTGTGTTCTGAAGTAGTGCAGAGCTATTTATGGAAAAAGTCTGCTGGAATCACAGCCAGAATTTCAATAAGCTGCACAGCACAGAAAAGCCAGTGGTTAGTTCCCTGTTTGCAAATAACAAAATATTTGGAAATAACACGCTGCACCATTGTTCTGCTTGGATATAACAGAAGCCTCTGGGCAGTGCCCTTCTTGATTTGTCACTGAGAATGCCACAGTGGAGAGCATGGGAGTATCTTCATTTTCTTTCTGCTGAAGCCGTTATAAAACGCACACAGCAAGTCAGCAGCACATCAGGAAACACTGATTTGACAGTGCCTTTCAAAATCAGCTACTACCACTCTGTCTGCTTGGCATTCCTGCTTAGACATAAAAAGCAATTCCTGGAAACTGTCGTGCTGCTCCGGACTCTTCCCATACATTCTTTGACCAAAGCTTTTATTTCAGGGAAAAAAGCCAAGGCCAAGAATTCCTATGGCTTTTCATCTCCATGTTTCACACTGCAGAATGTGAGAAGCCTCTGCATATCAGACATCTCAACTGCCTCCCGCTAAGGAAGGAAAATGAAACTAAGAAAATATGTGAGAAAACCACTCTTGCCTACCATAATGCAAAGGAGGGAGAGAGGCATGCTCAGCAGGTGAATGCCAGGCAGTGTGCCCAGGAGCTCACAAGTGCTGCCCTGATGTTTCCAGCAGAGATGAACACACAGTTCTGACTATGAAAAGATAGTGGAAGAAAAGTTTCTCATTGCTTCGTTCACTATGGACAACTACTCCAGGTGAGACAAACCAAATCAACACATCTCAACACCTCTGCAAGGCAGGACTTTGCATTCACGCCATGGAACAAAGGTCCCTATGAATCTGAACAAAACACTGACCCACATTCTTAGAGGAGTTACATCTATAGGTTCAGATCCTTCCTTCGATCACAGGGAAGCTGTGTAACAGCTACAAAACCAAGATACAGAACATTTAGTTATACGACAATCCCGCACAGGTCTCCAAGTTTCAGAAGCCCATTTGGGCGACAGGCAGAGCAGTCCTGCAGATAAAGAACACAAAGCACTGAGGGTTGAAGTGATTTACTGCCCTTCCAGATGAATCCTGACTCATACGACTGCTTCCCATTATCTTCATTTCCACTCTTCCTTATCCCCTCAGGATAATCAAACTTAGGTTTTAAACTTGGTTTTTAAAAACAAAACAACCATGCAGTTACTCAAGAAATTTAAGCTGCATTCAGGAGACACTGGTTAGAAAGAACAGGAACTGTATGGTGCCAAACTACTGAAGCAAGGCTGACAGGAAAGAATCTCAGTGCACACACAGAAAGGTTATATGACAGAGGGCTGTGTCCCCGAGCTTCCCTTGCTGACTTCTCCATCATGACAGCAGCCAGCAAGGAGGGCAGGTGAAGCCAGAAGCACTCCTACACAGGCTGTACTCCTCTGTTCCATCATTTTTTCTCCCACCACCACCACTCTTAATCCTTGCACAGGAACACTGAGTAACAGAACAGAGGTGACCTCAGAGTGCAGTCATAGATGATAATTTAGATCAGAGATTTTCAGGAACAGCAGAGGGATGAGGACGTTATACAAGCAAGCAGGCGTGGTACTCCCAGGTTTGGGATGAGCTTCCTCATTTCAAGCTCCAGGGAGCCAGCAACAACATGTGCACCACACAGCATTTTGGTACTGAAATGCTGTCTTCTTGCTCTTTGTCAGAGACAAAACTGCTGGGCTAAGTGCAGCACACATCCTGCCCCAGTAACAGCACCGGGTCAGTCCTCCCAAAAGGGGCTGGTGTAAAATGAAGAGGTTTCCATGAGAAATGTGTGCTTCAGCCAGTGCCTCCAGAGGCAGCCACCGCCTCTAGGACAGGGAGCCTGGAGGTGAGGACTCAGGCTGCACTGTGCCTAATGTCTCATGCCATTCCCAGGCCACATTTCACCACAAATGAGCTTAACAATAATCATTACCATTTTTTTTCCAGTTCTGTCAACGTTTAAGTGATCTCATACACGATGCACTAAAACACTGCCTGAACAGGTTTTGTTATGTGAATACATAAGGAAAAGGTCCAGCACCTCTCAGAAGGGTCTGAGCGAATCAGACATTTAAGAGTTCAAGGTAAGAAGTATATATATTTAAATATAATTATGTATATTCAGACAAAAATCAGTCCATCTCCTCAACTTTCCACAGCCATCCAGCATTAACCCACTGCTCAAATACAAGGCACTACAACGAAAACACAAAGAGAAACACAACACAAAATGCATACCTGGGAGATCAATCTTTCTTACAATTCAACTCATAAATCCTCTCTTCCTGACCCCAATTTTTTTTTCCCCTCCAAAATGAGATGTGAGCCTCCCTGCCTGAGGGGTTAACACGTGACCCAAATAGGCTGTGTTTCTTAATGGTGCTATCACTTGTGGATTGCTGGGAGGAAAATACATTTTACCAAAGGATGTCTGACCATGTTAATAATTTCTCCTCCAGTGCTTACCAAAAGCATGACAAGTTAGAAGAGAGAAGCTCGCAGCTACTTTTATTTCTGTAACCAAACTGCAGCCAAGCACAGAAACCTCCAACAATTACCTTCAGTAACATCAACATCTATTAACAGCCCACCTGATGTGTTGGCTGCTCTCTGTACTACAAACGTGAGCAGTTACAGTACTGTTTACTATAAAAAATACAAAGAAAGGTCTGGAAAATTAAAATTGATAAAATAAAAATTACTTTTTTTATATATGAGATAAAATAAAAATGAGATAAAATAAAAATTACTTTTTTTATATATATATAAACTGAAAAAGTTTATATATATATATATATAATATATATATATATATGGATGTTATACTCAGGAAATGCTCTCTAGGAACTGTTTCATAAGGAAGAAAGAACATGTGGTGCCCTGAGTTTGGTACCATCACTAATTGACTTTTTTTCTGGGGGTGATACAGGACATCACCTCGGGTTTAACTGTATGCACGGTGGCCTTGTTCTATAGCACAGAAATATAAGGCATTAATTTAGATGAAGTAAAAACTCCAAACAAAGGATCCATTTTTTAAATCATATTAAGAGCGATAAGACAGTAAGAGAAGATTATCATTCGTTAGATTATCTAAAGTGCTTTACTGTAAAGCAATCAGTAAGTAATCCAGCTCCCAATTAACTGGTGTTCTTTTCCACATGAAACTAAACCATCCTGATAACAAGACAGCTTCAGAAAAACAACCAAACAACAAAGCTAATGACAATGCTCAACGAGTCAAATATAGTTCTCTTTTCACACATGGCTTTGTGTAGGTGCCAGAGGAAAAATATCTATTTTATGCACACAAGTCCTGCTGCAGGACTGCATTACTTACATCCCAGTGCTGCATGACATGGTGCACGTGTGTCTCTGGGTGCATGCTCACACATGTGCACATGATACCGAGTCTGGAAAAATCAAGAACCATCACACTGCAAAGCAGCTTGAGTCCCTCCCTCCACACCAGGCAGCTCTGCGTTCCCAGCTGACCCCAGGCATTTTCACTGCCCTCTCTTCGCACTTTTAGCACCTGCACATCCACACAATCCATGAAAGTTTCAGCTTATCTCATTTGAACAAACTAAAACCCCAGCATAGGAGCACCACCACAGCAGTGGTGTTCGATGTATTTATCGCTGGCCTTCAAGCAGCACCAACTCAAAGTACATCTCAAACAGCAAATTTCTGAAGTCCCTTTTGCTAATTTACTTTACCATTTGTAGTAGCACAGCACTTGAAGATCAGAGTCTTGCACTGACTGTACTTTAAATCCTATAAGGAGACTGACTCTCTTCCAGAGTTCCTCCTCTTCCTTGAGCTGCTTGATCTCTCCACACTATGCTGTCACAAGCACACAGCATTGAGAACCAGATCAGGGCTCAATTCAGCCGAGAAAGAATCCAGTGAAAAGCACAATTTTAAGCATTTTGCAGCTGGATCAGCTTCCCAGGCGAGTTCATTGTGCAGTTACACGCACATTGGTGCCAGCAAAGTGGGAAGGAGTGCCTCTTTAAGCAGAAATGCTGCCAAACATGTAGCCATGGCCTAAATAGGCAAGTCAGAAGACAGCAGGGGAAAAAGAAAGGCAAACAGTACAGCGAGGAACACCCAGCTCTTAACTCTTACATCAGCAATGCATCTGCCAGAAGATCTCCTGATTTTAGCTGTCTCCTGAGCACATCCTGCACAGCTACAGCCACCACAGAACCCAGTGAGGACAGAAACAACCAGAACAGAGCCTTCCAGGTACCACCTTTACAATTCTACAAAGCTGATCACGAGCTGTAATCCAGCAGGACTCCCCCAGGCAGCTGAGCTGAGCTCCTTTGTATGGCTGCTGTTTGATGGCCTGATCATTAACTGCTGCATTAACAATACAGGAATACCTACTCCTTTTCCCACCTAATTGAAGTGCAAAAGATCCCAAGAACAGCAGAACACTGCAGAAAGTAACAGCACAACTACCATGCTACAACTACCATGACATTTCAAGCTGCCATTTAAAACAAACCTATTTGCAGCCCTTGCTCCTCTTAACTACTGTTACACAGAAAACTTAACCTCAGCCCTCTGATAGAGAAGTTAAGCTCCACCCTACGAGTGCACCCCAATCTTTTGGGAGAGAAAGAATTCTTCCCCCCCTCTTTTACTGCAGCAGTGCTTGTTACAGAAAAGCCTAACCACTGCTTCCACAGCAATGCCATTTTTTCTTCTGTTGCCCACAAGCTCAGCTGGGTAGGAGCTGTCCTTCCCAAGCAACCCCAGCAGCATCCCTCCATCCAGAAGTCAGTGAGCAGCTAAGCCAACAGAGCAGGACATGCCACAGCCATCAGCTCTCTGCAAGGAGGTCCTGCAGCTCTAACCCCCACTACCAACAGATGTTATCAGACAGAGAGAAAGTCTTCTGATAAGACAGGAGAAGATAGCAAACCCCACATGGTGGGAAACTGCTCTTTACAGCAGTCCTCATTCCTGACTTCAGTTCTCCTCACTGTTAATAGAAGCTATTTTGGTGTACTGAAGGCAAACCACCAGCACTACTGAAGCAGTAAGTGCCCACAGCTGCTCTGCAATTTTTGAGTCAGCCAAAAATAAACACAAAACTGGATTCAAAAGTTATAACACACCTAGAATCAAACAGAAAGCATTCCTGAACAAGAGAAATGCCCAGCCTTGCTCTTATCTCTGACCACACGCAACCTGTCCAGGGACAGAAATACAAGAGACTTCATCTGCTCATTGTGTCACCAACTGCAACAGACTACAGCAACGTTGTGGCTATAAAGAAACACCAATCCAGCAACAGATGAACAAAAATGCACTGAACAGTGTCACAGCTAGCAGCACCCACACCTCCTGCAGAAGCACCCAGGCACAAAGCAGCTGAACAACCTGTCAAAGATGATGGGTAATCACACAGGGCCAAAGCTTAGGACTTAAGTTCCTGGCTTCCAGCCTTGGATGGAGACTATCAGACTTCTATATATCTTTGGATTACACTTGAAAGAACATTCAGATAGAGCAGCTTGACTCTTTTCCCTCTGCCAAGTAATTAAACAAATTTGACTTAATTTGTTCTGAAGTATGAACTCATTCCATTAAGCTAGCATCTACTTTTCAGAGAGTCTAAACTTACAGTTCCTAAGTTGTTTCCAACTACAGTTGCCACCGTGCTGTATCTTGGAGAACATAAGAACAAAACAGACTACAGAACAAAGAAACTGCAGAAAAATCTGTTGTCCTTTTCTGCAGTCATTCCCACAAAGGAAACTTATAAGAAAACACGGTAACATCTCCTCGAGAGCACTTCTGGACAGTTAAGTCTCACCTGAAGTGAAACAGTGATGGCATCAAAGGGGGCAGCACTCACGCACTACAGATGCTTTGAACATCTTGAACACTGAACTGAGAACAGTAACTGCTTTCACCACCAGAAGAGTTCTGCTTGATCTCACGTCCTGGCTCAGGATCCTTCAGAGTTGAATGATGAGCACATCTGCTGTAGTTCCAGCAAGACAAATGTAAAAGTAGAGAAGCGAGGAAGACTTCTGTAGAGCAAAGAATCCACTGTCTGAGAAGCAGACAGACACAACAGACAGCAACGTGACAAAAAAGGCAGCCTTACACCATCAGCTGAAATTAAGGACCGAAACTTAACGAAGCTGACACTCAGCCTTCAAACTCAGAACCCAACTTTTGTACCTAAATTTGATGTGATGGAGCCAGGCCAAAACTTACAACCAGAGAGAACACACACTGAGAGAACATCCCCTTCTCCACTGCTCCTCACAGAACTGCACCCCTTCAAGTTATGAAATCTTTGCCAAAGCAGAGTGGCACAGACAGACCCTGAACAGTCAGTGCCACCTTCACTCCTCAGGCTTTCTAACAGCTTTCCCACTCCTTTTCCTTCCGTCCTCACCATCTCTCAAAGAAACACTGTCACATCCACCTACCGCACTGCACTCCGGATGCCAGAGAATTAAGAACTGTCTCGTACAATAGTTTGTGCTCCAGCCATCAAATCCAGACACCCACTTGGAAGGGGCCACTCTGGCCTGAGCACCTGAATTGCTGTGGGTGCTGAAGGTGAGGAGCTGACATTGCATTCAGATGTGCTGGGAGCTACGTACCAGCATTCCTCACAAGCCTTATAAAGTTGCTGTCATTGTCATATTGATTAGAAGTGCTGCTCTCCATAGGCTTGCTTATAGGCAGCGTTTCAGGGAGACCACTGACTTAAACTCCACCTGCTTAATTGCAGCAAGCAGTGAAGTTTTCCTGACTGACACTCCCTTGTTTATGTCAACTTCTCTATTTAAGCATTCTAACCTTCTATTAAGAACAGGAAGAAAACAGCTAAACCCCCTTCATTTCAGCTTTGTTTTCCCCCTTCACCTTTTTAGAGCGAAGTTTCAGTATTGCACAAAAGTCAGTTTTTTAAATTCAAGATCTGATGCCATTTCATAAACCAGAAATCCACAGCCTGGGTACTACCCTCTGCAAACTGGCACTGCCCTCGATCACATGGGTAAGCAGAGCCCACACTCATTAGCTTGCAGACCACAGCAGTTAAAGGATCATTGAAGTTTCAGACAGCAACGTTTTCTTAAGGTTTCACCATGGAGCCTGCCACAAGAAAGCAGACAGTGAGGAGGGAAAAAGGTCAGAGCAGACTTAGAGCCACTGACAACTTGTCCACTGGTATTCTGAAGGAGGACCAGAGGCATGCAGAACTGCTGGTCTAGTTCTACAAGAACTACACGAGGCATCACTTTATTCCAGTGAGTCTGACTTAGAAAAAAAGTATACTTCTGGCTTTAAGTTACAAGTTTTAGCTGGATATATTATTAACTTTTTCAACAGTATTATATTATAAAGCATAGCAGGAACTCCAAGGATTGCATGGGAGCTCACACAGCTGTCTTCCAACCAAGCCAGCATCCTGAGAGCTGAAAACCCAGAAGAGCTCCCAACTTCAGCTCCACAAATTCACTGCCATCACTTACAACCCCAACTCTGAGACCCCATTCTGGGGTGCAGGCAGACATGTGTCAGATGTGCAGCAGCACACCCAAGCTCTGGGGTCTGCAGCATAAGCCAGCAATGACACTCATCTCTTCTCTGGGTCACAGAACCACAAGCCTATATACTCCCTTTCTGGAAAGCATCACAACTGGTTTGCCAGAACTGAAGGCAGCTGGCTCCCTCGCAGCAGAGCTTCCCTGAACTCCACCCAGGCACGCAACACGGCTCAGCTCACCTGCCAGGAAACAGTGTCACCTCTCCTGGTGCAAAGTACGAGGCTTTGCAGCAGCTAAGGGAGCTAAGGACAAGCTGCTTCCTGACTTCTGCCTTTCCACATCCCTGTAACAGCCACTACTGCAGCTCATTACTATTACATGCAGTCAACGTGTCTTTTAATGAAGAATTATTCACAAACATCTGCCACACAACCATAATTCTTTCAATATCTGTACCTTGAGGGTTTCATTTGATATACAATTAAAATAAAGGCTACAGAATTTAAGCTCAGTCAGAGGAAAAATACTTTTAACAGCAATCTACAGCTCGTGCTTCAAAATATACCTCCTCAAAAATTCTTATACTAAGCTTTAAAATAAAGTTCTGGTATTCTTGTTTCCAAAGACATCTTTCAACTCACAAAACGACAGCAGCCCTTTAAAGCACCTTGTCTGCCACATGCTGTAGCTAATAAATAAGATAAATCTCTCATTTTCTGCCTTTTTAAGTTCATCTGAATCACACATCAAATGGGGAAATAGCAGGAACTGCAGCTACTGCTCTTCTAAACACAGCATTCATCTTGTCAGCAAGTCAGAGCATTCAGGACACAACCAGCAAGGCAGACTGCTTGCAGAAGAAAAATTAACTCCTGATCTCACAGGTTGCATCACACAAACACGATCTCATGCCCAAAAGCATTTGCCAGTCCTTAACTTTCTCAAAGCAAAGAGGAGAGCAAAAGCACTGCTCATCAGCACAACTGACTGAGCAGCACACAGTAAGTCAGACTCCTCTATGGATGCCCAAACAAAACGACAACGAGCATATTTCTTGTAGCCACAACTGGAAGCAGCCATCTTAGTAAGAGATGCCATTTGTCCCTTCCAGCACTGCTGGCCCTGTCTTGGAATATTTATGCAATTTCCATATTGTTTCCAACACAGAACCCCCCCCTACTTCAGCTTTGAGGTAAGCAAGCTCCAGTTTCCTCCTCTTCTGGATAACAAGCTGGGAAGACTGGGGAAAAATCATTTCATCTTTATCTAATACTTAGGTCTTCAAAGAATACCACCACTAATTGCCACAACACCTCCCTGCAAAACGCAAGCACTCCCCATCCTGCAGATTAGGAACAGCAGAAAGCAAACACTGAGTGATGGGGAATCAAACAACTACAGGCAAACATCTCAGAAGGCAGCATCCTTTGAAGCACAAGGAGAACTCCCCTGGAGTAGTCTGATCCAGGATCTAGACATCTGAACACACATAAATGTCCATCTGCTTTACCCACGTTACATATGATTGAGATTGGATAGATGACCACCTTCCCAAAGAGCAACTACAGGCAGCTGGGAGTGGGGAGGGAGGAGAAAAAGAAAAGATTGCTCTTACCTTCTGCTACATCATCATCTACAGCGCCTTTCACCTGAGAAAAACACCACTGAATGTCATTTCCTCCTCCAGCTCCTGAAAAACACAATACAAAAATGAGACCCCCCACCGTAACTGGAGTCGCCAATTGAAAGTTGCACACACCCACTTCCTCAGCACCGATCGCACAATCGCCGCTCTCAGCTCCCCACCTTTTCCCTTCACTGATATTGTTTTCGCCCTCAGCGCTTTGCTGGCATCCAAAGCAGCATGAGTGGAAAAGAGAGGAGGCAGAAGTGGATGGGAGCAGCCCCACGCTGCTGGCACCGACCCACAGCAGGAGCATCCTATTTCACACAGAGCTGCTCCCTACTTTAGAAATCAGAGCCCTCTCCGAACACACGCACAGAACTTGATTGGTAAGTGGCAGAAAAGCTCTGAACCTTCAGAACATTTCAGTCGACACAAACCAAGCACGTCACTCGTTTCCTCCTTCACAAAAGCCCCGAGCTCAACTTGCATGCTGAAGCCTAAAGAAAATATTTTTACCGCAGGTTTAGCTTCGCTTTGCAGAAGCAACGAAAGCAGTTAACAGCTTAAAAAGAAGGAAAATCCGAGCAGAAAAGCAAAGAAGAGATGCGAGGGTAACGAGCTCTACTACCATAGAACGCAGAGCGGAGAGAAAACTTCAGGAACATTACTGCCCCGGCAGGAGGCGGCGATTCATTTGACCCCTGCCACCAAAACACGCACCAAAACCACCACCCATTTCTTTTGCACCGTGCTCTGAGCAAATCACCGCGGGGCTGAGGACAGACAGGAAGGGGCTGAGTGGGGCCTGCCCTGCCCCGCTGGTTTTGTGTTGGCTTTTCTTTCTTTCTCTTGCAAGCCGCCGTCAAAATGGAACTTTTCCTCAACGCAATTCAAGCACGCCGAGCAACAGATGGCATTTACGCGTTAATCCAGAGGGCTGCTACCGCTCCTGGTGCGACAAAGAACGCAGAAGGGACCTCTTCCCTCCCCTGCATTCACCGGGGGGGGTTCAAAGTTGGGAACCCAAAGCCCAAAACAATCCACAGACATCCCAGTGCCTCAGCAGTGGCTAAGCAGGTGCTGAACACCATCAGCTGGCACTTGCTGCTCGCCTTGGTTTCCTTTCTGAAGGATTACAGTGAAGCAAAGCATGCAGCCGGAGCCAGGGAGGGCTCCCAGTGCTCAGCTACACCGGAGATGTCAAAACGCCTTTAAGAGCCGTGCTGGGGGGGGGTTGCACCCATACCCCACACAACCTGCTCTCCTCCAACCTCTTCTTCCCTCATTACCCGCTGCCATGGTGCCTGCTGCTAAAAGGTGGCAGCTTGTTAAGAAAAAAAAACCAACACCAAACCGAATCAGTGCCCTCTCTGCATGATGGCGAAACGCTGCCTTTCACGCGGCTTCCTCGAACCGAGGCACTGCTCCCCATTTATTTTTAATAAAACAAAAAGAGGAGGGCGGAGCGTGGGAGAGCGGTGGAGGGGGGGAAAAAGGCAAAGCACAAACCCAGCACAGCCGCCCTCGCTCCGCTGGAAGGGCGATGCAACCTGCAGGAGAAGGAATGCATTTCCAAACGCAGCTGCCAGGAAAAGTGAGGAGGAAGAGATCCCTCATGCACGCGCAGCACAGCGCTCCGGGATGCAAAATGGGGAGCGAGCACAGGAAGGGGCGCACCGAAAACCCGTGTTCCCTAATTCCAGCCCGGATCCCATTTATTATTATTATTATTTTTTTAAACTCTCATTTGCAGACGCTCAGAGCTGCGCCCGCACCCCCACGGAGCAAAGCAGCGGGGGAAAGGGGGGGGGGGGACGGGCAGAGAGCCGAACTTCCGAAGCGCTCCCCCCGCCGAGCGCTCCCGCTCCCCTCGTGCCATTTTCAAGGAGGGCCGGCAGGAAGGGACGCGGCTGCTGAACCGCGGGGCCGGGCGGGCGCTGCCCGAGCCGGGGGCGGCTCCACCATTGGGGCCCCGACCGCCACGAGCCGGGCGCGGCGGCGCCGCCCCTCCCCCCCCCACACACACACAACCCCCGCGGGCCGCAGCCCCACCTGCGCCCCCCGCCCCGCGGCGGCCGCCCCTACCCCTTACCTGCCATGTTGGGCTCGCGAGAGCGGCCGCGGCGGGTCGGGCGGGCTCGGCGCTACGCGGCGGTGCCGCCGGTGCCGTGCTCGGGGCGGCCGCGGGGGGCGGATGGCGGCGGATGGCGGCGGGGGTGCGGCCGGCTCCGCTCCTGGGGCTGCCCCCGCTCCGCGCCTCGCTCCGGCCCCCCCCCCGGCAGCTCCACTTTCAAAATGGCGCCGGGCGAGCTGAGGGTGACGTCACCCGGAGGGAGGAGGGTGTGCGGGGCGGGGCGGTGGGCTGCTCCGCGTGTCCGCGCTGCGCGCTCGCCCTGCCCTTTTTTTCCCTCATTCATTCCCTTTTTTTTTTTGGCGCTTGTTTTTTTTTTTCCTCCCCCCGCCCCCTCTCCCCTCGCTTCCTCCTGCCATTTCCTCGTGCTGCTCGCTGCTCCTTCCCCGCCCTCCTGGAAGCTCTCCATCCCATCCGGGAGCACGGGCTCTGATTTCACCCAGGAGCCCTCACTGCCTTCCCCCCCTCCCCCCAGCCATTTTTAGCGCGCACAGCCCCGGCTCGGCCCTCCTGGATCCCGTAGTTAACGCACAGCGCTGCGGTCGTACCTTCGGCACGATCCATTTCTGATCTTGTGAAAGTCATGAGTTTCCCTTCGCAGATGTTTGTGCAAACGCCGGCTTTCTTCGCGGGCAGGTCAGGGCTTGCTCGTCCACATTGCGCTTCGACATTCGTGAGCTCACCCTGCAAACCCAGCGCTCCGCCTTCACACGACCCTCCCATGTACAGTTTGTGCACTTCCAGCGCCCGGGAGGCCGCGTTTCACCAACGAGAGACCGCTCAGCCCCTCAGCAACCACAGCACAACGCGGATCATAGAGGTCCCTCTTCTAAACCAACCAAGGACCATCAACTTCCAACCCCCTGCAGCAGGCAGGGCCACCAACCTGCAGACCTGGTACTAGCCCAGGGCCCCATGCAACCTCACCCTGAACACCTACAAGGATGGAGCATCCACAGCGTGCCCAGGTTTGTTGGCAGCAAGCACTCCCAAACAAGCTCCCTGTGCTTGGTGCGTGCCAGAAACACAAAACCAACCCAGACCGTGGGCTGCTTTAGAGAAATACATCCTTATCAGTGCATCCCTCAGAGGCCGCACGTGAAAATCCAACAGTTCAAGAAGTTGTGTTGGGAACTCGATGCGTTTGGGGCGTTCTTTAGAGCAGTGACTCACCGAAGTTTGGGAATATCTGGAGCCACATGTTTTGCTTAGTCCATTTTGAGAGCAGTGCAGAAACCTAGAAGCAAACACAGTGGAGGTTGGGAAACATTCACAAGCAAGATGGGCTCCTCCTGAATCACCGCAGTGCTGAGGGCCTTCCCTTTCCCCTTAACACCTGGTCCACATTCCCCAGAGCTCAGGAACAAAATCCACTCAACTCTACAGATCTGGAACAGCATCCACCATCCCTCATGCTTCAAGATTCCTTAAACCCATCCTGCTCACCCCTACTCAGCAGGAACATCTGCAAAGAAAGCCCCATTTATCCATCCCATTCCGTACCATTACTATAGAATTTGGCCCTTGTAGCAGAATGAGCATTGTTGAAAAGGACTCGCAATTAGCTCTGTAATATAAATTAATGAAGCTTTAGTACATACCTTATAATTAGAGCAAAGTCCTTCTTAGAAAAGATTTAATATCACGGTGCTAGAACGAAGGATTATAATTCCAACATTTCAGGTTTTTTGTTTTGAGCTAACTGAGCTATAGAACATAATGAAGTATAATAAATAATTAACATTAAATCACAGCCATGGTAATTAGTAAGACATCTTGGGAATCACAGCCTTTGCTCGGGTGTTTGCTCGCTTGCTAATTCAGGCACACACACATGCATTCACAGTAGCATTAATGGTCGGGGCAAATTAGCAGCAGCATTTTGCAGCTCTGCCTGGAAGTTTGTAAGCTCGCACATAGGACCCTTTGATTTCACTGCAATTTAAGCCTTTCTTCAGGTGCTCTGGGGAGATAGTAACTGTAAGATGTTCAGTTTACTCACAACCAACTGCACAAAGCTTCCTTGGATGTTTGTTCTAGTTATGCTTGAATCATTAATTCTTGCTACACAGACAAACCCCTTCAACTCAGAGTGAAAGACCACATCCAGGAAATGAGAACACTGCAGGGACAAAGACCCACAGAAAAACATCTCCAGTTGTACTCGTCGGGGACCAGTGAAGTGTACAGACAGCATGAGAAGCTGCACGAGTTTAAACAACAAAAAACCAAAATGTAAAATGTGACCAGTGACCAATTGACAAAAACATTTGTGTCAAATCACTGATCACAGCTATGGCCCCAAGAACTCAATCCACCAATCCCTTTTGTATCTGCTTCAGTTTCCTAGTAATTTGACCCGTTCAACAAGACTATAATGAATTACAGCAACTCACTTCAGAAATAAAGGGAGTAATTATCACCAAAATTATCACTGGAATTGAGTAAGAGCTGGGCCACCCGAGGTCACAGCAAGTTAATGTCAGGGCTGTGTAATTCCTGCAGCACAGTCTTTGGGATTTCATATGGTCTGAGCACAAAGTGTCTCAGCAAAAGAGGTTTCCTGCTACTTTTTGGGAGAGCATTTCATTGCATTGCAGGCTTCACTCCTTGAAAACGTTTGCTAACGTTCACCCTGTGCTTCTTCATTCTGAATTTCATATAACTGCCCCTATGCACGTAGCCACTTAATTAACAACCATTATCAAAACAGCACTCAGTCCTTAATACTTCCAGGTAGAGGCTCATGCTCATGAGAGGTCAGGCCTGTTTTTGAGCTGTAGGCAGACTCACAGAGTAAACTGCATTTTGTGCAAGCCCTAACCCATCTCACCTCCTCGAGGTTCTGCCAACCCCAACCTCAAGCTGGCTGTGCCAAGCACTGTGCCAGGAGGACTCCTGTGGGCACACAGAGCTTCCATTTACTTCTTCTTGTGCTCAAGCCTCACCTGAGCTCACTTCAAGCAGGTCCTGCTATAAAGCCCTGAACTGAGCACCACGATCAACCCCCTATGGAACTGCCCTGTGCAGTGAGAGCTTGCTAACTTCCATAAACAAGTGGCCTGTGCCATCTCCAAAGTGTCAAGTTCATTGGATTAAAACTCCGCCGTGACAAGGGGAAGCCTCAGCTTTCTCTTTCAGGAGTTACAAAGGCTTTTTTCTTGACTTCAGTCTGGTGCAAGCAAACAGAAGGACTAATTAGACTTGGAAAGAATTTTGTGCATTCATTAAAGTTGTTTGCAAGACCGGTTTAAAACCAGCTTCTGAACTTGACCTGCTTAGAGCAGGTTTAGATCATAATGACCAAAACCAGAATTTACAGAATGTTAGTTTAATGGGTTATTTAAGCCCAATTCATAGAGGATTTGTGCACCTGAGTTCTGGCAAGAGATTCACTTTAAAGAGAGTGAAGAATTGCAGACAAGAAGGCAAGGAAAACAGGGCTTCTGGGGAAGAAAAATGGTCCTGGACATGGTGGGCAGGAAGCACCTGTTGGGGGGTAGCAAAACAAGCACGCTTTAATTAGGAGGGCTCATTTGGGAGGCATCTCAGTACCTTCTAGTGAAAAGAAAGAAAAATGATAAAAGAGATTGCTAACTTGAAATCCATACAAAACTTACTTTCTTACCGTATTTTATTTTCTCTCTAGGTTTTGATTAGTGGTGGTTACGTCTATGGTATGATGAATCTAACCACAAAATGAGAGACTTGTGACGGGAAGCTAGCTTGGAACTAAAACCACAGCTACAGGACAAGGTAGGAGAGCCACCTGACCTACGTTTATTCCTCCTTATCATCTATTAGGAGGGATTAACAAAACACATAGTTCAGAATCACCTGGAACCTCTTCAGCTTCAAATCTTCCACCTCAGGGCGATTTGGGCACAGCACAGAGCTCTGAAACCTGTTAACAACAGAAAACAAACCACATAAACAAGAAAAAAAGAAAACAGATCTTAAACTGAACACCAGAAGCACAAAGCAAGACATGCAGGAAGAGCTTTAGTCTGGTAAGAGCAGTTGAACACCAGACTGCATTGCAAAAAAAAGACTGCTCCCTACTGGGAATATTCTCTGCAGAGCTGCTCTGCCTGAGGGCAGGAGGTGCCATAGCCCTTCCCAGTCCCAGTTTTCTCCACTGATGCAGAGAACCTAAATTCTTCAGCTTGAAAACGTGCTTTCTTTGTACCACCTCTGAAGATGCTCCAAAACAGATAAATCGAAACGTAGAACAGCTCAAAAACGATTAGACCCCTTTGCTGCTAGAAGAAAGATGATCGACACTCCCCAGTCTCAAATACACTGAGATAGGTAGAACAAACGTAACAGTAATGTAATCTTCACAAAACATTATTTTAAGGATAAACACTGCTTTGTGCAGACTTAACTGAGAACACGCCACATCACCCAGAAGCACAAAGCAGCCCCCAGGTGAGAAGGGCTTTGCTCACCACCACCTTAATGAGGCACTTGGCAGGAAGGGGAGGAGCTGAGATAGGAAACACGAAGCCCATTGTATAGGATTTTGGTTTTCTCCTTTTTCTCTACTTTCTTTTAACCTCTAAACCTCCTGACCTATACACTGAAACGTTTGTTTTGGGGGGAAAGGGTTGCAGTTCAAGAAGCGTTTAGATGAGGTGCTAAGGGATTTGGTTTAGTAGTTGGGTAGGGATAGTGATAGGAGGATGGTTGGACTAGATGATCTTGTAGGTCCTTTCCAACCTTATGAACCTATGAACCTATGAGGGAGTGGAATTGCTCATTCCTTACTAATAAACTTACATAGGTGATGTAAGTCATAGCTTCAGAAACCTCCATGAAATAAGACCCCTTAACAAAAGCAGGAAGCTAAGGCAAGCGTGTTAAAAACATCACTGTCTGTAGGATTTCCCTGTTACATTTAATAGTGGGGTTCAGTATCTTCTGTTGTAGATCCTTCCTAGATTAATGCATCTATATGCATTAATTAACAAGTTATTATCCTTTGCTGTGAGCTGGAATAATTACACCCGCACAGGTTTATTTCAAAAGGTGTAAATAAATATAAGTCTCAGTTTGAGCGCTGTATAGTGATCCTGTGTGTATCACTGAAGCTGTTAATAAAACATATATAAAAGCCAGTTGATCTGAAAAGAGCCCCATTGGCTCTTTGGAATGGTGTTTTTCTGCTTTGAAGCAGCCTGTCATTTTAGTAGGGCTTTGCAGTGAGGAAGTTAATTGCTAGCTCCATGGCTTCCAGCAGGGTGTGTGGACTTAGCACATCAACGATCTGACTTTGCCAGGAGAAATGTTCCTTATGAACCATGGGTTGTGGGAAGAGATGATTTAATGTATAATTTGTGATACGGTGCCCTTGCAGTCTTTGAACGTGAGCATTCTTGCTCTGGATCCTTGTCTCTAGTGAAGACTCGTGCTTTCGGTGTCTCAGTGTACACCATTCACAGTAGTGAGGGGCCATGGACAAACTGATGAGCTGGAATCATGTGAAGACATAAGAAATTCAGCCAATATTTTTCAATGAGATTTCAGTTTCTGGGATTTCTAGGGGGAAATGTGACTTCAAAATCAAAACAGAGAGAAAAAAAATAGGGAAAGGAAATGCACAGGGACCTCAAGATGTCTCTTTAAAATCCTCCTGATTCTTAAGCTAAGTATGAGCAATAGCACTGCTGCTCTTCTAATTCTGGAGTCACGTATACATAAAATACCTGTGCAGGTAACTAACACAGTTGGTTGTAGTCATTCATTAACGTATCCCTTGAGGTATGAGTTCCTTGACCTTTTGGTTTCATTTCTTGTTTTGTTCATAACAGCACAGTATTTCCAACTTTTTAAGTTTTCAAACTTTTTTTTTTTTTTTTTCATTTTGGTGAATAGAATTCAACTCTTTCCATGTGAAACTGTTGGGAAACCTTCCTTGCTTGCACAGTTCTGGTCACAGGTTTGTAAAAGTCTGAAGGTGATGCCAGGAACGAACTGAGAAGGGAAGGAAGGGAGGCTGAAATAGCAGACTGAATTGTTCCATTCACATGGCTTTTCTGCTAGGGAATAAGTTAACACTGTAAACAGGAGAGAGGTGTGGTTTGCAGATTGGACAGGAAATCCTTAGTTCTAATCCTTGCTGTGTTGTTGATTCCCTTGGAGACCTCGAGCAAATGCTTTCTGTGCCTATTCTTTTCCTTGGAAATGAAGTGGGGATGATAGCACTTCACGAGCTTCCAGGAGCAGCTTTTCAGTTAAAACATTTATAACATGCTTTAAAAAGAGCTCATGGTGCTTGAAATCACCTTGGCTTCATGCTTGAGGTTATTTCCTTACGCTGCTCTGAGCCCCAGGGACCTTTGGGGGCCCAAAACAGCATTTGTTTTTCTTGTAACAATGCAAAGCAGATGATTTACCCAGGATATAAGGAACTGTGGCCCCATCAATAGCCATTGTCCAGAGTGATTTGTGCTCAGGCATTGCTCTGCTGCCCTTAATACACAGTGTGGCTGCGTTTAGCCCCAGTGCCAAAGCATATCTCTTCTCATTCTCTCCTTTGGTAAAACCAAAATGAAGCTTACATCTTCATGCTTGACAGGATGAGGAGAAATGTCTTTAAACTGGAAGAGGGGAGATTTAGACTGGATATCTGAAAGAAATTATTTACTGTGAGATGGTGAGACACAGGAACAGGTTGCTCAGAGTGACCCCTTCCTAGATACCCCTTCCCTGGAGGCATTCAGATCCAGGCTGGATGAGTCTGTGAGCAACCTGGTCTAGAGGGAGGTGTCTCTGCCTACAGCAGGGTGTTGGAACTTGATCATCTTTAAGGTTCCTTCCAACCCAAGCCATTCTATGATCCTATGTCTGTCCTCTTTCCCGCAGCAACTTTTGTCTCAATACCAATTCCAATTTGATCTCATAGGAATGAATGCTGCAAGGAAATCCCACTCCTTACAGATTCCAAGAGAAGCTGATAGGCAGATGGACTGATTTGAGTGTGGACCTCATTAAACTTCAGAGAATCCATCCAGGCAAAGTGGAGTTACAATGCTTCTTGTGTGGCAAAAGCCTTAATCCAAGTTTGCATCCTAGAAGACCCCAGAGGACCCAGCTCAGGGACCAGACATGGCAAAGTCTTCTGCTTACAGACCTGCAGCTTTTGCTGTGTGCAGAACCTCCTCTACTTGCCCAATAGATGAATTGAATCCAAGACCAAATAGCTCTGAGGTGGAGAAATACAAGGCTAGAATCAGTCAGTTTGTCATATTATTACGTGTTTATCATTACTTTAGAAGGTTTTAAGAGACTGTCTGTAAGGCAAGTAAGAGATACTCTTTAAAGAGAGCTGTTCTCCAGGCAGATGTGAACAAGACACTAGGTATTCAGGTACTTCTAGGTATTCAGTGCTAGAAAGTTGCCCCCCACCCGTCACCCCATTAAAAAAAAAAAAGAGAGTTTTCTGATTTGAGTGAAAATTAATCTTTCCAAAACTTGGTTACAGTCCAAATTGGACAGTGACTAGAAATATTTTCCAATTCCCACCAACTGGAAGTTCCCTGGGCTCTGCAGGGGCTCAAAGAAATCAACAACCTTATCAGATGTGTTTTCCAGTAGCAGGCAGGAAATCAGTGAGAACATCAATTCATGGAGCATGGGGTTCCCACGAGATCAGACTTCCAACCCCTGCAGATCTGTGGTTTAATTCCCCTTTCTTTTGCACCTCTGTCTCCCCACTCTCAAGCTTAAAAAAAGATCCTTTTCCTTCCTAATTGCTCCATTTACCCACTGTCATTTTCCTATTTACTCATTTCTTGGCCATGTTTTTGCTCAGTGTTCCTCTCCTTGTACTAGATTGAACATTACATAAGGAGGCAATTGTTTGCTTAATACACTGTATCTCTATTGTCCTTTTAGAGCAGTAATGAGTATGAGACAACTGGACTTTGGATCTGCCTCAAGAAACCAGAACGGCCATCACAAAAAATGATGCTCTGGTTTTCCCTGCACTTAGATATGTGATTCTGGCCGTGAGACAGCTCAAATCAACATCTCCATGAGGAGCTCCCAACACATCTAAGACTTCTGTTGACAGCAGGAATAAACTGCCAGGCCTTTCCTTTCCAAGAGTCTGATGTCTCTGGGACTCCTGAAGAGGTCACAGCTACACACACTGCTAAGTGTTGTTATTCCATGTTTTGCTCTGATACACATCAGCAAAACAAAATAATCTGGGACACTGTTTCCATGTGCATCTTGTCAGAAGTAATCCTGGAGTTGGATGTGAAGGTAGGAAGGTTATAAGGCTTTATTCCCTTGCAGTCTGCACTCCCAGGAATGATACTTATTATTCATTATATTTTTACTGTATTAATTGAACAGAAGGTGCTTTAGGATCTTTTTTGGGTAGCACCAAAAAGCAGCCATTTCCAGGGTAGGTTTTGAAATCTGTTAAGCAGCAAATAGAATTACAGCACAGATCAAAAAGGGATTCATTCTGTACTTTTCTTTACCAAAATCAAAGGTATGCTCAAAATCAGAAGGCTGACAAGGTACTTAGAGGATCTGGGTTTTATTCTTTGTTCTGTTGCACATTCATGACACAACTGAGGCAAATTATCTGATTTCTTACCTCTCATTTTCTAAAAGCAAGGACAGTCATGGTGCCTTTAGCAAGTGTTTGGGTCCCTGACTGACCCTAATATTAAGGATCCTGATTTCTTTTTGTAGCTCTCAATGCTATGTGAGTGACACTAATTATTCCTTAATAAGTAAGAACTGAAGTTCCCTCTGATTTCTGTATAAAAATGTAGGTCAGGTAGGATTCAGTGTGGTGTCAGAAAAACGGCAAAAGACATAGAAATAAAAATATCAGGTAAAGTTGCTTGGGAAATGCAAGGTAGAAAGCAAATACCCTTGGTGGAATATAAAAATAGCTCTGAACAACAGTGGCAAAGATATGCAGGGACCACAAACACTTTAAAAGCACGTAACATCTGGAGGCAAAGAAAGCCTTTGTCCCTTTAAATGTGTACAAGGAGTCCTGATCTTGATTTATTTATTTTTTATATTCCCATCTGAGAAGGTGTAGGATTTCAAGGGATGTGCCAAGCATGAGGACATGATGCTGGATGGCTCCAATGGGCACTGGCTTTGGTTATTTTTGGACGTGAGTGCTTTCGTCAATGACGCCAGTGTTGCAGCTGGAACAAAGAGAGGCTTCTGTTTTGTTGTGGAGATAACACTTGAGTGGACGCGTGGAGGAGGGGCAGCACAGGGGAGGAAGGCTGCGTGGCATGACCCGTATCACGTTTTGCTAACAACAGCATCCATTCATTGCTTAATTAAATAGTTAATTAAGTTCCGCACGTGGACTCGATAGAACAATTCACTGTGGGCTCATGGCATTTTTTTGACCTGTTGAGGAGAACAGAAATCAATTCACTGCCATTCCCTGGATGTTGCCCACCTCACGGGGCGCCCATCGATGTGACGTGCCCTTTGTGCACGAGTGGGCCGTGCCCTGAGAGGAGTATTTAACATGGACCAGGATAACGTCCCAAAATAGGAACAGCAATCTGTTGGTTGGTTTTTAAAAGAGGGAATGTTGGTGTCATGGGAGGAGAGCTTGTAGTTTGTGATACAATTAGGCTTCCAAATGTTGTGATTTTTGGTGGGATCTGGACAAAAATCTCTAAATGCTTCAAACCCCTCTGCTCTTTCCCCTTTGTTGAAATCTGTTGTGAGTTCCCAAAAATAACTCGTAGAGGTCAGGTCCCTCCCGTTTATATGTTCACAATGGTATGTGGCATTTCAGTTAATGCTTAGAGCCAAGAATACTTCCAAGTTCTTCAGGGCAGCTCTGGGTATTTGTCCTTGATGAACCCAGTGCTGATGCTCGGTGTGTGGACGTGGTGGGAGCTGTATCAGGCTGCCGAGGGAATCTGAGACAGGAGATCATAAATACTGGACAATTTCCACTCCAAGTCATGGTTGATGAATGATGAGCCAACGTGGCTTGTAGAACAGGGAATGTCTTGTCTTCTGTCTTCTCTAAAAGTATTTGTTTATACACCTGTGTTTTTCTCTGTATTTTTTAGGATAAAATCCATCAGGAGAAGGAAGCAAAAGATGAAACAGATGAGGCAGATGTGAAACAGGAGCAGTGGGAGAACAAGCAGCTTCCTTTGGGATATTTCTTTACCAGTGTCCTAAATACAAGAGGTGAGAGGGTGAGCAGGGATCCTGAATCCCATGCACATGTGGGTCTGGTTAAGCAGAAACCCGACGAGCTCAGGAAGATCCGTCCTGGAGTCTTCTGTGTGTATCACAGTGGGACAATGCAACTTTGCCTACAGCCAAAAGCTGTGCTGTTTGTGCTCTTGTGTTGGGGAGCAGCCCCTGGAATTTCCTTCCTTTATCTCCACCTGCAGGCGGCCATAGCACGGACGTGTGCCTGCCAGTATGGCCAATGGAAACTAAATTGCACCAGCTGCCTACAGCCGGTCACAAACAGTGTGCTTCATGGTACTCTAATTGCATTTACTCACCTAATTAGCGGTGAAAGGGAAAGTACCATGCCAAAAAGAGAAGTTTGACTTAGGGTGCCTGGTGAGAGCAGCTGTATGGGTAAGGATAAAAACCAGGCTGAGCTTTGGGGTGGACAGAAGGTGCTACTGGTGCAGTGTTTTTGGAGCAGGCTCCGTAACCCCTGATCTTCTCTCTGATTTGCTCACTAATCTGAGAAGATAAATGACTAATGCACATTCTCAAAGTCACGACTCAGTTTTTAAGTTGTAGGCAGCTCCTTTTTGTAACCAGTGCAGCTGTGCAGTGACTACAAAATTCAGAGCAATATACTGCCTAATAGAGGGACCTTTGGGCACTTGACAGCTGCTTGCAATGCTGAAACTCAAAATGAGCATTCAGCTGGTTTAAAATACTGTAGATAATGGTCTTCATTCCCATGATGTTTGCACCTTCCAGGACCCTTTTTCTTTGCTTTGAAAAGATTGATTTCAGAAGTTCTTGCGCTTCAGGTAGATTTCTGTATTAATTACATTGCTAGTTTAACTTCCAAATCAGAGCTGGATGAATGACTCAGCTGCTATTTTATCACTGCTCCTTCAATTTTGGGTGGGAAATGTTTTATATAACTGCACTGTGTCACGTTTTCAGCAGAGAAAAGACATCTTAGTTTGCTGCCTCATGTCCTGAGAGACCTTTTAGCCCATAGAAAGACAACATTGTGGTATCCTCTCCTATTAAGCATGCAAGGAAATATATCCACTGATGGTTAGTCTTCCAAAGAGATGAAAAGTCACAATTAAAATGATATATTTCTTCCCTTCCTCCCCACCTTTATCTGCCCCATATCTATCAGAGACAACAAGGAATGCTCAGGTCAGTGGTGGAACACGTAAACTTTCAATGCTGGGATCCCAAACTTGAGGCCACGGAGTTGTTGCCATTTATCAACTCTTTATTGGCCTGCAACGTGATGATTTTCAGTCAGCTTTCAGTCTGATTCCTGCAGGATGGCTGTCCTTGAAAGCGAAAGCCATCATCCTGGCTGAAGCCCTTTATTCATACAGACATCCAAAAAATTAAAGAATAAGTCATGGAAATCCTTCCTGGGTGATAACCCCCAGAAGGAGCTGCTCATCCAAATGACTGAACTATTTGGCTCTAAGAATACCAAGTGGTAGCTGGACACTTTTTTATTTTTTGAAAGTCATTGGTGTGCTTTTGTGGATTGTTGAGATCTCTTTGGTTCAGAAAAGACTCATTTACACATGAAACAATTCTGTACAAACGTGGCACTGTTGATCTCTCCCCTTCCTCCATCCTTTGAAAATAAAAGGGATTCCCAAGCACACAGAGAAGGTTCTGTCCTCCCCTTGCAGTGTGGTTGTAGGACATGCCAGCAGTGCAATCTGATGATCCATGCTCTGTCGTTGTGTGCATTGTGGATAAAAGCAGAGAACTTCAGGCTGTGGTTAAGCCAGTGCTTTGCACAAACTGTAATTTGGTGGTAATTGCTAATAGCTTCTCGTAGAGATTACGCTAATCATTTCAAACAGCCCACAGAGCACAGTACAAACATATAACAGAGGAATGTGAGAATTAGCAAATTCCTTCCTTCCTGTCAGCCATTTCATATGGTATGTTTCAAAGAATATATTAGTTATATTGTTCCAAAGGTAAAGGAAACCCAAAGAAAACAGGGCAAAAATAGGCTCTTTCAGAGGAGCTTCATAATAACCCCTAACAGAATCTTAGTAAAGCTCTGAAAGGAAAGGTTTGTTTCGTTGGTGGTGACATACCTATCAAAAGCTATAAACTAGCAATACACATACCCTGCTCATTATTAAGCCCCGTTCAGACACAATTACAGCGCTTCTATTGGATGCTTTTTCTCTTTAATCCATCCTCTATTTGTATTGCTGCCTGTGCTGGGTGACAGCAACATAGAGAAGTAATTAATTCCTCTAAGGTTTTTCCCATTAGGGGGTTTATCTTCTGGTGCTGTATTTCAGTAGGAAATGCAGTAATGCTGCCACCTATGGAAAATTTCCCAAGCCCGACCTTTGCAGCCCAGCAAATGCATCTGCAGCTGTGAAAACAGGATCTGAACGTGCACCATTGATCTGCAGATAAAACCACGCATTTGTTACTGGATCTCTGTTAATCTAGACGTGAGGTGGCTCAAATTCTCTTCCTTTCAAATAAATTAGTTTTGAAATTGAAATTGTTTCCGGAAATTGGTCCTTAAGACAATATTTTTGCTTGATGGTGGCACCTGGGGGCCCCAGCATAAAATACCTCTGCCCTGTGATGATAAGTGCTGTGAAAACATCAGAAAGAGCTGGGCAGCATTTCCAGCCCCCATCTTTCCTCACAGAGATGTGGAAGATGTCAGGGAAAATTAAGTTCTTCAAGGTGAAGCCTGACTTCTGCACACGTGTCATGAATGTATTTGCTTTGGGTGACTGCTGCGGGGTGTCGTCCTGTGGCTCAGTGCTGTTGTGTGTGTTGAAGGAGGCAGCTGGCAGGGATGTGGTGTCACACAGGATAAGATCCTGGAAACGAACCAAAAATGTGCAGAAAAATCACAGAATTATGCAGTCGTTACGGTTGGAAAAGTCCACTGAGATCATCTCATCCAAGCATCCACCTACCACCAGTATTGCCCACTAAACCATGTCCCTGAGGGCCACATCCCCACGGTTCTGCAACAGTCCCAAGGACAGTGACTCCACCACCTCCCTGGGCAGCCAATGCCAGTGCCCAACCACTATTTCAGAGAAGCATTTTTTTCCTCATTCCCAACCTAACCTTCCCTGGTGCAACTTAAGGTCATCATCTCTTTTCCTATTGCTGTTACTGGGGACAGAGGCCAACCCCCCCCCCCTCCCCATCACCTCCTTTCAGCCTTCCAGCTGCTCTGCCCCAGGCCTGCAGTGATGCATGGGGATGCTGTGACTGAAATGCAGGAAAGTGCCTCTCCCTGTTGAGGGGTGCAGCAGGCACCAAACCCCAGGGGCAAAGCTGTGCCAGCATGGGCTTCTTCCTCAGAGAAAAGCAGAGCTCAACCTCCCCATTCCTGACCTCACCCGTGGAAAAGAGAATTTCAAAGGGAAATCTGAGCAGTACGTTTATTTTTCCCCAGTTTTGCAGTTTGAGAGGAGGAAGGAGTGAGTCCTTCCCACAGGTGTGATCTCCCACAGGTGCTCCTGATGATTGCTGAACCTTCCAGAACTGTGCAGGCTCAGTGGGCTCCTGCTATAAAGCCCCTCTGCTGCACAGTGCTGCTTGCTGGAGGTGCTTTTCCCTTCTTAAAGTCCTTCCTGTGAAGATGTTTATCTGGTAGGAACTGATTTATTTTATGGTGATGGTTTTCTTGTTGTAGTTGTTGAGCTTTTTCCCCTCTTGGTTGTGGCTGTTTGGTGCTGGTTTGCAGTCCTGCCTCCCCAGTGCTTTGGGCTTTTGTAATGATCTGAGAAGGGGGTTGGTCTCCTTATTTATTTATTGATTGATGTGTGTGTGCTTTTGCTCTTTTTGTGGTGTTTTAGGCAATGGAGTTGCTTGTTTAATTGGGTTTATCATCAGCCTAACAGTAAAATAGGGAAAATCAGCTGCAGGCATTGGCAGCTCATGCAGGCTTGAGGTCTCTAGAAATAAAGAGGAGTTTGTCCATAAATGTTTACAGATATTCTGTTTTTCTTTTATTATTTGATGCTGTATTTTTTTTTTCTTCCTTAATGAAAGACAAATGTAAGATGCTTTTACAGGGAGAGGGGGAGTACAGTGGTCACAGACCTACCCATGGACTTTGTGTTTTTTATCTGCTTCATTTCAAACTAATATTCTATTGTTATAAACCCATCTAAACCCTACAAATTCTTGTGCTCTTTCTTTCTCTTATCTAGCTGTAGGGCTGAGAGAAGGCATATTGTTCTAGAGTGCTTCCAAGCCTTAGCTTAGCATGAAGGGTTGTGTCTCCTGTCTAAAAGGAAGGGGTTTTTACAAGGAAAATAGAAACATAAAGACGAGTGATGCTTCTTGTGGCCTTAGCCCTGCAAGCTGTTCCAGGTTTCTTGGATTAGCTGCTCAGCACTTTGTGATTTGGCAGCTGTGCTGGGCTGTTAGGTGAAGCAAAGGAGGCAATGTGGAGAGGAACACATAAAAATCCAATCTGGTGTTAATGATAGCAGTGCTGTTGTGCAGAGGAATGAGAGCTGAGCCGGGAGCAAAGGTCTGAATGCTCAGGTGATGCTCATAAGACAAGGCTCAGCAATCAGCAGTGTGGGTTGTTACCCTTAAGTATTTCTAGTTGCTGTGGGTGAGGTTGGACTTGAAACTGTTGGCTTTGTAGTCTTGCTTTTGTGAGGTGATGGCCACAAATTTCCTTATGCTTCTTTCTTTTCCTATCACCAAAAATGCAGTGAATGTGTGTTGTTGTACCTTGATGAGTCCTGGCCTTATTTTTGAGCTATGAAATTGTTTGCTTCATGCTTGCTGCAAGGATTGCTGGAGGGATGAGGGAACATTTGCAAGTGTTATTGGGTAATGTGTTTAGTCTCAGTGGGAAGTCTGTGCTGAGCTGGAGGCGATCTGAGGTTCTTCTGGCTTTGCATGGGGTGTATCTATTTCCATCTGGAAAGGAGGAAGGTGTATTTCTGGAGGGGAGGTGTTGTGGCTCTGAATGTTTTGAACACAGAGTGGTGCCTGTGGATGATGGAGAGTATTTCTTGATCTCAGTAAGAAGCAGCAGCACATGCCTCTTAATGCTGAGTATAAGCAGTGGATCTGGAGCACGTGCTGTGCCCATCTCATTTCCCTTGTATTGCTGAGGCCTTGGCTCACATCTGTGGTGTGCAAATCTTACAGTCACTGCTCTGATCTCCAGAGCACCTGCTTCTGACCTAGGATATGGGATGCTGGTGAGTGTATGAGTAATACATCTGAGTGTGCTCCCTTTTGATTCTGGTGTGGAGCTAGGTCTAGGGGAAGCAACTTGTCCCCCCTCAAACATATGACATGAGGTGTGGTCCTGTGGGAGACTTGAATAGGCATGAGAAAATGTAATACATAAACATATAGTAAAAGTTGGGACTGCATGTACTGTGACCTGCATTGCATTTGTTAAAATAGCTCACATTGACTCCTAATTCTGTCAGGCATTTACATCACATTTTAGTTGCAAACCATCCCTATATGATAAGGCTATTTTTCTCTGAGTGTTACTGACCCTGCCTGCAGGAATGCAAATGGGCACTGAGGTCCCTTTTGCACTGAGTGTATTGTGATGGCTGTAAGAAACCAGTGTTTGTCATTTAGATTAAATTACAGTTTGTTAATGTTGCAAATGTGAGCAGGCTTTCGGGGAAAGAGTAAGGGCTAAAACTTGCAAAGGAACCTGAGGGAATGGGTGTTGATATGCAAATGGAAATCAGACCTTGGAGCTTATCTCAGTGAGAAAACAGAGACAGGAACGACTGCAGTGCTGATCTTCATCACTTCCGAAGCAGATGTTTCTAGTCTTGAAATTCTAACTTGTCTCGATCAGCTTTGGAGAAAATAAGAGCAATTCTAGAATGGCTGATTCTGTAATAAACGATTCCATCATCCTTCCTCTTAAATCACAGCCTTCGTTACCTCACTCACATCTGCTCCATGTGAGCCTGAAAAAGGCAGCAAGGTAAGAAGAGGAAAGGCAGCTTCTCATACTTTTGGAAGGAGTTTGACTGTGATGTAAACCTTTCTGGGCTGTGTGACTATTTGGCAAGTGGAAGCTGGACTGCAGAACTGCCTGGTAAAAACAAGTGTGAAGCCAGCAAGGTAGCGTGCAAAGAGTGGTGGTGCAAATGGAGGATATAATTCTGCCTCTGAGGAGGATGCTGCACACTGTCAATGTCTGGGTTTTTGGAAGGTGTATTCTTGGCTCTGATGTTATCCTGAACCTGTTCTGTGTTGGTCACTGCAGGGGGAAATTATTGTAAATGCTTCTGTGTGCTGGTATCCTGGAACACAGCCCGGCTTTACATCATACAGGATGTCTTGATTCTATCAGTAGCAGATATCTAAAGTGTTTTTATTTCCTCATGGCAGTTTCAGATAAACTTTTCCTAGTTGGAGTTGAGCTGAATTTTTGCAAGAAATAGTCATTCCTTTCCACTGTGGCCAAACATGAGAGTTCTCCTATTGTCTGCTTTTTATTTTTGCTTGTCATCTGTGGATCTTCAGTCATGTTGCAAAGGCAGTGCACTGATGTAACAGGTAGGGAGAAGGAGACAGGCATGCTTCAGGCTACGGAGTAACTTGCTAGAGGAACCTGGGGTTATTGCTCCTCAGTTTATTGCTTCAAGTTGTTCCTGATACAGTCTATGCTGGCACCAAAAGTTGGGTTTAATCCAGCTGGCAATTCCTCACTGTGGGGAACTCCTTTGGGTTGCTGCTTGGGTAGCAGGCCTGATATCGTAATGCTTTCAGTTTTCAGAGGGTTAATTTGTGGTCCTGTTTCTGACCCTACCGCTAGTGCCAAGTTCTGTGTGCTGTATAGGTACTTTCCTGTCTGTGTCATGATACGGACAGAAGCATTCTACTGTCCTGGAGATCAGACAAAGCAATCAGTAGTGGCAGAATAATAGCATCTGCTCTGAGCATAAAGGCTGAGCAAACATTTCAATCAAGTGTTACTTTGGAAACAAAATGGGTACTGGCATTGTCCAAAATGGGATGCAACGAAGCTCCTGTTTAACCAGGGAAGCCTGATGATGGAGTACAGTGTGTTTCAGAAGTCAGAAAGGCTCTTGATATCAGAGTAACAGCACTAGGGAGGCTTTTCTGGGGCTGGGAGGAGTAGAGCCACGCTCCTGAAGCAAATGTGGCCTTGTTCATTAATGGTGATGAGAGCAGTTATTAGCTCTGTAATGATACGCTGTTAAATTGTCGGTACGTACAGGAAAGATACTAGCTTTCCGTGAGTGAAACCGAAGCAAATCTCTTTCAAAAGCAAACAGAAGAGCATTCATTAGGAAAGAAAACCGTTGGCTTTGCTCGCTATTAAAGGACCAAAGATGCTGGTGGTGCTGTGGTTGCACAGACCACGAGATGGTGGCATTGCACAGGTAAACGGTACGCGGAGCAGTGGCTTCTGCTGCATCGTCCTGTGTGCTAGCAGGGCTTGTCTTGGCGATGGAGATCCGGTGTTTAATATTTTCATCTGTTCCACTGTGAACCAGGAGTCTCGAGGACCGTTCACATGAGCGCCCTTATATTTTTTTAATTGTTAATGAGCTGCCCAAAGGATGGGTTGAGTGATGGACTTGCCAGTGGCTCACTGTACAAAAACAGTGATGAGCCTTTTCTCTTGTAGACTCACTGCGGTTGAGCCTCCGGATTTGCACTTGAATTGTATTCTCCAGACCTGTCTCTTGTCTTTCTACCCAAATGGTTGAGGCTCTGCTGCCAGCTTCCCGTGTCCCTCCCAGCTTGTTGAAAGTGCTGCTGTTGGGATCATCTCAGTCATCAGTTCAACTATACTGCCTCCTGCTTCTGTTCCTCCAGCAGTCCAAACCTTTCTCCAAGACCCTTTCATTGCCTCTTTAGGGCCTTTTTCTTATCAGAGCTTTTGCCTTATCAGCATGTTCGTCAGCACCTTGACTCTGTTAGCAGTGAAGGCTCAGTGACACTCTTCCCCCTTTGTATATACACTCACTTCTAGATCATTTTATCAGCTACTGCGAGGAGAAAGTTGCCTGCCAGACTCCTTAGGCTTGAGATGGTAATTATTTTCCTTTTATTGAGAATTGTCTCTTAATTAGAAAGTGATCTTTATTGTGGTGGCGGGAAAATCCTGATCAGAGCTTTAAACTTTATTATGTGGATTAAATCATTAAGTTGGAGTTGTAAATCTTTATGGCTGGCATATGTCAACTGAGGATTCCCATTTTTCTGCAGTCTTGCTTTTGTATTGAACATTCAGTAATTCACCTTTTATTTCCTCTAACCTGTATTTGTTGAATTTGACACGCATTAAACTCTTGGATATGTAGGCTTTCTTGCTCAAGCTGACTGTGGAGCACCCTATATAAGACATTTGGTCTTAAGTTTGGGGTTCTACTGTCACAAAGTATAACCCCAGTGGGTGTTGTGAAGTCAGTGATCAGATGTCCAAGGGCAGCTTCGTTGTTACTGAAACAATGGCCAAGCTTTCACTGGTCAAGTCCCTGATTTCTGTACTTAGGAGCAACAAATGTACCTAAGAGACCAGGGGAAAGGAAACTGGTGCTGATGTTGAGATGCATCAGATGATCAAATGTTCAGATTCTACCTTAAAAAAAAGTCCAGTGTTAAGTGGCAGTTCTGTTAACTATTTAGACTTGTAAACTATATTCCCCACTTTAAAAGTGAAGAAACCTTGGCAACTGTTGAATAATATTGTAAAATCTGTAGTATTTTGTCAGTATCTCAAGTTATATACACTAATGTTATTACATTATATATGTGCTTGTATGCTATATGCATGTTAATGTGCAAGCATGGTGGTTCAAGTCCTTACATACACTGACTTGAAATACAAGTATTAATTGGCTCGTTTAACCAAAACTTGATGGAGAGGTGAAGGTTGCCTTGTTCCCAGCCCACAGTGTGTTCCTTAAAACAGATGTTTGTGTCTTGGCTGTTGAAGGTTCTTAAATGTTATTATTTTTCAGGGTATATGGCAAATATGCCAGTAATTGAGCATTGGGGAAGTATTTTCTGTATTCATGTATAGCACTGCCCCACGATTGGGAGCTCCTGAGATTGAATCCCTTCTTTGCAGCTGATCTGCTGTAATGTTGACTTCTACATGCTCCCACTTCCTCCATGGCTGAGCAGGAATATTACAACAGCATTTACCTACTGTGGGTGATGGAAAAACTTGCCTTGGTGCTTTGTGTTATAAAGAAACTCTTCCCTGATCTTTTTAATGTGTGAAGGTACTCAGCTTACAGGCTAACCTGACCATATTGAAAGGGTGGGGCTTTGCTGTTCTTGGGCGTTTAATAAAATGGGTTTGTCAGCTTATAATGAAGAAACATCCTGTTTGACCATTGCTGTGCTGTGACTAGTTGGTGGTGCATGCTGCTTGCTCTGGTTAAATCATGGGCAAGTGGGGTAACAGTGAAACCTACTGAAGTTGCTGTTTGCTTTGAAATGTAAGCACTTACCAACTGGCCAAACGTGCTTAAATTAAGTGTGGTACAAGACAAATTATGCCTAGAAAACTACTTGTCTTATATTTCAAATTGCAGTTTATTTCTTGCAGTACTGAAGTTCTCTTTGACTCTTTTCTTATAAATGCATATCAAGAGAGGAGCTATATGCTCTTGGTTTGGGCCTTAAATGCTGTTTCAACAAGGGTTAATGATCCTAAAGGTGGTTTTCATTTCATAGCTTCCCAACCAATACTTGTTTTGTTCTTTCTCAGCTGATTATGAGAATGGTAGGAATTTCCTTGCACAGTAGCTATAGATGTAAATCAGTGGCAGATATGGATGAAATACTGATTTCCTCTTTTCCAGTTCCTGTGATCTTTTAAATCAAAGCCTAGCTTCCTATCTGCTGTCTCACTGGAAACCAGTAAACTCCTGGAAACTGGTCCTAGACTCCAGTAGGAAGTGCTGGCTGGCTGCAGTGGCTGGCAGAGAGCCAAAGCAAAGTTTGAAGCTGTTTGATACCTGCAAAGGCCTTTTTATTGCCTGTAGGCTCTGTCACCATTAACATTATTCATATTCTACATGGGAGGGGGGGGGAAGATGATGCCATAAACCATCTTGTAAAACGCTTTACCCCTCTGGAGGCTGTGCATGCTGTGCTGCTCTGCAGTTTGGCCTTCTACACAGTGTGTGTTGGTGGTACCCAGTCCCCTCCTGCTGCTCACAGCATGGATGAGTCAAGGTCAGCAAAGGAAGCCCTGGGTGTAGAGGTGCCTGCTCACAGTGTGAGGTGAGGGGGAGCTAATTGCATCCTCCACCAGAAGGCTTTCTAAGTGACAATTCAGACCACCACGCAGCAGAAAATCATGAGAATTACAAATGTTGGAAGTGATGGGGCATAAGCTGATAGGGCATGATATTCTCTCCCAGGTGAAGGGTAAGGTGTAGCCTATTTGGAAATGTTTGAGGCAGCTGTAGCTACTGTAAGCTATCCCATGGATTAACTGGAGAATTCTTTGACCAAATAGGTGATTATAGTGAAAGGGAAAATAAACAGTAAGCACTGAAAAATGAGTAACTGATTAGAGTGACTTCATGGTGGTCCTCAGGTGAAATCATGTTTTCCCTTGGTTTTCCTTTTTGTGCCTCTGCTTTATCTTATCTCTTTCTTGGTGTCTTGTAAAGTTTGGACGGTGAAGGAGCTTATTCTGTCTGCATTAGATGGCAGTCACTAGGGTGGCACATAAGCAGAGTACACTTCTAGCTCCATCCTATACTGTTTGTACCTGCAACCCAGCAGTGGAAGTAGCAAGCAGAAGGAGAGTCTTGAAGCTGTATGACATTGACTTGCTATAAGCAGATTCCATAGCCCATCAATTGCTTTGAAAACATCCAGCTGCTTTGCTGGTAATCATCCTTCTAGGTGATACTTTAGAAGGACAGTGCAATGGAAGTGTTTTTGAATGAAAGCTGGAGTCTCTACTTAGTGGGACTGATTTTTTGCTGTTGTCCTACAGATTATGAATGGAAAAAGAAATTATATGCCATATGCTCCAACATATTCTACCCTTCAGATGCTCAGAACACATGCTCTTGAAAACAACAGAGTGTGTTTTCCTTCTCCAAAGCCAAAGAATACATGAGGGTGACAAAGCTTTGTCTGCTCGGGGTGGTCTTTGAACCTGTCCATCAGTTCTGCTGTCACTGATGCCCTGTGGACTTGGAGTCACCAAAGGCTTATTGTACCACTTCCAAGTCCCTAAATACCAGGGGAGGATGTGTGTGGAGGACTGGCTTTCTTCCATTCCCCTTCTCACCCTCACCTGGTATGAGCCAACTGGTGCACAATGACTATAAAGTAAGGGCAGCCTGCTGTGGAAGGACTGTCCCCAACAGAGATGTCTTCTGATGAACTGCAGCCTACGGGGCAATTCTTATGTTCCCATCCATGGTAGAAATGTTAAATAAGGAAATAAGCTGATCTCCAGCTTTACTGGCTTGCTTAGGAGCTTGCTGCTCCTTAAAATCTCATGGCTCACAATGAAGTCTACTCTGGGCAAACCTACCTGTTGCACAGCCTGACTCTGATTGTTCTAAAGGTGCCTTTTTGTGTTGTGCTAACAAGAGTCCTTCACTGGTGGGACTCTAATCTGACTTCTGCTTTTATCTGTTTCCACCTAATCTGAATTTGTTGCTCTTAGCTTGATTTCTTGATTTAAAACTGACTAAATCCTGGAACCTGTAGAAAGATGTGCTTCTCATGCTGTGTATTCATATTTGGATATTTCCCTAGAATGCCTTTAGAAGAGACTTGTGTGCCTAGACATGATACCACCCATCAGCCTTGGGTCCATCCCCTTGTGCAGGTGTCTGCAGATTTTATCTGTCCTCAGGCTTCATCTTTGCTGATCTGGAGTTTTTGTTTATGAAAGACATGCTGAAGGAGCCAAAGCTGAAACTGTTATATTTAGATATGCTGGTTTTTGGCATATCTGTCAGGCTCAGAGCTATTTTTTTCCTTCTGTTGTAGTATCTCAGTGGTTGCAGGGGACACATGGCACAGCCTTTCATTTTAAAATGTATTAGCAATGCTCTTTACTAGGAATAGTATCAGGTTATTTAGTGAAACATTACTTTTCCCCATCTAACTAATACTGATGATGGAAATGTAATGATGTCCAGTCAGGCTGCCCAAATCCTTTTAAGTAGCAGAACCATTTAGGTATGTGTAAATTTCAAAGCATCTCTATTTACTCTAAAAATGAATACTTAAAAAGCAGTGATGAAAGAAACTGTTCAGATGGTAAATTGTAATTGAATAGCACAGAAGGCATAAAACCCGTGGTAGATGGCTCTTTCCCCCTAGAAAGGGTCTACAATAGAAATAGGTTCAAATAATTTAGCATGAACTCTCCAAAAAATGGGAGCTTGGAGTTCTGCCACTTGTGGGACCCTTACCCTGCAGGAATCTGTAGTGAGCCACTGCTGCTACAAATCCTCAGCCTCACTGCTTGTGTTCAAGTGCGAACACTTGCAGGATCAGGATCTGGTCGTGTAGACTGGCAGTCTCTGAAATGTGGTTTGCTGAGGGAGACGTCTGGTGAGCTTCATGGTATTAGGAGTGTCAATAGTTCTGTTCCACCAAATCAAGAAAAGAACACTGTGACATTCCTCAAATTATTAAATACACTTCAGAGAAGAGCAGAACTGTCTCTCCGAGGCTGTGATGCTCTAATTATGATATACTGAGCTTCTAACTACTTCCTTCTTGCCTTATGGAAAGAACATAGGACTAGTCAGATTAGATTAAGCATCTTGTATGTTATATCTTAGCTTTGAGTACCAGATGCTTTAAAAGGAAGCGTGGGAGGCAGATGTTTTGATTATTGACCATCCCCCAAGAGATATCATCTTCATCCTAGTAATTTGTATGATGGCAGCACCAATAACCTCTAACCAGATTCAGTCTTGGTAAGTGAGTTCCCTTGCTTATCAGGTTCCTCCTTGAAATCTGCAGAAAGTTGAGCCTTCATGATTCTTTATATTTAGAAACATCTGAAAAATTAAACTTTAATCCAGCAAGGGGCTGCTGGCTCTTCTGTGGGTGAGGTGTCCCTGTGGTGTTGCTTCAGATTGTGTTGATATAATTAATGTTAGACACCTGCTTAAGACAGAACTGAGTTGAGACAAGAAATAAAAAGGAGGCCCTTGCTGTGCAGATGGTTAAGCATGTGTATATTGTCAAGTAATTCTTGTAAGACCACTCCAGTGGCTAATATTGGTTTAAGTATAAGGATGTTTGTAGGACCAGGGACTACTTCAGGCTCATGTTAATGAGTGGATGTGATTCTGCTCTTCAGTACGTCTGGTTTCTTGTGGAGGATGTATTTCCCAGCTGGAGTTGGCGCGTAAGCATGCATCTGTGGTGGAACTAGAAAGGCTCTGATAACCCAAATTTTGCTTCTTGCTGTTGAAGATCAACATGGGTAATTGATATCCTAAGACCCATTGAAAGCTGAGCTTGATTGCTTTCCATGAACTGGAAAATGAGGGACAAACATGCACCCACTTGGAGTGTTCTTCCCAAATGTGCTGGTTGGTTCAAGGCTCTGTGTGGGTAGGAAAGCAAACTTCAGCTCTGAGGCTGCATTATAAAAGAGAATGGAGCATACGCTCCCGATGGTAAAATATGATTTGCTAACATGTTCCAAAAGCTATGCTAGGCAAGAGGCAGTAAAAGTATCTTAAAAAGGCAGGATATAAAACCTAGCAGATGTGCTTTTCTGTTCTAGTGAAAAAAGCACCCATGTATTGGAACGAATGGGGGACTCAGAGGATAAGATGGTTGCAACGTTTTCTCTTTTGGGGAAGATGAGGTGGAGAATAAGTTATTAAATGTTTACTTATGTACTTGTAAGTTGGAAAATGTTCTTTTGCTCAGTGCTTATGAATTTGATATCTCCAAAACTTGCAAGTTTTGTGAGCCTTGATCAGTAGGGAGAGCTGAGTGCAGTCAGCAGAACCTTCAAGAGGAAAGGGAGGGAGCAGGTACAGCTCGGGATCATACAGCTGCAAAACCTTATTTCTAGATGCTTCCAAATAGCGCAGAGGGGAGGAGTAGAGACCAATCCTATCTTTGGAGGTCAAACTTTTTTCCAACAATGCAATGGAGCACACTGGTAGAAAGCCGAGCTCACAGTGAACAAAGGGTTCTAGAATGGATGTAACCCAAAGCACTGCGTTTTTACACCCTCATCTTGCACACACCGTTCCCAGTTAAGAGCCCAGCTTGCATTTATGGTTTAGTTGCACGCACCTGAACTGCATGAAACCTCTTGTTCCCATTTTAATAAGCTGTCCTTACCCCTTACGCTCCTATTTCAGTCAGATGGGCGATCTTGTAAATGAGGAGCACGTTCGTGAATGGGAGAAGCCGTGGAAGGCAGAGCAGTGACAGTGCCCCGAGTGTCCCCGTGCCCTTAGGACACGAATCAGGAGCACAACCCGTCCTCTCTGCTCCGCACCCTGTACGCTCACGGTGCTGTTGGCTCTGCTGTTGGGCTCCAGAAGTTATTGTCGGGGAGCCCTTCGTTTGACAGATACCGTTGTGTTTTTAAAACACGCAAACAGCTTTGCTTTGTGGAGGGCTTAACGTGAAGTGTTTGTAAGCAGGGACGTTTATTTTCTGGTGCGGTTGCGGAGTGAAACTCGCTCGGATTGTCGGGGAGGAGGGGAAGACGAGTTATCCTTTCCCCTCTTGATACAGAGAATTTTAACCTGCAGTTTGTCTGCTTGAGGAGTCTGAAGGATGCTGAATTCTCACGAATTCAAGAGCGAAAACCAAATACTTCTATCTCAGTGCCCTCTTTGGCTGTAACTTGACTTTCTTCCTTCAATTTCTGTCCGTAAGGGTGAGAGGAAATAACAGCGGTTTTATGCTTTAAAGGACTTAAATGTTATCTTCAGTGTATACGTTCCTTTCTCCTGGGAGTTCCTAAGGCATACTGGAAGTTGATTCTGGTGTCTAAAACCTCTCGAGGAAGACGAGCATCTCGCTTTACCGCATCGAAACAGTCTCACCTGTCCCACTGAGCCCGGAGTGCGGCCCCGAGCGTGGCCGCCCGGGGGGGAGAGGGGGGAAGAGCTCTTCCTCCAGAAAGAAACGATCAGCGCTCATTGAACGGTCGTTATTTTTTTTTCCCCCTCTCTCTCTCTTCCCTCTTCGGATGAGAAAGAAAAGCGCTACGGGCGATTCCCGAAAGGGGAGGGGGGGTTCTCCCACGGGGGGGATGCGGGCGCAGAGCTGCGCGGCTCCCTTCGCCCCCCCCCCCCCCCCATTCCCCCTAAATCCGTGCCGTCCCCCGGAGCTGTGCCGCTGCCTTTCCCCGAGCCTCGCTCTCCTTCTGCCTCTAAATTCTCTTCGAGCGAGTTATGTGCGCAGTGGGGAAGACGGGGGGCTGCTCCAGGCTTTCGCCTTTTCTTAAAAAGCTTTCAGTTTGTCGTCGTCCCCCCCCCCCAGTCCCCCCCATCTTCACTTTCCCCCCCAAGCCGATGCTCTCATCCATCCCGCGGTGCCGTATACCTGTCGCTCGCCGCTCGATCTTTTTCCCTTAACCGAGCGGCAGCACAAATCGGCCGCTGCACCGATGTAAATGCTGATTTCTCTTGGAGAACTTCAAGCGGCGGAGGTTGAGGGATGTGCTTTTCGAGGACTGTGTTTAACCCGGCTGCTCGAAGTAGGGATTCTAGACCCGGAGTTCGGAATTCAGAATTGCTTAAGCGCTGCTTTATTAAGACACGTTGCAAAAGAGAGAGGAACTTAATGGAAGGGGGGGGGGGGGGGAGGGTTGGAAGTCGTCGTCCCCCTCCCTAGTCCAGGATTGCCACCTCTCCCGGCGCGGGGCTGAGCCCACGACCCCTCCTCACCCGTGGGTACGGCGTGGGGAGCCCGTGCACAGCCCGGCTCGTTTGTCCCTGAAGCACCAAATTCTGGTGGCAGCTGTTTGGGGCGAGGGGAGTGCGTCTCCTCTGACCCTCGCCGCTGCCCTCTGACCCTCTATGAATCCCTAAAAGCGCGGCTCCCCCGGGGCCACGGCACACGAGTCCCTATTGTTCCCAAAGCTGGCACGGTCCCGGAACCCACCGGGCTTCCCTAAGCAGCTCGCTGGGACTGAATGAGCAGCTGCTTTGAATCCGACCGGAGCGCCTCTAACGCGGTACGGGGGCAGACTTGGCTGTATCACTGCGAGCGAGAGACTTCGGCTCATAGGAAACACTTTCTCCTTACGAATACATCAGCCGAGGTTAGCTCAAGTGGGAATTCCGCCGCCACCCCCCTCCCATCCCTGGCACGGGTTTAGGGAATTGATGCGGAAACGATCGGGGGGGCACCGCCAAAAAAAAAAACCGATCCCGGTATAAAGAGGGGACTCTGAGCCGAGGAAATGGACCCGTGCCTATTGAGGGGCTGAAAGCAAAACGTCTCTGTCCCTTCACGTCGTGCGTTTTTATTCCCTCACTGTCTTGTTTTGAATACATCGCCCTCCCTTTCTAAAATCTCGGACCCTTAAGGCGCGGTTTCTCAGCGGCATCAAAGTGCTGCTGCGTTTACCCCGTTAAAATAATGCCCCTTTCGCTGCCCTGCTCAAATCGCTCAACCCACGCGTGTCGCTTCGGGGGAGGTGCGTTCGAGTGGGAAATCCTGAACAGAGATCGCGTGGGGTGGATCGGTTCATTTACTGCCGCGTCTGTCACTCGTGTGGACAGAAGACATCAGATTTGCGCTGAATTCGGGATACAGTTCTAGGAAAACCTTACGGGAAGACTTTTATTCGTGGTTTTTATTTTTAGGAGAACTGTATCCATCCGAGACGTGAGCAGAAAGGTGGCTCTTCGAAATGGAGGTGGAACTGGGGAGGGGGGGAAGGAGCTAAAAACACGGCTTGAATTCCGGTCTAAATCTCATCCCGTTAGAAAATGAAGCAGGTTCAGGAGAGGAGCTGCGCATAATGAGCGGAGGAAATCCTCGCGCTGTCCCTTTAACTACCGAACATCTGATTCCCTCATCTGGCAGATGGTCTCTGAGCACAGATTTGCATTCATTGTCTTGAAATCTGTTTTCGCGTTGGTGTTATATGCATTTCGGAGGCAGATCTGTGCCCAGATCAGAACACGGAAAGAAAACAGCGGCGAGCCCGAGTGGCTTTACAAAATAAAACCTCAGCCTCGCAGCCGGGGCAACTCCGCTTTCCTTTAACGGCAGATTTCCTTCCTACATCGGTTTCATGGAAACTTTTCACGCTCCGAGTTAGCGGTCCCCGCGCACGGCTGGGGCGACCTCTCGCGCCCCGATCCCCGCACGCAGTGCCCGTTCCGGGCTGCGTGGGGCCGCAGTCCCAGTGCAGTGCCGACCGCTCTATGGGGTCGGGACGGCGGAGCTTCGCCCGCCGGAGCTCCGTGCGGACCCCGCTGGGACGCGCCGGTGTCCGCCCCGCGCCGGGCGTTGTTCGAAGCCGAGGCCGCCGCCGTGCGGCTCCAGAACGGCCCTCAATCCTCCAATCGGTGAGCGGTATGCAAATGAGAACGCCTTATATGGTAGCATGCTCCGCCCCCTTCCCCGGCGCGCCCGCTCCCGGCGCTGTAACCCATTCATGGTGACGGGGTGGGGAAGGATCGGCTCTTCCCGGCGCGGTGTCATCAGCCTCCGTAGCTCCGCTCCCTTTCATTCCCGAGTCGGTTTTTTATTGTTATTTTTGTTGTTGTTTTTTTTTGTGTGTGTGGTTTATATCCCCCCCCTTCCCCTCTCTGGATTGGGCACCGATCAATCCCTTTCTCGGTGTCTTCTCGAGAAGCAGGTGATCCTCGTTAACGGCCGTCGGTTTCTGGATGCGGTTCCCCCTCCTGCGTTTGGAAGATGACGATACGAAGCGACACTGAATCGGCGTAACTCACTTTGCGAGAGGAGAAACTTCCCCCCCCCCCCCCTCCACCCCCATTTCAAGGCACTAAAACACGCGTAGCACTCCAAAGCAGAAGTTGGTTTCAAAGCTGAAGTTCTCCACTTTCCTGGGATTTGTGTGTCCGTTTCAGAAGCTGCATATTCTTTTTTTCCTCCTCCTCCCCGATCCCCCCTCAAAGGAAACTGTTGCTTAGTTGGAATAGACTTCTTAAATGTTTGGGATCCAAGATACTTTAGGAAGAGGACCGATTCTGAAAGACAAATCTCTGGGTTCTGAAATGGATTCCGTCCGGTCCTGGGTCAGAAACGTTGGGGTTGTGGATGCAAATGTAGCAGCACAAAGGTAACTGTGAGCGTTTTTTCTCCCCCTTCTTCCCCCCTTCTTTTTTTCTTCCTTTGCCTTCCTCCCCCCCTCCCTTTTCCACTAGCCTTTTCTTTTCCTCCCTCTTATTTGCATGTGATATTAAACTGATTTTTCTCCCTTTCTATCCCCTCACACCCCCCCCCATCCGTCTCCTCTCCTCAACGAGGGTTCAGGGCAGTGCAGTCAGAGTCAGGGCCACCGCAGAGCATCGGGACTCCTCAAATTTAGTGCGGGGTCAGATGACAGGCATCGGGTAGTTTTTTCACCCCCCCCTCCTCCTCCCCTTTTATTTATTTATTTATCTTTTATACACGAGTTGTGTCGGAGGGGATCTCTCCCACCGGCGATGCCGACGACTCTTTCCCACTTTCCGAGCCACGCAGCGCAATAGGAGCAGACCGAGTTTCAAAATCAACTCAAACGCGAATCTTTTCCCCCCTACCACCACCACCTCCCCCTTCTTTCTCCCCTCGGCCCATCTTGTTTTACTTAATTCAAGTGGCTCTGTCGCTACTGTGAGCGCTGCCGAAACGTCCGCCCGTGGATGCGGGGCCGGGGAGCGGCACGCACTGCTCCCGCTGCTCGCACCCCGCCTGGGGCTTGGCCCTCGGCTCTGTCCTTTAATTACTCTTTCCTTTGGTTAGTTTGGTGTTTAGCATCGTCCCCCGCACGCGACCTTTTCCTATTTGTATTTATTTTAATCCTCTCCCCAGCCAAGTTGGTGCGGGACCGCTGCTCCGCTCTTTTCCCTTTTAGGATGAGATTGAAAACTCCTTTAACTAATATTTATGTTTCTCTCATCGCTCTCTGGATATGCTTTTTTCAAAGAAAAACCCAACAGCATAGCGCCGGGGTGGGAGCTGAATCAGCCCCCCTAGGAAGTTGGGTTTTATTTTATATGGAGGCAAAGCGAAGGGCACATGGAGCAGTGGATGGGACCCCAAAACGAGAGAGGGACCTTACAGAAACCGTCCACCCACGGCCCGATCCGTGAGCAGGGTTTTCCGAGCACCATGGGAGGAGTTGTAGGAGTTTTATGAATGTCGATAGATGGTTTAATAAACGCCGTGTGTGTGGGGAAGGGAGGGGGGGGGGGGACGACGACACACACGTTTATTCCCGGGGAAAGCGAAAGGAAAAGGAAACGGTTCCTTTGGAGCCTCCAATTCGCGGCAGCGGCGGAGATGCGGTCGCGCGGGGTTGGGGGGGTGGGAGGGTTATTTCAGAGAGCGGTAACAAACCGAGGCATCCCAGCCCCTCCATGCGGAGCGAGGGGAAGCCCCAGAGTAGGTGCAGTTGTGGCGGATGTGGTGAGTTCACACCGTACCTATTTGGCAGTGGAAAACGCAGGGAAACATCTGTAGTTGTGCGACGGAGTTGAATGCTTTTTGCCAGCGCAGCGCTGCTGTTCTGGGGGCTGCAGACTGAACTGTTCCGGGCTTGTCCGGCAGTTAGACTTAACCCGTGCGTTAAGTGTTGTGGAGGTGCTGCCCTGCACCTTTTTTCCCCTCGATCGGTAGGAATCGGCGTTTTGGAGAGGGATGTGCAACCCACGTCTGTGACAAACGCAGCTCGGGGTGCTGCGGAGGCACAGAAGCGTTCCCAGCATCCCGAGCTGGGAAACATCGCCGCGTTTTCTGCGGTCGGTGGAAAAGATTGGGGAAGGGGCTAATGAACCCGCATCCCCTCTGTTTACATCTGAAGAGCCGAGCAGCAGTGCCTGGGTCGGTGTCTAAAGACTTCGGTGGCAAACTTCGCTGCTGAGGAAAGCAGATGTTCTGCCCGGAATGAGTTGAACCTCAGCGGGGCTGTAGGTGTCCTCAGGCGGTCTGTCCGCTTGTAGGATCCGCTCTCAGGTCGTTTGTATTGTGCAGGAGAAGCAGACGAGGGTGGGATGTGCCGGGCTACCTGTGCTTCCCACTTCAGGGTGTAGAAATATGACAGCGTGGAGGGAAAAGGGTAGAGGAGGCAGGAAAGCAGCTATATTGCATCCAGCAAATAAATAAATATATATAAAATAAATACAAACAAAAACAAACGGATGGAGGAGGAGACAACGATTGTGTTCAGCAATTTTTTTATTTTTTAATGATTTTTGCGAATTATTTTTGTCTGTCCTCCGGGGGCAGCTAAGATGCTCGGGGTGGTGTGTGTGCCAATGACGGCTCCGAATGGGGCAGAGCCCTTTCCCGGCCCCACGCTGCCCCTGTGCCGGAGCGGCCCCGCACGGCCGATCGCTCCAGGGCTTCCCCTGAGCTCCTCCTGCCCCGTCTGTCTGTTGCTTTGCACGACCTCGTAACGTCTTTGTCTCTTCCCTCACACCCTGTCCCATGTGTTTCCTCCACAGCGGAGTAGCTCTGTCCAGAGCTCACTTTGAAAAGCAGCCACCCTCCAACTTGAGGAAATCCAATTTCTTCCACTTTGTTCTGGCTCTCTACGACAGACAAGGGCAGCCCGTGGAAATAGAGAGGACAGCTTTTGTGGACTTTGTAGAAAACGACAAAGTAAGGCTGGTTGTCTTTCTTTTCCTCTTTAGATCTGACCCATCTTCCCCGTAGAGCTGCTGACATTGAATACCTGTTGTACTTATCCCCAGCACCACGCAGCTAGCTCTTGGTGAAGGGTTCAGGTAGAAGAGCTGCTGCCCTCTGTACTGCCAGAGCTGCAAAGCTTTCAACCCCCCCTCCTCCCCCCAAAGCATCAGCAGCACAACAGGAATATCTGACATTACCCAGAAAGAGAATAAAAAAATTAATTTGGGTGGGGGAGACGTTTGGGGGACAAATTATATTTCATTTTGGCTAAATCTACCGGGTCGGCCGAGTTTGATTAGTTCCCCAACAGGAGAGGGATGTGACCTGAATTATGCCCTATCATCCGGGGAGCTGTGTGCTTCTCGAGGCTCCAGAAGCAGTGGAAGGGCTGGAAAAGCATTTGCTTTTGTGTTTTAAATCCACGTGTGAATCGTTCTGTGTTGCTTTGTGCTGTTGCTTTTAGGGTCGCTTTTCTTAATCGTGGAAAAAGGGTTTTGTAGCTGCAAAATACTCTCAGAGATGCATTATCTTTTAGGAAATGAGGGAGGGGGGGAATCCTGCAAGAAAACACCGTAACATAAACCTGCAGGAAATAAGTATCAGTAATGAGAGTGTTGCAAAGTAATTGAATGCTTTTAAAGCAAAAAGAAAACCCCACCAAGCAGTTCTGCTCTCGATCTGCTCTACGTTCACTGCCTGCGTTCATCGCGTGGTGTATTGCCTTAGAGAACCCGAGAGCATAATGACAGCGACTGAGAGAGGAGAAGTAGTTCTTGAACTCCCACAGAAAGAAAAAAAACCAAAACCAACCCATGTCAGGGGTATTTTGTAGCTTCTCCTGGGTCACTCCTAAGGTCAATATCTCCCAATCGCTGAATTCACCTCGCGGAATCTTAATGAACTCCCGTCGCTTCCGTCGCGATGATCGGCTCTCGCGTTTGAAACGCTCCCGTTAAGTTCTGGAAGAATATGGTTTTGAATTCTCTTTCAGGAGCAAGGCAACGAAAAGACCAACAACGGCACACATTACAAACTCCAGCTCCTGTATAGCAACGGTGAGTCCGCCCTGCAGCTCCCTTCTGTAGGCGATGAACCGAGGCGGGATCCGTAGGCGCTGCCGCTGTGATTTCTAAACGCCACTGAAACCCACTGGAATTCCCTTCTGTAGCATCCCCTCGTTGTCGGGGTGAGCTCTGTGGGTTTGGGGAGCACGCTGCAGGAAGCGAAACTAAGCCGTGTTTCTGAGGATGTTTCATGGGGCACTGCACAAAAGTGCCGTGCGTGTTCTGCTGCGTAAAGAGAGACGCGTCAGGATTAATCGCTCCTCTTCTCTCTCGCTCTAGGTGTCAGGACTGAACAAGATCTGTATGTCAGGCTCATTGATTCAGTCACTAAGCAGGTGAGTGTGGCTCACCCTTTTATCCCTGCTCTTGGCTCTTTGCATAGTTCTTCAGCTCTTGTTGTTTCTTGTCTCGTGTTTTTTTTTTTTCTTGGTGACCAACTTATATTTTTATGTCATTCTTTTTTATTATTATTTTTTCTGTGCACGATAAGGTTCTATCCACTCCACCAATATTTCCATATAAGCTGCCCTCCCTATCCCAAAGGGCTATTGGGGAAGGTGTCTATTTGCAAACCATGGTGAAAAATGGAGGAAAAAAAAAAAAAGCCAAAGCCCCTTCACCTCAAATTTGCCTGTGATCAGAAACAAGTGACACCCAGAGCTGCCCACTTACCCCTTGCCTTCGTTTCTGCAGCCTATAACTTATGAAGGACAGAACAAGAATCCTGAAATGTGCAGAGTTCTGCTCACTCATGAAGTCATGTGCAGGTAAGATGGTTTTGTTATGTAGATGCTGAAATGGCCATTCCGATGAACTCATAGGTAGGAAGGGTTTGGTTTTATTTTATTTTTTGTCAGAGAGATTCCACATAAAAAGTATTTATACAAGTTTTTCCTTTGAAATGTTTTAATTTTTTTTAATTAACGTAATCAACATTCTTTAATTTTGCATAGCTATCTCCTTCAAAAAAAAAAAACCCAACCCAACCGGGCAAGAAACTCTCCCAAACCAGAACTCAAATCCTTCCTATACTTTGTAAGCTGCACTGAAAGGGTTTCTATCTTCTAATTGAAAAAAGACACAACCGTCATGTGTGATGCTATAAATTAGAGGGTGACACGTGGATGTTTTCAATATCATTTGTACAAACCTGAAGTTGCATGCACCTTATGTACGCACATGGTAACTTATTCCTTACCCCATTCTCACGTCGTTAGGGTTTTTTTTCTCCCCAATAAACATAACAGTGCAAACAGTCAACGTTCTCACACTGAAACGTGTTACGTTGTGCAGTGTTCTTTCATAAAATGAAAAGCAAAACTGATCTCGAGCTGTATTGAAGATGTTTTATGATGGATGGCATTGGTGGGGGTGCTGAGGTCGCTGGGCTGTGCATTGCTCCTCGTGGCCACTTAGTAAAATAGTTTCCTGACTATTAGAGATATTAATAGCCATTAATTCTTTTTTTTTTTTACAGACTATTTCTTTTATTGGTGACTATTAATAGAGTGGTAATAGTGACATATTTGGACAGACTGGTTCAGGGAATGTATCAGTGCTTAAAAGAAGAGGAATAGCTGATGCATCTGTGAAGTAGAATAAGATTTGAGTGAAAGCACAGTGCCTGTTTCCCTCCCGCTATTTAAGTAAATGAACACTGCAGCATTCCAACAATCACACGTGTGTGCAAACAGTGTATGTTGTGTGCGAGATGCACACGGTGTGTGCTCTACAAAGACCAGCAGCAAAAAGCCAAGGGTTGTGTGTTACCTTCTGGCACAACAAGAACTTGTACGCGCATTTGAACTCATGCACGTTCCTACTCATGAGAGTTCACTCTGTGACAAGTGAGTGTTAGAGGAGGAACAGTGCTATGCAGTTGGGTTTCTGTTTGTGGTAAGGAAACAAGTTGGCATGCGTGGTCTTTATCTGCTTTTCCTCTTTGGAGAGAGCTTCTGTTCCAGAACTTAAATGATCTCAGCCAACGCCATCCCATCAGATGCACTTCTGTAAAAGAAAAGGAGTTTGTTTTCCTTCTGTGCTTCTTTATGCTTTCCAAGTGTGAAATGCTGTTCATCTTTACGCAGCATATCCAGGGCTAGATTTCAGGTAGCATCCTACAAATGTAAACCATTACTCAGCTTTCCAGCTTGAACAATTAGCCAAGGAAGAATTACAACTCAGGGATGTCCTTTCCATATGAAACACAGAATGAGGAGCATTCCGTGGCCTCATGAAGGTGTTCAGTTTTAAAGGTCTTGTTTTCCTACAGCACACCTAAGCAGGACGCTGTGTATGGCAATAAGACATTACACCCGTCACTTGGAGTAACACCCAGGGAACGGCTCCAACCCGAGTTAAACTTGACATTTTATTTCCTTTCTTTTTAAGTGTGATAATCAAACGCACCTCATTGTGTGCTGCTTAAGTGGCAGCATCAATTTTTAAAGCCCCAGTTCAGTTTGCAATCGTAACAGTATATAAAAATTTAATGCACTGTACCCGCTCTGCTGTCCAAATTGATGCCTACTGTTTGTACAGAGCAGGGTCTGGCTGGCTGCTCCCCTTCTTCCCATCCTCATTAGTTGAAGGTAGGCCCCTTTTTTTTTGTTTGTTTTCATATTTTCTTATATATGTTCACATACACAGATACATTTTTTTGTTGTATGAAGTGGAGCCAACACTCCACATCTCCCACTCAGTCACAGCAGCAGAGTCGGCTCGATATTGATACGGCTGCGTCAATCTGTCGCAGCCATTGGAAGTTAAACTCTCAATAATTAGCACTTTCCACGAGAAGGAGCTTTTATTATTTATTTATTTGCTGCTCTGAAGGAGTTTTTTTTTTTTTTTTTTTGCTTGTTTGTTTTTGTTTTGTTTTCCCTTTTGGGTTATTAAAACCCAACGGGAACAGTTCCTATTGGGTGAATCTTGCAAAGTGCACGATGGATGGAAATCAAGGTAAAAGCTCTCCTCTACCACAATAACTTTTTTTTTCCCCCCCTTCCCTTTCTTCTTCTTTTTTTTTCTTCTTTTTTCCCCTCCCTTCTTCCAATTACCGACCCAGAGGAAACTGGTTGTCGCCGGCAAACCCCCTACGCCCTCAATGCTCAGAGGGTTAAAAGGTATTATAATTCGAACAGAAGTAGTCTCAGGGTCTACAGCTGGCTAATAACAGAGCTGCATTGAGCGCAGGCGAGCCCCACAGCTGTGACTTTCGCCACAAGGCTCGGAGCAGACAGCAGCTCTAATCAGCTGGGCCAGGCGGCCGCTGGGGCCCGTGGCTTTATCGGCCAGATGGTGTGAATTTAGACACTTTTGTTATGCAATTGCAGGGAGGAGTTGGGGAGAAGAAAACAAAACAAAGGCCACCATGCTGCGAGCTTATTTGAGTTTGAAATTAGAGACAGATTTTTTTTTTTTTTGGGGGGGGGTTTGTTGGGTAAGGAAGTTGAGGGTTGAATTTTAAAACCATCATAGTCAAGTTTTTTTTTTGGGGGGGAAGGGTGTAAGTTCACCTCTGACGTGAACCTTCTCGGGGTTGTAGGTCTGGTGGTGTCTGTGAGAGCTTTTTGGGTTCTGTGTTTGCTTGGAGTTTTGTTCTCCTGTTGATGCCGTAGAAGTAGTTAAATAGGAAAGTGCTGCAGTAGAAAATGAGTAGAAAAGGTCTTTTTGGCCCCCAGAATTCTTGCACCTCTGGAGGTATGTCCCTAACACCGCGTGGAAGCAGAAGCATTGGTGTATTGAAGTACTGAAGTATTGGTGAGCTCGTGCCAATAATTTGTTCCAAGGTAATACTGTAGGTTTGATCCTGGAGCCACCAGAATTTGGGATTTTTTTTTTTTAACCATTGACTGAAATCGGAAGGAGTCGATTCTGATAGGCAGCACGTGTAAAACAAACCCGGCAGAGCTGTTAGGAGTTGGGCTCTGTGATGAAACGTTTGGAGAATGGGGATTTAAAGATCTGAGAGGTAGTTGTGCTAAAGCTTCAGGCTGAGGCTTCCTTAGCCCTTACCAAGTGCTCTTTTGGACTTCTGAACTTGATCCATCACTGGGAGGGACGGGGTGCTATGCCCCTTTGGGTTTTGTGTTGGCTCTGAAAGTATGAATGGAGCAAAGATCTGCTATGTGAGAGGAAGGAGTGATAAGGATGTAGGTATGTTCCAAATATTTGGAAAACTTGAGCTATAAACTGCAGTTTTAGAAGGAAGGAGTTTGAAGTATTACTAAATGTATAGTTCCTAACTGTGATAACTGTGCTAGCTATGCAGTAAAACAAGATGCACTTATTTCAGAGCCCAGCCACGCTGCACTCCTATCTCACATAATTCATCCTAAACACTCTGCTAACACACGGCATAGGGATGAGATGGACAAACATGCTGCTGGTTTATTCTGCCCAGATAATGCTGTGGTGTAATGCTGTCAAATATACTTTTGTTATGACCATCTGCAGAAGTTCCATGATTAAAGGATATCTCACTTAGCACTGCAGCATGACAGAGGAAATGTCTTTAAAAAAAAAAAGTTAAATTATTAAAAATATATATATCTATTGAGTTCCTCTTGTTTTATTGGAGTGGCACAGAAACTAGAAGGTGTTTTGTTCCCGGTGTGATTTTCAAAGTGTTTTAATATTGGGCACGTCAAAGTGCATGGCAAATCTATGTTCCTCTGAGTTACTGTTTTCTGCTGTCTTTTTAGAACAGAGGGGAAAAAAAAAAGGCATTCTGAACAGTCATTAGGTGGTGAACTGCATTAAAGATGCACTTAAATAAAGCAAAGTTGAGAGTAGGAGGGATTGGAGACATTCTTAGCTAGTGTGAATTACCATAGCTGCACCAAAGTCGATGGAGCTATGACAATTTACAGCAGCTCGAGGGGCTGCCCCAGGGATTTTTAAATATTTAGCATCTCCTTTTATTTTAAAAGGACTGGCATTGATGGGTAAGTGCAGGTTGGAGGCAAAGGGAGTGTGTAGAGATGTTGAAACGGTTAGAGCTGCTGTGGCTCCGTTGGATCTCATCTTGCCATGCAATCCCAGCATGTAAATGGGAAGTTCCTTCTGTGCTGTAACTCATGGAGAAAACGCTCTCATTTGAATGGTTTTCCAACCCCAAAGAGGTGTGGGTTGGTTTTCTGTTTTTTTTTTGTTGGTTTGTTTGCTTTTTGGTTCTAAATGGTTAAAATAAGCATTTAGAGTTGAGTATTTGAGTAAAAGAAATGCTGCTTCTTCATATTTTATCCTGATTTCTGTGAATTCAAGCATCTTGTCTCAACTCCTTTTGCTAGAAATTGTTCTAATGCCTAAAACAGTGCAGTGGGATTTAGGTTTAGGCTGACTGAACAATTCTGTAGACCTATTCAGCACCTATTGTTTCGCTGTAGGAAAAATCAGAATGATTTCTTGGTTTCCATAGGCGTATGTTTGAACAACCTCAGCACGACATGAGAAAAGTAACTTGGAAATGCAACTTAAGATTTGATCTGGTAAATCTGAAGCATTTGGGGGATCAGAGCAAATGTGCTGCTCTAAGACAAATGTTTAAAGCAGAGTAATTCAGACCCCAATGTTTTTGTATATAATAGTGTGGGGAGCAACACTTGCATCAGTGAGTACCTCCATGCAAATCAAGCAACAATCTGGTTCTTCTTTAGTTTTCTTTAATTATCATTAAAAAGAAGTAAATGTAACATTTCTGTTCCTTCCTTAAATTTGCTTTACTTATGCTTCTCTCATCAGAGGGGGTTATAACTTTTATGCAGTCCTGCAGGTGGCTGCACAGTATAAAAGGTGCGTAAATACAGGATTAATTGGAATGGCTTATCACTGAAGCAATTGCAAAGGGATGTAAAGACAAAATGCCAACGTGAACGGCCTTGTCAGATCCTTAACGTGATCCACTTGCAGTGCTGAAACTTTTTTTTTTGGTAGGCATATGGATTCTGGAAAGCTTGTAGGTATTCAACAAACACCAATTTAGTAATGGAAATATAAGGAGTTAACTGTTTTCTTACAGTGAGTTTGAACACCTTTGGATGGATTTTTTTTTTTAATGGTACATAACATGTGATACTCGTGCCTGTAATGTTGTACTGACATCTGTGAATCATTTATAAGTCCTTTAGAAGCTTTAGTGTGACCACCTTGTGTTTGCTTTGGGAATGTTGGAGCAGATGGAGGGGAGCTGACTGCCCAGCTCTGGCCAAAACCAACTGGGGTTTGGGCACCCGCTTCTCATAGCTCTTCTCCCTTCCAGTAATCGTGGCCAGAGTTCTCCCAGTCATTCTTCCAGGTGTACACTGAGTCCTGAAGCTTCTTGGAGGAGACTTTGAGCTCGTTGCTTTGCCATGACTACCTAGTCTTTCAGTCTTCTTCTTCCTCTCTCTAGTCGGTGCTGTGAGAAGAAAAGCTGCGGCAACAGAAACGAGACTCCGTCGGACCCCGTGATCATCGACAGGTAGGAAACTTCCTTATTTTTTTTTTCACAAAGCAATTCCTGAAGGTTTGTGTGTAGGGGTTGGTGATTCTGTCAGTGTCTGCTGTTTGGAGATACCTGTGCTTCGTTATTGTTAAAACCTGGTTACCTTCGGTCCACGTGGGCTTGGACAAAATGGACTTCAATTTTCTCAGTTATGGTACACATGGAACATTTTTGTTTTAACTAAGTATTGCATGGATGTATCTGGAGTGTTTCCTGCTCACCAGCTGTGTGATCCAAGAGGATCATGGAAAGGATGAAGCTCAGAGCAGCCTGGCAGATTCAGTAGCCTTCTTTTGCAAAATAACAATATTCCTCAAGAAACGCAAGGAGGAAGGAAGGGGTAAAGGCAGACATGCAGCTTGTTAGCAAGCATTAAAACGAATGGTGTGGGGACTGTGAGCAGTTCTATATGCAACAACTTCATATATGACTTAGTTCTGGGTCCAGGCCTGGTTTCCCCTCTTAAACTGGGGGGAGAGGAACAGTTAATTTGATCACAAATGGGTACATTCAAAATTGTTGGTGTTGGTGAAGGCCAAGTTTTGAGATTTGGAGTTCAGCAAAGTGAAAAAGGGGAAAAGAAAAAAATATAAGAGTAAACAGAGCTCTTGTAAACCAAGATCTCCAGAAGGAGAATAGTAAATAAGGACAAGTTGGGAAGAAACTGTTTTCCCCAGACAGATTTTTCTATGGTAACTGTTTTAAAGAGTTTCTTCTCCCCGAAGCAGCTGGCATTAGGGGCTGGTGGAGAGCTGATGCTGAGATGGACTGACTGCAGATTCATTTTCTATGTCTGTTTCTGTTTGGCATCTCCTGCCTACATTCTGATAAGTGTTATTTGTCATAATAGTTCTTGTGAATTTGTCCTGGCATCTAGAAGGGCCAAACTGGATTGAAGGAAGATCTACAATTATCTCCTTCACTTTTTTATTGGGGAGTTAATGTGAATTGTTTGCTGCTGTGATAGAATCTCTCCCACTCTGTACTCCACTGTTGCCTTTTTATTTTTGTTTGTTTTTTATGAGTTGTGGTTGGGCCAAAGCTGCAAACACCAGCCAACTCAACTGTCTGTGAATGGGAGTTGGTGGTGGGACCATTTCCTACTAACAGCAGATAGGAATGGTCAAGATGAGGTTATCATATGAGTTTTCTAACTATCTTTGGGCTGCCTTCATGGTACATCAAGACTGAATCTGCATTTGGGAATCTTTCTATTTGAAGTTTGAATTCTGTGAAGCTTGTTTCACTGCCGGAGAAGTTTCATGGCCTAGGACAATGGCCTGGCATATGGGTTCAGGCTGTTACAAGAAGGAGGTAGTTCCTACTACTAACTGAACTTGTCATCTTGAGCTAGATCTGCCTGTTCTCCTACGAAATGCGGGATCTGATGGTTTCTCCCTGGTCTAGGGAGTCTGCTTTGGCAGGGGGGTTGGAATCGATGATCTCTAGAGGTCCCTTCCAACCCCTACAATTCTGTGATTCTGTGGAGATTTGAGACCCATAGATAAGAAATGCGATGGAAGTGAAACAAGAAAAGAAATTGCAGCGTGGGTGAGTTTTTGTTGGTGGGTTTCGTGGTTTTTGTTGTTGACTTAAGCTTTTTATTTTTCTAAAGACAACTATGTGTGAAATATACACCACCTGCAGAGCCTTACATTAAGAAGTAAAATAGAGGCCAGCTATGAACATGACTGAAGGTACTAGGTTCTCCCTTTGAGCTCTAGTTAATTAGTATGTATTGCTCCTGCTGCAAGTGTGTGGGACAACTGACTGACATTCCAGACGTGTCACCTGCATTGTGATTCTAGCTGTGCGAGGGAACTGGTGTGGTTAAAACCTGGTCCAGAAAGCACCAAAACCTTCAGAACTGTGGTAGGGGCTGTCCTGAAGTGTGGGAGTGGAGATGGGACCTGGCTTTAGGATGATGGGCTATGTAGTGCCTGTGTGAGTTCAGAGATTGTCTTGCAGCACCCACAAAGGCAGTGGCCTACCAAATAGAAAGGATTCAGCAGGTCACCAGATTGTTAATCTCTGAGCTGCTCTGTTGTCAAAGTAGTGGGGCAGGCAGGTTCCCTCTATGGCAGAGGAGCTGCCCTTTGCAAAGGACAGTGCCCTCCTGACTGTGATAGAGATGCACAGTGCCCTCACTGGGGTAACTAAGGCACTCACATCAGTGCAGGTTACAATCTCCCAGCTGATGTTGTGATGAACAAAAGCATCAAATTTGGCAAAGCTTTCCATTTTATTGGTTTCTGTTCCCTTTCCCTCACTTGCTGTGTTTTCAGAGACTGATGTTCAGACTGCTGTGCTGGCTTACCTGCTCCTTGCTGCACACAGCTCATTTGTGTTTGCCAAACCATGGAAGCTGTGTCCCTCTTTAGAAAGGAAGAAATAGTTCCTTTAACAACATGGCTGAGGGTTTTTCTTTTTTTTTCCCTTTTTTTTTCTCGTGGTTGTTTTTTTTTTTCCTACTCTTTGAATGAATTCCAAAAGTTTTTATGCTGAATAAAACATTTCTGCAGCGACCTTTGCTCTGCAGACTAGATTTAGATCTTAAGGCCCTTGCAGTTATTTTTTTCCTTTGCTCTTGGAAACGAATGCTTACATGATGTGAAATGGAGCTTCCCCACTGACATTCGCCATGTGCCCTCTCCCTCTGGCAAACGTCTGTGAGATGCACTGCAGTATTCATGTTCCTGCAATCTTCTTCTGATCCAGAATTCCAGTGTAACTCAGGTCAGGCTCCGACCACCACCTCTGCACTGACGCAGTTCAGATCCTCCCATGCTGCTACTGCAGATGTTCTGGCACTGGAGCCTCGGATTGGAAGGACCACTGGAACACATGCAGGAAAACGATGACGGATCTTGAGTCCAGAAATGTTCTCAAAATATGGGCTCCAACTTTTTTAGATCTCATGAGCCACGGTCACGTCTCAAAATGTGTAGGGAAAGCTTGGAATTTACGTCGGAGGTCAAAATTCACCAGAGCTAAACCGGTTCTACTGCGTTCCCTCAGTGAATCCTAGTGGTGAATTCCCAGTGATCCAAACTCCTATATTTTTTTCTACTTAGTTTTTAAAATTAAGATCTGTGGTAGTCATAATTTTGGGACTACAGGTTGTTTTCTTTGTGGCTGAAGTGGTTCTTCTCATAGAGTCAAAGAATCACCATGGTTGGGAAGGGCCTCCAAGGTCATCCAGTCCAACCATCCACCTGCCACTAATATTTCCCCACTAAACCAACATTTCAACAGTTCTCAACGTTTCTTGTCATTCACAGTAGTCAATTTGATCTTTGCCAGCTTAGATTTTTCTCTGAATTTGTAGGCAGTGATATGAAGTGGATGGGGTGTAGTTGAGAGTAATGTAGAAGGGTAATTCATTTCTACATGATACTTCCCAAATGAAAGCTGTATTTTGTCACACTTATAGGCATTTAATTTGCTACTTTTCCCCTTGTGATACAAATGAAAGGAAATTTGATCTCGTGCAAGAATACTGCAAATGAGTTCCTCGTTTCGTTGCAGGTTTTCTGTCATTTGGGGTGAGAGGTACAGGTTTGGATGTGAACTGCCTGCCCACCAAATGTAAATTAGATATCTGCTTTTAACACTTAGTTTTCTTCAGATTCAACTTCTACAGAGCAGGTTATTTTGTCTGCTTTTTACTTGTAATCCTTCTAGTTTACAGAAGCTACCATGGACTTGCAGCCTCCAGGGTACTGGAGAGAACTGTGTGGCTTTCTTGGTTGATCAGTTTATTTGCTTATTATTACTTTTTCTTCTAATAATAGACAAATTGTCAAGAGAAATTTCTACTTAATTAAGAAAAAAAAAATAATTCACTTGAAACAGTGTAATTGGCACAGGACAGCCTTTTCTGTTACTGCAGTGGAATTACTTGGGAGAGAGCTGCAGCATGTGAGTGTGAGCTCTGTGCATGGAGGCTCTGGAGTTCTGCACTGCCTTTGAAACTGGTGGAGAGAGGTCATTCAGGTCAGATATGCTTCTGGAATAAGATGCTAGGTTCGATTCCTGCTGAAGTTTACCCACGCTTCTCTTAATTGCCCTGTAAAGTATCAGGTGGTTTTTCTTTCAACTTCTATTTATTGCAATTGAGGGGCAAGGGCTGCTGTGATGGATGGGATTGAGGTGAGCTGCTGGGGGGTGTACTTTGGGTTGAGACAGGCACTAGCCAGTGGGTGGAGGCATGGGGCCAGACCTGCAGCTGGGTCAGCAGCGCGGCACAGACGTGCACCATCTGAGCCCTTGGCACAATGAGTTTGGTAGATGGGGAGCTACAGGATTGGTCAGCTGGCTCACGCTGTAAATATTTAGACCTTTTTATTACCATTTTTAAAGAAATACCCCAAACCATGTACGCAGCTGGTGCACTTGTTAGCATCTCTATAAGAAGCCACAGAGACTGGATTACATTCTTGTAGCGTGGGGGTCTGTCCCTTCAGCATGGAAATGGGGCAGCACGGATGGAGGTTTTCTTCCCTGCTGATACTCATGCTCTACCTGCTGTACAGATAAACAGAGGGCTGAACTCTCCCAGGCTGGCTGTCTGGCACATTTCACAAGCACTAAAACTCACTTTAGGAAATATATCCCTTGCCAGGCGTATAAATATTCTGACTATGCCACCGTAGTTTTCATGCTGTGCGTTGAAGTGCTCTGTGTGAAATGTCCACTTTAATAGCACTGGGCTTTACGTATTCGTGCATTGTGTCCCCCTGCCCACCCTACAGGTTGGCCTTCATTGTCATCCCGTTTTCCTGAAGGATCTGGCTTGAAAAAAGTACAGACTTTGGCTTTTCCTATTTTTGCCTCTTTATGTCAATCATCCAAAAAATCCCTTTAGGAGATTCCCTTAAGGGAAAAGATAACACTTAAAGGCAGAACTGCATGAACAGTTTCTATCAAATTCCCACTGACACAATTGTCTCATCATTTTAAGCAAACTGCAAAACTCTGTGTTTCATTTTCCCCGTTAATGCCAAGTGTCAGCAGTTACCTAGCTATGCAAATTTTATTTTATTCTTTTATTTTGTCTTAATTCTTTCCTTTCCCTCAGATTTCTACTGTGTGGAGCGTTTCCAATACATGGCAGTGTTGGATCACTTGTATTCTACTCTATTCTTCCTCCTTGTACGCTTGCCAAAGTAGAATAAATGTCTTGAACCTGCTGCTGTGGTGTGAAAGTAGGAGCCCCAGATAGATGCAGCCCCTCTCAGCTCCCCACGTGCACCAGTCCCCCTTTCCAAGCCTCCAAAACCCACAATGATTGCTCCTCTTGTCCTAAGGAGTCAAAGTCCTTTGTTCACTGCTAAACCCTGCTCTCCTGCAAGGAGCTGCTGTTGTGCCATCTGTCTCTTAATGAATTTTTTAGTAGACTGGATGCTTGTGGGGAGTTGGTAACTTAGTGCTCCGTGCTAGCCATTTCCATTTGACAAGTGGTTCTCCTAGTGAGTAACTTTTTTTTTTCCCCCTCTTCTTTTTGGCCAACATAAAATTTTCCTAGAAGTTTGCCATCCAATGCTTTTGCAAATCTTTAATATGCACAGTTTTGGCTTGTAAATGGAGAAAGTTGGTGGTCAACATTTTTTTATATGTAGACAGCCAACAGATTTTTCCAGGAGGCTGATGAGTCAAAAGAAACATAAAGAGCTCTTTGAGCATGCTAAGAAGGTAAGGGATGGACTTGTGGTTAAGAAACTAGTTTAGGCTGTGGAAACTCTAGGTACTGCTCCTTTGCCCCCATGGGTTGCTCCTTTGCTCCCATATTTTTCTGGGCATTGGCCTACTCTCTATCAGCAAACCAAGAAGTGTGCTCCTTTCCAGCTCTCCCTGATAACATAAGGATGCATATGCTGAAAATTGTGTGTAAATACTTTGCTGTGGGAACTGTTATGATTAGGGAAGAGATTATTTTGGAGGGCTTTAAGTTGCCTTACCTCCAACCTGTTGGTTGCTGCCACTTGGGCTGAAGGTTACTGCTGTTGAAACTAAGCCAACAGTAAATCAGATCAGAGTAAATCGCTGCTGATTTCAAGCACAGATTCATTAAGAAGCTTACAGAACTGGAACCTCTTTTCTGCTAGTTTTTTCTCAGTAACCTGTCATTGCATAGCTGTTCTGTCCTGAGCCTTTTGGGGGGTATGTTGGAGGGAAACGTGATGGTAGAAAAGGAGATTGTGGAGGATGCGATGGGTGGGAGTGTTGGTTGCTGGAGTCCCACTAAGCCTATAGCTGGCACAGCTAGCACATGGTCTGGTTTCAGATCCACAAGGTGAATAGGTTAGGTCTGAGCTTTAGACATACAGTAATATAATTTAAAGAAATAATCTAATTATTGCTACTACTGTCTGGAAGCCTTAAGAAAATAAGTCCAGTGAAAGCAAAACCTTAAGGTTTTTAGCAGCTCTAGATAGATCAGATGAGCTTCTCTGATGTTTTAGTGTACTTTGGACAGCAAGCATAGATGAATTCCAGTCTTGGTGGACTAATAGTGCTTCAGCTGAGATAAGGAACACTGGCAGTGCTGGGTGGGTTAATCATGACTGAATGATGCCAAAATTTTGGAAAAGTGAAAACATGGTGTGGAAAATTCCTTGTTCTCTTTTAAATGGGAGCTTTGCCACTGTAATTAGGAGAAATTTGTTCTGTGCAAATGCAGTGTTCTTACAACCGGCGTGTGAGGAGGTTAAATGGCTGCACAGCCAGCTGATGATAAGAGGTCTCAGAAGGACAGATGAGGTAGTGTGTGGAGCCATTAGACTCAATGGGTTTGGTGGTACTGGAGGGGGGAATGGAATAAGTTTCCCATGAACTAAAACACCTCTGGGAATAGGAGCTGATGATAAATGCATTGTGCAAGCAGCACAGAAGACATTCTGGGTGTGTGGAGCAGTAGTGTGTGATTTGGGATCTCTGCAATTCAATTTTTCTTGAAATCTGTCTGCACTCACCATTGGATGTGCCAATACTTCAGAGTATCTGCATCTTAATGCAAGCATCCCATGTGTTTATGACCTAAAATGGTCTTCCCTATCACCTTTCCACTCCTTGGCCTCTGTCTAGACCTGATTTTATGGACTTGTCACTTCATTGGCCCTAACCTTTTTTGTTACTGCCTCTTGCTTCCCTTTTGAACCTTTTGTTTCTGCCCATTCCTTCCTTGTGTACTTGCTTCTCTCGCCATCTGTTTCTGGTGAGATCTCATCTATTTTTCTGCCCTGCCAACATGCATTTCAGCCTCTCCCAAGTGTGTCCTTCCCGTCTGAAGAAGACCTCCCAGTGAATGTGTCATGCCTGTTAGTGCATGAAGAAATGACTCTCCTACTCAGAACATCACCCAACACACTTATAAGAGAGAAATGTTTAGGCTGAAGAGACATGGTACGTAACTGAAACTCAAATCAGTGGGAGCTGGGCTTGTGATCTTAAAGAGATTAAGTCCCTGTGTGATGTACCCAGCACGGTGTAGGAGCTCTGTGAAACACTGAGGAGTGGAATCCAAGTTTTGTATATTCCAGATTGGGTCAAATAAGCAAGTCCTACAAAAACATTTCCTTTCTCTAAGTGTGATTTGTATTTCTCTCTTATTTGATTTGGATTGCTAATGTGCTGCTGTCATTCAACCCCTTCCCTCCCCCTTTTCTTTTTCCCTCCCATCTTCTCCTCTCTGCTAATTTCCTTCCCAAATAAAGAGCTCCATGGGCGTTCCATTTATAACTTCATGTTTGGTGGCTTTTCCTTCAAGTAGAGTCCATTGAGCTTGTAAATTGTATTGGATCAGTGAGCCTATAATGAGGCTTCTAAGTCCAAACAGTGCGAGTCTGCTGGGATTTTATTGTTCATAAAGCTTCTTCCCTGGGGAGTGATAGAGCCATTAGGTGTGTGCTGTGTTTAATATTTGGTCATGACAGGAAGCAATAATTTTCTATCTTTTACTGTGGCTCCGGAGTTGTTTTTAAGCAGTCAGCTTATCTGAGCCTCAGTGGCTTGTGAACCTATTAGGCAAAGGGAGTTGTTCCTTCCTGTGTGGATTTGTACCTTTCTTACAAAGGCTATTTTGACGAAATAGAATAAAACAGAATGGGAATGGGTTGCTCTGTGGTGCCTTTAATCACTCGCCCCTCTTGTGAGCAATCAAGCTCTGTCACACCTGACAGAAGATGGCATAAAGCTGATCTCACCAGATGATGGCATCTCTCATGTCGAAGGGATCTTTTTATTTATTCCAGCACACACAACAGCTAGGATTCCTACTTAGGGATATGTTTTGGGATTTGTCTTATTCTTGTGGAAATCCACATCGAGGTTGGCTTTAATTTCAGTGGAAGCAGCAGCCAGGTTGTATTCAAATATTTTGGTACTTATTTTTTTTTTCTTGCCAAATTCTATGTAATAAATCCAAAAGCAGACAAATACTTGGGGTGCCTCCAATTTTTTCCCAAGGTCCAAATACAAGCAGTGTACAGAAGATGTGACTATATGGCTCAGAACCACTTCCACTGGAATAGTTAAAAACAAATGAACTTAATGTTTTAAAATATGTATTTATAATGTTATTTTCACTGGGGGGGGAACTCATAAAAAAAAAAACAACAGGAAAAACAAAACCTCATGAGGAATGAAAAGAAATCTGCTCTTCTAGGAAAGAAAAGCAGTATTCCAACATCCTCTTTTTGGCTTTGTCAGGTTCCTGTTGCTCTGCTTATTTAAGATCCTTTAGCAAAGTGGGAGGAATGGCCCTAACCCACTTCTGTTCTAGGATGTCTGGGCTCTGAGAGCCTGGGTTTACAGCATCCTAACCTCGTACCTGCACGGCCTGGAGTGATTAGTGAGCAGAGCAACTCTGGCTCTGCAGCTTCTGGAATGTTGAGCCCTTATCCCTCTGCTCGGTTTTTGGCATGAAGGCAGAAATCCTTGCTCCATGGATTTTTCTTCCCTTTAAAGAAAAAAAAAAAAAGAATAGAGCAAGTAATCTGACTGGAAATGTGAATCTCGAGTAAGTGAAAATGATATCCTCAGTTGCCCCAAGTCCTCTCAGCATTCAGGCTCTGTAGACAGCTAGGAAGTTACTCCTTGGATTGTTCCCTTTTCTTGCAGGGCACCATCAGAATAAGTCACCCACCTTCTCCCCAGGACGTGCTGTCAGGTCTGTGTGCTTGTGCTTTCCATTGTTACTGCTGCCCGCACCACTGAACTGCTTTTTTTCTCCTCCAGTCTGATTGTTGTGGGCGCTCGCTTGCTCTAGTTAGGTCTGTTTCTTTGCTCCAGGGGAAAAGTTTTCCGTTACCATATTTTCCCTCTGGGTTCTTGTCTTGATCTTGGGAGCTCTGTGCACGAGACTTGTATCGGAAAGGAAGGAAATAATTGCCTTGCTCTTATGGCTCTGTACCCCTGAGCTATGTTGCAAGAGCACAGTTGTGCAAGGCACGGTCACGTTAGCTGTCTGCATACACATTCCTTTTCAAAAAGCCAAATCTTAGAGAAAGATCACTGAGTGTTTAAAAAGAAGTGGCACAGGGAGTGTAATTGTGGAGGTGGTTAAAGCAGTTGAAAACCAAAGACAGCAAACAGATGAAACTAGCTGGTGCCATGAAGAGATTGGACTCCAAACCCAGACTGTTGATGCCAATGCAAATTGAGTTGAATTATTTTTGAAGGGATGTGGTTTTCTTATGCAACGTTGATAAGAAGCTATTTCAGCCAACGGGTCCTGATTCAGCAAAGTGATTAGCACTTGGTATTTGTTAGCATCAGTATCAAGAAGCATGCATACAAATATTTTGTTGAAACTCAGTTCTGAAATGACTGATAGAACTGTGAAGACCCCCCCTCTGAGCATCTGTGTTGTTTGGCACGTGAAAACTTTTGATAAGAAATCACAATTTTCAGTTTCCCTTTATGAGAAGAACAGGATTCTCACGTTCATGTAAATTTGAGACCCAAAAAACAACACCTGGCTATTTCTCTGGATAGTTGGTAACACGGGAGAGGTCTCCTTTCCCACGTGCCATTGTTGGGGCTGTCTTAAGCTCTTATTATGGGCAGCTTCAACTGATCCTTGAGTTCCTTGCTACTAGAGATTTCACTGGGACCTCAAACTAGACCGTGCTAGCTACTGAACTGGAGTACGATTAACTGCTCAAATAATGATGTTTTCTTAAATCTCTATTCTCATTCAGAACATGGGTGCTCAGTACCTTGAAGGAAAATAATGACTCCGAAGGTTGAACCCGTGCCAGTGTAAATCATTCTGCTTGATGCTGACAAAATATCTGGTCAGTCAGAATTCCTCTGCTAAAGAGGGGAGAAAATTATACAGTGTTGTGTCAGTGTCACTTGTTGACATAGAACCTAAAAAAAAAAAAAAAAAAAAAATCCTCTGGGACGTTTTTGTTAAAGGGATTTTTTTTTCCTTTCCCCTTTATCTCAAGCGTTTCCCAGCATTCCTTCAGGACATCTGCTTCTCTCATTTTCTAGCTTTACTTCAGTGCTTTCAGAAAATGTCCCTGCTTCTTTCTATTTAGCCAAGCAACACAAGCGGGACGATAGCCCTGCCCGATAACTTGCCGAAAACAGAGCTGCCCTTCAGGAGCAGCAAACTTAACCATTTGACTGATGGATGAAACAACTGTATTCCTCTTCTTGGTTTTTCTTTTCCCTCAGTATCTTCTATGACTTTTTTTTTTAGCAGGCAAAAACCTGTGAAGATATGCTAAAACTGTCATTTTCCACGCTCCTGTGCTGGATGGCTATTTTGCTCTGCTTTAGAGCACTGCTTTAGCAGACATCGTTTCCAAGTTCCCTATCTGCAGAGATCAAAGCTGACTTTAGAGCAGCATAGCTTCTGATTCTTGGCTAACGTGGAGTGTTGTGCAGCTGGGGCAGGTTTTATCAGCTAAGGCTTTCCTGTAGTGTTGGATATATATGGTGCTTGGTTTGGAAGCATCCTCTTGATGGCTCTTGTAGTTTGGGGAAATGATACTTCTGGTCAAGAGAAGAAGGATTTGATGTTGGGTGAGGAATTCTGTACTGGAATGGAGCCTTGGCTGAAAGGTGAACACCTGACAGGAGGTAGGGTGTAGCTGGAGGCTGGGGAAGAGATAAGCAACAAGAATAAGGTAAAAATGGGGAAGGGAGAGACTGGTTGGCCAAGGTCTTTGTGGTATGTGCTGGCATGTAGGAGGAGATACAAAACTAAGTATTATACTTTACATACATATACACACATATCAATGATATGCACGTCAAGAGGATTTAAATGAGTTACTACTTCAACCTTCATTTAAATGCTTCTTTGCTTATGAATATGTTTTTACGAGCTCAGTAATATTTTTCTACTTTAGATCTGGGATATCCTATTAAAATTCCCTTCAGCTGTAGGTCTGGGTAAAGTTTTATTTCTCTGCAAGGTTTAATGTGTGTATTTAAGTATCTCCTGTATTTTGCAGCAAGTTACTTCCCTGTCTATAAGAAATCTCGAGCTATTTCATGAGCTGTTTTGGGACAGTCACAGTGTTGGTAAAGAACAACGTAAGGTGGTTTTAACATGGCAGTTGTACATAGCTGCACGGAATAGCCTGAAGCACAGCTGTGATCCCACCTGTGTGCAGACTGACTACCAAGATTGTGTTTAGCCTAACCCTACATAAATGGAGTCTCTCTGTCTTCCTCTTCTTTCTGCCCTCAGACACAACATTTCAAATGCGCCTTGCACACTGACAGTGGTCCCGAGCAGCACTTAAAGCTGAAGTCATTGGAGGAGCAACTCTATTTGAGTTGCAGCCTTTCCCTGCTAAGACATGGATCTGAACTTGAAAAATGAACTGAGTCTGTTTCTCCCTGCAGCTGCTTCTAGCCCACACTGAGCACTAAATAGAAGTCTGCAGAATGGAGGGTGATTGGCAGCTTCCTCCTCCAGCAGTGGAGGCCCCAAGAAGGACGGTGTGCAGATAATGAATTGGTGGCTTTATCCCAGGAGACTCAGTCTTGCAGTGTGATACCTGCTCTATTCTGTCACCCATGGTGTATCATATCCTCCAGATACAGAGGGAACTTCAGGCCTTAGTGACATAAATTGAAGTTTTCAGTGTTAAGCATGCCTTTCTTGCTGCAGGAGAACTCAATGCTGTTCTTCCCCACACTGTTGTGGGTGTCTTTATGGAATATTCTGACATTTGGGTGGGGAAGAGGGATCCTCAGCACATCCCTCTGTCACTGACTTGGGCTCACAGCTTGTGCAAGTTGCATTTAAGCCCAGGTGGTTGTTTCTCACTGCTACCTTACCTTACCTCCATCCATTACTTGGTGTCAGAGTGATGTTGGAAGCATTGTCTCTATGAGCTTTGTGCTTGGATCTTCAAGAAAACTGGATTAACAGTAAAGATGTATTTGGTGAAGAACTAGTGTAGAGGTGAGCACAGCTCAGGGCGTGAGCATTTGGGAATGTGCTTCCTAAAAGGAGAGAAAATGTTAGTATGTGTTAAAACCCAAGATCTGGGTCTTACGCTATGACTTCCTTGTGGTTTGGCACTATTAAAAGACTTAAATTAGGCTCTTGTTTACATTGATTTTCAGATCCCTTTCAGGCTCTGAATGCTTCAAGACTGCCTGGGACACTTGGCCAATCTTTTTTGCGTTTCAGTCGTTCCTTCTTCATCTTCTCTGTTTAGATTGGAAGCTCTGCAGTGTGGGGCTTCTCGTGCTTTGATTTTTGTACAGTGCCTAATGGACTGGAGTTTGGCCATACAGTGGGTCTCAAACTGCTCCTAAAACAACACAGTTGTTGCTGTTGTCCATTGAGATGTATTTATTATGTGAACTTAATGGAAGAAGTCCACCTTCTCCCTGCCGCTCTGCTGTTTGAACAAATGTGATATATTCTGAAGAAGTTTATATAACTAGCTAACAAAAACACTTTAGTGGGTTCTATCAGTTGCTGAAACCATTTTAAAGAAGGAAAAATAGATTTTCTCCTTAAAACCTTATTCTGCCCCAGCGTGCTGTTGCAAAATTCTGATAATTCCAGTTTCTCACCCCAAAAATGCAGTCCCAGATTCAAAATTTGAGAAAACTGAAGCTGGATTAAGCGTTTCACGAATATGATTCTCTTTCTGTGCCCCAACTGTAACTGCTAATGATAGGATCTCATATTTCTAGACTGCTGGTACTAATTGGTGTTATTTGATCGTAGCTGTTTGCTGGTCATTGGGTGGCAGCTGAAACTTGAGATGGCTTTTGAGGACTCCCGCGAGCAATAATTTACTGCTGTAGTAGTGTCACTGAATAACTTCTGATGGTGGATGAAAATCCTGTTAAGTGCTGTGCTAACACAAAAGCCAGCCTTCAGTCTGTTTTTGGTTGTGCCTGTGTTGGGCTCTCCTGTAGCGTTAGGATGAGTAGCTCTGTATCATTGCCATGATCCACATGGAAAACTTCCCACTAGCGTTATCCACCAAGAAGTCCACCAGTAAAAGAAGCTCCTCCCTCATCCCATTGAAAATTTCCTATGTTGTGTAGTCACATCTCTTTCCTAAGCCATGTTTTCTCCTGGAGTTCACTATTGTTTTGTCAGCCCACCCATCACAAAGCAGAGGTCACGTCAACATGACCTTTTGCTGGTACGAGGAGGCTGCTAAATAATTCACGTGGCCAACTTGATTTCGGGGTCCACATTTGTTTTTTCCACTCTCCTAATCAAGATGCTCATTTAATTCTATTCCAGCACCTGTTCAGCAATTAACACCCTACAATTTGCATCTTACCCTGACATTTGCTATCTTTCCAATTAGTTTTTATATCAGTATAATTAGGTAGGGTTATTACAGTGCATCAAGCAGGGTCGAGGATATTCCCAAGCCTTTAAGCTCTTTCCCAGATTTGTTTAGGGAAGCCACTAAGGGTAAACGGTTGATTAGGATCACTGTTTTTCTTCTTCATTCAGATCAGGCGAAAACTGTTTCCCCATGTGGCTCATGAAAGATCAGGGAAATATGTCAGTCTGTAAGAACTAATATTATGTAGTTCATGACTTTTTGGGTGAATTTACAGGGGATTATAAGTAAGGGTCAGGCTACATTGCCACTTGCAGTAGCATTCATGAGGGGACCTTAATCTTACTCTGTATTAAGCTAAGCAAATTGTAACAATCATTTTAATTTTTAAAATCAATTTTTGGAGTTAACGTGTGGACAGGAAACAAACAAATCAAAATTAAAGGGCATCCTGACCGCGTGGAACGCTTAGCTTAATTGGTAAAGATGATGGAAGTGAAATGACTCTTCTTAACAATTCTTAATGCCTTTTAATTTAAGCTTCACATGAGGAAGGTCTTCCTGCTCTGCTTGGTGTAGATTTGAGGCTCTCTGAGTGGAAAAACCAATCTTGTACCCAATGTATGTGGTGTCCAGGGCTGTGGACCTTTCTAATCCATCTGTACTGCCAGTAGTAAATGAGGTGGCTCCTTGCTGCTATTTTGAATTTTCTTTTTCCATTGATATACAGTGCTGACATAAGGGAGACTTACATATATGTGGGAAACCGGGAGGCAAGATCTATAGTATGGATCAGAGAGGAGAAGTTTTTTCTGATCTCACCGCCCCCTGCTCTGCACGGTGCTTCATTTGGTTTGAAACCATCTCCCTCCAACTCCCCAATTCCCTTGCATCTCTCTTAATTCTGTAGGTGCATACAAGGACCGTATTATCAAGAGGCAGTATTGCCCTTGGCGAGACCGCAGCAAAGAGAAGTATAAGTGATTGTAGGAAGATTGTGTCTTGCTGGGTGAAGTGAAAGGATGGCTTAAAAAGAAAAGAAAAAATATATCTGATTAATTGTTCCCGATTTGGTCGTTCTGGGCCTTTCTGCAACAGACCTTACTGGTGCTCTTCAGACCAGTAAGGAGTGGGCATACTGGGAATCCAGAAGAGATGTCAGCCCACTCGCTGCCTGGTAAAGCTGGAGAAGCACAGGTCCCGTGTGCTGTACTCTTATGACTCAGAATATACTAATGCTTTTAAATATGCTGTAGGTTTACTCTTTATTTAACACTGAGTTCTGTAATGAATTTCATGTCTCCACGCTGTCCTATTTTTTCTTCTCCTTTTTCAGTCTTCAGTTGTTTTGTATGGGTAACTAAACAAAAGATACCTGGCTGTAATGTCTTGGGAAATTGGGCTATGAGGGAAGAAGTGCAGAATGGGGCAGGAGGCTGAAGGGTAGAAGAAGAACCTGGAGAGGCAAGGTTAGTTAACAGGAATGGTAAGATCTGGAATATAAGAATACAAGACCAGTTATCAGACAGGCAAAAATGAACATAATGTTTTATTTTTGTAGGGGGTCTCAGCATTGGCTGCTTTTTCCATTGTCTTGATGTTATGGCTGATTTTTTGGGGGTTTTATCTCTTGTTGCTTTTTCATGATATCAAATCCTTATGAATTAGTTTACCTATTGCTAAAGAAATTTCTAAGCCATTATGAGGGTTTCCGTGGTAGTGCTTACAGAGAAAGCAGTGGAAGTGTTTTGAATTACTTCTGCGTGTGTGTATACATATATGTGCCTATATACGTGTGAATATATGGATGTACTGTTTCCTTTTCAAAGAAGAATTAAGGGTGTTTGCTTTCCTTGGATAGTACAGGTGGGTGCATGCAAAATACACAAATCTGAACCCCATTCTGGAGAACTTAAAATCTGAGAAACACTTCGTTTGGGGTAAAAGTCCAAGCACACAGCCTCTTTCTGACTTTTACTATGGAATGTTCTCAATGTTTCCAAAAAGAAAGTTGGAAAAAAGACCTGAAGAAGTCAACAGGGAGTCAGAAGAGTAACTGCACTAAGGAATTCCCATTTCAAATGGTTTTTTTTAAATCATAGACAAGAAGGAAATGTGTGCATTATGAGTGGAACTAATAACTGTAAGAAGAAAATAAGGCTTTCAGGTTGAAGTATCCTGGTACTGGGGTGAGGGTGGAGTAGAGATCTAAATGGTGTGACTCAAAAACATGGCAGTGCTGTTTCTAATGGTCTGGTGACATGAGACAACAGGAAGGGGGAAAGCTGAACCTCTGGCTGGTGAATATTTCCTCTTCCCTGAAGGTTATGTCACGTTTTGGTCACATTTCCAGGTTTGTCTGTGTTAGGGTTTGCTAGGGGAGAGGGGGAGGTATCCTGAGAGGTTATTACATGACGTGGAAGGAAAGGGTTAGGTTTGAAGAAGGCAAAGCAGAACTCGTTGATGCTGGGATTCGCTCCCTCTACTGGTGCAGAGGAACCAGCGTTTGCTAATTGCCTCGGTTCATTGCTCTCAGCCTGCATGAGCAGGATCTGCTCTGAACATCAAGGTAGCAAAGCACTAATGTTTGTCTCTGAACTCCGTGGTTGAGTTTGGTTTTGAGCTTTTGTCGGTGTCTGTGACCTGGGCTCGGACTGAGCTCTTCTGATGAGAATATGCCACTTAGTGAATGAAGCACTATAGCTAAATGGCTGGAAACGTGCTTAGAGAAACAGGAAGGGACAACTTGTATAGATCCAATTAAAAAAGGAGAGAGAGTCTATATCGAGGAGATTTCCTATCTGGTTTTTCAGCCTCATAGGCTTCAGCTGGATGCTTATCTAAGCTAAACCTGGAGCACCCAGCAGCTTTACCCCTGCTGTTCACCTCTGCATATCATGCAGATATCTAAAGCCTCGTGTGCTTGTGAGTGGGTGGAAGAGAGAATAAACAAACAGTTCAATTTAAAATGGTAACCATATCCTGCATTGTGTATGGTGATGTCATGATCTGATCTCCTTGCCCGCGCCGAAATCTCGCACTTCATCTTTTCCCCCTTAATAGATTTCACCTTGGAATGCAAATACACTTCATTGCTGCTGAGCAATATCGTTAATACTGAGCGTGGCCGTGCAGGGCCAGGAGGAGACGTTCCCACCGCGCATCAGAACTCTTAGTGCTAAAAGCTGGCGGTGTCTGAACGGCGAGGAGATCATCTCAAGCTGTTTGCAGGGACAGAGGGGATGGTTTTGATTTGTGTGCGTGTGGCAGTGCTGAAGGGCTGGATCTCAGAGCCTGCAACCGGCAGCAACGCTTCTTAGTCAGCAGATGGGAACTTTCTCTGGAGCTGGGCTGTGTAGGGGCCAAGATACTGGATGTTAAAAAAAGCTTCATATAAAGCTTTAGCTCTCAACTCAGTATTTAGACTGAGATTTTCAACGTTGCCTGAGTTTATCGTGGAAATTAGAATCCAAGTCTGATAGTTAACTTAGAATAAAGCTGCTGAAGACTGCAGTAATTTCACATTGCTGAGAGCACTGGCTCTTAGGTTCTTATGACAGCGCTGCCCTTTCTTACCTGTTGCTTTTGAATTTAAGGATTTAGAGCTAAATTATCACCTAATCTATGGTGTGCAACACCAGTGAGCTCTTTTCCTGAGAGAGGGTGGAGTCAGTGTAAGTAATGTTTTGTCGGTGTCCAAAGAGAATTTAAACATCAGTGCTCAGCTGTGCTTGTGGAATTTTTCTCTTTGAATCCTCATTTTTGTGTCCGAATCTGTCAAAGAAATCATGAAATCATAGAAGTTAGGTCTTTCTATCTCCATTAGGTCATCCGGTGCTCTCCCCACTGTGGCCCAACTGAGGAATCTCGCTGTATTTTATTAATATATTCCTCTGCTGTAACTTGGTGCCTTGCTTCCCTGAAGGCAGGTGTCCAACATTAATGGGAGTTGCATTCACTAGCAGAGGGATGCCTTGCGTCTGCAGTGTGATGTCTCTGGGAATGGAAGGAGAAAGAAATGAATTAAGGAAATGAATAATAACATTAATGATGTTTGCTAAATCTCTCCTCTTACCGTACTAGCTGGTGTAATTGCTTCAGTGCTTTGTGTGCAAGCCAGCAGACTGATTGAGAAATATAACCAGAATTATTCTCTCCCTTCTTCCCAAAGAAGCAGACAGCCTCTAGTAAGGGCTCTTTGTTTCCTAAAAAACAGGAGCATGACATGTGAGAGGCACAACTTGTATATCTAATCAGTGATAGCTCTGCTGTCAGCTGTATGAGCTTTTGGGGATCTATGAGAGTGTCTACAATTGAGCTTATAGCAATGTAATTTCTCCATATGAATGTATAAATGCGTCTCTGAGAGCCTCCAGTGATCAGTTTGACCTGATTTTTTTTTCCCAAGCCCCCATTTATTAACATGTTATTAACTGAAATGACAGGGGAAACGCTGCAGATCCTTTTCTAATTTTTAAGAAAGCAAATTTCGGGGGGAAACGGTAATAAAAATGGCTTATTTTAAAAGTAGAGACCAGAGTTGAAGAAAGAAAGAAATCCCTCCGGTTAAGTAATATCAGGAGCGCACACAGCCTCTCCATTTCTCTTCCTTTTAAATCTTTTTGACTCTTTTTGGTTCAGCGCTTCGAAGCCGTCAGGTACAAAAGGAGCTGGCTGCCGTCTGGAAGCAAATTAATTTGTAAGATGAAAGGTCACAGAAAATATTTGGGAGTTTTGGAGGAGCTGCAGCTGAACTCGGTTGGCACCGGGAGCAGCTGCTTGGCTTGCTGCTTTCCTTACTGGGTTGCTGCTGTGTAATTATTTTTTTTTTTTTTGGGGGGGGGAGGGACTGCATGGAAAAAAAAGGGGAAATCTGGTGCTGTTCTGCAGCCTGGAGCAGGTGACCCTACGTATGCTTTTTTTTGAAGGGGGGGGGTCAGGGAGGAAAATGGGGGGGAGGCTCTGCGTGGTTGCATTTTAACACCTTCTCTGCTAAGCAGGAGGCCGGCTCGGGGTGCTAAATTCCTGCCTGTGAAATAAATCTGTGTGTTGTGTAGTCCCAAGCTGTCAGCAACGGTTTGCACTGATGGACTCTGAAGGAGGTTTCCTCTCAGTTCGTGGAGTAGTCAGCAGCCGCTAGGGAGCTGTCTTTAGCTCATATTTCAGAGTTAGCTCATTAGACCAATAACAGCAGGCACTCGGGTTTTTTTCAACCCCCCCCTCCTACCCCTTTTCCTTCAAGAATTTGTGAAGCAGGGCTGTATTTATAGAGTGATGGCTAGACAATAGCGATATTACATTTCTCTTCACCTTCTGTAGCAGCGTGGTGAGTTGGATGGTGCGTGACTTTTCCCAGAGCCCGGCTTTCTCCTTTGCCATCATGGCCAAGTGCTGTGCCGCCGTTTGCCACGGGGCTCTCTCTATAAGGACTTCGGGTTGCCAACTTCTGTCTCTTGGCCCTTCATTTGGAGCACTCGCTTTGAGGAATCCCTGCCCAACGACTCCTTCCTCCCCTTTGCACCGATAACCCATCTGTTGAATGGGCTGTCTCATTCCCATTTCTCTTTCTAAACCGTTCTCTACCCCCCGCTCCCTTCCTCCTGGCTGTGTAATGCCAATAATATTCAGTGCTGGTTCTCAGCAGCCTTCTTGTGATTCATGAACCAGTGCCAGCAAGAAGTGCTGAGCTGAGCTCTTTTCAGCTCCCCCTGTGAAGCTGCTGCTTGGCCTCCTTCTGCACAAGCCCACTTGACCACTTACTCGGCGTTACAACATTTCTGGTGTCAGTTTCTGTGTTTTTCCTTTTAGCATTAAGGTGGTTGCAGTGCAGATAGGTTCAATAAGAATCATTATGGGTGAATGTTATAAGTCTGGCTGTTAAGAAGATTAATTCTATAGGATGTGGCCTTGCTCTCTGAAGAGATGGGAGTTCTGGTCACTGCTAGCAGGGGAAGTTTTGGAACAACTCGAGGAGCAGAGGCCAGGAACAGCACAGCTGTCATCTTACCATCTCATGCAGCTTCCCCTTCTGATCTTACTCAGTTATTTAATGTCTTAGGTCTTTGCTAGCTTCAATTGCACTAAGCAATTTCGATTGTGTTCCATCAGAAGCATTCAGTTAACAAAGAGGAAGAAAAGATGTGAAATAAAAATATGAAAGTATCCTTTTTTATTATTATTTTTAATTGCAATTGGAACATATGAGAAGCTTTATCTTGTTTCGTGTGATGCTTGAGATTGGTAAACCACAGTGGTAGTCCTAGGGCTTAAAGCTGCAGTGAGCAGTAAAGGAAGCCACTGGAAATGTGCTGGGAGATGTTCCTGGGGAGTTGCAAACTGTGCTGGTGAGCAGGTAGGAATGCCATAGCCCATCTGTCATGTCAGGGAAGGCAGGATGTGATTTCAGAAGGAAGGATGTGAATGCACTGTGAACCTCCTGCTGTAAGAAGTCCTCCCCCAAAACCTGTTTGTTCCTGGGAAGCAGGGGATGTGCATCAGGGCTGGTTCAGACCGCTCTGCCGTCAGACCTCAGTGCTCTGTGGTTCCACCTCAAAGGAGGAGTGACTCAGTGTTCCCAGGTGGGTGTACCTGATGCGTTCAGGCCTAGAACAGAGGGCTGTAAATAAGATCATGTCGTATTGGAAGGAGTGTCCTGTGTCTGAGTCACTGGTCTGGGGAGATCTCCAGGTTCCTGTGACTCAGGTAGGTGCTCATGGGCTGACTGCAGGAGGGGGGGGGGGGGACTCCTTCACCAGGTGAATCAGAGTGGCTGGAGTGCTGTGGGGCTGATGCCAGCAATCTCAATTGATGAATGCTAGTCCCCTCAGTTACACATCTCCTCCTTCACTCTTTGTCTAAGGACATCTCAGCATGAGCTGATGTACCTCACTGGACACAAGCTGGTGCTTGGAGCTTGCTGCTCACACTAGCAAAGGGATGAACAAGTCCAACACAACACTCCCTGGCAAAAAGCACTGGCAAGCTGAGTATTAATTAAACAGCTGATAAAGTTTCATTTGGTTAATTTTCTCTGCAATAAAGGACTAATTATTTCAAAATGAGGACATTTCTGAGCGTTGCAGCAGAATGGGACTGAATGACCGTGATTATAGTGCTGCACACAAAACCCCCCCTGGTCTTCCCACACACTGCCACACTGAAAGGAACAGAGGCACAAACATTTCCAGAGCCAAAAAACATGAGGTCCAGCTCAACAGAAAGAGGAAATGATGTTTTGTTTTGTTAAATCCTTCATTAAATCTTTTCAGGAAACAATATCCCTGTAGTTGGGCTGATGTGGGGCAAACTTCAGATCAAGTGCATCATAATTATAGTGATTAGCAATGATTGGGAAGTTGGTTGCTGCTTAATATTTTTGTTGTTTGCAACCATTAATTTTTAGACTCTGTGCAAAGTTTCCTTTCTCAGCAAGAAGCTCTTGAGACTAGAAAGTGTATTTTCAATTATTGGAAGGGGGAAAAAAAAAGAAACCAACACTTTTTTCCCTGCCAAGAAATGCTTAGATGATGATGAGCGTTTGTATTACAGTACTTGAGGTCAAAATATTTCCTGGAAGGAGCATAACTAATAATGGAGATAACTGTGATAACAGTTTCAGATTTTTTTTTTTTGGTTGAGTATCTGAAAAGGTCTTGAAATCCGCAGGCAGGAAAAAAAAAAGACAAAAGTGTGGGAGACAGGGTGGGATTGATTAATGGTGTTTCTCCAATGAATTTAATTAGCATCTTTCAGAGTATAAAAAACATTACGTGAAAAGTGTATTTACTTTTTTTCTTTCATGAGTGGCTTATCGTGTGGCTGGCTGTGTGCTGCTTTCAGGACGTCTTTCTTAATTAAGAACCTTTTTATTTCCCACCTTCAAATTAGGTTAATGGGTTTTGCTTTTGAACGTGTAAAGTGGCCAACGTCAGAGTGCCAACGTTCATCTGTGATTCAGACTTTGATCTGTGCCTTTGGAATGCAACCCTGTAGACCATGAGAACCTATGCTACAGCAGTTTTGGGTATTCAAGGAAAGGTCTCTCACTGCTCTGAGTGTGCCTGGGCATGATGGCAGGTAGAGGAACCCAGGTCCTTTTTGAGTGTCTTCCAGAGTTATGTATTTAATGACTGAGTGCAGTGTAACCCAACTTCCTTCCAGTGGTGATGATGGCAATGTGACTTGGAGTGATGCTGGGATGGTTGGACATCCCTGGACCCACCTGGTGGTCTGGGTTGTAGGTGAGGTCTTCCCAGGCATTATCGAGCTGCTGCTTTTATGCATGATTTTCTGCCGGAAAAAAACATGCATTTTGTTGCCTATCTCATCCTTTCTCCTCCCCCAGCCCAGAGCTGTTGTTGTTTCTCCTCTGAGGTTAGGTGTAGTTAAAGAGAATAAAATAATGAATGCAAGAAAGAAAGGAAACTGGAGTTTCTTTTTAGCGTTTCAGTTTTATTTCTGTCAAATGACATTTGAGGAGCTGGAGCCTGTTAATGCTCTCTCCAAGGAGAAAGGTTTCTTTTGAGAGAAGAACTAGGGGGAAATGCAGCAGCAACAACAAAAGTGCTGGGATCCTTCAGACCTGGGCACTCTCTGAAGAGCTCCGGCTGTCATAATTTACACACCTTGCCTAATTCAGAGCACATGTCTCAGCTACAAGAGGCATTCAGTAGACGTGCTGCTGTCTTCCACTCAGTGGGCCTGCTGTGAGTTTGTCAGCAACGCTGTTAACAATGACAAAGTAGTTCATCAATAGATAGATAGATATATATACGTATTTTTAAAACACCAGTGTCCTAGAAGCAGCAAAAAAAACCCCAAACAAACACATTTTTGGGCTCTTTCTGTGCAGCCTTCTTGCCTTGTAGCCTCAGGGAGAGAGGCGGTAAGTAGTGGAGCCAGCTGTTTGGGCAGCTCCTGCTGCTGGATGCATTTCAGTGTCATGTTTTGTGTTCCCCTTTAATCAAGGAATTGGCAGTTTGTCTTTTTAATATAGTGCTGTCTGTGGTTCTTTCTCAGATCTGTAAAGGGAGGTTATCTGGATTGTTCGTAAGCTGTTCCGTTAGCACAGAGCTCAGAAACCCTGCTGGGCCAAGGATTGAGCTGGAGGCAGTGTTAAACACATTGCTTACACGTCTGCACTGGTTCCAGGCAGAGCTTTGTGTTCTTCTGCATCATAATTTCCAGCTCTTCCAGATCAGAAAGGACATACTGCCTTGGATACAGGGTTGGCCGGACATGACAGTCCAGCATTTGGACCTAAGCCTGCTCTGTGTCTTCTGTGTGGTACACAACCAAGTTAGTAAGTCCTCCTGGATCTATCAGCACTTGCAAATACGATGCAGAGATATTTGAACTGGCTCTGCAGGAAATCCATCCGGATGATTCTATTTCCTGGGGATTTTCTGACTGCTGTGGTAACTAATATCACCTGAATTACATCTTGTAATCCAAAAATCATTACGTGCACTTAACCTGTGGACCTTTGAGCTGTCCGTTCACCTCAGTGGTACTGACTTGAATGGACTAGATGTTGGTTGAAATTAAACACCGATAACTTTATATATGGAATATATACAAATATGTGAAGGCATAGCTGAGAAGTGCTTCTGGGAGTTGAAACGTGTTCATGTGGGGGCAAATGAGTGGGACAAAAATCCTGTCTAGCCTGAAGCTTTTGATGAGGCACTTATTGCATAATGGTCTGTGGGTTTCATCCAAGAGGGAATGTTGTATAAATGGAAATGGATGAAAAGGTGGCATGAAGGAATAAAAAGATAACACATAGCATGAAGTAGGAACATACTCTATCATGTTGGGCTAAGAGAGATACTAAAACAAATGTAAAGACCTCAGAAAAAAACAATGAAATAATGTTATTATAGGTGTAGTCGACCTCTGTCATTCCTTCCCAGTTGGTATTGCAGAATACATAGACTATCAAAGTTTCAAAGTATTTTGTATGGATGCAATATTGAGAACAGGGACCTTTGTTACAAGAAGGACAGTGCCAGCTGCTTGGTGAGTTCTGATACGGATCAATTGCTCCGTAATTGTGTGCTGCACTATTTTCAAGGAGAGCCCATCACCCAGGGCAAGCTAGGATTTGAAATGTCAAATATCCTGTCAGATGTGGCAACACTCATGATCAAAGCCTGTGTGATTCGGCAGTGCTGCTGAAAGGTGTCCTCTGTGTAATAGAGTGCAGGACCAAGTTAAGTGAGGGAAACAATACATGTGATGGGAGGGAGCAGATAGAAACCAATCTGTGGCCTTCAGCCATGTTTCAGTGTAGGAGCGTGACACGGTTCATAAGGCTTTCTTCATCTTCACTCTTCATGTATGGCATTGATTTGAGAACATCCAGGATCCCTTGCATCTAAACCCATCAGCTGATGGTCATTTAAGACACGACCCATTACAAGTTTACTGGCCAATAAATGAGCAAGTTCTACTTTTTTTTTTTTGTACTGCTTTTATGAGCTGCTTGTGGGCCCTTAATTTTCAGCCTCTTGGCAGGACTTTTATTTGATGGGTGTAGCTGTATTGCTGCCATTCTCTGGTGCTATGGGATGTAGCACTGGAATATGGAATGGGCAGTCAGAGAAACTGCCCCTCTTTTAGCTGATAGAGGAGCTCTGCTTACCTCCTCCCTGCTGCTTAAGGAGCTTTGTCTGACTCATGCCTGGCCTTTACAACATGTGGTAAGAGTTAGGAGGGGGGGAGAAAGCAAGAAAGTTGATGGAAGTGTAGGATGGGAAGGTTCGATAGAGCTTAATAGGATTTAATAGAACTTCTATTAAAGTCCTACAGGGAAAACATCCAACCCGGATGTTTGTGAAAATCTTGAGCCAAGAAATGTAAAATTTGGGCAGAGGTGTCAGAGAAGATACGGAGATGGGGGACTTGAAGGTAGGAAAATAAAATGAATAAAGGGGTTTTAAAAAAGAAAGTTAGACCCTGTGTTTGGTGGAAATAAAGTTGTGGAAGTCACGTTTCATTTTATATCACCTGGAGGTCCATTCCTCTCCCAGACAGTTGTGAGGAAGACTAAATGAATTAGTTCTTGACTGCAACGTTGAATTAAGTATTGAAATAAGTGAAATGAATGTTGTTGAAGCCAAAGTTTTTTCAGCCCCATGGAAGGTGGCTTGGAATTGCTTCTAAATGCAACGATTTGTTCAAAGATATAGATCTGCTGCAGAAGTTCAAGCCTGGCTTTGCTTTATACCCAGCCTTTCCACTGCCTTGGTCCAACATTTATAAGAATTGGTCTCAAGTGCATTGCTAAGTAGGGTCTTAGTGGTATGCCTGCTAGTGTAGATCCTACAGGGAGTATTTGTGTTTTCTCTTGAATGTCTTAAGGACACATTTGCTTATGTTACCTCTGTGTGGGCTTTTTGGCTGCTCGAGTACGAATTTGTTGACACAAGAATAAAACCATCTTTTCAAGCAGCATCTGCTTGTCTTTCTTCCATGAATTTTGCATATTTTCTTCTCTGTTTTTTCCAAAAGCATTGGGCCCACATCCAATAACCTCTCCTCAACTCTTCCAAAAAGTGTTTCCGACGATTGCCCAACAGCCTGAATGAGGGGAAAAAAAAAAAGATTTAGCTCCATGAGAACAATTGTAGGCGTGCAACAGCTTTGAATGTAATAAGCACCACTGCCACCAAAAGCCCCACAACAAAAAAAAGCCACACGATGAGTGGAGTCCATAACCGTGACATTTAAAAGCAGGACCTTAGGGTAGTGTTGTAGCGGTACTATAAAATCAATTTGAAATATTCTCACTTTGGCCTTTGATTTGTGTTCATTTCTGGTACGTTAATTTCAGATGGTGCCTCTTTTTCACTGCAGAGGTGGTGGTGTGAGATGCATGCCTGTGTCTTGCTCCATTATGGACGAAGGCTTAGCTCGCAGTGCTGCTGAAGATGTGCTTCAGCCAAGCCAGGCAGCTTTCACAGGCAGGCAGCCCACGTTAGTGCTGCTTATTGCACGCTCTCAGCTGTGCTCTGGGAGAGGTAATCCTTGGAAAAGGGAGCAAGCAGTCTGAACTGCACCAGGCAGAGACTTATTTCCAACCGTACAGGTGGAGTTAGGAGTGCTTGGCTGTCAGCATTTCACTCATGCGAGATCCTTGCTGAAAACCAACTCGGCGATACATAAAGTAGGTAAGGGATGAACTGCTAGGCCACCCTCATGCTTCATGGGGTGTGAATCCAGATCACCAGGCTCCATTTGAAATGAGATCAATCTTTTTATGCAGTGCCAGATATAGCTCTTAATTGCCCTGTCGTAATGCGTTATTCCTTTGCTAATAGTTTGAGTTATTTCTTTGTTAACCTTTACACAGCCAATAACAAATTAAACATCGTTATCTGAGTTTAAAATAGGCTGTAAATCTCAAAGCCCTGGTTAATACTCAGGTACTTACAACAAGGGAGCAATAAAAAGGACATTTAATGACAGTCTGAAAATGCAACATGGGAAGTGTTACAAGCAAGAGAGAAGAAAACAGGGCAGTTATGAATTGTCCATGGCGAGATGAGTTTACATAAATGTTATTCTTAAAATGGGTCTCTGATCACAGGCAAAGCAAATGATAAGAAAAGCTCTCCACAAACTTTGAGCAAATACCATAGTGCCAAGTGCTTCTTCTTGCTCCCGGCAAAACTGAAGGCATGTAATGCAATTTTCAGTAAAATCATGTAGTGTTCTGCAAATAACATTGAAGAGAGAAATAACATTGGTGTGAGAAGTTTGCAAGTTTGGTCTTGTGAAGTTGAGGCATCCAAAATATGCCTTATCCCACGTATAGGGTGTGTGAGTGAGACATGTGGGGCATGAGATTTGGATCACTTGTGCACAAATGTAGTTAAGTGTGATGCAGGTGAGTGCATAGGGCTGTTTGTGACCCGTGAATGCTGATGGGTGCCATAAAGTGCTTTTTTCTCTTGGGGTGGAAGGTTGCAATCAAGGCGTAGCATTATGTGGGCTCGGTTGTAAACGTTGAATGTGGGATAAAAATTGCAGTGCTTTTAGGCTGGAAAATGACAGGAGAAGTGATGGTGATGAATTTGGTGAGCTTTTTTCCTTCTGGTGTTGAGAGAACAGTTACCCCACAGATGTTCTAATAACCTGACGCTTTCAGCTGCATAAACCGTTCTCCTCACCAACATTCCTTTACACAAAGGAAAAAAAAACCTATGAGTGACCTCAGAAGCTATGTATAAAGCCATTGGTTTGAATGTGTAAATGCAGTAGCAGTTGCCACAGAAGTGAGTAACATGCTGCTGGTGGTCTGAGAACAACGTGAGATGGCTAGAGGTAGCCTTGAGGTGAGACAATCTATCTGTCTACCTTACAGCATCTCTTGCACCTATTTTGGGAATAAACAGCTTATAACAGGACCAAATATCATCTGATTTTCCTCAGCGTTTCACTAAGATTAGAAGCTAGGGGGTTAACAGATTTTTAGCTACATCCATGGGATTGTGTGTGTGCAAGTCTGCATGCCCACAGATTCTTTTCTTCCTTAGAGCAGAGTCCCTTACAAATCTGGCCAGTCAGCAAAGTCTTTTGGTCTTCTCTGTACTGGGCCTCAGGGGTAGAGACCTGGACCGCGGCCTTTTCTGTGCTGGGAGCCCTGCAATTCCCATCTCTTCTAACCCTGCTTATCCAAAGGAACCTGCTTTCCCTTGAGGCAGGGGATAAATGGGATTTATACTCATATATGAGCCAGCCTAGCTGAGAGGTTTCTGTGGAATCTAATGAGACAGTCTGTCCAAATTGGGGATGGAGGGCTGTGAGGGCAAGAAGCCCTTCCTAGCTCAGTATATTTCTTGGGGGTTTAAAATGATTTTTACCTCTATAATTGTGATTCATCTTTCTTGGGAAGTCAAGTCTGACCTCCTATAACCCAACATACCCCAATATAGAGGCAAATTTCCTTCCAGCAGCACAGGAATACTTCGTCTGGGGGTTCAGAACTTTACTTGCTCAAGGGATAAATCAATTCACAGGAGGAGAGCTGCACTGCAGAAGATCTTAAAGTGCAACAAACACAGACTTTCATTCTTTTTTTTAAACATAGGCACACATATATATTACAGTGATGAAAGGCTGTTGTTTGTTAATCTTGATTACTTAAGTTCGTATTGAGAATGTCCAACTGTGATTAGGAATCGGTTTTAATTCACTTGTCCGTGCTAGGACTCTATAGCACCACTGGGAATGAAACCCAGTATTTGAGTTGTAGTGTTTTGTCTGATGTACCTCATTGTGACTAATTTCCCCTTATAATTCATTTGATTGAATGTAGGCTTGGATGACATTTTTAGAAAGGCCTATTTCCTACAGTAGGACTGGGCTGCTGGTGGGCCAGGTTTTTACTGGTGTCTTTATGTGGCCATAGAACCTGAATCTCATGTTCTTTTCTTCAGAAAAGCCCAGGATCAGAGACCAAGGAAACAAACCCAACATCTCACACCCCATTGCTTAACTGGGTGGTGGTGGTTGGGTCAGTGGAAGACAGGTTTCATGTAGACTGTTGTTTGTTTTTTTTTACCCATGTTTCCAGGGTACCACAGTTTGCTAAGCCCAGTTTTATTTTTATTTTGTGCTGAAAATACATTGTGGCATTAAGATCTTATGATGGTTTGTTTTGGAAGAGGAAATGTTTGGCATTGATGTTCTAGCCAGATCCCAATTTAGGAACCGGGTCACTACATTTTCCTACCTATTATTCCTTATGAGGTTATTGAATAACATCTGTCCTCTGTGGTATGATCTAACCTGTTTTAAATGTATTCTGCTCCATAAGTAACTGCATTTCCATAGGAAGCAAAGTAATTCCTGCTTCTGGTTCTGCTTGAAGATGCTTCACCAACGTTTTCCTAAAAATCCATGAAGATGTGACATGCTGCAGTGGTACAGTTGTTATGCTGGGGATGGCCCATGGCCAGCAGTTTGCTTTCCTTTCATTTTTCTTCGGGAGGTCAGCAGCTATTGCTACCACCAGCCTGAGATCAGGAAGGGAAGAACGTGGGGAGGGGACAGATGATGGAGATGCCAATTGCTGAGCTCTAAGCAGCTCTCCCAACCCTCCTGCGTATCAATAGGGAACATCTGTTTAGCTTTAAAACTGCTTAACGTCCATGTATGTTGGGCATTACAAATAGTTGCTGCTTGGTTTGGGGCAGTGCATGGTGAAATAACGTGGGCTTTAGAACAAAACCTACATGGAGGTCTTGATGCCAAGAGCACAGTTGCCCCTTGGCTCTACTGTATTGCAGCGGTGTAGAGATGAGTGGAAGAGATGTGAAAATTTGCACGTTGCACCCACTTCCATGGGCTGAAGCCTTTAGTAAGGCCTCCCTGTGCTGCTTGACTCCCTTATTTACTTGGAGGGACTTTAGGAAGTTTGGGGTGCGGGGGGCAGCAGGATGTCAAGGAGAGGTGGACTGTGGGCATCATTAGAGGTGTCAAAGGTCGGCGATCCCAAAATTGACACACTTGACCCATCTCCTTGCCCTGCTGGACCTTGAGTCTGGAGGGAGCTCCCCTGGGAACAGCGCAGTGGGTTTGAAGCTGAATCTTCAACCCTTTCTTCCCATGAGGTGTATAATTCGATATTTATAGCCTTTCTCTCCAACAAGGTCTATGGCACCTCAGGGACCCATTCGGTAAAGAATGCTGATTCCCTTTATGAATTTTTGATGGGGGAGGAGGAGCAAGGGAGGCCACGAGGGGGACTCGTGAAATGTTAATATTTTCTTCTTTTTAGCAACGTTATGAGCAGCCTCTCTGATTGCGTTTGCTGGATGAAGTTGTCTGAATTTTCCTTCTCCTCCCTTGCCCCATTCTCACCCGCAAAGCAAGGCCACAGAAGCAAACATCTCCCCCTCCACAACTCCTGAGCAATGCATGGATTTGTTTTTCAGCTGCTGCCTTCCTCTCAGAATCCCCATGATCTGTAAACAAGATATTTTCCTTGAACAAGGTCTAAGTGAGCCTCCTTTGTTCTGCTTTATTTTGGTGGTCCATGGGGGTGGCACCCCAGGGACTGGGAGCGTCTGACTTTATTTCAGTGCAGAGGAGGAAATGAGGGTTTTGCTTTTACTTAGCACATATCAGTGCACATTACACATAGCTGTAATTTTTCTTCTTCTAATCAGGCACACAAACAAGTGTACACCCCTGCTTTCTTTTTGTGGGCGAAGCATTCACTTCCATGACTTAAACCACAGTTTCCCTCAGAGGATGGCATTTGCATTTGTTGTTGTTTTTTAAAGTATAAACAGAGCTTTGTGTAAATAAATTAACTTCCTTGTCTTTTCCTATTGTGGCATTTCTATTCCATAGATTTTAGTTATCCTTTCCTTTTGCTTTGGCTGATGTACAGTTTACCATAGTGTTGAACGGAGAGGACCTGCTGATGTTTAATATTTTTAAGAGAACATCAGCAAGGGATCAAACCCTGCAAATGTGGCATCAGTACAGTGAGGATTTGGTCTGGAGGAAGAAGGGAAATGGTAACTCCAGTGTTCAGAAGGGATTCTGGGGGAGAGAAGGATACCTTTGATTTTTAGAAGTGTGTGTGTGTGTGTGTCTGCTTCAGTTGTGCAGATGTTTGGGGTGTCTGTGGTGAAGTGCTCGGTCTAGGCAGCTCTCTGGCTTTGTGTCCTGCAGCTTATGCATTACAATCAGTAGTAATGTAGCTGTGGGGTGTCTTGTGGCTAGCTGAAGTCAGTGGGCTTTGGACTGTCACCTCCAGGCCGAATATTGATGTACTCCTTTTTACTGCTGTGAAACCAAGTATCTGTGATGAACGGCAATAGGAGATGCAGGGCCAGGTCTGGATTTGAGTAACGTCCTGCAGATGCACCAGCACCTCCTTTGCTTTCAGTGTGCAGCTGTGTGAGTGCAGGGGTGCTATGCTTCTGACACATCCTCCCTGGTGATTTGAGCTTGGGATACTGAGCTGGGTTTGCTTCGCCTTCAAATTCAGATTTTCTTTTAGCTACAAGGGCAGTTTGACTACGTCAGTGATGTTTGCCCATCACTTATCCCATCTTCTGAGGGGAGAGTGTTGGACAGAACATGTTGGTAGAAAGACCTTTTTCTTAGCTGAAAGCATAGCTAACCTGTGACCTCCCCCTGCCATGCGGTTTTCTTGGGGCTAAGGATCTGTATGACAAACCATAATATTCCGTTCCTGGAAGTATTCTAACGTTAGATCAAATATTAAGAATAAATAAACTCCCCTGAACCTCTTTTGATAGGACTAGCAGTGATCTTTCTGATTTAGCATGACCATTTCTGTATTTATTTAATTGGTGTTCTGCTGATTCTTATGTTAATCCTTTCCTGCCTCGAGATGCAGTTTTGTGCTTGCCTTAACGTACTGTTCGAATGCTCTCAGCTAGATCTGTCCCCAGAAACCTTAGCCACTTTCTCCCCTCTTTAATGAGAATAAGTCCTGTTCTCTAAGAGCTATGAAACCTCAGAGGTGACGTAAAATGATGTTGCAAAGCCCTTTTGTCAAAAGCTTTGCACTGTGTGATGGCTTGAGCCCCCTTTGCAGTGCAGGAAGAGAACTTCAAACATCTGTAGGGAATTGAGAGTCTGAGACCGTTAAGAGCTTTTTACTTTGGATGAGGGAGGTAGCATATCTAACATTTGTAACACGTTGGGGTTTTCCTATTGATTAACATGTACAACAGTGTTTGTGAAAATGGGCAATTACTGACTGAGCCTTGATCCTACAGGCACATAAGACACGTGCTCAGCTTTGCTATCATGGGCTGTGCTGGGAAATAAGCCAGTGCCTGCAGTTCTGGGGTCTTGTTGTCATACTGGTACAGCAGAAATCTCGAAATCAGGCCTCTTGGTATGCTGTGTTGCACCGAGGGTCTTGTATTGTGATATTCAAGAAAAGAACAAAAGGGAACAGACAGGTCTGCTGTGACTCTATCTCAGTTTGTGACTTTGGAGAGAAAAAGAGAGGGCTGGATCATTGGCTTCAGTTTCCCCGTCTGTTCAATACAGATTAAGAAACTTCCTCTGCCTCCCAGCAGTGTGTAAGAGCTAATGGATTTGGTCATTTGGCTGCTTGTTGATTCCACCTGCTATGTGGTCAAACTTGGTAGATGCTGTGTTCTCCAAGAGTTCCCCTCTGTCTTTATCCTTACTATTTTTTTTGCAAATTCCTTTTTTTTTGTTTTGTTTCTTAGTGCAGTCTTCCAGAGTTTGAGTTTGTTCCAACATTTGCCTTCAACTTACCCAATCCTCTTCTGTATTTTTTCAAGTATTCCTTTTCGTTCTGTCTCGTACATATGCTGGTCATCATTTATTGTCATAGTTTTTAATGCCCACAGCAGTAGCTGTGCAAGATAAATCTGACCATCTGACTTTATTCTATGCTCTTTCCTGTTGCTTGCTTTCCTTAAAGAATAGCAGGTAAATCTTGGCTTCTTGGTTCTCAGTAACTCCAGACAACGTTCTTTTCCTGGTCCTGTGTGCCTGTGCCCTCAATGTAATTTTCTCTTTCCACCTTTGTTTTGCATTGCATGCTGCTGTCTCACTGTTGTTGCAGATCAGGGCTCTTTCTTTCCCATTTTGAGTCATGCTCCTTTTGCACATGGGTTGGTGCAGCATCCTATCCTCCACAACAGAAAATAATTCCTATCATTGTAACTTTGCATCATGCTGTGTTTGAAAACCATTCCTGGTTCCCGACGACCCTTTTTTTGGTGCCTCTTCCAATTCACCATGCCCTCTTGCTGCATCCAGAACTATTTCTTACCATTCACTGCTGTTATCCATTTCAGCAGTCTCCATGGGCTTCTTTTCCCCTCGTTTCCCGTTCCCAGCTTTTAAACACCCTTGGGAACTTAGAAAAGTTCTCTCAGTGTTTTTATCAAAATAACCTTTAACACTAACGTCTGTGATGAGCCACCCTGCCATCTTGATACTGCATGGGTTGACTTCCTTCTTTCTTCCTCAGTGTGTTAGCTTTTGAGTTTGAATAGGAAACCCTGCGGACAACTGGTGTTTGTGCAATATATTGCCAACTGCACGTACATTTCTACCAGTGCTTTGCAAATATTTGCAAAGGGTTGCTTTGCATTGAAATCATGTTGGGAACGGTCTGTGGAAGTAAAAAGCTTTAAGTATGAGAGGAGAGACGTATAAAAACTTTTCTGCCTAATGAAAGCAGCTGAATACAAAAGGCTTCACACAACTGTGTTACCTGTAGGCAGTGAGGAACTCTTAAATAAAGCATTTGTTGTAATTCAAGTGACGTAGGATATTAAAAGCATTCATCCCTACCCTGATGAAAGTAGTGTAATACAAAAAAAGGGTAAGATCCCCCCACTGTTTCTAAGGTAGGCACAAACGTATAGAAACCACCCCATCATTATAAATGAGAAGTAGACAGCGAACACTTAACAGAAACCTTGTTCACAGTAATAAAAGCAAATTAGGCAGGCAAATACCAAAGGCATCTGTCAGTAGAATCCCTGATCTATTTTGAGTATCTTGGAGCATCTTGGTTCCCACCAGCCATCTTGACATGTGGCTGCACTGTAAATTGCTTAGGGAGAAAGCCAGGCATTTAGCAGTCATAAAAAGGAAATGCGGCCTGCTGCTGCTGCTTGAAAGGAGCACTGCTTTGTGTGCTTTAGTGCTCCTGCAGGCTTGACTCTTGTTTAGCTCCAGGCAAATGTGTCTCAGTTTCTCTCTGGCACATCTGTCTGTCTGTCTGTACCAAACTTTCCCTTTATGGAGAGAGAGGGGCAGGTGAATGGGAGTGAGAGATGCAGGTTTACTCCCGTTCCTTCTCTCTGCTCAGCATCCTGGTCTGCTTCCTGCTTAGCCAGTCCCGAAACTTATGGGGGAGTTAAAAAGAAAGAGGAGATGGACTCGTTTTCAGGGTTTGTTGTCATAGGAAAGGGGAAATGATTTCAAACTAAAAGAGAGTAGTTTAGACTGGATGTAGGGGAGAAGTTGTTTATGATGCAGCTAGTGAACTCCTAGGTTGTCCAGAGAGAGGTGGTGGATGCTCCATCTGTGGAGATACCCACAGTCTAACTGGTCAGGGCTCTGGGCACCTGATGGAGCTGTGGGTGTCCCTGTTCATTGCAGAGAGTTGGACCAGGTGGCCTTTAAGGGTCCCTTCCAACTCAAACCATTCTATGACTTTATAAAGGTGCCGCAAGGCACTGGAACCTGGAGTTTGTCAGAGGTTGGCACTTGATTTGATGGGACTGGCAATTTTATCTGGTGGGGAAGAGGAAAAGAAGAGTTATTCTCTGTCTTAATTTAAAATTTAATGCTTGTGTGGCCTGGTTTCAACTCAGTTCTTTGTCGTGAGTTTCCTCAGTGACTTAAGGTTATTCATGTAACTTCTGGGAGCTCTTTAGCTTTTCTGTCTATGAAATGGTTATTATGGTACTTTTCTTCAGTAGTGAGTGCCTGGGTTGCTGAGGTTCTGTGCTAATACAATTTAATGTATAGATTGGTAAGAAAGATCCTAAATGAACGGAAAGTTCAATGCTCAAAAAGTACAAGTACTTTGCATAGTTTGTTCTGAGGTGGTTATATGAATGAAATCCTGGTCCCACTCTACTCTGTGGTTATTTATGAGTATCTAAATTATTCCCGTTTTCAACCCAACCCTTTCCAGCCTATCTTGTTATTAAACAGAGAGTGCTGGCTGTGATGGTGGCTGTTGGTTTGGTACTGCTCTGCTTTACTTTGTTCTACTCCAGCCTTGGAAATGCCTCTTTTCTCTATTCCCTAATTGGATATCAGTCAGAAAACAACCCGGCCCTGGGAACACGAGATTTTAATGTGCAGTGAATAAGTACCTTGAGACTGAAGCCTGTCACTGGAGCTCATCTGGAATTGCTTACCATGGGGTAAATTTACCAGAAGCTGTGGCTTAATACTGGAGTTTAAAAGGTGGCACCCAAAGAAATCCTCTTAATGGCTCAACAAGCTGATGTTGACAAGTCCTTTGCATTAAGGACTTGTGGCAAAGTCCAAATCCTTACCCAGCGTGTTAGACAAATAATTATGGGGAATTTTTTGTCTTGATACTTTGCTCTGAGGTATCCATTCATAAAATATTTACAGTAGCTGCAGAGAATGCAACAACCATCTTTTTTTTTTCTTTATTTTTTTTCCCTTCTTTCTTTTTAAAACCACAGTTGTTATCACCACAGAACTGTAAGAACTGAAAATTAGGCCTTATATTTTTAGTGAAAGTATTTCCAATGTGAGAATTAATATACATTTTTTTTTTCCTGTAAACTTTTTTTTTTAAGTATGCAAAACCTTGAAATTCCCAAGCAGTGGGAATTTATATATCAGAATAACTAAAAGAATTTATATATCAGAATAACTAATGAATAAAAGAAAACATGGGGAATCAGACCCAAATAATAGCAGTGTTCAGCCGAAGTAGACTGTATTTTTTCAGCAGACTCTCTCTTTATGTCATTTTCCAAAGTCTCTTGCCCGGAATATTATGAGTGCTTCTAAAGATGTCAGATTGCCATTCAGCATCTATTGGGGCCTACAAACCTTTATGGAAGTCAGAAAGCTTAGCACTTGAATAGTGTTTAATAGCAGCCTATGGTGGGAAACTGCCAAATTGGCTAAATGGTACTGATTTTGATTCTGAAGTGGGGAAATAACATGGAAAAACTGTATGTGGTTTTTAAGAACTATATTCAATAACGATTTAACAATTTTAACCACATCCTATTAAAAAAAAACTAATTTATTTTATGAAATGCACGATGCAGTGTGATTTATCTTCTGAGAAGTAGTTTATTCATTAGAATCAGGACGAGTCAGAACTGACTCCTAATAAATATTATGTATGTGTGCATGAGTGTCTATTTTTTTTTTACTTGGGTTTTAGTTTGAAAATTATTTAAGGATTGCAGAAAGATTTAATGCGGGCATGTCCCCCACCCTTTTTTTTTTTTTTAATTTATTTTCATTTTTATTTTTTTACCTTTGGGGATTTTATTTTTTGGGATTTTATTTTCTTGGATGTCATTGATAGCTGTTAATCTTTAAACAACGTCCATGAGAAAACCAGCTTTACTTAAACAGAAACCCACAGCTCGTTGGTATTTAGGTATGGGTTTGTATGGTCCCCACGTTTTTTGTTTTGAAAAAACAATGTTGAAATAAAGGAGCTAATGAGAGGTTTATGGTTCTTCTTGGCTCCATCGGGAATTCTTTCAACGTATTTTAAAAACTGTTATGTAGGTGAATAGGAAAACGTGTGTGCACATTAGGTTCCTCTTCTCCCTTATTTTGCATACAGAGCTGAAAGTTCTTCCAGATTGAGATGTGTCAGATGGAGTATTTGCGATGTAGAATTTAATTAGTTGTTGATTACATTGATGGAACGCACAAATGTATGTATTAGAGGATGGAAACTGATTGTAGTGTGGATTCATAGTTAAGATATGAAAGGACGGTCCAGAAAACAGACGGTCTCTGTACTTACAGGAGTTCCTAATTTTCCATCAGATGAAATTGAGGAATCTGTCCGTCAGCATCCCGAGGTGCCACAGAGTGCTCGGGGATGGGGTTACTTTCAGGTGGAGATCGGTCACAACTTCGATTTGTATTTTTTGATAGAAGTAGGTCGTGACTGAAAAAGAATGAAAGCACTAAGACCTAAAAGAGACGTGTCTCTCAGATTAATCTCTTACTTCTGGGTTTCTCACTCCTGGTGTGGTGGCTATTTCTCTACTCCAGTGTCAGCTTGGTAACGAGGGGGGAGGACCAGGCGGGAGCGCGATTGTTCTGGATGAACTATCAGCGACCCACCGGGAATACTGGTACCTTGACCTTCCTGACCCTCAAAGTGCTGAGTGTGGAAAATGTGAAGTCTCCATGGACCTCAATATGCACAAGATGTCAGAAAAATGCAGTTCTTGGAAAACTGTACCTTTTTTTTTTTTTAAGGTTGCATCATTGTGCTAACGTTACGAGTTCTCCTTTTTGTTTTGTTTTGTCCTCAAGTGGGTGCTTTCCCTTTTTCTCATCCTTTCAGTAACATTCACGTTTTTATTGAGTTTAGGGTGTTTGCAATTGTCCCAAGAGCAGAAAAATGTAATAGAAGATTTTAAACACAGTTAAACTGCAAAATTGCATCGTGTTTCTTCTTCTGCCTCTGCCACGGAGCTGGGATCTCTTTTAATAATGTCCTCCCCACATTTAGCCAAAATCTCCGCTGAACTTGAGTAAACTTCCTACAGTTCCTTTTGGGCTCATTAAGGGCCAAGCTATATTTCAATTTTGATATTTGGGTGTTTCCTTGGCAACAGTTTTTTTCATTTGGACACATAGGAGGTTGTGGATCACACACTTGCTTCTCCGAATTCCCAAGCATTGTTCAGCGTAGTAGAGCACAGCCTGAGACTGTACAATAACAGAGCTGATTGCAGACTAGCTGTTTGTGACTGATGTCGCAATTTAGGATTTATAAGCACTTCCAGATTATTACTATCATTATTTTGCCAATATCCAGAAATATGCATGGTGAGCATACAACTCACAGAAAGTTTAGTCAACAGTTTAAGATTTCAGTTAGCGAGCCAAGATTTGTATTTTTCTTTCCCCCTCAAAAAAGGAGAGAAGGGTGTGTTTGATTGAAAGTTTATACAGTGTGCCTCTTTGGGGTTATGGTTGTGTTTTTTCTCTCCCCATTCATGCTCTCAGCACAGCACACCTGCCCTTTCTATTATGCACTGCACAGATATCCTCTCCTGTTTTCCGACGTGCGATGTGTGGACTTTGAGAACTGAACTTAATATTAGGCTTGAGCAAATTGTTTTGTGATTGCGTTTGCCTTGGTTTGTGTATTGGAGGAGACAAACACTTCTTAGAGGAACTGATACCAGATTTTTCAGGAGAATGGTTTTCTCTCATAAAGGAAAGCTCTCTCAGCCTAGATACAGCCTACTTGCAAAATGAATGCCAGCACTGGTGTGACTTCATTAGTAGATCTCAGAGTGTCTTGCAGAGAATGTACAGTAGTGTTTTCACGTGAATGCTTTTGGTATGGATGATATTGGTTTTTGTTTGTAAGATGCTATTATGTAATGAGGTGCAATCAGTGAGACACAGAGAAAAGCCCAGTCCTTAATTAACTGAAGAAATCAACAGGCATAAATAATAGAGTTTTAAAACATGTGCGCTGGGTACACAAGATCCTGTTCTCTCACTGCCTTTCCCACTTGAAACAGGAATCATTTTTATTAACTGAAGGTTGCTACTTGAGAATAAAACTACACGGAGGTTGCCAAAGGAGTCGTGCTATTTTAAGGCACATAGGAAAGGCAAAGGGCTTCTCCCATTACCACGGTCCCTTTACACCACTCTGAAGGTGTAAATCACGGCTGCTTTTGGCTTCCAGCCACTTTAATATCAACCAAACAATGCAATGAGACCCAACAGAAAGAAAAGCCGGGCTTATCGCGCTCCGTTGGAAAAATAACCGTGCCGTGTGTATCCAGTATTTTACCAAAGGACTCTTTAAAAAAGGTGTTTAGATTCCTGCAGACTGAACCCTTGTTTACCTGGGAGACCAAACACCTCTGCTGGTGGTTTTCTGGTCTTCCAGGTAAATAACGAACGCTTTATAAAAGCGCTTAGTTAACGTGTTCACCCCAGATATGGCGTTGGTCCCTGGTGTAAATTATCTGGTTTATGAACCAGGTAAGAATTAAGTACACAAAACAGCATTTAAATAACAGGAGTGGGATTATGTGTTCATGCTTTCACTTCCATCTCCGTGCAAGTGGGCTTGATCCTAGAGATGAGAAGCTTTGGCAGACGTTATTTACAGCTTGTACCACTTTGTCTTTCCCTTTTATTGTTTGTGAGAGCCTGAATTTGGTGGTATCAGCCTTGACTTTCAGTTTCCTGGGTTTTGTCAGCTTAGGGCGGGCATTTATCCTTATTCAAAAACGTTTTGTGTTGTTTAACTTTTTGTAAGGTTTTGACGAGGGAGAAATGTCGTGGCAAATAGAAAAATGACTTGGCTCGAACAGCATTGGAGACCAAAGCTATTTTTGTAGTTTCTTGAAACAAAGGGGAGTTGAGAAATGCTGAATTTTTTACACATAAATCTGAGTAGAAAAAGGGGAGACATGGGGAGGAAAGTGGCCTGCTTGTCTGTTTATGGCTTTGCCAATTTAACTCTTAAATCCAGATGTGTAATTAAAGTCAGCGACTCAGAAAACTGCAAATATCACCGGAGAATTCACCAGTGGAGTGTGTGTTTGTTGGCTTAGAGGCGGTGCCTAACAGCAGTGGAGGGTTTTTTTGGTTCATGAACCTTCAGTAAGTGAGACGTACATTAACTTATCAGTTTTAGTGAGTGATTTAAAACCCCACCCTCCATTTCCCTGAAATAATTTGCCTTGTTAACTACTCCTTCTTGACTTTCCTACAGTACCATTCTGGGTTCGTAAATCAGTATCCAGAGCTACTGCTGCAGCCCCAGTTTCCCACCAGTAAGAGTCACAGCTCTTTGCATAGTGCAGAACTTCAGATGCTCTCTTTACCAATAAGAGCAATGCTTTCACAGCACTCCCTGCTTAGAGCAGCATGTTTTTTCTTCCAGAGGTGTGAAACCGGGGTGAGCTGACCCAGGAGCAGCCCTGTTTGTTGTGGGCTGTTTTATTGGGGAAAGGAAAGCAACACTCGCGGTTTGCAAGTCCGAGGAGAGTTTAATTAAACTGATTTTCTGTTGCTTAAAATACACCCGCACCTGCTTCTGTGGTGCTCTGAGAGGCTCCTGTTCCCAGAAGGCTGAGGCAGATGGGGGGAAGGAGTGGAGAAGTCCCATTGTGGGTTGTTTTCATGCAGCCAGGCTGTGAGTCCCAGGCTCGTATGTCTGGGCCCAAATACTTGCACAATGGGAAGGAAAAAAGGGAAGTTTCATCTTTAAGGGGAAACATACAAATAGTGGCAAGTTCTGCTTGTTAAAAAAAAAATCTTAAAAAAAAGAAAAACCCAACAACCCTATAATGAAAAGTTTCATATAGGGAGTTATTATTCACGTGGCTTTTTAAAATAGGAACTGGTGAGAGGTATTGAAGTGGTTTCTCCTTGGACAGCCCAATCTGCTGGGCACAATTTCACTGTCATGCTGCAACTCAGTGAGCATCAAGTAAGAAGTAAACTGTGCCCCGTGCAGAAGTGCTTGTTATGGCCCTGTCATCAAATGCATATAATGACTGATGAGAGAAATTACACGTGAAAAGTGGAATGTTAAAGTGCTGCCTTCGAAATGATTCATGTCCTTAAAAAGTGCAGTTCTGCTGAAAGGATTTTCTGTGGGATTGCTGCTCCTGTTCTCCTTTACGAACAAGCAAGCCGAAGGGCGATGGCTTTGCCATCACACCTTGCAGCGTTTAAGGGCATTTGTATGCCCCGAATAGAGGCTCAAACCGAAAAGAAGCCACAACCCCAGTGTGTCATCGGGTCCAGGGATTATCTGGAGCAGATTTTGGAAGCCACCTGGTGCGATGCTGAGGTATTGCACTTCTGTGATCCCCATGGTTAGCATCCAGGCACCCGTCAGAAAAAATCTGAGCTTTCTGTGGAGGGACTGCTGCTCTTCCTATGCCTTGTTGTCGGCTGGGTGGGATGCAGACTGAGCTTTTGCCATCACTCCCCGGGGTCTTGGTTAACAGCAGGAGGAAGGAAAAAGGTTGTGCTGAGGTCAGAATTAGAGCCCGGGCTTCTCAGAGGACCTCCAGGTGGGGTGAGACTCATTTGTGGCCATCTGAGAGCCATGGCTCAGTCACACAGGGCACAGACCTGAAGAACAGGGCGTGTGGTCCATGCCCCAGTGCTACTCCCTTGGATGTAGCAAGGGCTGCATTAGAGTGCTGCTAGGTAACGAGTACAGAAAAGCTGATTAATGGGAGTTGTCCCGTTTGAAACGGGTGGGACATCCCATGTGCTGGTTTTGTGCAAGGAAGTTGTAAGGTAGCATCTGAAGGGTTACGTTGTCTGGCTGATTCCTGTACTATCTCTTTAAGACAAATTGTGCTGTTTCTCCGAGGTACATGTGAAATTTTGGGGATCTTTTTGTTTTCTTACATGACTTTCCTGTAGTGCACAAGCTCTGTGGTCTCCCTTTCTCTTCTCACCAGCTGAGCCTCAGCTGCAGATTCCCAGGCTCTTCTTTCCCCCTCTGTTCTCAGCAGTGATTTAATAAATATAGTTTAAAAAATCACTTTTTCCTTTCTCCTCCACCCGGCTGCCAACTCCCACCCCCATCATGTGCGTATGCATGTGAGCTGAATTCACATCCGCAGCCAGCAGTAGGTCTCATTTCACCAGAACCAAACACAATCGTGCTGCTTTCCATATTTTCCCCTCCACGTCCTTTGGGCAGCTCAGATCTGGGGAGAGCATGACCTAAGGAAGGGCAGACTAGTACGACAAAGTCCCCACTCCCAGCAAATGGGATATGCTGAATCTTTGGAGAAAGCCTGTCGGCACCACGTGGAATTCCCTACCCAAATTTGCTCAGTGCTACAGTAAATATTTTAGTTCTTGTTGCTGAACACTGAAAAACATGTTTGGATGCAGTCTGTCATGGGACTGCCTAATGTATCTGTGTAGTTCTGCTTTCCAGTGCTTGGATATTTATGGGAATTTTCTGCTTCTGAGATCTCAAATCCAGTATTCCCTGGCATGGATCTATCAGGATTCCCACGGGCTTCAGTGGCACTTACAGCAGAGAAGCTCCTAATGCACTGAAGTGTCGGAGGGCAGGGATCCTGCCAGGACACGATGCTTGCATGGAGCATGGTGCTCTTGTCCCCTGCACTGCCTGTGCTAACTTCATGATCAACCCCTGCTGAGGGTGTGCACACACAGAGGTGAGAAGCTTGCACGTCGGGGTGCTTGTAGTATGAATGGAGCAGACTGATGCAAAGCAAGACCAGGGAAACAGGGTTGGAGGAATGAACTCATAATAAAGCACAGAGAAGTTGTGAATGCCCCGTCCCTGGAGGGGCCCATGACCAGGTGGGTTGGGGCTCTGGGCAACCAGATCTGGTGGGTGGCAACCAGCCCACAGCAGGGTTGGAAATGGATGGTCTTTGAGGTCCCTTACATCCTCAGCCATTCTGTGATACAAGCCTCAAAGTTTCCAAGTCCTGTCCCTGGACTGTTTTATAGCAAGTAAGCCTTGAAACTTCCTCTAGCTTCTCCCATGCAATCAGTTGAGATCAAACGAATGTGTAGCAAGGAATTAGACAGTAAAATTCTTTTCTTCTGTTCGTGGCGTTCATTCATCCCAATGGTTATAATGGCTGTAATAAAAATTAATGCAAAGTACAGAGCAGTTGACCATAAATGAACTGCAGACAGAATATGGCCCCAAGACTTTGGCATTTCATGGACTTTTGAAACATGCATATCTAAGCCAGTCCTGCTGCCTCATTGCTGCACCGGTGTATAGCAAAAGCATTAAGGGTCTGAATGTAAGTGAAGTAATGTAAGACAAGATCTGTCAGCACAGGCTTTAATGTTGCTTAACAAAATATGTTACAGTAAATCTTTATAGACTGTATAAGTACGTTGAGTTCCAACAAAGTAAACCAAAGTAAACATTTCTCTTATGGGAAATTAAATTCCATGTGGTTAGGGCAGAGCTATGATTAATTCAATGGCAATGAGAATATAGCAAAGTTATTGACTGTGTCTGAGAAACAATTTAATGTCAGAAAAAAAGAAAGTTAAAACACCAAATAGGAAGAGGGGAAAGATAGAACTGGAGTTTCTGATCTTTAATTATAAATTAAAGCTCTGATGTTGTAGGTATTAAAGCCCCATCAATTATTGATAACGAGCTCGCTGCTGTGTTAGCACGAAGCCATCGTCTGCACCGAAGGGGTGTGAGTGTGCCCATGTGTGCGTGTGATTTCGTTTACTCCCTGAACCAATATCAACAGGAACAGTGAGCACTTGGAGGGCTGTTGGACTGAAGCCTCAACCAGAGTGCATGGTTTCATAATGTTCGTTTTAGCTTTAAATGATTTTTAATATTCTACATATGGTTTCATGGTTTTAAGCCTCCTCACTGGGAATGAACAAGGCTGTGGTATTATGATGAATAGTGGATCAAATCCAGGAACACCCACTTGCTTCCCTACATATCAAACATGTGGCGCTCCCATTAAATATGGGAATCTCTCTGGGGATTAGAGTTGTCCTATCTAATCCAGTCCTATTTTGTTCCCCCGACCCGGATTGAGTAGGATGCATTGTTCCCATACATTCTTCTTTTAATTAAATGCAGTAGATATGTCATGTCAATGAAATATCCCAGGTCTGTTTTTACATCTGTAGCCATTTTTTCCTCCTTTGCTTCCATTTGCCTTCTTGGAAAGTAATTCTACGTTAAATACAGTCTTGGATTAGTTGATTGGCTGTGTGTTTGCTGCCAAAAGTGTCCAAATAAAAATCTTAATGTTGTTTTTCATTTATTTTTTTGCTTGCCGGCGTAAAACTACACTATAATGTCATAGAGGCACTGCTCCTCCGAGAAGTTTCAGACCCACCAGAAAACAGTCTCAGAATTATGAAATCACCTTATCTCACTGTTTGTCTTGCTTAATGATTTTTGCAGCCATCCCACCAAACCGTGTCCCCCCCCCCCTCTGTTACATCTCCCATCCCTGCAGGTATCGTTGTGATGGACGCTGGGTTGGGTTTTATATTTGCTGGGGTCGTTTGGTAACGGATCCAATGGATACAAAGCTTCGTCGTTAATAAAACAAAACCCCTCCCTGCACGTAATGCCAGGCAGATTACTCAGGTTTGAAAACTGATCTGCTTTTTAAAAGCGTCGCGTTCAATTATTATTTTTTAAAATGCTGGATTACAGCTAGGAATTCTCTGGAGGTTAAACTGGAGCCTTATTATAAGGGGAACTACAAGTAAACATTATTAATTATAAAAAATAAAAAAAAAATTGCTTGAATTAGTTTTTTTTTCACACCTGCTTCTTTCTTAATTAGCTAGTAGTGCACATATTTCAGTCAGTTGAACTCTTTAGTATTTATTCAAGCATACTTGACATTAACATACTGTTTGATGTTTGATATCCTGAGTTTTTAATTTAACCACATGACAACAAATGGTATTTATGAAATATCAGTGAGCTGGAAAAACATCCCATGTTGCAGTCGTGCGCTGTGGTGAGCTGAAAGCTGTTTCCTTTCTGAGATTTAAGAAGGGTTTAAAAGCATGAGGGGGGGGGTGTTATTAGCCCAAGATGATGCCTGTATTTTGGATCCTTGGTGAGATTTAGGGGCAGAGCTGCCAGGAGAGGAGCAGAGCAGGGCCTGCCTTGTGAACACACAAATACTTCTGGAGTGATGTCATAAGTGAGAGGGCTCTTACAAAATGGGATTTGTACCGGCCGACGAGTCATCAAGCAAATATGTGACATCTATGTGCCTGGGTTTAGGACAGATATTGTGCTTAGTATCTGGATCGTTACCCTCTCCTTCCCTCGTTTGCGAACTTTCAATCAAAATATGCAAAACGTAAGGGGTATTTTGGCGTTGCCCAGAGCCTGAGCTGCTGTCGGGTCTGTCAGCACCGGGTACTGCTCCTGTCATAGGGGGGCAGCTCCTGCCAGGGGGAGCTTGCATTCAAACCAGATTGTATAAACACGGGGTGCTGAGCCCAGAAACCACATTGGCATGTGAAACAACTTCCTTAGGGTTTCACAGCGGGGCAGCGGCAGCGCTAGGATTAGAGCAGAGTCCTGAAATCCCAACCTCTGTTATGATAGCATTACCCAGTGGACCTTTATGTTATTTATTTACTTCTTAATGGGGAAACTGAGGTATGGAGTGGTCAGCCGGCTCTGTCACAGCTCTGTGTTACAGACAAAATCCAGTCCTTCATGTTGTGCTCGGGTAAAGGGTTGACTTCAGGATGTGTCAGCTATCTGCCTCCAAGTGAATAATCCAACATCTCTAACGACAAAACCCCATAGCCAAAAGCAACGGCTTCTCAAACTATCCAAGTCTTTGCCAAAATCTTGATACCTGCTGTTTTGGTCTTCGTAGATCATCCTCCACGAGGTTTACAGGGGAATGGTTGTCTTTGTGGGTAAACGAAAGGGCGTGGAAGGTCTGAGTCATTTGTTAAATCTGCTGCAGAGTCTCTTGTGCAAGTCTCATTCTCTTCGGTCCGTTTCCCATCTGACAGCGAAGTTTTCTGATTTGGTTTATGGTTGTTACATTAAACAGAATGCAACTGTTTGGAAAAGACTTTCGTTAAGGGTTTATCAGCTAATGTATTTGAGATCCCATATGAAAAAATTTCAGAAATGGAATAGCAAGAAGTCAAAATTTCAGGTTGACTTAGAATGGAGTTTGTGTTTGCTTTGGAGTTAAAAACAATCTCATTTTAAGATTAAAGTTCTTATTTTCACCGAATCAGAGAATGTCTTTGGTTGGAAGGGAACTCAAGAGTCATTGTGTTCCAACCTCCTGCCGTGGCTGGTTTGCCAACCACAACACCAAACACCAGATCAGACTGCCCATGGCCCTACCCAACCTGGCTGTGAACACTTCTGTATATTTGATACCTCTGCCCGCTATGAAAAATAGAACAAATTTCAGGTATCTCTACCCTACCCAGCATTTTTACTTTTTCTCTTTATATGTTTATTTTTAGTGTTAAAATACTATTGGTTGTTAGGATGGTATTTTATTTTTTCAAAGCCATTTGGGGTCCATCTCACAGGTAAGAACCACAAAATATTCAACAGTGACAAGAGTGGTTGTGTTTGCACCCAGCACCTCAAAGGAGTGTGCACATTCTGCAGTGGGGAAATATCTGCTCCCAGGGTGGGGTTTGCTCCAAACCCGGCCGTGCTGTGTAACAAATGAAGCACGCGTCAGAAATATTAAGAATGGGTTTAGAGAAAATCCCTCATGTTCGTGGAATGTTCTAAACTGAGAAGAGTATCTTCATAAAAATAAATGAGAGACAGATGCATGAATTTGAAGTGGCAGGGTAAATCCTGAGTGAGGAGAAGCTTGGGTTTAATGTCCACATGTGCTGGTGGGTTGGAATAACACCAGAGATGCTTTATTCAGACTTGCTAGAATTCATTCATAGCAAAATTGTGTCATCTTACCTCACTTCTGTATTAATTAATGTGGAGTTAAGAGTGCATTTATCAGCTACTTTACTTCTTTCTGGGGGAGAAAAAAAAAAAAAGCTGAACTTTCATCACCCTCCATATCTCAGAAGTGATGGCATAATCTCTGCCTGTCAAAACCTGAGACCTCCATTATTGCCTTTGCTTTAGTGCTGTTTTTCCTTTGCTAATGTGACATTCTTCAGCTGATCAAGGCTGAAGGAATGATTTTTGCTTTGATTGCTTAGCATTGATCTGTCAGGGCTGTGTAACAGTTGATTCCTAGGGAGGCTACGTGAGGCTTAACATATGGTTCAAAAGTTGAAGACCAAAGGCCACTGATGGCAGTGAAAGTGTTTCACTCACCTTGATGGAATTTGTCTGGCATGTAGAGCTTGAAGTACTGTGTTATGGTGTCTCTCGACTTCAACAAGTGGGCTTGGTCACGAGAAACATTGAACAGAGGATCATCGTCCTTGAGCAGAGTGTGAAGGAGCTGTGAGGTGCAGTGTTAGTCATGAGGCTGCTGGGAAACGTGGAAACGGGACCAAAGTTGTGAAGGAGCATGCTGCTTCTAAAACTTTGAACAGAATAATTAAATAAAAGGAGAACGCAGCTCAGCCAAGTGTGCAACACATCTGTGTCATAAAACCTTACAAGGAGGCAAACTCCCTTTGAAAGCCTGAGATATAACACCATTGCTATGCAAGCCAGGGACAGGAGAAAGTGTTGGAGCACGTTTCAGGCACCCTCACACCATGGGCCTGAAATTTTCATCTGTGTCTGGATGTGTTTTTAACATAGCCATTGCTCGAGTCCTCTCGTGTTCTCTCACAGTGGGGTTAAGTGAGAAGCTTTGGGGGACAGTGGGGTCTGCTTTTGCCAAGAACATGGCCAGCTCCCACTGAAGGGTCAGACACAGTGCTGCTTTTAAGTATCCTCAGAACTAGGGCTTCCGTTGTCTGGAACAAAGAGCAGATACTTGAATTCTAATGGTTAATTGACACCAAATCCCAGATCTCCAGTTCTTAGGTTAAAGGAGAAAGGCCAAAATCTGGGAAGGGAGAAGGTGCCAAAAACGATGGGAGAGGAGACGTTGAAGCTGTGAGTGACACCAGCAGGGAAGGAGCAGAAGGCCTTAATGCTGCTGTTACCCAACGTGTGCAGGACATGTTTTGGAGAGGAAAAAGCAGCCCGGGTGCAAGCAGAGCTACGGTGAGCATTGGTTTAAGTTTAAAGAGCCCTTGAATGTTAAATGTTTGCGGAGTGATCAGCTCCTGCAAGAGTGGGATAGAATGCTTAGGTTCTCTTCCTGAGTGAAAAGCCTTCCCTGGGGGTTAGACAGCTTATCTAGAGCACGTCCTAAGCTTTCCCAGTAGCTGAGATGGACAGCTTTTTCCTCATCATTAACCTGCTCCTCTGCTCATCCATTGCTAACTTACCTCTGCTTGGGGTGAGAGCACCGAAACTCTGGTTACTATTTATTAAAAGTATTTCCTTCTGTGTGAGAAGAAGAGAGAAGTTTTGCAAACCCACCAGAATAATTCTGTGTAATTTAGAACTTGGAAAGTTCCTGTGCTCTCAGCAACTCAAGTAAGGGCTTAAGTTCTGCTGCAGCTTTTGGGTTTCACCTGTGTGAAACATAACTCTTGTTGAACCACTAGGAGGATGATTTTTCTTGAATGATCACAGTCTTAATATCTTAATCCCAGTTTATTCCACAGGTAGGAACAGAGCCAGATCAACTGACTGGTGTAAAGAAGACACCACAGACTTCTTTTGAATTTTTATTTTTTATTTTAGATATATACACGCATACATACACGCACACATACACACATAGGCGTACTTAAAAGAGGCTACTTCAGATTCTGCAGAAGTAATAATAAAATCAGACCTAATGGGTCACCATATGTGGAGAGGAGTTCTCTTGGGTCTTAGGATATACACTTAAAGAGTGAAATAAAGAAAAGGAAAAAAGCAGTCATACTGGCAACTGTTGTTAGGTAGTATAAACAATAGCCAGCCATTGGCTTGGAGCAGAGGATCAAGTTCCAATAGCACTCAATAGGGAGCCTTCCTTAAAAAATTAGAAGAAGCTGGGTTGGAGCTGGTCCATGCTGGGAATGGCAGAAGAAGCAAAAACAAGAGTAAATGAATGGAAATTAAGCAGCAGGAAATGGGGATTTGGCACAAGGTTGGAATTTGAAACTGTGGAGAGGTGTCAGTGATAAAGGTTGGATAGAGTTTCTGGCCAAAAACAGAAAGAAAGAATGCAGATGTGTTCATTGAATAAAGTGCAGATGTAGAATGTAGGGGAGTTGATGGGGGGAGTAGGGGAGAGGGGAGGAGAGGAATAAAGACAAGGAAAAATGAGAAAATTGAGGAGAAATAATGCTGCAAGTAGGTGCCTTCATGTTTAGTGGTTTTCTGACGTGATTTTTCTCGGGGTGAGCAGAGAACAGCAGGTCTGGGTTGTGTTTGCACTGCTGTGCTCTACAGGGAGCACACTGTAACTTGGTCTTGCCCCACGTTCCTTTGGATCGTGCAGAAGGCAGCATCCAGGTGTGCTCTGGGCTGAGGAGCTGCTTGTTTCTCCTCTGGCTGTATCCTTAGGAAGAGAAGGTGATGTCATTGCAGGAACAGCAGGGTTTCTGCTTCTGGGATCTTTGTAAAGATGGGTCTCGTTTGCAGGCTTTTTGCTGTCACCGTTTTTCTCAGTTGTTGTTTGCTCCTCTCTGCCTCTCTTCTGTGTAGTGCTTATGCCTAAATCCAGCATATGGTCACACAATCAAAATTTATCATGTACTATTTAAATAAAGCCACGCTATGGCAATTGACAGTGGGTATGTTCTTCCTAATTACAAAGCAGGCTTATTTTCTTAAACTGTTGTGAATATGAACCCATATTTTCCCTGCAGTTGGGCAGGCTAGTTGCAGTTTTGTTTCCATTTCTGCAGTTCATCTGATGAGTAATGCTATTGTATTCTTTCCCTAAAGTCCTTTTGTGGCCCACATTGCAATTGCTTCTGAGTGCTCCTCTATACATCTGGCTTCAGATTGCTGCAGTGACAGAGGGGAATCCTGCCATTCATGTTGCACTGCTGCACACTTGGTAAACAAAAACACTGTGAGCTTTGAAGGCATTTAGCCATTGCTGTCCTACTGATTTGAGCACATAAAATAAGAGAGATGCTCTCTGTGAGTTGCCAAATGTTCTCATAGGCTGTAGCAGAGCTCAGAGTAGGATCAGGATCTGCAGTTGCAAAGGCTGACGCTCACTGATAGATTAGGCATTCAGGTGTGTAACCTGCTGGTCGTTTTCCTTCCAAGTTCAATGTAAAGCTCACAAACAGAACTTTATGCCCTGTCATGATGCTTACAAGACAGATGTGGAAGGAGAAAGCATGCAAAGATTGAACAAAAGGCAGAGATGACTGTGTTTAATGGAAGAAATTGATTTAATAAGATGACAATAAATCAAACCTTTGTATTATGTCTTAAAAGAATTTAAATTTCAGCAATTAGCTAAATCATTGCTATTCTATTCCAGTTGCAGCATTTTAGGACTTGGACATCTGATTCTGGATGCATTTTTTTCTATTAAGACAGAAAATAAGGGATGCTCTGGTGTCTGAATATCATTCAATAATTTGTTCAACTATAAAATGTTTTGTATCCAGATTTTTTTTTATTGTCTTTTAAACTCTTGAAGGAATTTGTAGTGCTTTTTCACAGCTGTTGTTTTGCTCTTAACCACAAATAGAGGTTGCACAACTTCTCCTTTATAATTCAGGGTATTATTAAAAAAAAAAGCAACAACAACAAAACAACAACAAAAACTGAGCAAATAAATATTTTTCTTATGTTATCGTCTGTTACAAATTTTGCTGCTCTGTTCTGCCAGAACCATCATCTTCAAACCCTAGAGAACTCTAAAACTAGGAATTGGAGGGCAGGGAAGGCTTCCCCATCCTGTAATCACAACCCCTTCCCAGCCTCATTGTTCAGATGGTTTTGGCTCTCAATTAATGGGTTGTTATAGAATTTACCATGAGGTACCAAGCAACTTTGGTGTGCCCAACTTCTGTGCGAATTTGAGGGTCCTTGGCATGTTAGAAAATTATGTTGATTACATTCCTTTGCATAGGGCCCATCCTGCAAAGTGCTGTGTACTCTCTGCCTTTATTTCCCAAGTTTCAAGGGTTTGGCAGAGTGCACAAATGCAAACATGAATGGATGGCAATGCTGAGGATTTTGCAGCTGAACTCCATCAAACTCCTCTGTGAAATCATTGTTAGGTGGCCTAGATGTTTGCTGAGAACTCTGAGTCAAATCCTAGATGACGTTTATAAACAAAGCAATAAACCTACAACATGGAATACATTTTTTAAGGGGCACAAATCCTGGTCACGAAAAGGATTGTTATCCCTGCTTTTAAAGCAGCATCTGGCCACCTTCCCTTTTCTATTTCTCCATTTCTACTTCATCCCTCATCCCCTTTCCCCCCACCCTTCCCTTCTGGAGTCTTTTAAGTAGAGATGCTACTTACATGCCTAAACAGCTGTAAAACTACCAGCACAGCCCCCTGTAAATGCTGACCAGATGCGTGGCGGTGAGATGTACACACGGACAGCACTATCAGCACATCAGGAGCCTGAGCTCGTCACTTCTTCCTCTGTTCAGAGGGCAGTGTGAAGGAGAGCACTGCAGTTGAGCTCCACATGCTGGAGCAGGAGAGGCAGTGGCAGAGCCTGTGACTGCGTATCTTGCAGAGGTAGAGATGGGGAATTTCTGGCAGCTGGAGCAGAGGTTTGCATGTGGTACAACCTGCTGCCATTCAGCAGGGCACGTTGGCACAGCTCAGCACTGTGGTGGCTGGTTGGGGCGATGCTTTGTGCTTTGCCCCTCCCCATCCCTCGTGCCCAGACATCGGGCTTATCGCGCTCGGCTCTTCAGCTCTGTATAACACTTGCATCTGTGGGTTCTTTGTAATGCATTTTGTGCAGGGTTCCTAGTTTCAAAGCTAGCCTCTTAATGCTCCCTTCTCATTTGAACTCTCAAGTTTCGCTGTCTTTGCTCCCCCCAGCCCTTTCTGACAATCTCCTTCTTGCTAGGGAGTGCTGTAGCTAGCAGGAATCTGACTGACACGGCTTGTTTATGTACTTCAGTCATAAACAAACACAGAAGAATTCAGATTTTGATCTGAGCTCTCCCAAATATCTGGGGGTGTTGGCTTCAGGGAGCTTGATTTCTTCTCTTGTGAGAAGTTAGAAGTGAGACCAAAAATGGAAAAGCTCTTACTGCTTCTCAGAGCAGGACTTTTTTCCTTCCTACAAAAGTGGTGACAGAATGCAGGACTTGAGAGACCCAATTTTCCATTAGGTAACCAGAAAATAGAGAAAAAAATCCCTTGCTCAGTTCTACCTTTCTGTACCAGCAGGGCCTGGGTGGGGATGCTCTTGATTACCTTTCAGAGGTGCAGAGGGGTGGTGTCATAGAATCATTATGTTGGAAAAGACCTCTAAGATCATCAGGAGGTCACTCTGGTATGTACTGGTGATAAGTTTATTGCTGCATAGAACACCTTTTAATTGCAAAGCCCTATTTTAGTTCCTGTATGTATGCATGTGCAGAATGCAGCCACCTCTGCAATGCAGCACAGTGGTTTGGTGCAGTGTCCTGTGCACCCATGGAAAGAACTCAGTGTGGCAGTGTGACAGGGGAGGCTCCTTGTCCTGCAGCAAAAGGAAAGGTGCAGACTGTCCACGAAGCCTTGTGCAAGCGTAAAGGTTTTACCTGAGAGCTCTGTAATGCACTACTGATTGCATTACACTGCTGAAGATGAATCATGCACCTTTGTCACCCATTGCATGATCTTAAAAATCTTCTGCTGATAAAGAAGCAGTGGTTTGTTCAGAAGCAGTCGCTTTATTTAGGATGCAAAGTTAATGCTGCATGGTATCTACATCAGTGACTCAAAGGTTATGTCACTGACCAGGATCAGAAATGTTTCCACAGCTGAGATCCTCTCTCTGTTATCCAAGACATGTGAAATTCTGACTGCGACACAATTGGTCTCAGCCTTAAAACTGCAGATGTTAGCACGCAGGCTTAGGTCTGATTTAGCTTGGGCAGTTTGTTGGTGAGAGCTGGCTCCAAGGGAAGGACAGCCCGGGTGTGATTCCCTGATTCCCGTTTAACTCATTCGGTGGTTTGGGATGGATGTCCCGGGTTACTGATTTAAATACCTCTGGGAGACTGTTGTCTGCAGGGTAAGTGTTGTAACACAGTGGGGTCCCCTCTAGCTGAGGTTCTCAGCAGTTGTGCTCTACTAAGGTCAGACTCCACAAATTTCTGTGCTGAGTTACGTGGATGCATATTTATATCTTCATTTTTAAGTTTGCCTAAGCTGGAGAGATTGATAGGGCACCAGCTGGGGAAGGAAGATGGTACTATTCCAGGCTCAAAAATAGGAGCAGATTTGCTAATGAGGTTGAGAGGACTTCCTGACCTGTGTGGGTGGCTAATGGTGCTGTTTTTGTGTAAAACTATGCAAAAACTGCAGCTGTGAGTAAGGGTATGTCTGAGCCACAAGGTTTGGATGCACTTCCAGATTCACAGTCATGGGCGTTGGGATGTGATACTGCAGTCTGAGCTGCTCCTTTGGTCCCCATCCAGTTGAGATTGTTGTGTTTTCTTTTCTAGCTTGTTTTGTTCCCTCAGACTCCCAGCGTTAAGTTCGTGAAGGTTTGCAGAGCTCTTGGATTCAGAGTGTTGTCAGCGGGTGCAAAATTGGGATGGGGAGCCACAGCCAGTGCACGTAACCCCTGTTATAAGGGTCTGGCTTTCAAAAATGCAAAGCTATTGCATGCATGATGAAACAATCATGGGTCAGATGTGCAAGAATGCCGTTGACTAGGCATGGTGCTTACATTACATCTGAAGGATTGTTTCTTGCATCGAGTCTGCGTGATCCTTGCACGTTTCCCCAGTTTTGGATCGTAATGCACAGATTGCAATTCCGGTGACAGGGAGTTGAAGTTCTGTGCAAGCAATTACTCCTGTCCGAGCTGTGTTTCAAAGAGCTCTCTGGAAGCAAGCATCCTGCAGTGGCATTCTGTTCTTCCCCTAAACTGCAGCTCCACTGCACACCCCTGATTTTAGCAGTTTGGCCAAATGTTTAATTACTGCGATTACAGCAGGGCTTCATACTGCACATCAATCATCTTGCATTGCAAATGTTTGCACATAACCAAGATCGAGAAGAAAACAAATAGGCAAAACATGCATATGTTCTGATTTCAATGTGAAATAATCATCATCGAGCCTGTTAATAGGCAGCGAGTTTGGAGCAACGCTGTTACCAAAGAATCTCCCTAAGATGGCAAAGCCCGGGGTGAGCTTTTATTAGCAGTGCTGACAGTTGTCCATTGACTTTCCTGGAGAGGGGAGGCCCTTTCAGATGGGCTTTCAAATCTTCCATACCATTGAGTTTTGTGTCGTTGATGTTGTGGCTGAATTCATGAGAGTCGCTGGAAAAAAATGTTTATTCCTTCTGTGTTGGAATTCTACAAGGTAAATATCCATAGGATCCTACGTGCTAAATTATGATAGAACCATATGGTTTATTCCCAGCTGAATATAGGACTTCTGAAAAGGAGGATGGCAGCATCAATTTTATTCAGCATAACCATTATTGTATATTTACGTCAGTTTCACGAGTATATAGTGGGGAAATGAAGCCATTTTTCTTTCTTTCTTTCTTCCTTTTTCTATTTTAAAGGATCACTGTGGGATGCTGGGGGTCAGGTTTGATTTTGGAACAGAGACGTAGTGGTGGTTGAGCTTATAAACAAATAGGGAAAAAGAATTCTGGAATTGTGTGACGTTGGGCTGATTTTCTGATTCCCTGTCACAGCAAAAAATTGCTTTTATCAAAAGAGAGCTCTCTCTGAGCAGCTGCTGGAAACCTCTGGAACATGGCATGCCACTGCGCTCCCACTCCTCTGCTTTTTCCTCTTGAAATTCAGCTGATGTCATTAGGTTTTCCTTCCTGGTGGCTCGTGCCTTTCAGGTGTGGGTTTGGTTCTGTGTCACCGCAGCCAAACCGCGTTGGCTGCAGCAGATTCATCTGCATCTTTCAAATATTACACGGGGCTGAGATGTGACTCATCTATGTGTGTTTTAACCCAGGCAGAGACGCCTCAACAGCTGTGGAGCTCTGCAGATTTATTATTTTTTTTTCTTTCTCCTTGATTTCTTTTGACTTTTGGGCAGGCAGGGGAATAGGCAGAGAGGGAAGAGGAAAAAAAAAATAACATTAACACAAAGGAGCACTTCTTATTAAGAGTAGGTGGAAAAATAATACCTCGAGATGCATTGAAACATTTTAGGGAATTAGGGAATTCTGATCTCCTGCAAAATAGAAAAAGGAAAAAAAAAAAAAAAAAAGAGTGAAAAAAAAAAAAGGAAAAAAAAAGGAGGGGGAGAGAGAAAATTAATATTAAAGACAAGCTGTGAGTTTCCATCTGGCCTTGCCGCTTTCGACTAACGCTTCCATGACGGAATTCATCTGTCCATCAACTGTCAGAAATTCTCCTGTCAGTAAATCCCTGGGCACTCTTGGCAGCCCCCCCCACCCCTCCCCAACTCAGAAATATTCCGTGGCACAAAGTGCTCCGTGCTCTGCCTCGCTCCTCCCGGCTCTGTTCTCAGCGTCGGGATCGCAGCTCCCACTCCTCCTTTCCTCTCCATCCTATCCCAGAAGTTGGGGTTCGGGGCTGGGGAGTGCTGGAGGAAGGAGAGCAGGGAGCACTCAATCATCTGGAGATTAAATTCTCACCGAGATCCTCCTAAGTCTTTCTATTACAGCCTGACAGCAGACAGCCCACATCTGTTTTAAAACACTGAGTGGTTGTGAAGTGTGAACTCCCCACTGTTTAATGTAACTACATGACTATTTAATGTACACAGTGGTAGAGCGGCTCAGAACGCCAAACTGTTGTGACATGCCTGAAGGACATATATAAACATAATATACAGTGGTTTATTGTGACAAAGTGCATCGATGCTGCTAATAGGGAGAGATCAGCTTGCTCTTGAGTGGAGTCAAATGGGAGCAGAACACTATTTACCATGGTTTTTTTTTTTTCACTGCAGACATAAGGCAAATCTACATGAAACGTATGTTCCTTAAAATTGCACGGAGTCTATTTAAATTCTCCTAAGAAAGCATTTAGCTGAGGAGCCATCCCTGTACCGGCATCCCATGTTGCTGTCAGTGACAGAGATGGGAAGCAGAGGGAGTGGAGTGGGGATTTTATATGCCCGCACAACTCCATCACTTTCCTTTGGGCATCTTCCCATGTTGTGTCCTCAGGGGCCAAACATGGCACCAAGTGATTTTTTGGGTGCTTAGATGGAGGGATTTCTCTCTTTCTTTCTTGGCCACGCTGAAAATTAAAACAGCACTTGAATCAGCGATGAGAAGAGGAGCGAGAGAAATGGGAAATCTCTCAAGGTACTTTATATGTCAGTGTTCTTCCTTCCCTCTACCCCCCCCAAAATAAAGCAGTGTTGGTTACTCGTGGCCTCTGACACCTCATTAATCAAGTGATCAGGATTCAGTATTTTACATTAGCAAGACCAATTAACCTTTGCTAGCTACGTAGCAGCCAAAAATAATTTCTAATTGTCAAATGAGGGGGGAAGAAAAACACCAAGCATTGAACCTCTGAAGCATAAAAAGGTTGAAAAAAGAAGAAAGTGGGATTTCTTGTTTGTTTTGCAATCAGAAAGAAATCCTAAACTCTGCATGTATGCATTTCTCTCTTGTGAAAGTAGTGGAGAAATTGAGAGAGAAGATAGTTCAAAGGTTTGACTCTGTGCACAGAGTGCCAGCCTGGAACGTATCTCTAAATCTCTTCAGATGAAAGATTGAGCTTTCCTGCCCCGTAACTGGAGATGCTGTTTGCTAAAAAATATCCCTTTCACAGCTAGGATGTTAGTAGGAGACAAAAGATGATGTGAAAATCTCGTCTCGTCAAATTTTGTTTTATTTTGGCTAAAAAAATAACCAAAAACCACTCATACCATCTGATAGTCCCTGCTGTGATGTAAGTTGGTGTGCGGTGGTCAGGTTGGGTCTGTGAGTGGCAGATCCATGGAGCAGTGATGGAATGACTGCTCCCAGGTTTGGCCTTTGGACTTTGTTCTCTGCCCCATACCTGGCAATGTCAAACCAAAACTGGGGGGTACATCTGTGAGGCCACTTGGCAGTGAAGGCTTTATGCTCTGCTTCCTTCAGTTCTTACTTATGAAAACATATTTGATTAGTACCAGGAGCTGGAACTGGGAGGTGCTGGAGTCACCATCCCTGGGGGTGTTGAAGAAAGGTTTAGATGTTGTACTGAGGGATGTGGTGTAGTGAGGAAATATTGGTGGTAGGTGGATGGTTGGACTGGATGATCTCAGAGGTCTTTTCCAACCTTTGTGACTCTATGATTGTATATTAACTGCGGGGAATGATTGTAAAGAATTTCTTTATGAAGAGGAGAAGCTAACCAAACAGTTATTATTTTCTTGTTATCGTTTCTGAAGACCAAGTCCATGGAATCATGAAACTGTAGGAGTTGGAAGGGACCTCTAGAGATCACAGAGTCCAACACCCCAGTCCATAGACTTTACCAGAATTTCATTTTGGGCCTCCAAATGTGCACGCTTTCCCATTTGGGGTGGGACCCCTCTCTGTCAATATGTCAGCTCCCTGTTTTTTTCTTTTAACATCAGTACAAACTCTCCTTAGTCACCAAAGACAGTTTACTTTTTGTACTATTGTTTAATTATCTATTTTTTTTATTATTATCATAAGCTATCAGATGATCTGAATAAGAGTAAGACTTTGCTGAGGTTCAGATTCTGCTTTTGCTTTGACACAGGCTTGCCTGCCCCAGTTGGGGCTGTGATGCTATTTGCATCAGTATGGGTCTTGAGAGTTGTTGTTGCCTCCTGAAGCCTGGCTTGAGGGTTTTTTTTTTCCTTATAGTCTGCTAAGTTTAATTTTGTCCGTTCATTATAAAACAAAACCCGCTCCAAGTATTCGGTTGAAGTCTTCTTTAGGAAATATTTCAAATCCTGTTTCATCAGTAACACTTTTAATTAAGAAGGACTTCTCCATCCTCACTTAAAGTACATAATGAAATTGTGTATCGGGGTGGACTCGTGAGTTTTGTGGGGTTTTGTTTTGTTTTTATTTTTTCCCCTCCACGATCCCCTGCCTCCCCTTCCAGGCTCGTTCAATGTATTCCAAGCAGAGGAGGTCAAAAACACTGGTGCATATGCAAGAGCCAAACAAATAGCCTTTCTGATAGGGTTGGGTGACATGTGTCAACCCCTGTCATCCAGGAACAAGGGAGGCAATGTGCCCAGACAAAGGAGAGGGTGGGATCTCGGCTCGCTGGCAGCCCCGGACCCACACGCCGGGCTTTGTGCAGCAGATGCCGCCTCGTATTGTTCCCCAGCGCTCTCCCCACCACCCCTGACAACAGCCACTGCCGCTGGCATCCCACCCTGACATCTGTTCAGCTTTATTGATGCTCTCCTGGAGGAATTCCCAGTGTAAACAGGGAATTCTCTACGGGAACCCCATGTTGTAAAAGGGATGAGCTGCATAATGCAAAGATTTAACCACTATTTAAAGGTGTGACACTTGATTGAAAGTAACTTGATTTTTTTTTTCTTTCTCTCCCTAGCACTCCCCACTCTTAGCTGTGTTTGGCACAAACTGTCTGCGTTGGATTTTTTTGTTGGGTTTTTTTTTTGCTGGGATTCCTTCTCCTCCCTTTCCTTTCTCCCTCTCCTCCCGGCTTTTGTTTTTGTGAAACGAAATTGTCGGGAAGGATGAAAACGGAGAGAGGGAATGCACCAAAAAACGGAAAAGAAAGCCAAAATTAGAAAAAGTCATAGGAAGGTGGGGAGGAAGAACCGTATTTGTGTGGCACAGGGGCTGGTGACTCCTCTAAAAGCTGCCAGAGCCCACTCACCCTTAGGGCTGGCAGCTCGGAGGTCTTTGTGCCTCCTGGACCTTTGGAGGATTCCTTCCATAGGTCTGAGCTGGAACAGCACCTGCAGTGTGAGACAGGGAGACAACATCCTAAGCCCAAGCACCTTTGTGTTCCTTTCCAACTTACAAAGAAATCCTACTTGTTCCCTTCTGGTGTGCTGCTTCATTTCCAGGCTCAGCCCTATGAGAACACAGATCTGCTCCCGCAGAAAACATTCAGCCGAGCTTTGGCACTAAAGGAGCTGATCCAAAATCCATAGCAGCTGATGAGAATCAGTCCATTGATTTGAATTGGCTTTGGGGCAGGATATTAGATGCTGAAGTGGCCAAAATAGCATGAGGACTGGGAATTACTGTGTGTTCTTGCCACCTAGGGACCACTACGAAGAGACTGGAGCTGGCATTATTTTGACTCCCTGATTTGTTTAAATAAATGTAGGAAAATAAACATGGATACTTGAAGTGCAAACAGCAGGCTGTCTGCTCATCAGATCCACCAAAAATATACAGAAAACCACAGACTGTGAGAGTCCTTTAGAATTTTAGCAGGATGTAAACTAATATTATTGCGTTGAAATCACTCTGCAGTGATTTTTGTTCCAAGCTTGATATAATGATCCGGACTGGAGTGGTTATTAGGTTTTGTTGTATCACTGGGATGAGTAAAGTGATCCCCAACTCCTAGCGAGCATTTGGAGGGTGCTCTTCTTCCAATGGAGTGAGCATTTTGAAGGGAGCTGATCTGAAGGAAGGTCTTACGGCAGTGATAGGAAGTCTTTCTGGGCTGCCTATAGGATTTCACTGGGAGTTGTGTATTTATTCTGTTATTCTGCTGAACTGCTTTAAGAGTGTTGCTCATCTATGGATAGCATCTGATTTATTTATCATTTTTAATACCTATGTATAGAAGTTTTAGAGGATTTAGGAGGAATATCTTGTAATTCTTTTTATTTCTTTGGCTAAATTGCATTATCATCTTTTGGACTTGTCTGTGAGAAGGGGAGTAAATTTTGAAGCATGTTTAAAGCAAAAAAAAAAAAAAAAAAAAAAAGAAACAAATATTCTTTCAGTAAATCCAGTGGCCACCAGGGAAAGCTCAGCACCCAGACCTCCATCAGAGCTGTTGGCTTTGGAGGAGGTGGAGCTCCCAAGGATGTCTCAGCAGAAGGATCTGGCCCTTGTTCTGTTGAGGCTGAACAGAGGATTGTAGGGGAAGACAGGAGAGGCTCCTAGTGAAGTTAGAGAGGGAGTGTGTCTAATTAGAATGTCTTATTTTTCCCCTCACGTCTGCTTTTCCCTTACCTCTGGTAGCTGAAAAGTACTGAGCACAAACACCGAAGCGTTGATGGATGGCCGAAGTCGTGGCCAAATCCCTCTTTGCTTCCTGCACCGCTTAAACTGAAAACACAAAGAGAAGTTGCTACCAGAATTCTCAGCAGCAGTCAGCCAGGAACAAATCTACGACAGAAATGCAGCTCCCCCTAGGAACAAATCACTTCAAGATTTAAAGATGTAAACAAGTATCTTGTGAGATCTGTTTGAAGCATGAAGTGAGGACAGCTTCGTTAGGAGAGGTCTCTTGATGGTGTCGTCCCTCCTCCCCCCCCCATACTCTGTGTATGTTTTGGGGAGACATTCGTTTTCTCAGAAGTTAGCAAACATCCCATGTATTTGTCTTAATGTGGAAAGAGTGATGAGAGTAGTATGGATGTGGATATGCAATTAATGTGTGTGGGGGGGATGTATATATAATCTTTGTTTGAATATATATATATATTTGCATCCAGGTCAAACAACAGTGTTATTATTAAGCTCAGCTTTTATTATCAATTTGTCAATAGATTCAGGCACTATTAAAAAAAAAAAAAAAAAAGAAAAAGAAAAAAATAGGAAAGGAAAGGAAGGAAGAAAAGGAAAGAAATCCACATCTGAGCTTTTGCCTAATCAGTTCCCTCGTTTTGCTAATATTCTAACGACTGTCAATTTACTTCAGTGGTGCCATTTGCAGAATTTTCCAATTAGCAGGAAACCTGTTCCACCTTCTCCCATAATTACAGGGGACTCGCTTCAGATCAGCTGTGGCCAGACAGCATGTGATGTACTTGCCAAAATCTGTGCACTGTGGGTTCTCGCGTGTGCACGCAGAGCTTTTTTTAACCTTTGCATGAGCTGGCACAGGCTTTGCGTCTCTGTTTGCAGGCAGGGAGCTCCCTCAGTAGTGGCATGTGTCAAAATATCCAAATAATTTCTAATAAACACGCCGCAGTGAAAACACAAACAGGAGCCTGTCCGTGTTGTGATGGCTCTGGTGTGCGTCGGGTGTTTGGTGCCTTGTAGTTCCACGAGTCCATGCGTGGCTGTGGAAATTGGGTCAATATTCAGGAAGCACTGGGCTCTGGCTGCTGCCAGGTGATGTTATCCAAGCAGCATCCGTTTGGTCACTTCTTGTCTCCTTTATCCCTTCAGAATCCGTGCTGAGCCGTGCAGTGAGGGCAGCACTGCTGTGATGCTCTCTGCTATCAGCAGGGCTGATCAGAAAGCAATCAGCCCCTTTTTGGAGTGCGGCTTCCCCTTCTGATATTCCACTCCTACAATGGAGCAGCAATCACTATTATTGTTACACGAAAAGAAAATATATTTAATAATAAGCTCATTGATTTTTAACAGCGTCTCTGTGTTGCCTAATTGATGGGAAGTTGTATGTTTGTGTAGCCAACGGGGGTTATGAATTAAATATGGTCGTCATTCCTTGAGGGATGCATGTCAATGCAAGAAGGATGGAGGATCTACATCTCCCCCAAGCTAAACAATCCCCTTGTAACAGACATAGGGAAGCCTGGAACAGGAGGAAGGGGGGAAAGGGAATAAAAAGCATCCATCACTGTTTATTAAGTGCTGCTACTTGAAGGTAAAAGGGGTATTGAACTGTTTTTAAATTGGAAGGAATGTAGCTAGACAAAACATTGATGGTAATATTAGGCTGGTGACAAATTTTATTCTTTCGTCCACATTTATTACAGTAGCAATTTGAAGTGATTTATGCCCCTTACCCCTCTAAGCCTCTCTCTGTACATACACGCACGCACGCAGACACAAATCCAGTGTCTCTGAGTAATAAAACGAGCTCTTCTGGAAACAGCCATGAAAATATGGGGAAAAGTGTCTGGAATGTTGAGTTGTAAACTTCAGGCACTGAAGAGGCCGATGCTCAGCACCTGGAGAAAATTAGGCTGTGCTGCAGATGTTCCTGGCTCTTGGCTCAGGGTTCCCTGGCTCGGCTGCAAGGTTGCAGGTACGCTGAGCTCTCCCTAAACAAAAATGCACTCTTGCATGTCTGTTTGGTGTTACACAGCCAGGAGGATTCTCCAGCCCAGACCTTTGGGGTCAACCCTGTCTTTGTGGATGCAGTTGCTGTTACCCATCTCATCCCAAGCCCTTTTTCCCTGGGTTTTGTCTTCCCTTGCTGTAAGATTGGTGTCTGTCTGGTGAGCAGTGCTGGCAAGGCCTGGTCAATGAGCAGCCATGGGAGTGCAAACAAAGGGGGAAGGAGAGATTGTCCTTCAGCCTACGGAGGAACTGAGCACTGATGGAGGGGGTAAGGTGACTTTGTCCCGTGCTGAACTGCACAGTGATGATTCGTAGGATGTTTAGGGAACCTTCATCTCCAGCATCATCCAATAAGTCACTGTTAAAAAGTCCTCAAATTCTAAACACAACTCTGTTTTCTTCTGAGTGCTGCTGTTCTCTGGTCAGTTCTATTATTTTCCTGTGATTAAATAGGGAAGAACATCACGCAGAGCAAGATTTGGGGCAACCATTATGTTGGCAGGGTGTATGCACTGGAATTCAAGATACATCAGGTTGGTGCAATCCTGGCTGCACCAGGATCTGAAATCTTACTTTCGTATTGAGTGAGACTGCTTGAAATCAAGGGGTAGTGTTTCTCATTCTCATCGAATTTGAAGCATTCTCTCCAGAATGCTTCAAAAAAACCCAAGAAGCATCATCCCACCAAGAGCAACTGGTGAGAGGATGGCTCTGAGGAACCAGGAGCTTAATTAACAGGGAAGAATCGGCTTCACTTCCCACTTGTGACTTCGGCTCGAGCCTTTGGTGACTGAGCTGCAAATGCTCAGAGTTGGGAACACTTAATCTGTAAACCCCAAACTGTTGTTGGATCTGGGACAGTTTTTGGAACAATTTCCCCTCACTGTTGTATTCTTGGGGGCTCAGGAAGGGGTCTGAGCCTCCTGCTTTGTTCTGCCTGCTGGGACAGAGACCCCTGATCCCTTCCCTCTCTAAAGCTTTTGCACAGTCTCTTAGTAAAATCAAATGCTGTCGTTAGAAGGGAACAATGTTCACAAGTCCCTGTGTGTGAGCCAGTGCCTCTCACTGACCTGGCACACTACAGAGCTATCCAGAGCAGCAGTGGAGGAAAAACCCTTTAGAAAAACAATTTCACTTTTTTCAAAGTCTTGTCATTCTCTAAGCTAAGGTAAAAGCAATGCCAAAAATAATAGCTGTGCTATTTTTGGGGTTTTTTTTTTTGCTCAGGTGCTCGGGAGCATGAGCTTACTGATCAAGTTAAACAGTGAGTGGTACTGTGTGAAACCGTGTTGTGTGTAAGAGATGCTCATTTTCCCTGCACGTTTTACTTCGTATCAGATGAATACAAAGTGATTATGTAGGACAGATTGAATGGTTTATAGTGTCTTACTTCCAGAATTATAATGAATGTTTTCCTAAACTGTCCAGCAAATTGGATTGGTTGTCTAATGAAGCAACAAAAGATTATGTTGACGTTTGCTGAATTGCTGCAAAAACAGAATTTAGACTGATTTATTTAACTTTTCTTTTGGGGAGGAGAGGGGAAATAGAGAATGGAGAGATCTGGAGGAGCTGATTATAAAGATCTCTGAGTGTCCTGGCAGGGATCAGACTTTCTGCCTTGACATTCATTGGTTTGATGATTCCTTATGACTGTGATTAGTAGGTTTAAACCCCATGAGCTTTGAAGCTATGGCACATCTTTTTAGCATGTGTATTAAGATGTGCAAGCCTTCTAGCTGGTCTCTCCAGCAAATGCTGGTCTTCCAGAAAGGGATGCAATGACATGTTTCCAAGAGGTCCCAACAAAGCAGCATTTTTCAGATGGGGAAAACAGACTTATGCTATGGATGAAGGGAGTGAATATGCAGTAGCTGCTTCCAAGGAACAAGTCTTTACCTGGTTCATGTTACTACTGTAACTCACAACTTCTGTGTCAGGTTACAGAGCTGAGGTAGGGCTCTATGTATTTAAACCACTGGAAGTAACTGTAAGAAATGCTGCAGAGTTCAGCCCACAACACTGATCACCCTCCACAGTTCTGTGTCATTTAAGAATCAATTGAATAAACTACTGCGGCCCCGCGTGTAATCCCACCTCCACTTAGGCTGACTTGATTTCATGTTGCTTAATGTTGATTTTTAAAGGGTTCAAGTGATAACAGAGCAGTGTTCAGTGTCAGACAACAATTAGGACAACCAAAGTGTGAGGCTGCAAATCTGCGAATTCTCAGCACTCTTGGTAGAATCCAGGTTGCACTGTTGGTGTCACAATCTTAGAACAATCCCATTTATGTTAAAGTCATGCATTATTTCATTTGAGAGCTCCAGTAATCACCCCTGTTTTTAAGTCAGCTCAGTGATCGGGTTTAAAAGGAAAATAAGAGGAAATAGAAATAATTCCTTATTTTTTTTACCTTTACCTTTTTTCTTGTGCAACTCAGTCGAACTGTATGAAGAACTAAATGCATTTGTAAGGGGAAAGCTCACAGCACACACTTCTGTGTATAAGGCCTGTGTTCAGCCTTGCTCAGCAGTCTGTATGTGTCATCATTGTCCCGCACTGGTGGGTGATGCTTTCCAACAAACTGTGCTCTTCTGTTCCTGTAACCCATCCTGACATTGCAGGACTGACTCCTTAGTCTAATGTCTCATCATACAAGTTCTTCTAATGATAGTGCTACTCCCATTAGCCTCCCTTGATGTCTATTTGCCGTAGCAGCTTTTCAATTATTTAAAATGCAAACATCTGGATTAAATAAATGAAGAAAACATTCAGCGAACGTTGCATGCGTTCAAAAACTTCTCTCGAGAAATTATGACTGCAGTAGAACTTGAGAAGGAAAAAATTCATACTTCACTGCATGCATCAGCTTCTTATTGCACCAGAGACAAGGGCAGGAAGGCTGGAAGTTGGGGACTGCCAAGAGATTTTTTTCAGTAGAGCACATTGTGATGATGCACGTGGAACGATGGCCTCTTAGTCAGAGGCTCAGAACATGAATGTTTTCCAATCAGTGAGCCAACTGTGGGCTTAAAACCAATGCTCTGCATGTATTTGAGTATTCCTGCAGTTGGGAGTATGTGAAACATGTCGCATGTATGCATAGAAATGTGTTGTACTTCTTCAAGAGATAGAATCACAGGGGTTGGAAGGGACCTCAAGAGATCATTGAGTCCAACCCTCCTGCCAAAGCAGGTTCCCTACACCAGGTAACATAGGTTGTATTTACTTCCCAAGATGTCTTTTAAAGTCAGGTAAGTGTGGGGTTTGTGCCCAGCTCTCACACTGCCAAACTCCTGGAAAATCCCCAGCTCCAACCTCTGCAGTACCTGTGCACAAGTTGAGTTTCATCTGTCCCTGTGATCCCTGCAGATTGAGGACTATTCTAATTTGAAGGGAAGGAAGGATACAGCTCTCAGTTGCTGTGACTGCCAACATCTGGAGCCCTGGAGCTCATGTCAGCCCAGTCATAAAGCACAGCACTGCAGGGGTGAGCTTAAACCAACAGCCCAGCATGGGAATGACCACTTTGTCGAGCTGCTGGTAGCACTGGTTGTAAATGGTGTTAAACTGGAGGGGTGTAATGGAAGCTGGGGGTAGGATGGGAAGAGGGGAGTCTAGGCTGGTCCCAGGCTGTCTGCAGCCTTCTGCAATTCCTCTTGGGGACATGTGGTCCACACCAGAGCTCTGTCTGCCCTAGGGAGAGGCTCAGGGGCAAGGTGTTTGGGTTTCGCCTTCAGTACATTTCCCAGCCATTGTTCAGCTTCCATAGGTGGAAGGTCAGGAGCTGCAATTGCAGAGCATTCACTCAGGATCTCTCACAGAAATCCCAGGAATGTGTTTTGCTTTAGCCAGAGGGTGAGGCTGTGTAGCTGGAGACAAAGCTCTATAGCAATTTTATGAATATGTACATGGATCATGGGGAAATAACACTGACACATTCACTGGCACCTATGGCTGCACTCTGGAAATAGCTCGGTCACCAGATAGCTGTCATGAAAGAGACCCAGCTAAAAACAACCAAACATGTGCACCCACTCAAGTGAGCAGCAAATTTTGCATTGTCTAAAGCGATGTGAGAAAAAGTATTACATATATACAGTAAAATGAAACCAATCTCATGCTTCAGGGTGTAAATTGATCACTGGGAAGGTCAGGAAGCAATTTTCCTCTCCTGTTAACATTGCTGTGCGAACTTGGGGTTGTCTGTGTGAGAGAGAGGGATGGAGTGAAGAGAAGCAATTTCTCCTGTAGCATAAAGTATTTGCCAGAGGCAAAATAACTTGCTGCTGCCATGAGTTTATAGCAAACTAATTGCCCAAGTGTTTGAATCTTACCTTATCTTGATGCCTGGGTGCTCACTCTGAAGGAGTATGGTTTCATGACATGTTTCGTGTAAATCCAGGCTTCTTTTGAATGCTGACATTCTGGATGCCATGTGCAGTGGCACACGGTGGCTTCTTTTGCATGAAACTTGTGCTTTGAGCTGGGGGAGATGTGTGACTGTCTAGACACAGTGTTCTGTTGCCCACAGAAATTACGTGCTAGTGTCTCGACCCCTTTGACTTCAGAGCTTTGCACCTTTGGAGTCCACAGCTTAATACTGTGATATTTCTAAAGGGCCTCACACTGAGTGCTCTGAAAACTGGTGCTATGCATCCTGATTATCTTGGTAATTTCTTAGGATGAGACAGTTCCTCTGAAACAACTGTGGAGTCACAACAAGGTCAAGTTCCACTCGAATCATAGAATCACCAAGGTTGGAAAAGACCTCCAGGGTCATCTCGTCCAACTGTCCCCGCCAGTATTTCCCCACTAAACCATGTCCCATAGTACCTCATCTTATTATTTCTCAAACTTCCAGGGATGGTGACTCCACCACCTCCCTGGGCAGCCCGTTTCAGTGCCTGACCACTCTTTTAGAGAACAAATTTTTTCCTGATGTCCAACCTGAACCTTCCCTGGACCAACTTCCCTCTAGTTTTATCGCTATGGACACCTATTGAGTGTCACCCCAGCAGAGGTGGGAATGAAAGATTTCCCTTTCTCCCTTTCTCTCTTATATTTTTTCACTGCAACCTCACACTTTGGTCCTTGGAAAGGCACAGGAATGGTGGGTGTTTCTTCAAATCAAACAGCTGTGTTGATCAGCAATCACCAATTAACAGAGTTTACCCTGATATCCTCTTTGATTCAAGTTCCTACCCCAGAACTCTGCTTCTTTTTTGGCCTCAGGAATGTGTGTGCTTCATCAAAGGGTACTGAAAAGGTTAATTAAATTTCGAGGCTGGTGAGCAGAGACGAACTAAACGTTTGTAGTGAAAGGTGGAATTACTTTAAATGTATTGTTTTATTTACTGCGTGCTGGAAATTTTTTATTGCTCACAAATCCAAGACTGAGTGCTATTTTCCAATAGAAAATCAGTTGATTTCTGAGGACATACAGTAAAACATAGGATGAGGTGAGTTTCATAGGCCATCATTTTTCTTTTTAAAGCAGAATTTTCTTTCTGTACATATGCACAAATGTTATCTTTTTTTTCCCCAAGTTGAAATAATAACAGACTGCATAAAGCATATGATGCAAAGTAAATATCATCTGTGGCAAATTCCACAGCCAAAGAACTGGAAGGCAGTTGCAAGTCCTGGCCATCAGAAGTCTCCTGAAAGATGTGGATGTTGACGTTTGGTTGTGGCAATATATGGCTGCAAAAGGTCTTAAAAAAGTCTTATTCTGGCAAAACAAGAATAGCTTAAAATAAAACTAGACTTTCAGTGACGTGCTCATGTACCCTGCTTTGTGGCTCTGGAGATATGAATTCCATTTCTGGGTCTATTCTGTGACCCAGATATCTTTGGTCCAATTCGTCCACAGCCTAAAATGAACTGCAGGCAGAAATGAAGGGAGAAAGCAACCGACCTAATCCTTCAGTCTTTATTTTCGTTTTACTCATGATATTGTTAGTGTCTGCTGAGCTGGGATATGAGAAGATAAGAAATAGAGACAACGAGACAGAAAACAGAATGTTTTCTGTTTATATTATTCCTTGTATTTGTCTTTAGTTTCCCTTGTTGGCTGGTGGTACGTTCAGTGGCTGTCCAAAATGAGCAAAGCATGCAAAGCACAGAAGCTATTCCTTGTCTGGAGTCCTTCACTCCCATGGTAATTTGCCACGGTGGATGTGTCTCGTGGTATTGCTGTAGGAGATATTTCCCTCTGCCTGCCCAATAGGAAACACTAGAAAGCAGCTTGGTTGGCACCCAGTGCCAAGAGCTTGTCCTGTGTAAGCTGAGTCCCTTTCAAGTTTTCTATTTATGTGTGGTGTGTGGAATCCTTGTCAATTTAGAAGATATATTTATACGAACAAGGGCACTTGTCCAATTTTTATTTTTAAGAATAAAAAAAAGGCATTTTTTTGCAGGAGTGGCTGATAAGTATTTAACATATACTGTTTGCTGCAGATATTTGTAAGTGGTTCAGTAATCTCTTAGTGTGGGATTCATTTCTTCTTGCTTTTTTATTTGGGTCAGCTCATGAGGTCGTGCTTTGGATTTTGTGTGGCAGTGTTCACCTGGTGAAGTTGGTGAGTGCTGCCTTTGAGAAAGATTGAATGGAGACTAATTAACAGTGCTAACAATAGTGCTGAAGTACGTATCCAAAAGTAGACGAATAAATACAACAGTTATCAAATGGGATTACAAACAATGCACGTGTGTGCATGTAATACCCTCCTATTATTGTTTGCATTCTCATTTGCAAAATATCCTGTGATATTTTGGGGTGCTCCTTCCTCTCATCTGCGTGGTTATGTGAGCGGGTGAGGTCTCAGGACCTGTCTGCTCAATGTGGAACTTTGCTTTGTGCATCAGGAGTGGCCTGATGTAACACGACACATTTTACAAACCATATTGGCACGCATATTTCTCTGAATCTAAGCTCTTCAACATTAAAGCGAGACCCTTCATTTTACTCATTACAGAATGAATCCAGTGCTAATAGCACTTAATTGTTTCACTAGAATGATCTCTGTTGGTTTTGGCAGCTGAAATGAAAACAATTCCAAATACCATCAAAGGAGCTTATCCACAAACAGCATGTACAAGGAGAGTGTTTTGATATACAACGGTGTGTTAATATCATAACATCTCCTAACGCTGCACACGGCTCTGTAATCCTTCTCTGTCTCGCTCTATGATCTTGAAAGATCCGATGGGCGAAGCAGAAGGAATAAAAACAGACCAGGAAAGTCGTGGTCTTTGCCCCTGGAAATAAAGTGTTGCTGATCCCTTTGCTCCAGCCATGTACCTATATTAATCTTGACTTTCTTGAAGCTTGCCCGCTAGTTTAAATTTGTATGCGACATCAAACATACCTTTTCACATATGTTCTTTCCAGATTTTTTTTAACAGTTACTTAGCAGTTTATAGAAGGAAGTGAATGATCTCATCAAGCTGCTTAGAAATTAAAAAAAAATCTGTGCTTATTAATTATGCAGGATTAGTCTAATTATAATTCAGCAAATTAATTAGCGACAGAAGGTGTTCTGAAACATTGGAGTACATTTGCATGTTAAATGGAGAGGCTAGTCTGTAATATATGTAAATTTATGCATGGCTTCATAGTTTAATTTAAAAATTTGCAGCTGCATATGGTATGGGAGCAGGTGAAAAGTCAGTTTTAGTTTAATGATGCTAACAAACATTGGATGCTGTCCTGTCTTAGGGAAGGAATGCTCTGAATGCACCCCTATCTGCCAATCTATAAATCTGTCATAGGAATATAACGTTACACCAATGTTCAGGCTCAAGGTCATCTGTGAGTAGACCCAGAAGCACAACGGGTGAAAACCTGCTGGCTGAGCAGCCCTCGGAGAAGGGAGGAGACGGATGTGCATGGAGGCGAGTTGCTTGGATGTCAGTTTGCCTCTTTAGCAAATGAATGCGTTTTTATTCCATACGAAAACCGTTTAGGGACAGGCAATACTCCCCACCTAGTCAGTGAGTGAGAGCTTTCAGCTGAGTGATATCCACTCTGGCAGGTGTAAAATAGGTGCCTAACCTTGGTTCCGTCGCTAGTGTTCGCATCGGTGCGGCTTTCTGATCTCTTGGAGTCACAGGGAAGTTATTATCAAGTTTCACATTAACTGCAGGGTAAAGAGTTTTTATGTGATGGCCTCTACCATCTGGCAGGAATAGTAAAAACCAGCAGACCCATCAGCAGCAAAAAGGCTGGAGGTGTAATTGGTGCTCACTGTTCAGCCTAGCGTGGCTCGGCGCAGGCGTTCCGAGAGCAGTGGGAAATGAGGAGAGGGGTGCCAGATGTAAAGTGGGTATAGGTTTCCCCAGGTATGAGGAATGGGGATCAGGCTGTGCTCACCTGACACCTACATATCCCTGTTTTGGGGTCTGTAGTATTCTCAGTGTTCATTGCAGGGGAGTTGAATCAGATGACCTTTCCCACGAAAGGTTGGCCCTTTCCAACTCAATTGGTTCTCTGATTCTGTGACCAGCACAGTTAAACATGAGTTAACTTGGCACCTGTGCAGAGCCGCAGTGATCCCAGCCGTGGGCCTGTGGGGATGCTGTGTGGTTCCTGGCTGAAACAACAGCTTGATGCACCTATGTAGTAAGTCACCTCAATTCCAGGCGCCTTGACTTCTTCACCAGTGGGATGAGGATAAAACTCTTTCTTTCTTTTTGTGCATCTTGTCTCCTGTAAGAATTTCTCAGCGTGTCTGTGCCGTGCTTAGCACAGTTGGAGCCCGTAGACACTGTAATAAAGCAGGGAATATTATCAGAACATCCCTTTCAAGAGCCCACCAGCCCAATCCTCCACGATATTACCTCTCTGCCTATTGACTTTTGATTATGCTGTGGTATTTGGTTGTGTGCCAAGTGGCATGAATAATACAGATCTTACAGTATTAATAAGCTTTTAGCCATTGTCTTGCAAGTTACTGGAAAGTTTTGGTGTGAGGGGAAGAAGGAAAAACCCAAAGGTGAAGGGAAACTGCTCAGATTGCAGAGAGACTTCCAAAGATTTTTGGGGGGAATAATTGCAATTACAAACATGCCGTTAGTGTTGTGTTTCATTTTCAATTCGAGCCCATGGAGTTCAATTATTATTTTCATTAATGGTGTCAGGTTTTCATCAAAGCACACAAACAAGGAGGTTCTCCTTGGAGATTTTTTTTTTCCCTAGCAAATGTGGCCGTGCCAAATAACTGCATTCAGCACAGAGAAATAACTGCCTCTATAACTGGCAGTGCACTCTCCTCCAGCCCTTGGAATCACTTTGCAAGACAGAATGAGCATTTACCAAATGAGCATGAATTGCAGTTGTGGATGTGTGTGATCTGCTGCTGCTCGGAGGGAACGGAGTCTGCTTCAGAGATGGAAATTGTGCAGCAGGTGGAAATGTACAGAATATAAATACCTAGTTTACAGACATGTTCTGGGTTTGGATGACATATTGCAGCTCATGTTCTGACATGGTTAGTTTGGAAACTGAGCTCTTCCAAAGAAAAGCCCTGCTAGATAAGAGTGGTGAGAAGTATGGTGCCCTAGGCTGCAGAGAGATGGCACATTTTAGGAGGGATTGTTCAGTGGTTTGTCATGGCACTATGAAGGTGACATGAGTTCAAGTCCAATCTTTGCTGTGGCCTCTGGGCACAGTGTTCTCACACGATCCATCTGAAAGACAGGGTGTTATCACTTTCATCCTGTATCTTTGCTTAATACATTGCACAGTGTTACTCACCCAAGTGTGCTTAGGACTGCCTGGCACGACAATTAGAAGCAGTTTTAAGATGGGTGCTGCCAGCCTGTGATTTTAAGGTAGGCTTTTCTGCTGGTTTCCCCTATGATCCTTTTTGTTCTGCTCTCATGCCCACCTAACACTGGACCATTAGATTTGTAAAACAGAGCTGTTTTCATAACTGACATTTTTGGATGTTCCTGATTTATTTGTGGAGTACAGTGCCTTGAGGCATTTGGAAGTCTTTTTTTTTTTGGAATTTTTCTCTCTTTTAAAATAACAGTAATTCCACCTGTTCTTTATTACACTTATCTGATCTGCATGTCTTCATGTGCTTTGCATTGCAAGCATCTTGGAATGAGCATGCTGTTATTGATTGATCAGATACTGACTTAATAATAAAGATGGGCCAAAATAGAAAACTTCTGATGTAGACTTCCATCAGTGCAAAGGATATGTAGCCCTGTAGATTTTGGTCCAAAGCACCTTGATTTAATAATACAAATATGAATACACAAAAGCTTCACATCTTGAAGCCATCTTCACTTTTGCCATTGCAACTCTGCTAGCATCAGTGCAGTTACTTCTGAGCTGCATTTTTCAGACCTCTGCAGGAGCAGACCTTACCTTGGCAAACTTCTATTCCAAAGGAATGCAGAGCACAGAAACAAGTTCCCATAGAGAGAGGAGTTGGGATCCATGCCTAGAAGCTGAGAGACAGAGAGGTGAGCCGAGGAGAGAGGCGTGATGGCGATGTAAAGGACTGAGTGCAGCAGAACAGAAAAGATGGAAGAATCAGAGAAATTGATGAGGAAGGGACTTCAAGCCATCATTTAGTCCAACTCTCTTAGGGTTTGCATGTACCAGTGGTGTTTTCTGTCTACCTTCTTACAGCCAGGTTGTGAAGAAGGTACAAAGACTGGATAGGAGGATGATTGGGAAACAGAGGGCAAAAAGAGGTTAGGAAGTAGGTGGGCCTGATAACTGAGGAATTAGTTTAAAGGAAAAAAAAACCCAAGTGATTTGGAAGCATGGTGTTCATTAGAGGCAAGCGAGGACACTGGATCCTACTCTGCAAAGTTCTTTTGGTGGTTCAGTGCTCATCTTGTGCACAGCTGAGGACATATCTTAGACTGGAGAAAAGCCTAACCAGTCTGATGCTCCCAGAACTGAAGAAATTACTGTGGATGAAGGCAGGAGTGTAGGGAAGTGTTGGTCCTTTTTCATTGCTGGGGCAGGAGTGGAAGGCATAATGTTTGCATGTGTTTTTTGGTGCTACTGCTCTACTGAAAAATGAGTGCCAAATGAGCAACCAGCTCTCCTGGCCCAGGCTGGGGACCTGATATTGTCCGAATTCCTCTCTCTTCTCTCATGGCAAATCCCTGACAAACTCAGAAAAGTCTTCTGACCTACATGTGTTGGCTTTCATATTTGTTAAACTGGGTTCACACTTTATGCACAGGAGTTTTGTGAAGATTAATTAGCTGCTGTTTGTGGAGTATCATATAAATACTCTGGATTATTATAATAACCTCAATCATTTCTCAGACATTATATGGTGTATGTTCATTTAGAATGCCTTTGTGCAATGCCTGATCCCACACTGACTATAACTGCTGGAAAGAGTAGGAAATTTTCTCATCAGGTCTCTAATAATATACCCTCACATAATAGAGCTGAATGACTCCAGAGATAAATATCCAGATTATAAAGAAGTCATCTACTGTGATAATCATTAAAGTCAAAATGATGATTTCAGATGAATGCCATTAATAGATTTTAAATACTAACCTTCTAACATATGTGCAAAATCTGATCTGATCCTTTTGAAAGGAAGAGTTTCCAAGTGAAGCCTTCTACTCTGTTGCTCTGTGGCATGGTTAAGGTTCCTTGTCACACTTATCTCAGAGTTCACAGTGCCAAGACATACATGGGTGACTCCAGGAGGTGATGGGAGACCCTGATCTCAGAATTTCCTTGTGCTGGTGGAGCTGGAGGCAGATCCTCTCTGTAATGATGGTTTTGTGATTCATAGCGTGGTCACTTTTGATACTGTCCCACTGGAAGAAAGATATTCTTAATAACAACTTCCAGTTTTTATTTCATTTTAGTTCACTTTGTGACTTCTTGGAAGCACTTTGTTTACTTAATCAGATTGCTATGGTATCTTTATATTCTCATTAGGCTGTAGCATCGTAGACTTGCTGATAAACAGGATCCCACTCAGGAAAAGCAATTTCCAGTGCCACAGAATGACTGGGACCATGAATCCAACTTCTACAGCAGTTCAAACAAGGCAGGAATACCTCTGTTTGCTTTACGATGGATGTTTTTCTTGTCTCCTGAGGCTGTTCTGAGATTATAACAAAGTTAGATCTCTTGATTCTGTAGCTATATTTGAAAAAAGCACACGAGGTGGATGGGAAGGTTAGTTAAGATGTAGAAGCAGGAATCAAGAGACCCGTGTCCCAGCCGCAGGCCTGCGACAAGCAATTCCCTTCCAGTTCCCAGGTCCCAACTTCCTTGCCATACAGTGGTGAATGACACCACCTGCTGCAAAGGGCTTTGGTGAGGCTGAGTTAATTGAAGCTGAAGTCCCACAGAATGGTGCTACGAAAGCACAAGGCACATTATCTAGTGCTCTGGCTTCATGTGGGGGGACTAATCAGTCCCAGGTCTTGTGGCAGGGTTTTAAAAAACAGTAATGGATTTTTGTATTAAAAAAGAAATCGATACCTTCTCTTGCACGTGGGACTGCTCTTTGGGGCCTCTGCCTAGTCCTGTTGAAGTCACAAAGAAGATTTTTCTGACTCCAATAGGATTTGATTAAGGTTCTTCTCCGTCAGCTGAGACGGAGCACGAACATCCTCAAAGGTGGAGTTCCAGCCATGTAGAATCACAGAGCTGTGGGGGTTGGAAGGGACCTTGGAAGGTCATCCAATCCAACCCTCCTGCTAAAGCCATTCCCTGGGGCAGGTTACACATACTAAAGTTGCCTCCATTTCAGAACTTTATAACGTAGGTTTACGGATGCAAAGTGACAGTATGGGCCAGCATCACTTTGGGAACAGGCCAATAGATCCAGAACCTCACCTGCTTTGCCCTCACCCTTTCTCCCTGTCCATTGGCAGCCAGCTGTAGGGGAATTTGTCCCACTCTGAGTGTTATGGGATGTCTGAGCACTCCCATCCTGCTGTCCCATGTGGCTGGGCAGGCTGGCCTGCAGCACTGCGGAGATAACACTGCTGTCTCTGCACTGAAGTGAAAAAAGGGCACTTAAATGATTCATCAGCCTGACTCCCCAGCACGGTGGTAACTCCCAAAAGGAGGAGCAGAAACTTTTAAAACAGCTCCCTCGGAATCCTGGAAGAGGGAATGTGTTTAAAGTGGTGTATTGGAGACTTCTGCAAGTGTATCAGTCTATCTATAGAAGGCTTGACCATATTGAAATGAATGTCTGTAGCATGTCTTAATTAATTTTACGTCTGCACGTGAAGTTAATCAGGTTTTCTATAGGGGTGCCAGAGTTTCTTTGTGGTAGTTGTTCAGAAGTGTTTAAGTTTTCCCTTGGTGCCCTGTTGATCGATGGGAGGACCACTCCATGCTCCCTCAGTTTGGCAGCAGTCAGTTGTCTGCTAAACCCGTAGCTGATGCTGTCCTTTGGAAGGAATGGAGGTCAGCTGAGAAACATGAAAGTCAGCAGTTTTTAAACTTAAAAAAAAAAAAATCATTTTTTTATGTATATATATGTTCAGGCCAAAAACTGGCTAAAGGTTCTCATTACAAAAAAAAAAAAAAAAAATACAGCCCTTCTGTAATTCTCCTGTTACCCCTAAATCAGCTTCATTTAGTGCTATACCTTCCCTTCTCTTTGCTCCCCCCAAGTCATTTTTATTCTAATGCTGCAATAAATATTAATACCTTTCCCAGATGCAACCACTTAAGATATATATGTATATTTAGCGACCTACCAAATACTTGATGTGAGCACCCAGTTGCAGCTAAAATCTGTCTGGAAAAACTCTGAAGGGAGAAATAGAAATATAGCACATCCAGTGTGCTCTGAAGAAACCACAGATATTTTGGCACAGCAATGGATGGGTACTGCTCCAATGCTGTGACCTCAAAGCTGAGACAGCACTTTGAAAAGTGAGGTGAGGAATTACTGATGCCCACCTTGTGATATCTTAGAGGCACACAAAACCAGGCATCTTGCATTTGCTGCTTGTGGATGTGCTCCTGGTTACAGATGCTGTCTGAATGCTCCCATCTCACTGCTGAATGTTTGTTCCCAACCACTGGGGAAGGCTGAGATGCCCTCTCCTCGAAGGAGGCATCCAGCTCTTAGAGAAGGAGAGTTCTGTTTTCTGTGTAGTTTTAATGGTCAGTGCACCCAGTGGGATGAATCAGTGCAGATCTAATTGAAGTGCAAGTTAATTTCCACATATGCCTCTGATTTACGCTAGCTGAGCATCCACACCCAGATATTCTGGAGATGTTTAACAGAAAATATGAATTTCATTAATTGCCATGTGACGTTACAAAGTTCAGTCCTGTGTGCTATTAAACACAGATTAGCGTAGAAATTTTACCTTTTGTGCCTGTGCTGTAGAGTTTGGTGCAGCACGCAGTGCTGTGGGACCTCAGCTCTTCCCAGGGCAGATCTGCTGACACGGCGAGCTCTGTCAGACTCCTCTGTGCTCTGATCTTTGTCCCTTAGTTTGCCTCGTTTCTCTGATCTGGAAGGTGTACAAGAATTTAAAAACCATTACAAAGGAAACGGAACACTTCCCTGATTAATTTGATCTTTTATTTTTCCTTGAAAGCAACGACAAGCCATGAATCTTGTGGGTTTTTGTTTGCATTTTTTTCTCCCAAACAAGCAGCTATCCATTGGCTCACTGATTTCCATGTAGAAGTTGCTTGCCTTGGTTTCATTACACACTTTGGCGGTGTTCTATAGTTTCTCCCTGCACAGCCAGATCTCAGTAATACAAGCAGTTTATGTATCTGCAAATATTTTTTGATATCTGTAAGAAGAGGGCAGGATAACAAGGAGTGTTTGCGAGCAACGTTTCTGGCTGGAATTCTCCTGTGAATGTCTGAGTGTGCTGTTATGCATAATATTGTTCGTTTTGAAAACATTCTTACAGATAAAATCTTGCTTACCGACCATTCAAATAAAAGAGGTCATGGTTTTAGCGTGAGGAGTCGATACAACTTATTTGATAGAATACATGCAGCGTGCTCCCAGGGCATGAAGATCTGTGTGGCTTCAGCTCAGAGTATGTGATTGGGGTTGAGATCCCAGAAGCTGCCCAAGAGAGCCTGGACCCGGTTCCCACTGCTCCTGGATCCCAGTGGGATCAGTGAAGAAGTTGGGCTTCCAACACCTGAAGCCCAGTGGGATCAGTGGGGACATTGGGCTCCCAATACCTGGATCCCGATGAGTGAGCTGAGATGCTGGACTCTCAACACCTGGGGCCCAATGGGATCAGTGTGGATGTTAGGCTCTCAACATCTGGATCCCAATGAGATCAATGAGGCCACCAGACTCCCAACCCCTGGGTCCCTATGGGATCAGTGGGGATACCAGTCTCCCAACACTCGGATCCCAATGGGATCAGCAAGTATGTTGGGCTCCCATTGCAACCCATGCACTCAGAGCTGCTAAGTCGTTACCAAGAAAGGATGGTGGAGACAAAAATACTGATCTGCAAAATGCACTCACACAGCAAATAAACATTTTAGATATTTTTCAAGTGTTTGTGACAGATCTAAGGCAAACAAGTGCTCTCTAGAAGGATGGATTTTGTGACAGTCATTGTATGTTCCCTGGGCTGTTTTCATGGGTTTGGTTGTAGTGAGGTCTGCAAAGGGTTTTGTTTGTTCAAGCCACATTTAAATGGATCAGATCCTTCAGTATTTCTTTGTATTTTTGGGGCAGATGGAAGAGAAATACCACACCATAAGTGATGCAAAGAAGTAGCAATAACAAGGAGAAGTGAATTTCTGCTTTATTGTGTTGCGTTAGGACTATTTTGGCAGTTGTTGTTGGTAAACCCTAGGAAATATACATCTTTCTCCTTTAAAGTTCTAATTCAAGGCATGAATGTGTGAGTTCTGAAGGGACTTAGGGACTGCGGTAAAAAATCGTTGTCATAGTAACAGAAAGGGAAATAGGCCTAGCTCACCTGGGACTTTAACTTACTGCAAAAGCTGATTTTTTTTTTTTTTAAGGAAAGCACTCAGTAAGAGAAATAAATAAATAAGTTGTTCTTTGTATTCTGAACCAATTCTTCAACTGTATCTTTTTTTTTCCTCATATCCGTGTCTTTTCCCTTCCAAACCTATCTTAAAATCTCTGACTCTTTTAATTGTTGCAGTTAAACTCATTTTGTCCAACAAATGGAAAGGCACTGGCAGAAAGGAGTCACAGCAAATATTTTCACTTACGATAGAATGAAGAATCTGTAAGATTTTTTTTTTTTGCCTGTTTTGCCTGAATTTTGAAGTCATACTCGTTTTGAATCCAGCAACTGTGATTTTTCACATAGGGTTGGCTGCTTTACCTCGGAAATTCACAAATGTAATCAGATGAATAAAGGGATGAATCCCGATGAAAGGTTTGCAGAGCACCCGAATTTGAAAAATGCCTCCTAATATTGCTGAAGTGCAAGATCTGTTTGTTATAATGCATAGTGCTGGCTGAGCCCATCAGCATCCTGAAGGTTCAACTTACGTACACAGCAAGCTAAACTCGATGGGAGAATAATGTATAAAGATAGATACAAGTGACAAGGCAAAAATAATTGGCACGGACGCTTTGTATGATGTTAATGGGTTTGTCTGCTTGGACAGCATGAGCTGTCACCTATTACTTCCATTTGTGTTTTTGTTACCCTCTCTGAGAATCGGTGTAAGATTCTGATGTGAGCTCTTTTCTGATTTAGTTACCAAAATCTTAACAGCTAAAAACACTGTCAGGATGAAATCTCATCAGCTTCTTCTGGGATCTCCGTTTGTCTCCATGTTGTTTTATATGTTGTATGTAGTTTCAATGCTTATCAGCCTCAGAGTTGCCCTGTCGGTTTTTGTAGTTTTCACAATAACATTATCCCTCTATATTGTTTCATGGAAAATCCATTCAGACAGCAAAAAAAAAAAGACCTTGTATGCACAGGAGAGATAAAGAAACAGACTCAAATCGTGTGGTCAAATGTGCAGTGGAGAAATGGGGATAAATCAAAGTAGATGTGTTGACTTACATCAACTAACAGCCCATCTCAGAGTTGATTATAGTCACATTGAGTGCAGTTCACCCGATTTTTCTGTGTTTCTGTGTGGTTTTTTGTTTGTTGGGGTTGGCTGTGTGGGATTTTCTGTTTTTTTCTTCTGAGTTCTCCCAGTCCTGGATGGCTGATATACCACCATGTAAATCACTCTGCTGTGTACTTTCAGACAGAACATAACACACATTTCGTTATGGTTAATAACAGTGACACAATTCTTTACCGTTACAGATTCTTCTTAAAATTTTTTCTCAAGTGCAATCAGAATTGTTTGAAAACAGCAGGAAACCCACGAGATATGAGGCGGTTCCAGGTAAGCCTCAGCATTAAGCTGTCTCTTTCTTTCTCTTTTTCTCCTCTCAACAACATTGCTTGTAATAAATATGATGACGGTCTGTGATAAGCCATATCGGATATTGTTAAAGTTTTTCTCCATTTGTTGTGGTTAAACCTTTTTTTTCCCCTCTCCTCTCTCTTTTCCCACTCCGAATCCCCAAGGGGAAGTGATGCACTGTACCAACCAGCAGTGGATATTTGATTTGACACCCTCGGGCAAAGCACTCGCACATACAGCTGCCCACAGCAGGGATCGTGTTTGTGATACTTAGATGCCTCAGAATTTTTCAAAGTAGCTCTGTACGTGGTACAGAAGCATCTCCCCGTTTCCCTACACTCTCTCTTCCCATCTCTTTTGCCTTTTAACTCTTTCACGCCATCCTGTCAGCTTCTTAAAAAATATAATAATAATTATAATAATAAAAATAAAAAGCCCAAATAGCGATGGTCACTTTAAGATCTCACGCAGGAAAGCAACAAGACCCAGGGGACAATGACCCAGCTGCTTTGCAGTAAAATCTGCCACTGGTTTCATCATAGCTGTCGCTGATGTATTGTGAACACCAGCTAATAAAAACACAGAAGGGGGTGAAGTGTGTCAGGTTAAAAGCAGAGGAGAAAGGAAAGGCGGACGCAGTCCCTCTTCTGCACTCTAATCTTTAAGCAGCTATGTGTAATTATTATTTTACCTGTAAAAGGGTAAAATGGTCTTACTACTTGTTGCCATTTTTATCTTCCCTCACTGCAACCCATCTGTGACACAAAGAGGATTTTAGCTGTAGGGGGATGTGTGGCTCTCCTGTAGACCCATCAGGTCTGCAGAGGGCAGTGACATCCTGAGGTCTGCCAGCTCATGGTTGGTGATTGGGTTCTGGCCTCAGTTCCCTCATTTAGAAACAACGTGAAAACTCTACAGGAATTTACAGCCCCATGTCAAACTTTCCACTAAATGATGTATTTTGGTTTATATTTTTACTAGGAATAACGTTTCACAAGAGGGATGTTTTTTTCAAAATAAAAGAAACACCACAGGTTGATGAAAACAAAAATCCACTCTGATATCCAAAAATTTTAGAGAAGGGTTGGCTAAAAATACAAATTTATTTTGTTTTGTTTTGTTTTCAGTGGAAATAAATAAGAAAAAATAATCCCACTCAACTTTGGTTATTTGGCACCAGTGGTTTTATGAGACAGTAGTTACTTTCTCATTGTGTTTTTTGGAGACAGTAAGACATCAAAAAATTAAGTCATAATAATTAAAAAGGAAAGGTGTGGCCATTGTTAGCAAATTTGTACTTTTATTTCAATCAACAATTTCCATCAAGAATAAATAAATAAATAAATAAACCACCACTATTATCTTCCATGAATGCCAAAAAAATGATAGTAAAGGAAAACTCAAATGGTAATGTGTGAACAGATCTTGGGAGATCGTAGGGCCAGCTAGGATGGCTGAGGGTGGATCCAGACACATCTGAATACTCTACATTGTGATTGAAGCTAAAGTCATTGATTTCAGGTGGATGCTGAATGGCAAGAGGATTTTGGATCATTTATTTATTTATTTTAATGGAAATCTCTCTCTACTCTCAGCTTTATCCTTTGTTTGATCTCCGCACCTCCGTAGCAAAAATAGCTATTTTATTAAGTATCTAAATAGCTTCAAATTTTCAGTGGACATTGAAAAGTGAAACTGAAAACGAGCTTTACAGCATGCATATGTTACTGATGGAATGCCTTCAGCCCATCCACCTGGCGTTCTTGTACATGAGGAAGTATTGGCTTGCTTTTGATCTTTGTACCAAAATCAGCAGCTTATTGCAGGCAAAAGTGAGCTGGGGCAGACTCCTCCCAACCTGGATTTTCTGCCTTACAACAGCCAAGCCTGTAGAAACGAGCCAAGTAAAACTCTGGTTCTGTTTTGCAGGGATTGCTTAAACTCTTCTTGCACTTGCAGTCAATGTGGATTCATATCCTTTCCAGTTTCACTGTTAGGTTTAAGTTCAAACCTCAACGTTAATCAAGATCAGGCAAAGCCTCTAGGTTCATCTGTCTGTCAAAAACCAAAACGTCGACAAGACTTTGTTTCGGTGTTACATGAATGAACCCTTTGAAACAAATTGTAAAATGTTTGAGGTTTTGAGGGAAAGCAGAATCTTTGTTCAGGGCGTGTTGGTTGATGAGCTCGGTTCTGGGCTACGGAGCTCAGAATGTATGAATAAAGCTACAAAAAAGAAAAAACATAGTTCCCTTGCTAAAATTGTATGCATTGGGAGTGAAACGTTCAGTGTTCCAATGGAAGTTAGCCAGGATGAACTGCAAAGAGAGCCTGATTTCAGTCTGCCTGGTTGCTTCTAAGGATAGAAGTATGACTTCCATGGTTGTAATGTAAAAAAGAGCTCTCCTTAATGGTCTACCGTGTCTTCTGGATCCCCCTCAATGTCTTAATTTTAGGCAAATACTTTTTTGTCCAGTTATTGTTGTGCATAGTCTGTCAACTACCCTTAAAGTTGTATGTGGAAGAGAAGGTGTTGTTCCAAATGTTGGCAGTATACACTTGTGCACTGTGAACATGGTCATTTTCAGTTTAGTTTTTAAGATTTGCATCAGGCATTGTAATTAATGGGCAGGATTGCTTCTTCGGTTTGAAAGTACAGTTGTTTGCCCAAGAACATGGGATCAGAGTAAAAGCAGGGTCAAAAAGGCCAGTACAGTTGGCTACTTTACTGATTTTATTATTTTGTTTATACTTTAAAAAGAAAAAATGAGAAGAGAAAATCCCAGTCTCCAAGCTCCCCTTGCTACTGAAAACGTGGAACTGAAAGGGTCTCATCAAAACATTTCTGCTCTATAATGGAGATGGAATGAAAGCCCAAAGCTCTGGCTTTGTTGTTGAGACAGAAATGTAAATAAGAGACATGGAAATTGTGCTGTACGACGCGTCTTATTGAGTTCTCCAAGCAAGGAAGAATGGTTACTCATATCTGGAAGTGTGTCAAGTTAATGCTTCTGATTAGAGATGGGTGTGAAGCTGCTCGGTTTGGTTCCAGAGAGCTGGGATCCAGATCCTGGCCTCAGCCTCTGTATTTCTAGATAGAAGATATAGCTCTCAAATAGCGTACAGTTTATTAAACTAAATTAAATATTAGATTTCATTTCTATCACACCCACTGAAAAAACTGGGGGTGGGGGGAAAAAAGGGTGGAAAGGTTCCATTAACGCCGCATTGTAAATTCAATACAGTTCCAGATGCCTGAAGAGTTGGGTTTGGGGGGTTGTTTTTTGTTGTTTATTTGGGGTTTTTTTGTTTGTTTTTAGAATAACTCCTTAGTTTGGAGAGCAACACCAGCTGCCTTGTGATCACATTAACTGTTTGAAATTTGCTTTGATACTAAGTGGAGCTTCAGAGATGAAAATCTCTCAACTTTAACGTTTAGACGTTGTCCATCTAATGGTTTTTCTACTGTTGAAAAGTGTTGCACCTCAGAATCTAAAGGACGTGTGATGATTATTCAGTATGTAACATTATTAAGTATGTATCCAGTAATAACATAATTTTATTGTGACTCAGGCTATTTCAGCGGGGACAGGGAATCTTCCTATTACTAATGGTTACTTGTTGGCTGCCCAAATGCATACACAGATTGAGGAATACATCCCTGCCAATTCAGCTGAAGCAAATATTGATTATCAGTTAAAATATTTTCCAATGATGGAAAATGAAACAAACAAACAAACAAAAAAAAAACAACAAAAAAAACCCAACCAGGAATATTTAAGTTACCTGCTCAAACACAGCGCTCTTTGGATTCAACTAATCTGCAAATCTGAGCTTTCATATGTATTCTCATTACTGTCACTGCTGTACTCACAGTGAGTGATCTCCCAGGAACAGAATTAAAAAAGAAACAGTGATGCCCTCCACTTAATGAGGAGTTCTCCTAGAGAACTTGATTGAAGCCCAATGACACTTAATGGTAACGACCGGTGTGTAATGGGGGACAATAATTCTGTGGAATTAAGATGAGGCACTTGAGCTCAAATGCTTCAGCTGAGACTTGGTGCTAACGCATTAGCC